>NC_135236.1:275546739-276153146 GCF_051348905.1 Ranitomeya variabilis | reverse complement strand
ATTGGGAAAAACGGTCCTAAAAAGAAAAAAAATTAAAGGGTTGTGAAGCAAAATGCACATAAATTTAGGATAAATGCATTATGCCATTTTTGGAGCACACATCTATTGTTTGTTTTGGACATTTGTTGTGCATTGCTTAGCAGAAGGGGTTTGTGGCTTACATGTGCAAAATAGTAATGTAAAGTAAGCCAAGAAAAAAGCCGGTATAGGGATAGACAAAAGAGCCTACACGATGCACTAGATCATCCAGTGTGATAAATTTGGCACATCTTCTGACTGCAGGTCTAAGGGTGCACATTAGCCGATCTGTGGAATTAAACAACCGTTGATTTCTAAATATTTGCCGCTCAGTGGTTGTTTAGATGCCTATTTAGATAGGCCGACCGTTTACTAATATGCGTACATAACGATCAGTAATAGACTCTTCAGTCTGCATAGGTTGCTATTGTTCTCGGCAACACAGGTCTTGATTACACAGTAAAATGTCCTGCCAAGAAATACTATGTTCTGCACAAACCAAAAGATCATTTCACCTGACGAACAAGCAGTGTGCTCATTTGTCAGAAGAAAAAAAGAAAGAAGAAAAAAAAGTAAAAAAAACTAAATCCCACTCATCAGAGCTGTTGAAATCTATAACATTTTGATTCAGAAATGGGCATATTATCTGAAATCAATCTAATCTAGCTAGGATCAATTACATTTAAATATGATAAATAAAAGAAAAAAGAAAGATGACCAAGAATTGCCTTAAGCAATGAAAGTATGTCTGAATTACCATTGTCATATACAGAAGCTACAATTAAGCATGGAGGAATCTAAAAGATGAGACCTGATTATCTGGGTCTCGGAGGAAACACTTTTGCTGATGGCAGCAGATTAAAGAAAATTAAAGAAAAAATATGATTCTTTGGCATTAAACAGTCTAGAAAATTAGCTTGTGACTAATTAGCTTCGGCCTGAAATAGGGAGATTCATTGCGACTCCTCCCACAGCACCTAAGAACCTTGAAAGATCTGTCAGATCAGGACATCTGTAGAAGCAGAGTGTGTAACTGCTCACAAGAGAGAAACAGGAGAAATGAAATGAGGAGAACAGATAAAAGAAATCAGGATTGTGGTGATTTAGCAAAGAAAACATGAATGAAGGCACTTTTTTCCTCCAAAAATCTGGAGGAAAATGGGGAGTAGCGTCTTATAGTCTGTATGTCCCTAATCTGGCTGTGATGGAGAGGTGGCAGAGCAAAAGGGTCAAAGGAGGCAGGAGCCGGCTGCTGCGGCTAACTCCTGTGCCCGCTGCTAAAGAGAAATGAATATTCACTCCATTCCACACCCATTTGTGTGGAAAGGAGGGAATACTCATTTCTCTTTAATAGCAAGTTAAAGTGTTATCTGCGGCAGCCGGCTTCTTGCAGCTGCCCGGCATTCTAGTGTGCCGCTACTTAAGGCAATGAATATTCACTGCATTACACTCCCATAGGTGTGCAATGACTATTCCTTCCCTTTATTAGCGACACAAGTGAAAGCCCAGAAGCTGCAGTTGACACTGTGCTCGCCAAACAGCAATGAATACACACGGCGCTCCATGCACACAGTCCTGGCGTGGAGAACAGCGAGTATTCAGGCAGCTGTCCTCGACTTGTAAGCAGCAAATGACGTCACTGCCATGCGCTGCTCACAGACATAAAGCAGCTGCTGGCAGCGGGGCAGGATGCTGTGAAGGGCGCCCAGGGAAGGTAAGAAGTTTTTTCCCCACGCTGGGGACATGCATACTAGGATGGGGAAGGTGGCCAATCATACCAAGACAGAGATAGGGGCCTACATACCTCAATAGGGATTGGGGCCATGCATACCAGGATAAGGATGGGGCTACCAGGATAAGGTTGGGGCCGTGCATACCAGGATAAGGATGGGGCCAAGCATACCAGGATAAGGATGGGGCCATGCATACCAGGATAAGGATGGGGCTATGCATACCAGGATAAGGATGGGGCCATGCATACCACGATAAGGATGGGACTACCAGGATAAGGTTGGGGCCATGCATACCAGGATAAGGATGGGGCCAAGCATACCAGGATAAGGATGGGGCCATGCATACCAGGATAAGGATGGGGCTATGCATACCAGGATAAGGATGGGGCTACCAGGATAAGGTTGGGGCCGTGCATACCAGGATAAGGATGGGGCCAAGCATACCAGGATAAGGATGGGGCCATGCATACCAGGATAAGGATGGGGCCATGCATACCACGATAAGGATGGGGCCATGCATACCACGATAAGGATGGGGCTACCAGGATAAGGTTGGGGCCATGCATACCAGGATAAGGATGGGGCCAAGCATACCAGGATAAGGATGGGGCCATGCATACCAGGATAAGGATGGGGCCATGCATACCAGGATAAGGATGGGGCTATGCATACCAGGATAAGGATGGGGCCATGCATACCACGATAAGGATGGGGCTACCAGGCTAAGGTTGGGGCCATGCATACCAGGATAAGGATGGGGCCAAGCATACCAGGATAAGGATGGGGCCATGCATACCAGGATAAGGATGGGGCCATGCATACCAGGATAAGGATGGGGCCATGCATACCACAATAAGGATGGGGCCATGCATACCACGATAAGGATGGGGCCATGCATACCACGATAAGGATGGGGCTACCAGGATAAGGTTGGGGCCATGCATACCAGGATAAGGATGGGGCCAAGCATACCAGGATAAGGATGGGGCCATGCATACCAGGATAAGGATGGGGCTATGCATACCAGGATAAGGATGGGGCTACCAGGATAAGGTTGGGGCCGTACATACCGGGATAAGGATGGGGCCATGCATACCAGGATAAGGATGGGGCTACCAGGATAAGGATGGGGCTACCAGGATAAGGTTGGGGCTGTGCATACCAGGATAAGGATGGGGCCATGCATACCAGGATAAGGATGGGGCCATGCATACCAGGATAAGGATGGGGCCATGCATACCAGGATAAGGATGGGGCTATGCATACCAGGATAAGGATGGGGCTACCAGGATAAGGTTGGGGCCGTGCATACCAGGATAAGGATGGGGCTATGCATACCAGGATAAGGATGGGGCTACCAGGATAAGGTTGGGGCCGTGCATACCAGGATAAGGATGGGGCCATGCATACCAGGATAAGGATGGGGCTATGCATACCAGGATAAGGATGGGGCTACCAGGATAAGGATGGGGCCATGCATACCAGGATAAGGATGGGGCTACCAGGATAAGGTTGGGGCCGTGCATACCAGGATAAGGATGGGGCCACCAGGATAAGGATGGGGCCAAGCATACCAGGATAAGGATGGGGCCATGCATACCAGGATAAGGATGGGGCTATGCATACCAGGATAAGGATGGGGCTACCAGGATAAGGATGGGGCCAAGCATACCAGGATAAGGATGGGGCCATGCATACCAGGATAAGGATGGGGCTATGCATACCAGGATAAGGATGGGGCTACCAGGATAAGGTTGGGGCCGTGCATACCAGGATAAGGATGGGGCTACCAGGATAAGGTTGGGGCCATGCATACCAGGATAAGGATGGGGCCAAGCATACCAGGATAAGGATGGGGCTATGCATACCAGGATAAGGATGGGGCTACCAGGATAAGGTTGGGGCCGTGCATACCAGGATAAGGATGGGGCCATGCATACCAGGATAAGGAAGGGGCTATGCATACCAGGATAAGGATGGGGCTACCAGGATAAGGTTGGGGCCGTGCATACAAGGATAAGGATGGGGCCATGCATACCAGGATAAGGATGGGGCTATGCATACCAGGATAAGGATGGGGCTACCAGGATAAGGTTGGGGCCGTGCATACAAGGATAAGGATGGGGCCATGCATACCAGGATAAGGATGGGGCTATGCATACCAGGATAAGGATGGGGCTACCAGGATAAGGATGGGGCCATGCATACCAGGATAAGGGTGGGACCATGCATACCAGGATAAGGATGGGGCCATGCATACCAGGATAAGGATGGGGCCATGCATACCAGGATAAGGATGGGGCTACCAGGATAAGGTTGGGGCCGTGCATACCAGGATAAGGATGGGGCTACCAGGATAAGGTTGGGGCCATGCATACCAGGATAAGGATGGGGCCAAGCATACCAGGATAAGGATGGGGCCATGCATACCAGGATAAGGATGGGGCTATGCATACCAGGATAAGGATGGGGCTACCAGGATAAGGTTGGGGCCGTGCATACCAGGATAAGGATGGGGCTATGCATACCAGGATAAGGATGGGGCTACCAGGATAAGGTTGGGGCCGTGCATACCAGGATAAGGATGGGGCCATGCATACCAGGATAAGGATGGGGCTACCAGGATAAGGTTGGGGCCGTGCATACCAGGATAAGGATGGGGCCATGCATACCAGGATAAGGATGGGGCTATGCATACCAGGATAAGGATGGGGCTACCAGGATAAGGTTGGGGCCGTGCATACAAGGATAAGGATGGGGCCATGCATACCAGGATAAGGATGGGGCTACCAGGATAAGGATGGGGCCATGCATACCAGGATAAGGGTGGGACCATGCATACCAGGATAAGGATGGGGCCATGCATACCAGGATAAGGATGGGGCCATGCATACCAGGATAAGGATGGGGCTACCAGGATAAGGTTGGGGCCGTGCATACAAGGATAAGGATGGGGCCATGCATACCAGGATAAGGATGGGGCTACCAGGATAAGGATGGGGCCATGCATACCAGGATAAGGGTGGGACCATGCATACCAGGATAAGGATGGGGCCATGCATACCAGGATAAGGATGGGGCCATGCATACCAGGATAAGGATGGGGCTACCAGGATAAGGTTGGGGCCATGCATACCAGGATAAGGATGGGGCTGTGCATACCAGGATAAGGATGGGGCTACCAGGATAAGGTTGGGGCCATGCATACCAGGATAAGGATGGGGCCAAGCATACCAGGATAAGGATGGGGCCATGCATACCAGGATAAGGATGGGGCTATGCATACCAGGATAAGGATGGGGCTACCAGGATAAGGTTGGGGCCGTGCATACCAGGATAAGGATGGGGCTATGCATACCAGGATAAGGATGGGGCTACCAGGATAAGGTTGGGGCCATGCATACCAGGATAAGGATGGGGCCAAGCATACCAGGATAAGGATGGGGCCATGCATACCAGGATAAGGATGGGGCTATGCATACCAGGATAAGGATGGGGCTACCAGGATAAGGTTGGGGCCATGCATACCAGGATAAGGATGGGGCCATGCATACCAGGATAAGGCTGGGGCTATGCATACCAGGATAAGGATGGGGCTACCAGGATAAGGTTGGGGCAGTGCATACCAGGATAAGGATGGGGCTACCAGGATAAGGATGGGGCCATGCATACCAGGATAAGGGTGGGACCATGCATACCAGGATAAGGATGGGGCTACCAGGATAAGTATGGGGCCATGCATACCAGGATAAGGATGGGGCTACCAGGATAAGAATGGGGCCATGCATACCAGGATAAGGGTGGGACCATGCATACCAGGATAAGGATGGGGCTACCAGGATAAGGATGGGGCCATGCATACCAGGATAAGGATGGGGCTACCAGGATAAGGTTGGGGTCATGCATACCAGGATAAGGATGGGGCCATGCATACCAGGATAAGGATGGGGCTATGCATACCAGGATAAGGATGGGGCTACCAGGATAAGGATGGGGCCATGCATACCAGGATAAGGGTGGGACCATGCATACCAGGATAAGGATGGGGCTACCAGGATAAGGATGGGGCCATGCATACCAGGATAAGGGTGGGACCATGCATACCAGGATAAGGATGGGGCCATGCATACCAGGATAAGGATGGGGCTACCAGGATAAGGTTGGGGCCGTGCATACCAGGATAAGGGTGGGACCATGCATACCAGGATAAGGATGGGGCCATGCATACCAAGAAAAGAGTGGGACCATGCATACCAAGATAGGGATTGAGGCCATGCATACCAGAATGAAGATGGAGGCCTTGCATACCTGGATAAGGATGGGTCCCTGCATACCAAAATAAGGATGGGGCCATGCATACCGGGACAGAGAAGAGGGTCCTGCGTACCACGACAAAGACAAGGGGAGCCATGCATACCAGGATGGCGCATATTAAGTATAGAACTGACCACATTTTTTGCTTTCATTTTTTTTTCTAATTTCCTCTTCTAAAATCTAGGCGCATCTTATGGTCCGGTGCATCTTATAGTCCGAAAAATACAGTACATTTGCTCTGTAAATATAGCAAGGCACTTAATAGGAATGTGTCACTAGGCTTTTGCTACCGAATCTGAAAGCAGAATGATGTAGGGGAAGTTACACAAATTTCTGATGTCTGTCACTTACTGCGCTGCTTGCTGCAGTTTTGATAAAATCAGTTTTATCTGCTACAGATCTATTAGTTCTCTGTATGCTGAGCTCTGTTTAACCCCACCAACATCACTGATTGGCAGCTTTAATTATACAATGTACCGTATATACTCGAGTATAAGCCGAGATTTTCAGCCCAAATTTTTTGGCTGAAAGTGCCCCTCTCGGCTTATACTCGAGTCATGATCTGCGGTGGGGTCGGCGGGTGAGGGGGAGAGAGGACTGTCGCATACTCACCTAGTCCCGGCGCTCCTGGCGCTCCCCCTGCCCGTCCCACGGTCTTCGGTGCCGCAGCTCGTCCCCTGTTCAGCGGTCACGTGGGACCACTCATTAAAGTTATGAATATGGACTCCACTCCCATAGGGGTGGAGCCGCATATTTATTCCTCTAATCAGCGGTAACGGTGACCGCTGACAGAGGAAGAGGCTGCGGCACCCGGAGCCCATCTGTCCGGGATAAGGAGCCAGGGACACCGGGAGCAGGTAAGTATTTCATAGTCACCTGTCAGCGTTCCACCCGCCGGGCGCCGCTCCGTCTTCCCGTCCTCTTGCTCTGACTGTTCAGGTCAGAGGGCGCGATGACGCACTAATCTGCGCGCCGCCCTCTGCCTGAACAGTCAGTGCAGAGAGACGCCGAGACGGGACGCTGAGGAGCTGCAAGCAAGAGAGGTGAGTATGTCATTTTATTTTTTATTGCAGCAGCAGCAGCATTATAGATGGGGCACAGCTTTCTATGGCACATCTATGGGGCAATAATGAACGGTGCAGAGCATTGTATATGGGGCACAGCTTTCTATGGCACAACTGTTGTGAAATTGGATTCTGGGCTCCCCCGGTGGCCACTTGTGGAATTGAACTTGTGTGCATCATCCCCTCTGTTCACCTGCTCCTATCAGGATGTGGGAGTCGCTATATAACCTTGCTCCTCTGTCAGTTTCTTGCCGGTCAACAATGTAATCAGAAGCCTTTCTGTGCATGTTCCTGCTACTAGACAACTCCCAGCTAAGTTGGACTTTTGTCCTTGTGTGTTTTTGCATTTTGTTCCTGTTCACAGCTGCTGTTTCGTTACTGTGTCTGGAAAGCTCTAGTGATCGGAAATTGCCACTCTGGTGTTATGAGTTAATGCTAGAGTCTTAAAGTAATTTCTGGATGGTGTTTTGATAGGGTTTTCTGCTGACCATGAAAGTGCCCTTTCTGTCTTCCTGCTATCTAGTAAGCGGACCTCGATTTTGCTAAACCTATTTTCATACTACGTTTGTCATTTCATCTCAAATCACCGCCAATATATGTGGGGGCCTCTGTCTGCCTTTTGGGAAAATTTCTCTAGAGGTGAGCCAGGACTGTCTTTTCCTCTGCTAGGATTAGGTAGTTCTCCGGCTGGCGCTGGGCATCTAGGGATAAAAAAACGTAGGCATGCTACCCGGCCACTTCTAGTTGTGCGGCAGGTTTAGTTCATGGTCAGTATAGTTTCCATCTTCCTAGAGCTAGTTCTCATATATGCTGGGCTATGTTCTCTCGCCATTGAGAATCATGACAGTTTGACCGGCCCAAAAAGGGTTAAATTACTGCTGAGAAAGGAGAGAAAAAAGAAGTCTGCTACAATTTTTTTTTTTTTTTTCCCTCTAGTTCTGAGTGTGCTCTTAATTGAATCACTTGCTAGTCTGCCTATACTGCAGCCTTCCTCTCTTTCTCTCCTTCTAATCCTTGAATGGCTCTGTGTTCACCTGTTTGAAATGGATCTTCAGAGTGTGGCTGCAGGTTTGAATAATCTCGCCACAAAGGTACAAAATTTGCAAGATTTTGTTGTTCATGCACCTATGTCTGAGCCTAGAATTCCTTTGCCTGAATTCTTCTCGGGGAATAGATCTCACTTTCAAAATTTTAAAAATAATTGCAAATTGTTTTTGTCCCTGAAGTCTCGCTCTGCCGGAGACCCTGCACAGCAGGTCAGGATTGTAATTTCCTTGCTCCGGGGCGACCCTCAAGACTGGGCTTTTGCATTGGCACCAGGGGATCCTGCGTTGCTCAATGTGGATGCGTTTTTTCTGGCCTTGGGGTTGCTTTATGAGGAACCTCATTTAGAGCTTCAGGCGGAAAAGGCCTTGATGTCCTTGTCTCAGGGGCAAGATGAAGCTGAAATATACTGCCAAAAATTCCGCAAATGGTCTGTGCTTACTCAGTGGAATGAGTGCGCCCTCGCGGCGATTTTCAGAGAAGGTCTCTCTGATGCCATTAAGGATGTTATGGTGGGGTTCCCTGTTCCTGCGAGTCTGAATGAGTCCATGACGATGGCTATTCAAATCGATAGGCGTCTGCGGGAGCGCAAACCTGTGCACCATTTGGCGGTGTCTACTGAGAAAACGCCAGAAAATATGCAATGTGATAGAATTCTGTCCAGAAGCGAGCGGCAGAATTTTAGACGAAAAAATGGGTTGTGCTTCTATTGTGGTGATTCAACTCATGTTATATCAGCATGCTTTAAGCGTACTAAGAAACCTGACAAGTCTGTTTCAATTAGCACTTTACAGTCTAAGTTTATTCTATCTGTGACCCTGATTTGTTCTTTGTCATCTATTACCGCGGACGCCTATGTCGACTCTGGCGCTGCTTTGAGTCTTATGGATTGGTCCTTTGCCAAACGCTGTGGGTATGATTTGGAGCCATTGGAGGCTCCGATACCTCTGAAAGGGATTGACTCCACCCCATTGGCTAGTAATAAACCACAATACTGGACACAAGTGACTATGCATGTTAATCCGGATCACCAGGAGGTTATTCGCTTTCTGGTGCTGTATAATCTAGATGATGTTTTGGTGCTGGGATTGCCATGGCTGCAATCTCATAACCCAGTCCTCGACTGGAGAGCTATGTCTGTGTTAAGCTGGGGATGTAAAGGAACTCATGGGGACGTACCTTTGGTTTCCATTTCATCATCTATTCCCTCTGAGATTCCTGAATTCTTGTCTGACTTTCGTGACGTTTTTGAAGAACCCAAGGTTGGTTCACTACCTCCGCACCGGGAGTGCGATTGTGCCATAGACTTGATCCCGGGTAGTAAATACCCTAAGGGTCGTTTATTTAATCTGTCTGTGCCTGAACACGCTGCTATGCGAGAATATATAAAGGAGTCCTTGGAAAAGGGACATATTCGTCCGTCATCTCCCTTAGGAGCCGGTTTTTTCTTTGTGTCTAAGAAAGACGGCTCTTTGAGGCCGTGTATTGATTATCGACTTTTGAATAAAATCACGGTTAAATATCAATATCCGTTACCACTGCTTACTGATTTGTTTGCTCGTATAAAGGGGGCCAAGTGGTTCTCTAAGATTGATCTCCGTGGGGCGTATAATTTGGTGCGAATCAAGCAGGGGGATGAGTGGAAAACCGCATTTAATACGCCCGAGGGCCATTTTGAGTATTTGGTGATGCTTTTTGGTCTTTCAAATGCCCCTTCAGTCTTCCAGTCCTTTATGCATGACATTTTCCGCGATTATTTGGATAAATTTATGATTGTGTATCTGGATGATATTCTGATTTTTTCGGATGACTGGGACTCTCATGTCCAGCAGGTCAGGAGGGTTTTTCAGGTTTTGCGGTCTAATTCCTTGTGTGTGAAGGGTTCTAAGTGTGTTTTTGGGGTTCAAAAGATTTCCTTCTTGGGATACATTTTTTCCCCCTCTTCCATCGAGATGGATCCTGTCAAGGTTCAGGCTATTGGTGATTGGACGCAACCCTCTTCTCTTAAGAGTCTTCAGAAATTTTTGGGCTTTGCTAACTTTTATCGTCGATTTATTGCTGGTTTTTCTGATGTTGTGAAACCATTGACTGATTTGACTAAGAAGGGTGCTGATGTTGCTGATTGGTCCCCTGATGCTGTGGAGGCCTTTCGGGAGCTCAAGCGCCGCTTTTCTTCCGCCCCAGTGTTGCGTCAGCCTGATGTTGCTCTTCCTTTTCAGGTTGAGGTCGACGCTTCTGAAATCGGAGCTGGGGCGGTGTTGTCGCAGAGAAGTTCCGACTGCTCCGTGATGAGACCTTGTGCTTTTTTTTCCCGTAAATTTTCGCCCGCCGAGCGGAATTATGATATTGGGAATCGGGAGCTTTTGGCCATGAAGTGGGCTTTTGAGGAGTGGCGTCACTGGCTTGAGGGGGCCAGACATCAGGTGGTGGTATTGACTGACCACAAAAATTTAATTTACCTTGAGTCTGCCAGGCGCCTGAATCCTAGACAGGCGCGCTGGTCGTTGTTTTTCTCTCGGTTTAATTTTGTGGTGTCGTACCTACCGGGTTCTAAGAATGTTAAGGCGGATGCCCTTTCTAGGAGTTTTGAGCCTGACTCCCCTGGTAATTCTGAGCCCACAGGTATCCTTAAAGATGGAGTGATATTGTCTGCCGTTTCTCCAGACCTGCGGCGGGCCTTGCAGGAGTTTCAGGCGGATAGACCTGATCGTTGCCCACCTGGTAGACTGTTTGTTCCTGATGATTGGACCAGTAGAGTCATCTCTGAGGTTCATTCTTCTGCGTTGGCAGGTCATCCTGGAATCTTTGGTACCAGGGATTTGGTGGCAAGGTCCTTCTGGTGGCCTTCCCTGTCACGAGATGTGCGAGGCTTTGTGCAGTCTTGTGACGTTTGTGCTCGGGCCAAGCCTTGTTGTTCTCGGGCTAGTGGATTGTTGTTACCCTTGCCTATCCCGAAGAGGCCTTGGACGCACATCTCGATGGATTTTATTTCGGATCTGCCTATTTCTCAGAAGATGTCTGTCATCTGGGTGGTGTGTGACCGTTTCTCTAAGATGGTCCATCTGGTTCCCTTGCCTAAGTTGCCTTCTTCTTCCGAGTTGGTTCCTCTGTTTTTTCAAAATGTTGTTCGTTTGCATGGTATTCCTGAGAATATCGTTTCTGACAGAGGGACCCAATTCGTGTCTAGATTTTGGCGGGCATTCTGTGCTAGGATGGGCATAGATTTGTCTTTTTCGTCTGCTTTCCATCCTCAGACTAATGGCCAGACCGAGCGGACTAATCAGACCTTGGAGACATATTTGAGGTGTTTTGTGTCTGCGGATCAGGATGATTGGGTTGCTTTTTTGCCTTTGGCGGAGTTCGCCCTCAATAATCGGGCCAGCTCTGCTACCTTGGTGTCCCCGTTTTTCTG
The DNA here is from genome assembly GCF_051348905.1 of Ranitomeya variabilis. NCBI lineage: Eukaryota > Metazoa > Chordata > Amphibia > Anura > Dendrobatidae > Ranitomeya > Ranitomeya variabilis. The sequence continues at coordinate 276,141,561 of NC_135236.1, read as the reverse complement.
TAATTCGGGGTTTCATCCTCGATTTTCCTCCGGTCAAGTGGAATCTTCGGATTGTCCTGGAGTGGATGCTGTGGTGGAGAGGTTGCATCAGATTTGGGGGCAGGTGGTGGACAATTTGAAGTTGTCCCAGGAGAAGACTCAGCTTTTTGCCAACCGCCGTCGTCGTGTTGGTCCTCGGCTTTGTGTTGGGGACTTGGTGTGGTTGTCTTCTCGTTTTGTCCCTATGAGGGTTTCTTCTCCTAAGTTTAAGCCTCGGTTCATCGGCCCGTACAAGATATTGGAGATTCTTAACCCTGTGTCCTTCCGTTTGGACCTCCCTGCATCCTTTTCTATTCATAATGTTTTTCATCGGTCATTGTTGCGCAGGTATGAGGTACCGGTTGTGCCTTCCGTTGAGCCTCCTGCTCCGGTGTTGGTTGAGGGTGAGTTGGAGTACGTTGTGGAAAAGATCTTAGACTCTCGTGTTTCCAGACGGAAACTCCAGTATCTGGTCAAATGGAAGGGATACGGTCAGGAGGATAATTCTTGGGTCACTGCCTCTGATGTTCATGCCTCCGATCTTGTCCGTGCCTTTCATAGGGCTCATCCTGATCGCCCTGGTGGTTCTGGTGAGGGTTCGGTGCCCCCTCCTTGAGGGGGGGGTACTGTTGTGAAATTGGATTCTGGGCTCCCCCGGTGGCCACTTGTGGAATTGAACTTGTGTGCATCATCCCCTCTGTTCACCTGCTCCTATCAGGATGTGGGAGTCGCTATATAACCTTGCTCCTCTGTCAGTTTCTTGCCGGTCAACAATGTAATCAGAAGCCTTTCTGTGCATGTTCCTGCTACTAGACAACTCCCAGCTAAGTTGGACTTTTGTCCTTGTGTGTTTTTGCATTTTGTTCCTGTTCACAGCTGCTGTTTCGTTACTGTGTCTGGAAAGCTCTAGTGATCGGAAATTGCCACTCTGGTGTTATGAGTTAATGCTAGAGTCTTAAAGTAATTTCTGGATGGTGTTTTGATAGGGTTTTCTGCTGACCATGAAAGTGCCCTTTCTGTCTTCCTGCTATCTAGTAAGCGGACCTCGATTTTGCTAAACCTATTTTCATACTACGTTTGTCATTTCATCTCAAATCACCGCCAATATATGTGGGGGCCTCTGTCTGCCTTTTGGGAAAATTTCTCTAGAGGTGAGCCAGGACTGTCTTTTCCTCTGCTAGGATTAGGTAGTTCTCCGGCTGGCGCTGGGCATCTAGGGATAAAAAAACGTAGGCATGCTACCCGGCCACTTCTAGTTGTGCGGCAGGTTTAGTTCATGGTCAGTATAGTTTCCATCTTCCTAGAGCTAGTTCTCATATATGCTGGGCTATGTTCTCTCGCCATTGAGAATCATGACACACAACTATGGGGCAACAATGAACGGTGCAGAGCATTGTATATGGGGCACAGCTTTCTATGACACATCTATGGGGCAACAATGAACGGTGCAGAGCATTGTATATGGGGCACAGCTTTCTATGGCACATCTATGGGGCCATAATGAACGGTGCAGAGCATTGTATATGGCACAGCTTTCTATGGAGCATCTATGGGGCCATAATGAACTGTACAGAGCATTATATATGGCACAGCTTTATGTGGAGCATCTATGGGACCATAATGAACGGTGCAGAGCATTATATATGGCACAGCTTTATGTGGAGCATCTATGGGGCCATAATGAACGGTGCAGAGCATTATATGTGGCACAGCTTTATATGGAGCATCTATGGGGCCATAATGAACGGTGCAGAGCATTATATGTGGCACAGCTTTATATGGAGCATCTATGGGGCCATAATGAACGGTATGGAGCATGGTATGGATATTTTTTAAATTCACCGGTAGCTGCTGCATTTTCCACCCTAGGCTTATACTCGAGTCAATAAGTTTTCCCAGTTTCTTGTGACAAAATTAGGGGGGTCGGTGTCATGATCTCTGCAGGCAGAGATCATAGCAAGCCTATAGAGGGACAAGCTCTCGGAAGATGGAACTATACTGACCATGAACTAAGCCTGCCGCGCAACTAGAAATAGCCAGGTAGCATTTCCTATTTATCGCTAGATGCCCAGCTCTGGCCTAAGACCTAAATAGCTAGCAGAGGGAAATATAAGACCTGGCTCACCTCTAGAGAAATATTCCAAAGAAGACAGTAGCCCCCCACATATAATGACGGTGAGTTCAGATGAAACAACAAACGCAGCAGGAAAATAGTCTTAGCAAATTTGAGGTCCGCTTACTAGATAGCAGAAGACAGATAGTATACTTTCATGGTCAGCAGAAAAATACTAACAAAACACCATCCAGAGATTACCTTAAACTCTGGCATTAACTCATAACGCCAGAGTAGCAATCCCTGATCGACGAGAGCTTTCCAGACACAGTAACAAAACTTCAGCTGCGAACTGGAACAAATAGGCAAAACAAAACATGGACAAAAGTCCAACTTATCAGTAGTTGTCTAGAAGCAGGAACAAGCACTGAGAGGCATCAGATAACATTGTTGACCGGCAAGAAACCACCAGAGAAATGAGCTTAAATAGCGACACCCACTACTGATGGAATCAGGTGAAACAGGAAAGAGGATGACAAGTCCAATTCCACAAGCGGCCACCGGGGGAGCCCAGAATCCAAATTCACAACAGTACCCCCCCCTCAAGGAGGGGGCACCGAACCCTCACCAGATCCACCAGGGCGACCAGGATGAGCCCTATGGAAGGCACGAACAAGATCAGAAGCATGAACATCAGATGCATTGACCCAAGAATTATCCTCCTGGCCGTAACCCTTCCAGTTGACCAGATACTGGAGTTTCCGTCTGGAAACACGAGAGTCCAAAATTTTCTCCACAACGTACTCCAACTCACCCTCAACCAACACCGGAGCAGGAGGCTCAACAGAAGGTACAACAGGTACCTCATACCTGCGCAATAACGACCGATGAAAAACGTTATGAATGGAAAAGGACGCAGGGAGGTCCAAACGGAAAGAAACAGGATTAAGAATCTCCAATATTCTATAAGGGCCGATGAACCGAGGTTTAAACTTAGGAGAAGAGACCCTCATAGGGACAAAACGAGAAGACAACCACACTAAATCTCCAACACAAAGCCGAGAACCAACACGACGATGACGGTTGGCAAAACGCTGAGTCTTCTCCTGTGACAACTTCAAATTGTCCATAACCTGCCCCCAGATGTGATGCAATCTCTCCACCACCGCATCCACTCCAGGACAATCCGAGGATTCCACCTGACCGGAGGAAAATCGAGGGTGAAACCCCGAATTACAGAAAAACGGGGACACCAAGGTGGAAGAACTGGCCCGATTATTGAGGGCGAACTCTGCCAATGGCAAAAAAGCAACCCAATCATCCTGGTCAGCAGAGACAAAACACCTCAGATATGTCTCAAGGGTCTGATTAGTCCGCTCGGTCTGGCCATTAGTCTGAGGGTGAAAAGCAGATGAAAAAGACAAATCTATGCCCATCCTAGCACAGAATGCCCGCCAAAATCTAGACACAAATTGGGTACCTCTGTCAGAAACAATATTCTCAGGAATACCGTGCAATCGGACAACATTCTGAAAAAACAGAGGAACCAACTCAGAAGAAGAAGGCAACTTGGGCAGAGGAACCAAATGGACCATTTTAGAGAAACGGTCACAGACCACCCAGATGACAGACATCTTCTGGGAAACAGGCAGATCTGAAATAAAATCCATCGAGATGTGTGTCCAAGGCCTCTTAGGAATAGGCAAGGGCAACAGCAGTCCGCTAGCCCGAGAACTACAAGACTTGGCCCGAGCACAAACGTCACATGACTGCACAAAGACTCGCACATCTCGTGACAGAGAAGGCCACCAGAAGGATCTTGCCACCAAATCCCTGGTACCAAAAATTCCGGGATGACCTGCCAATGCAGAAGAATGTACCTCAGAGATGACTCTGCTGGTCCAATCATCCGGAACAAACAGTCTATCAGGCGGACAACGATCCGGTCTATCCGCCTGAAACTCTTGCAAGGACCGCCGCAGATCAGGAGAAACGGCCGACAAAATTACTCCCTCCCTAAGGATACCTGTGGGTTCAGAATTACCAGGAGAGTCCGGGTCAAAACTCCTAGAAAGGGCATCTGCCTTAACATTCTTAGAACCCGGTAGGTATGACACCACAAAATTAAAGCGAGAAAAAAATAAAGACCAGCGCGCCTGTCTAGGATTCAGGCGTCTGGCAGTCTCAAGATAAATCAAATTTTTGTGGTCAGTCAATACCACCACCTGATGCCTAGCCCCCTCGAGCCAATGGCGCCACTCCTCAAACGCCCACTTCATGGCCAAAAGCTCCCGATTCCCAACATCATAATTCCGCTCTGCGGGCGAAAATTTGCGAGAAAAGAAGGCACAAGGCCTAATGACGGAGCAGTCGGAACCTTTCTGCGACAACACTGCCCCAGCTCCGATCTCCGAAGCGTCAACCTCAACCTGAAAAGGCAGATTCACATCAGGCTGACGCAACACAGGGGCAGAGGCAAAACGGCGCTTAAGCTCCTGAAAGGCCTCTACAGCATGAGGGGACCAATTAGCAACATCAGCGCCTTGTCTGGTCAAATCAGTCAGTGGTTTAACGACATCCGAAAAACCAGCAATAAATCGGCGGTAAAAGTTGGCAAAGCCCAAAAATCTCTGAAGACCCTTAAGAGAGGAGGGCTGAGTCCAGTCACAAATAGCTTGCACCTTGACGGGATCCATCTCAATGGAAGAGGGAGAAAAAATATACCCCAAAAAGGAAATTTTCTGGACCCCAAAAACGCACTTAGACCCCTTCACACATAAAGAATTAGACCGCAGAACCTGAAAAACTCTCCTGACCTGCTGGACATGAGAGTCCCAGTCATCAGAAAAAATCAGAATATCATCCAGATATATTATCATAAATTTATCCAGAAAATCGCGGAAAATATCATGCATAAAAGACTGGAAAACTGAAGGGGCATTAGAAAGACCAAAAGGCATGACCAAATACTCAAAGTGGCCCTCGGGCGTATTAAATGCGGTCTTCCACTCATCCCCCTGCCTGATCCGCACCAAATTATACGCCCCACGAAGATCAATTTTAGAGAACCACTTAGCACCCTCTATACGAGCAAACAAATCAGTAAGCAATGGCAATGGGTATTGATACTTAACAGTGATCTTATTCAGAAGCCGATAATCAATACATGGTCTCAAAGAGCCGTCTTTTTTTGAGACAAAGAAAAACCCAGCTCCCAAGGGAGAAGAAGATGGACGAATATGTCCCTTTTCCAAAGACTCCTTTATATATTCCCGCATAGCAGCATGTTCCGGCACAGACAAATTAAACAAACGACCCTTTGGATATTTACAACCCGGTATCAAATCTATGGCACAATCGCACTCACGGTGCGGAGGTAACGACCCAAGCTTGGGTTCGTCAAAGACGTCTTGATAATCAGAGAGGAACTCAGGGACTTCAGAGGGAATGGACGACGAAATAGAAACCAAAGGTACGTCCCCATGAATACCCTTACATCCCCAGCTCAACACAGATATAGCTCTCCAGTCCAAGACTGGGTTGTGAGACTGCAACCATGGCAATCCCAGTACCAAATCGTCATGTAAATTATACAGCACCAGGAAACGAATAATCTCCTGGTGATCCGGATTGATACGCATGGTTACTTGTGTCCAGTATTGTGGTTTATTATTAGCCAATGGGGTGGAGTCAATCCCCTTCAGAGGAATAAGAGTCTCCAAAGGCTCTAAATCAAAACCACAACGATTGGCAAAGGACCAATCCATAAGACTCAGAGCGGCGCCAGAGTCAACATAGGCGTCCGTGGCAATGGATGACAAAGAGCAAATCAGGGTTACAGACAAAATAAACTTAGACTGAATGGTGCCAATGGAAACAGACTTATCAAGCTTCTTTGTACGCCTAGAGCATGCCGATATAACATGAGTAGAATCCCCACAATAGAAACACAATCCATTCTTCCGTCTAAAATTCTGTCGCTCGCTCCTGGACAGAATTCTATCACACTGCATACTTTCTGGCGTCTTTTCCATAGACACCGCCAGATGGTGCATCGGTTTGCGCTCCCGCAGACGCCTATCAATCTGAATAGCCATTGTCATGGACTCATTCAGACCTGCAGGCAAAGGGAACCCCACCATAACATCCTTAACGGCATCAGAGAGACCTTCTCTGAAAGTTGCCGCCAAGGCGCACTCATTCCACTGAGTAAGCACAGACCATTTACGGAATTTTTGGCAGAAAACTTCAGCTTCGTCTTGCCCCTGAGATAGTGCCATCAAAGTTTTTTCTGCCTGAAGTTCCAAATGAGGTTCCTCATAAAGCAAGCCCAAGGCCAGAAAAAACGCATCCACATCGCGTAACGCAGGATCCCCTGCTGGCAATGAGAAGGCCCAATCTTGAGGGTCACCCCTGAGCAAGGAAATCACAATCCTAACCTGCTGAGCAGGGTCTCCAGCTGAACGAGACTTCAGGGACAAATAAAGCTTACAATTATTTCGGAAATTCTGGAAGCTAGCTCTATTCCCTGTGAAGAACTCCGGCAAAGGAATTCTCGGCTCAGATACCGGAGCATGTACCACAAAATCTTGTAAATTTTGTACTTTCGTGATGAGATTATTCAAACCCGCAGTTACACTCTGGAGATCCATTATTGTCAGGTGCACACAGAGCATACAGAGATTAGGAGGAGAGAGAGAAAAAAGACTGCAGCAAGGCAGACTGGAGGAAAAAAAAAAAAATTCCAGCAGACTTCTTATAACTCTCCTTTCTCAACCTGGGTCTTTAACACTTTATTGGCCGGTCAAACTGTCATGATCTCTGCAGGCAGAGATCATAGCAAGCCTATAGAGGGACAAGCTCTCGGAAGATGGAACTATAACCCCCCACATATAATGACGGTGAGTTCAGATGAAACAACAAACGCAGCAGGAAAATAGTCTTAGCAAATTTGAGGTCCGCTTACTAGATAGCAGAAGACAGATAGTATACTTTCATGGTCAGCAGAAAAATACTAACAAAACACCATCCAGAGATTACCTTAAACTCTGGCATTAACTCATAACGCCAGAGTAGCAATCCCTGATCGACGAGAGCTTTCCAGACACAGTAACAAAACTTCAGCTGCGAACTGGAACAAATAGGCAAAACAAAACATGGACAAAAGTCCAACTTATCAGTAGTTGTCTAGAAGCAGGAACAAGCACTGAGAGGCATCAGATAACATTGTTGACCGGCAAGAAACCACCAGAGAAATGAGCTTAAATAGCGACACCCACTACTGATGGAATCAGGTGAAACAGGAAAGAGGATGACAAGTCCAATTCCACAAGCGGCCACCGGGGGAGCCCAGAATCCAAATTCACAACAGGTCGGCTTATACTCGGGTCGGCTTATACTCGAGCATATACGGTACATTGGCAAAAAGCTGGGAATCAGTGGTGGGGCAGGGTTACAAGGAGCTCATGAATATAGGGGACTACATGACAGCAGGTTTACAAGTTCTCTAGCAACAACATCCTGCTGATAAAACAGTGATTTTTAAAAGTTCAGTATAATAAAACATGAATATGTAAAATATGGCTTGTCAGGAACAAGGGAAACTGGTGAATCAAGCTTACAACCCATCATATTAAACAGCAAAGTCTAATTTGCAGACGCTTATTTTGAGGTTTTTGCACCTCATCAGTGCAAAGCAAGATAACCATTTGCCTGGATGAAAAGGGTTGATAATTTTAGGATTTCTAATCCAATAGTTGGCATTAGAGTTCCTGTACACTTCCTCTCTGAAAAGGTTATTTTAAGATTTAAATTCTCAATGGAGCACTGTATGGCTTGTAAGTCTCCATATGGCAACTTGTCACTCTCCACAAGGAGAAACTTTGCCCTAGACATTTTTAATGAGATTTTAGTGCAGATTTGATGCATTTTTTTACATGCATTTTCAGGTTACCAATATAATTCTCTCCTTCCACTTAGGTCTCTAGTGTCGTTGTTCTCAATAAAACTTTGGCCTGTAATACCCTATCCCCTCTTTCCCATTCTCTCTGTTATTACTGAAGCAATGTTTTGATGGGAGACTTGTAGCTACAGTATCTCACAAAAATGTAAAAATGTCCAAATTGGGCACAATTAGCCATTTTCCCTCCCTGGTGTCATATGACTCATTAGTGTTACAAGGTCTCAGGGGTAAATGGTACCTTGTGGCAAAGAACCCTCTAAAGATCTGTAAAAAATAATTATTGCTCTACATAAAGTTGGCCTAGGCTATAAGAAGACTGCCAACACCCTGAAATTGAGCTGCAGTACAGTGGCAAAGATGATACAGCGGTTTAACAAGACAGGTTCCACTCATAATAGTCCTTACCATGGTCGACCAAAGAAGATGAGTGCATGTACTTAGCATCATATCCAGAGGTTGTGTTTTCAAAATAGATGTATGAGTGCTGCTAGCATTGCTGTAAAGGTCAAAGGGGTGGGGTTTCAGCCTGTCAATGGTCAGACCATACGCCACACACTGCATCACATTGATCTGCATGGCTGTCGTCCCAGGAGGAAGCCTCTTCTAAAGATAATGCACGAGAAAGCCCACAATTTGCTGAAGACAAGCAGACTAAGAACACAGATTACTGGAACCATGTCCTCTAGTCTGATAAGACCAAGATAAACTTATTTTATTCAGGTTGGTGTTAAGTGTGTGTGGCGGCAACCAGGTGAAGAGTACAAAGAAAAGTGTGTCTTGCCTACAGTTAAGCATGGTGGTAAGACTGCCATGGCTTGGGGCTGCATGAATGCCAACATGTACTGCGACATTGTCATGACTCTGGACAGGATGGTGCCACCTCCATCCTGGTTAGGTCAGGGTTAATTTTAGTCCGCCTCTCTTTGGTTCTGGGGTGGCTATTTAATGTTGGCAGTTCCTGGATTGTGTGATACTTTTGTATACTCGGCTTGTGGTTGCTGACCCAGGTTTACTCGTCCGTAAACTTTGTGCCTCTGTGCTTGTGTGCCTTGCTGTTTATGACTCGGTTCTGTTCTCTGACTTCTGCCATTGCATTCTGCTTTGTACCGTTTTGTCTCTCCTGGTAATCAGACCTCATGGCTTGTCACTGTTTACTCTTTGTCTTATCCTTAGGTACTTCGCTCCCTCTGGCTTTGACCCTCAGCTATCCTTGACTACATTTTCTGTCTGTGCCCTGCACTCTGTGTGTTCTGTGTCTTCCCTGCAGTTACGTGCTGTGGCTCCACCCTCCCTGGTCACGTGACTGCTCAGTGCCAGGTCCTGCTTACTACATTACTTTAAGGTGCTTGAACTCGGCGTGCTTTGTTTCTGCACTCCCTACGTTTATTCACGTGCCCACCGGTCAGCACCCCCCAAGGCAGCGCCAGTGACACCTAGGGTGTCATGACAGACATACTGGAGCAGAGCTTGAACCCCTCTCTTCGGAAACCGGGCCGCAGGCCAGTATTCAAACATGATAATGACCCCAAACACACCTCCGAGACAACGATCGCCTTGCTAACAAAACTGATGATAAAGGTGCTAAAATGGCCAAGCATGTCTCCAGATCTAAACTCTTTTGATCATTTGTGGGGCATTTTCAGACGGAAGGTGGAGGAGCACAAGGTCTTTAACATCCATGATGTCATCATGGAGAAGTAGAAGAGGATTCCAGTGGCAACCTGTGAAGATCTAGTGAACTCCATGCCAAAGAAAGTTCAGGCAGTGCTTGAAAATAATGGTGGCCACACAAAATATTTACACTTTGGGCACAATTTGGGCATTTTCACTTAGGGGTGTACTCACTTTTGTTGCCAGCGGTTGAGACATTAATGGATGTGTGGTGAGTTATTTAGAAGGCACACCAAATTTACAATGAAGCTTGCATAACAAAGTGTCATATCTTCAGTTTTGCCCCATGAAAATATATCTTCAGTTTTGCCCCATGAAAAGATATGTAGTGTAGTGTAACCAGTGCTGTGCATTGTACTCTCATGCTATGTATGGAAAATATTATTTATTGTATGCAGCTACTTAAAGGAAACCTGTAAGCAGGATTTTTCTAATTAAAGTACAGAAATGGCCATATTGGCACGGTTACACCGAAAAAAATTATACCTTTAGTGAAGAAATGCGTCTTGTGGATTTTGTATAATGAGTGAATAATGAGTAATAATTGAAGTTTTCTTGTAATCGTAGCTTTGAGCATCAGGGTGGAACTGTGGGCTGGGTCTTCAGTTGTGCTCTGGCCCCTCCGCTGCCTCTGGTGTCTTTATAGTCTTCAGGTTTTAAATTTCATGCCGGGCCATCCTAGCCACGGATGGTGCATGCGCACATAAACATTAGCCATGTTTGTTGAGTGAAATTTACCAACAAAAGATAAACTATCAGTTTAACCAGCCATTGAGTAGGGGAAAAAAAAGTTGTCCATGTTTTAAAGTTTTTTCCCATAGCTGCCAGCCACAATAATATTTTGGAAAGATTGTTCCAAAAACATTCTTGTAATATTTTCAGAAGATCGTTCCATCTTTTGCTCACTGTCAATGTGCACAAATGGTCAGTTTGTATGACAGTAACAACTAATATGGACCACAAGGAGTATGTTCATGTGAACAAAATGATTGTTCACCAAACAATGTATGGTCATCTTAAATATTTGTGTGTGGTACACACACACATATTTTATATATAAATATATATATATTCTCAAAACAATACAAAATACAGCAACCAAGAAAAAAAATACTGGAAATCATACCTCTCTCTGCAATACTAGCTCCTTTGTGTACATCATGGCTTCCTCACTGAAAGGCTCCCCTTCTTGAACCACACCAGGAATATTTCTGGCACCTCTAGGACATTCAATGCCTAAGGAGTTTAATAAAACACATTTGTTAATACGTTATTAGAATAATCTCAGTACCAGAAGCAAAACATCTCATTGTACAAGGACAGAGTTCCTGTGCATTTATCATAAAAGAATTAAAATAATTCATAAAAAGTGTTTTCACATACAGTAGTGTGCAAATATTTTAGGCAGGTGTGGAAAAAATGCTACAAAGGAAGAATTATTAAAAAAAAAAAAAAAGAAGTGTTAATAGTTCTATTTTAGTCAAAATACAATGTAATGGACCAAAGTGAAATCTAAATCAAATAAATATTTGGTGTGACCACCCTCTGCCTTTAATTCTTTTAGGCACTCTTGAACATAGTTCTTCAAGGAACTCAGGAGGGAGGTTGTTCCAACCACCTTGGAGAAATAACATAGGTCGCCTGTGAATTTAGGCTTGTGCAAATCTCTTTCATGTAATTCCACACAGACTAGGTGATGTTGAGATGAGAACTTGGTGGGGGCCATAGCATCCCTTCCAGTCTAGTCCTTGTTCTTCTTTATGCTGATGATAGTTCTTAATGCCACTGACGATATGTTTGAGGTTGTTGTTATGATGAAGAACAAAAATCCTTCCCTTATGGTACTGCATGATGGATAGGTATCTGCCTGTATTTCTTAACATTGAGGACCCTATTAATCCTAACGAAATCCCCAACTCTATTTACAGAATTTCAAAGAGAAGTAAGCATGACGTGTCTCATCTGCTGCATTAAGTTTCCTTGGCCGAGCACTGCATCTAAAGTCCTCAGTGTTGCCTACTTCTTACTGCCGTCAATGATGAGAAATACAGGCAGACACCACTTCCTCGTGCAATACCATAAAGAGGGAATCTGATTGGCTCCCTGTCAATTTCCTCCAAACATTTTATGCAAGTGTTCGTAGAAGAATTGATGCTTTGATGCTGTTTTGTAGTCAAAAGTTGATCACACCAAATTTAGATTTGATTTATAATTCCCTTTTATTCATTCTATTTGCGTTTTGTTAACTGCTAAAAATCAAAGTTCTAATTTTTAAATATTCTTACTGTGTTAACGTTTTAGGCAGGTGTGAAAAAGTGCAGCAAAGTACTGTATAGCCATAGTTCCATAAAGTGGTTTTAAATTCTCCACTCAGGGTGCAAAAGAGAATTCCAATATATTTGCAACTTGGCAGCTTCAGAAATCTTTGTAACCTTGATGTCTTTATGTGATTAAGCATTCATCAAGAAGTGAGACCGCAGCATTGTTTTCCTCTTATGACTATTACATATCTTAGCAATGTACCACATGCCAGGAAGATTCCTGTTCAATAACAATATCCAGATAACCTACAGCTATGAGGTGACTGATACTCTCTGTCATCGCAAATATGCCATAATACTTGCACCAATTTCACAAAAAATCTATTTTGCCGCCTCACCAACCGCCCGAGCTGCCGCCTCGTCACCAACCGCCCGAGCTGCCGCCTCGTCACCAACCATCTGAGCTGCCGCCACGTCACCCACCACCCGAGCTGCAGCCACGTCACCGACCACCCGAGCTGCCGCCATGTCACCGACCACCCGAGCTGCCGCCTCGTCACCGACCACCCGAGCTGCCGCCACGTCACCGACCACCCGAGCTGCCGCCTCGTCACCGACCACCCGAGCTGCCGCCTCGTCACCAACCACCCAAGCTGCCGCCACGTCACCGACCACCCGAGCTGCCGCCACGTCACCGACCACCCGAGCAGCCACCTCACCACCACCAGTGCTGCAGCACACCAACCTCCTGTCTCTTCCCCATTATCCTGAAGATTGTAAGTCCGCAAGGACAAGGTCCTCTCCCCTCTGTACCAGTCTTTCACTGTAAATTTGTTTACTGTTAACAATATCTAAAACCCTGTATGTAACCCCTTTCTCATGTACAGCACCATGGAATTAATGGTGCTATATAAATAATAATAATAATAATAATAATAATAATAAATAATAATATGCAGACTACAGTATATTTCTCATTATGCCAGAGAGTCATATCACTCTTGACTTAGAGCTGGTATCTTCTGATACAGCAGAGTCTCAGTGCATCCTATGTGATATATAGAGCACCACAGTGTCAGTGTATCCTCTGTGAAGTACAGTATAGTTTTGGTGTATCCATTGCGATGTGTATACAGCAGAGTCTCAGCTTATCCTATGCAATGTATATACAGTACAGTCTCAGTGTATCCTATGAGACATATATACAGCAGAGTCTCAGCTTATCCTATATGATCTATAAACTGTACTCTGTGTATCCTATGTGATGTGTACAGTAAAGTCTCAGTGTAGAATATGTGATGTATATACAGCACTCTCAGTGTATCTAATGTGATGTGTACAGTAAAGTCAAAGTATTTTATGTGATGCAGCTTCAGGGAATCTCACCTAGTATAACATTGCTTTATGTAAAGCAGAAATAATAGCCCAGTCTTATGAAACAAACAGAAAAAAGCAAACAATTGCAATGCAGATTTCACTTGTCAAGAGCAGAATGCAAAATGAAAATTGCTTTATGATTGGTTACAATGGCAGCTTTCTTTTTGATAGTTTCTTTACCCACATCTTTATCATCACAGAAGGACATGCATAAGGACAGCAGGGTGGAGATGGGCGGGAAGACCCTCGAGGAGACAGAGCTTCCAGGAGGAATCGTAATAAGTGATGTAATTCTGTAGTTCACAAGAAGTCAAACTGACATTCTGGCTACAGATTGTTGCATGTATGGGACTGTTAAGCTGGAGATCACATGACTCAACTTACTATAATAAAGGTGGGGAAATGTATAGAAGAAATGGAGGTGGGATGAAATAAACCTCGAGAGCATTAGTGGTGAATAAATTTTTTATCTACAAAGAAAAAAAATGCTAAAGCAAACATGATTTCAAACAAATTTCACATGATTACAGTACAAAAAGTGAACACTTTAGTATTCTGTGTGTGTATAGAATCTGTTTTCTGTATGATGATAGCACTTTTATTCCAATATCATACATTACAGTAAACGGCTCATGAATTCAGGAGTACGAGAAATAAAAACGCTGCCTTTTCAGACACATGTAAACTAGCAGAGCATCATTACATTGTAATATTATAGCCCAGAAAGTCACTCAACATCCACTTTATTTATACAGTGGGGAAAATAAGTATTTAATATACCGTATATACTCGAGTATAAGCCGACCCCCCTAATTTTGCCACAAAAAACTGGGAAAACTTATTGACTCGAGTATAAGCCTAGGGTGGAAAATGCAGCAGGTACCGGTGAATTTCAAAATTAAAAATAGATACTCCATACCGTTCATTATGGCCCCATAGATGCTGCACATAAAGCTGTGCCATATACAATGCTCTGCACCGTTGCCCCATAGATAGCTGTGCCATATATATAATGCTCTGCACCGTTGCCCCATAGCTGTGCCATATATATATAATGCTCTGCACCGTTGCCCCATAGCTGTGCCATATAGTGCTCTGCACCATTGCCCCATAGCTGTGCCATATACTGCTCTGCACCGTTGCCCCATAGCTGTGCCATATATATAATGCTCTGCACCGTTGCCCCATAGCTGTGCCATATATATATAATGCTCTGCACCGTTGCCCCATAGCTGTGCCATATATATAATGCTCTGCATCGTTGCCCCATAGCTGTGCCATATAGTGCTCTGCACCGTTGCCCCATAGCTGTGCCATATAGTGCTCTGCACCGTTGCCCCATAGATAGCTGTGCCATATAGTGCTCTGCACCGTTGCCCCATAGCTGTGCCATATAGTGCTCTGCACCGTTGCCCCATAGCTGTGCCATATAGTGCTCTGCACTGTTGCCCCATAGCTGTGCCATATAGTGCTCTGCACCATTGCCCCATAGCTGTGCCATATAGTGCTCTGCACCGTTGCCCCATAGCTGTGCCATATAGTGCTCTGCACCGTTATTGCCCCATAGCTGTGCCATATAGTGCTCTGCACCGTTGCCCCATAGCTGTGCCATATAGTGCTCTGCACCGTTGCCCCATAGCTGTGCCATATAGTGCTCTGCACCGTTGCCCCATAGCTGTGCCATATAGTGCTCTGCACCGTTGCCCCATAGCTGTGCCATATAGTGCTCTGCACTGTTGCCCCATAGCTGTGCCATATAGTGCTCTGCACCATTGCCCCATAGCTGTGCCATATAGTGCTCTGCACCGTTGCCCCATAGCTGTGCCATATAGTGCTCTGCACTGTTGCCCCATAGCTGTGCCATATAGTGCTCTGCACCGTTGCCCCATAGCTGTGCCATATAGTGCTCTGCACCGTTGCCCCATAGCTGTGCCATATATATAGTGCTCTCCACCGTTGCCCCATAGCTGTGCCATATAGTGCTCTGCACCGTTGCCCCATAGCTGTGCCATATAGTGCTCTGCACCGTTGCCCCATAGCTGTGCCATATATATAGTGCTCTGCACCGTTGCCCCATAGCTCTGCCATATAGTGCTCTGCACCGTTGCCCCATAGATGCTCCACATAAATCTGTGCTGCTGCAATAAAAAAAAAAAACACATACTCACCTCTCTTGCTTGCAGCTCCTCACATCCCGTCCCGGCGTCTCTCCGCACTGACTGATCAGGCAGAGGGCGGCGCGCACACTATATGCGTCATCGCACCCTCTGACCTGCACAGTCAGTGCGGAGAGACGCCGGGAAGATGGCGCGACGCCCGGCGTGTGGAACGAGGACAGGTAAATATGTCATACTTACCTGCTCCCGGCGTCCCGCTCCTTCCCCCGGATAGCTGGTCTTCGGTGCCGCAGCCTCTTCCTCTATCAGCGGTCACCGGCACCGCTTCATTAGAGAAATGAATAGGCGGCTCCGCCCCTATGGGAGGTGGAGCAGCCTATTCATTTCTCTAATGAGCGGTCCCACGTGACCGCTGAACAGGGGAAGAGCTGCGGCACCCGGAGACCGTGGGACCGGCAGGGGGAGCGACAGGAACGCCGGAACTAGGTGAGTATATGACAGTCCTCACCCGCCGACCCCACCACCGATCATGACTCGAGTATAAGCCGAGAGGGGCACTTTCAGCCCAAAAATTTGGGCTGAAAATCTCGGCTTATACTCGAGTATATACGGTACTGCCGATTTTGCAAGTTTTCCCACCTACAAACAATGTAGAGGTCTATAACTTTTATAGTAGGTACACCAACTGTGAGAGACAGAATTGAAAAACAAAAAAACAGAAAATCACATTGAAGGATTTTTAAATAATTAAATTGCATTTTATTGCATGAAACACGGTAAGTATTTGATCATCTAACAACCAGCAAGAATCCTGGCTCTCACAGATGCTAGTTTTTCTTTAAGAAGCCCTCCTACTCCACACTCATTACTTGTATTAAATGCCCCTGTTTGAACTCATTACCTGTATAAAAGACACCTGTCCACACACTCAGTCACACTCCAACCTCTCCACCATGGCCAAGATCAAAAAGCTGTTTAAAGACACCAGCGACAAAATTGTAGACCCGCACAAGGCAACTGTTGGCACAATTATTAGAAAATGGAAGAAACACAAGATGGCTGTCAATCTTCATCTGTCTGGGGCTCCATGCAAGATCTCGCCTCGTGAGGTAAGGATGATTCTGGGAAAGGGCAGGAATCTGCCAGAACTTCATGGGAGGGTATGGTCAATAACCTTAAGAGAGCTGGGACCACAGTCTCAAACATTACCATTAGTAAAACACTACGTCATCATGGATTAAAATCCTGCAGGGATAAAAGGTCCCCCTGCTCACGCCAGCTCATGTCCATGCCAGTTTGAAGTTCGCCAAGGACCATCTGGATGATCCAGAAGAGGCATGGGAGAAGGTCATATGGTCAGATCAGATCAAAATAGAACTTTTTGGTATCAACTCCACTCGCCATGTTTGGAGGAAGAAGAATGAGTACAGCCCCAACAACACCATCCCAACTGTGAAGCATAGTGGGGGAAACATCATACTTTGGGGATGATTTTGCGGTAAAGGGGACTGGACAAATTTACAGTATTGAAGTGAGGATGGATGGGGTCATGTATCATGAGATTTTGATCATCAGCTTCCTTCCTTCAGTAAGAGCATTGAAGATGGGTCATAGCTGGGTCTTCCAGCATGCCACTAACCGGAAACTCACTGCCAGTGCAACTAAGGAGTGGCTCTGTAAGAAGCATTTCAAAGTCTTGGAGTGGCTTAGCCAGTATCCAGACCTGAACCTGAACTCAATAGAAAATATTAGGAGGGAGGTGAAACTCAATATTGCCCAGCGACAGACATAAATCCTGAAAGATCACGAGAAGATCTGTATGGAGAAGTGGGCCAAAATTACTGCTGCAGTGTGTGCAAACATGGTCAAGAACTACAGGAAACATATTAAGTTCTTTTTTTTCCTATTGTATCAAATACTTATTTCATGCAATAAAATGAAAATTAATTATGTAAAAATCATACAATGTTAATTTTCTAGATTTTTTTAAAATTCTGTCTTTTACAATTGAAATGTACCGTATTTTCTGGTGTATAAGACGACTGGGCGTATAAGACGACCCCCAACTTTTCCATATAAAATATGGAATTTGGGATATGCCCGCTGTATAAGACTGGGGTCATCTTATACGCCCAGTCATCTTATACAGCGTGTGGTTCCCAGGGTCTGAAGGAGAGGAGACTCTCCTTCAGGCCCTGGGATCCATATTCATGTTAAAAATAAAGAATAAAAATAAAAAATATGTATATACTCACCCCTCCGAGAAGCCTGGCTCTCACCGGTGTAAGCGTCTGCCTCCGTTCCTAAGAATTGCAGAGCATGAAGGACCCTCGATGACGTCACGGTCAGGTGACTGGCCTGTGATTGGTCCGTGACCACTCATGTGACCAGTCACCTGACCGTGACGTCATCGAAGGTCCTTCACGCTCTGCAATTCTTAGGAACGGAGGCAGACGCTTACACCGGTGAGAGCCAGGCTTCTCGGAGGGGTGAGTATATACATATTTTTTATTTTTATTCTTTATTTTTAACATGAATATGGATCCCAGGGCCTGAAGGAGAGTCTCCTCTCCTTCAGACCCTGGGAACATCCAGGATCGCTCCCTGCACACGCCGTACCCGGCGTATAAGACGACCCCCGACTTTTGGGACAATTTTTAGGGGTTAAAAATTCGTCTTATACGCCGGAAAATACGGTACCTACGATAAAAATTACAGACTTTTCCATTCTAGGTAGGAAAACTTGCACTATTGTCAGTGTATGAAATACTTATTTTCCCCACTGTACATATACTTTTTTTTAGCTGACCGATGATCAGGGTAACTATTCTTTAAATAAATAATGCAATTTCAACAGTTATGCTGAACTGATGGCCAATGCAATACCTCACAAAATGCCAAAGCACCCAATTTACCCCAAACAACATCTATAGCCTAAACAGTGACTCTTCAATGCATATCACAAGGTGCCCTCCTTCTGTTTGACAAATGGCAGAAGAGCTGCTTATTGTTTAGGGCAGGTAATTCATTGGGCAATGGCAGAAGCAATGCATACTGGAAAGTGAAGAAAAGGAAGTTCCTGCTGCAACTGAAGCTCTGGCTGAACACCAAGTAAAAGGAAGCATCGGTACAGTAAAAAAAAAAAAAAATGGATGGGAAGTGAAAGAGCAAGAGATTCAGTCAGTCCTTGGGCATGCTGGACTTGTAAGCGCACCATACAGTTTTACCATGTTGTGGGGGATGAGGACAGCAAGCCTATGCTTTCACCCTGCTTGTGGCTGAAATGACTGATACGCCTTAACACTAGCATGGGTGCTTTTCTTTTCATATCCAGTAAATATTGCAACTGCACAGACCTTACCAATCGATTCATTCTATCCTTTATGACGCTGGCACATTATTAATTTATATTTTATATATTTTTACAAGAGCACAAGAAATGAATGTCATTGATTTATGTTTTAGCCTTTGGAGAAAATGACAGATAATTTAAAGGTCAGAGAGGGGGTGAGAACAAGGCAGCTGTTCCAAGTACAGTACAAATTCTGCAGCTACACTGTGAATGCAATATATTGCTGTAGAGATTTAAAAAACAGCATTCTTATTAGAGTCCTATGTTTGTCTTATTAAAAAACGCTGCCTAGTCAAAAAGAGGATGGACACCTCAGTATGGCTAGTGATAGGGAATAGATATATTAGGCTGTGTTCACTCACGTTTTTATAATGTTTTATCTGTAGCCAAAACCTTTCAGCTTGGAAGAAAAATGCAGCATATAAAATAAAGCCATTTGCGGAAGTTTTGCTGCAATTTTTGGAGTGGATAAGATGTCTGACTTGTTGACAATATAAGTTAAGCTTTATTCATCAAAAACGAATCAAAAACAAAGCTAAATCTCTTTGATGCACTTTTTTTTGCACTTTCCCATTGTTTTCTATGTGCAAAAATGCTGAAAGAATGAACATGCTTCAGATCTTAAAAAAACACTCAAATTCAAATTCAGTTAGGAAAAAAAACAAGCGTGTGAATGAGATTTCGGAAATCTCAGAGCTTTTGCTGAACAGTAAACTACGGCTTCTTTTCTGCAGAAAAAGAACGCTGCAAAAAACATGCTGCAAAAATACAGCGTGTGGACAAAGAGTCGTGTTACATTTAGTTTCCAGATGTCTTTCATAAATGAAATGTTACATAAACAACTGAATTACTCTTACTACTAAACATAATGTTCACTTTCCATATTAAGCTCTGTTGGAATAAATGTAAACTTCATACGGTCAGTAATGGATGTGGATATTTATTTCAAAAGCCTCAATCTTACAATACACTTCCAGTAATCCAATAGACCATATATTTAAGTAAGGTTTCATTTATTCTGTTTAATCTTAACTTGCGAATACCAAAAGCAAGGAGTGTTTAGCATTAAAGAAGACCTGTCAGCTCTCCTGACATCTATGTTTTTGTAAATCCTTGAAATACCCACAAGACAACCATGAAGCATCTTTCCTTATAACTCTATGTGGTCAATACTTTTTTTTGTTAGTCCACCTAGAAATATATAAATATGCCCCTCTGTTTGACCAATAAAAAAAACAATAAAAAACAGAATACCTCGACACTACACCAATTAACAGTACGTTATGTTCACACTCGCTGTAATTGTAGCTTTGTTTTATTTTTTTCCTATTTTAATAGGTGAATAATGCTTTTAAAAAATACTAAAATACAGGGAAAAAATGCTGCAATTACTCCACGTGTTAACATACCCTTAAAAGTCATAATATTCAGCATTTTAATTGGACAGCAACTAATTTTAAGCAGGCTATGCATACAGAGTTAATCATCGACTCTGGATTAAAGGGAATCTGTCACCCCAAAAATGGCCTATAAACTAAGGCCACCGGCATCAGGGGCTTATCTACAGCATTCTGTAATGCTGTAGGTAAGCCCCCGATGTATCCTGAAAGATAAGAAAGACAGGTTATATTATACTCACCCAGGGGCGGTCCCGGTACGATGGGCGTCGCGGTCCGGGGCCTCCCATCTTTGTACGATGATGTCCTCTTCTTGTCTTCACGCTGCGGCTCCTGCGCAGGCGTACTTTGTCTGCCCTGTTGAGGGCAGAGCAAAGTACTGCAGTGTGCAGGCCCCCGGGCCTCTCTGACCTTGATGATGGCATGCTGATGGCAAAAAGATTCCTATCTAGTTGTTGGATACATTCCTTAAAGGGAATATGTCAGTAGGATCAACTCTCCTAATTAGTCTATGTGAGCATGTAGGTCCTAGAATGGTGAATAAAATAAGATATTGATATCTGCAATTTGATATCTATGCCAAGTAAATCCATATTTTTCCTAATATGAAAATGAGCTGTTAAGATCTATGGGCCAAACACTGATCTCCCTGAGATTCCGCCTCCAGAGCTTATTCTGAAAGAAAGGGGGAGTTACCAGTGTGAGACATGTAATGACCGACAGTCTGATCCCATGATTTAAATGTCTCCCACTGGTAATACCCCTGTGCAGTGCGTTTAACCTGCGGATCTTTCAAAAACTGTGCGGAAAAATCCTCACACGAATCTGCAACGTGGACACATAGCCTTAGGGTTAGGGTTGGAATTAGGTTTAGGGCTGGAAATAGGGTTAAGATTAGGGTTAGGGGTGTGTTGGGGTTAGGGTTAGACTTGTGGTTAAGGTTAGGGTTGGGATTAGGGTGGTGTTGGGGTTAGGGTTGTTAGGGGTGTGTTGGAGTTAGGGTTGTGATTAGGGTTATGGCTAGAGTTGGGATTAGGGTAGGGGTGTGTTGGGGTTATTGTTGGAGTTAGAATTGAGGGGTTTCCACTGTTTAGGCACATCAGGGGTCTCCAAACGCGACATGGCGCCACCATTGATTCCAGCCAATCTTGCGTTCAAAAAGTCAAATGGTGCTCCCTCCCTTCCGAGCCCCGACGTGCGCCCAAACAGTGGTTTACCCAAACATATCGGGCACAAGCGTACTCAGGAAAAATTGCACAACAACTTTGGGGGTCTAATTTTTCCTGTTACTCTTGGGAAAATAAAAAAAATGGGGGCTGAAATCTTATTTTTGTGGGAAAAAAATATTTTTTATTTTCACGGCTCTGCGTTCCAAATTTCTGTGAAGCACTTGGGGGTTCAAAGTGCTCACCACACATCTAGATAAGTTCCTTAGGGGGTCTAGTTTCCAAAATGGGGTCATTTGTGGGGGGTTTCTACTGTTTAGGCACATCAGGGGCTCTGCAAACGTAACATAACGCCCGCAGACCATTCCATCAACGTCTGAATTCCAAAACGTCACTACTTCCCTTCCGTGCCCAGACGTGTGCCCACATATGGGGTATCAGCGTACTCAGGACAAACTGGACAACAACTTTTGGGGTCCAATTTCTCCTGTTACCCTTGTGAAAATAAAAAATTGCTTGCTGAAAAATAATTTTTGAGGAAAGAAAAATGATTTTTTATTTTCACGGCTCTCCGTTATAAACTTCTGTGAAGCACTTGGGGATTCAAAGTTCTCATCGCACATCTAGATTAGTTCCTTGAGGGGTCTAGTTTCCAAAATGGGGTCACTTGTGGGGGAGCTCCAATGTTTAGGCACATCAGAGGCTCTCCAAATGCGACATGGTGTCCGCTAACGATTGGAGCTAATTTTTCATTCAAAAAGTCAAATGCTGCTCCTTTCCTTCCGAGCTCTGCCGTGCGCCCAAACAGTGGTTTCTGACCACATGTGAGGTATCGGTGTACTCAGGAGAAATTGCCCAACAAATTTTAGGATCCATTTTATCCTGTTGCCCATGTAAAAATGAAAAAAATTGAGGCTAAAAATTTTTTTTGTGCCAAAAAAAGTACTTTTTCATTTTTACAGATCAATTTGTGAAGCACCTGGGGGTTTAAAGTGCTCACAATACATCTAGATAAGTTCCTTGGGGGGGTCTAGTTTCAAAAATGGGGGTCACTTGTGGGGAAGCTCCAATGTTTAGGCACACAGGGGCTCTCCAAACGTGACATGGTGTCCGCTAACGACTGGAGATAATTTTTCATTCAAAAGTCAAATGGCACTCCTTCCCTTTCGAGTCTTGCCGTGTGCCCAAACAGTGGTTTACCCCCACATGTGAGGTATTGGTGTACTCAGGAGAAATTGCCCAACTAATTTTAGGATCCATTTTATCCTGTTGCCCATGTGAAAATGAAATAATTGAGGCTAAAAGAAATTTTTTGTGAAAAAAAAGTACTTTTTCATTTTTACGGATCAATTTGTGAAGCACCTGGGGGTTTAAAGTGCTCACTATGCATCTAGATAAGTTTCTCGGGGGGCCTAGTTTCCAAAATGGGGTCACTTGTGGGAGAGTTCCAATCTTTAGGTACACAGGGGCTCTCCAAATGCTACATGGTGTCCACTAAAGATTGTAGCCAATTTTTCATTCAAAAAGTCAAATGGCGCTCCTTCCCTTCCGAGCCCTGTCGTGCGCTCAAACAGTGGTTCCCCCCCACATATGGGGTATAGGCGTACTCAGGACAAATTGTACAATAACTTTCGGGGTCCACTTTCTCCTTTTACCCTTGGGAAAATAACAAAATTGTTGCTAAAAGATCATTTTTGTGACAAAAAAGTTAAATGTTCATTTTTTGTTTCTGCTGCTGTGAAACACCTGAAGGGTTAATAAATTTCTTGAATCTGGTTTTGAGCACCTTGAGGGGTGCAATTTTTAGAATGGTGTCACTTTTGGGTATTTTCAGCCATAAAGACCCCTCAAACTAACTTCAAATGTGAGGTGGTCCCTAAAAAAATGGTTTTGTAAATTTTGTTGTAAAAATGAGAAATCGCTGGTCAAATTTTAACCCTTATAACTTCCTAGCAAAAAAAAAAAATTGGTTCCAAAATTGTGCTGATGTAAAGTAGACATGTGGGTAATGTTATTTATTAACTATTTTGTGTCACATAACTCTCTGGTTTAACAGAATGAAAATTCAAAATTTGAAAATTGCAAAATTTTCACCAAATTTCCAGTTTTTTCACAAATAAACACAAAAATTATTGACCTACATGTACTACTAACATGAAACGCTATATGTCACGAAAAAACAATCTCAAAATCGCTAGGATCCGTTGAAGCGTTCCTGAGTTATTACCTCATAAGGAGACACTGGTCAGAATTGCAAAAAAATGGCCAGGTCATTAAGGTCAAAATAGGCTGGGTCATGAAGGGGTTAAACCGAACATATTTGCTCATCTCTATTAATGAGAGGCTTGTGCTTTGGGGCAGTACTGTAGGCAGAGTTTTATGTTACTGCTCTAAACCAGAGAAACCAAGGAGAGACCTGCATACAGGCTGCCCCCAAAGCACAAACATGTTCCTCATCACAGAGACAGAAAGAGAGAGACTGCTTGTCTTTTATTTTTGAAAGAGCTACAAGCACACATGAATAGTTTGGAGTTTGAAGTCATTCTTATGTATTATACTTTGCTTATATAGCGCCATCGTATATCACAGCACTTTTCAGACCTCATTATCACTGTCCCCATTGAGACTCACAATCTAAATCAGTATGTCTTTGGAGATGAAACCGGAGTACCCGGAGGAAAGCCACGCAAACATGGGTACAACATATAAACTCATTGCAGATGTTCTGCTTGGTGGGATTTGATCCAATATCATGCTGACAAGTTCCCTGTAAGGGTTGTTCCCATCTCAGCCTTTCACAGCCTGAGACAGGAATTACTCTTAATCTAGCCTAACGCTTGTGTAATGTCCTATTACTCTGGTTACTACAATTCTGTAAGCAGCTATAGATGAGAATTTAGAGAAAGTCACGATAAAACAATTTCTACACAGGGTAGGAGTATGTAAATAAATCCAAATTTTTAAGAAAAAAAAAATTAGAAAGTTGCTCTACAGTGCAGATTATTTTCAGAGTGAAGCCTATACGTAGAAACTCACAATGACGCAAACAATTCACGACAAGAGATGCTGAATACATAACTCCTTCCTTTTCCACAAAGGATGTAACAGCCAGTGATGTGGACCATGCTTATTATTACACAGAGGAGAATTGCTGTTTGCGGTGCACACAGAATAAATGATCATTATACACTAATGAGCTGCAAATACAGCAACACTGAAGAAATTTCTGTTTCAACCTCTGCAGCATCCACTGGACATCACAGAGCGGAGTAACTACCCCGCGCTAGTTTCTAGACTGTTATTAGAATGATCCTAATGGACATGCCAAGAAAGACAAGAACAGAGTCTTCTCCTATTTAAAGTAACCTTCTCATATATTAGAAAACAGTACCAATGCGGAGCCTGCAGACTAGCAGGCTAACCTATGACCACACTAACTAGCCAGTGAAAGTCCCAACCAACAGCTAGGTTTCATCATGCTGCAATGATCATCTGCCCAAGAATCCGGTAAGCAATGTGTCTCATATCAATAGACTACAGATACGGGCACCAGGCTACCAAACGTCCATTTTGGGAAAAAAAAGAGCATCTAGATGACTAAGGTTTGGTGGATTCAATACAGTAAAAGGTTCTTCCCATTCATCTCTCACAGAGAAAGTCACGTATAGTTGTCAGTCCGCCAAGAAGCTCCGGGCAACGTCACAGATACAATTTGTTGACTTGCCACTGTGCGATGAACAACAGTTTTAAGAAACTGAAGTAATGCTGAAGGAGGGGGAGAACAAATGTTATTACTTAATTGGCTCAGAGAAAAGGAGTAGTTATGGGAGATTGTGATCAATGTCATTAACGGAAAGGACAGAAATGTTCATGCAGTCAACCCATGTCCACCCTGAAGCAGTCACAATGGTTTAGCCGTATTCCGGAAGATTAAAGAAACATTCATATATTAATACAGCTAATATGTACCTAGGACTAATCCATCTGCTCATGTACAAATAATTTTCTAGTGGATAAAGCTGAGAAACAAGCCTTCCAGGCCTTCACATACTTTGGTAAAAATCTAACTAAACAGCTTTATACCATTTATAGAACACAGCCTTATGAAAAACGGTTATAAAAAGGGACTGTCAGCACAGTATGGCGATACAGTCTCATTTAGGAGCATTTTAAAAAGGTGAAAAATAAAAATGCTTGCAGCAACTCAGATGATATACCCCCTCCTCTTACCGCCCTACATCCATACAGAATGCTCTGCACGCTAAATGTCAGTGGTTCACCAGCACCTGCATTATAAGGGGAAATCCGCTATTTTCTGCTGAAACATGACACAGAATGGCCACAACTCATCCTTCATCAGAGAAATGGTCTTCTAACCCAAGCTATTGTCTGGAGGATCATCTCAAACATGCAGACTGCGGGGTCTAGATGAAATTCATTTCTGAAAGGATAGTGGATCTCCAAGACCTTCTACTTATGATAGGCCATCAATATGCGACCAGAGGGGATCGGACTTCTGGCACTCCATGGATCAAATGAAGTGGCCATGAGGTTCTGATGAGCATTACATTATGGCTTGGAACACTGCGAAAGCGGAAGAACCGGGTGATGCAGTTCCACTCAAATGAAACGGGCTGAGCAGCGGTACCAGACACAGTGATTACCAAATGTATAGAACCGTGCTTGGTAAACAATGAATACATATGCTTTTTCTTACCTTGAAAAAGGCGTCGGTCTGGCAACAAAATGCGTTGGGTATAATAAAAATCTTAATTTTACACCATCGAGGATTCTTTATTTCTGCAAGCACAGCCTAGGTACCATGATCTCTCCACTGAAGTAAAGTGCTATTCAGAAGAAGTTTTCCTCCAGCCACGGGGCAGCAACCACGGATGCGAAGGCTAGGTTCACATTGCGTTAGGGCAATCCGTTTAGCGCTAGCGGATTGCGCTAACGCAATGTATTTTTAGGGGTCGCGTTAACGATCTGCGAGAGCGGGGAACGGACCTCGGGCGCGCCGCGGACGCTGCAAGCAAAAGAACGGCACATCGCTAGCGCGAGCCGAAAAAGGCACGCGCTAGCGATGCGCTTCAGGCAAAAATAACATTGCTGTCAATGGGTGCGCTAACGGACCCGTTGCACGGCGTTAATTGCGACATTTTCGCCGTGCATCGCTGTCCGTTAGCGATCACCCAAAAACGAAATGTGAACCTAGCCTTAGGCTCTTATAGGTATTTTGTCCCCCCCCCCAGGTGAGCACAACCATCACTCTCATCCGCTCTCATTTCCCTTGCGGTATTGCCCTATTGTGCGTTTCTGTCCCAACCTGACCTCAGCAGTGGTAAGCAATGAAGGAAGAGCTGGCATCAGCAGCCACGTCAATCATTTTTAAAGATGGATAAAAATTCACTTTACTAAACTGTATGCTA
Source organism: Ranitomeya variabilis (assembly GCF_051348905.1). Classification (NCBI taxonomy): domain Eukaryota; kingdom Metazoa; phylum Chordata; class Amphibia; order Anura; family Dendrobatidae; genus Ranitomeya; species Ranitomeya variabilis. Next base: position 276,114,758 of record NC_135236.1, on the reverse strand, counting down.
GTCAATAAAAAATGTTAAAAGAGGTCAGACTGGAAGAAGCCTTTCTATTACAGATAATGACTGTCATTAGTGACAGCAGAGCTAAGTGAACTGGTCTACACCTCAAGTGTGCAAGAATAGAATAATCATTTTATTGGCATGAAAGTTATGGAGCCTATAACAAGGTTCACACTCACTTTGTCACAACTCATTCTACCAGAGACATTTCAAGGGCTACTATACCCTGCACCCTGATAACTTATGAGAAGCCAAACACATTTTTAAGCTACCGTAATCATTTTTATCCATTTAGCAAGCACCACAACCTGCAAAAAAAGTGGTTATTTGAATTTTATGTTCACATCAAGAGGTTGTCGTGTTTTATTATTAAATCAAACCAATAAACCTATTGCTTTGTAGCAATCTGAGGAGCGCTGTTCATAGACAGCAGGCAGCTTTCTCTAAGGACTGACAACAATAAAAAAGGTTTGCTTTATTTTCTGTTTAAACAGGGATGAAATAAATGGAATTTTTAATAGCTGGTAACAATGGGAATGTTTACACAATAAAGGGAGGTGTGAAAAAGCACACTCTACAGGCATATGCCAAGGTTTAACTGTCTAACATCTCCAAAATTAACACTTAATACTTTACCAATCTCCACCAACCAACCTGTTTTCACAAACTACTAACAATAAATTATAGATTAATCATTTTGCATTTGCCTGATAACTTCTTACCTCATACTTTTAGAAAAGTATTATTAAAACTGGCCATAAACATTAGATACCATCGTGGGGACGACAGCTTCGTCCAACAGATCATCTCTCCCAACTCCCTCACACACAGGAACACTTGGCTCAGCTGAGCACGCCTGGGGTTTTTTTACTAGAGAGTTTTTGTCAGACTCCACTAGCAGTGGCTTATCTCCATGCTGAACAAAAGGATCAGCAGTTGATATTCAACAGGCCGGACTGTTTGATTAAGGGTACTGTCACACAGTGCCATTTTGATCGCTACGACGGCACGATCCGTGACGTCGCAGCGATCGTATGATTATCGCTCCAGCGTCGTAGACTGCGGTCACACGTTGCAATCACGGCGCTGGAGCGATGCCGAAGTCCCCGGGTAACCAGGGTAAACATCGGGTTACTAAGCGCAGGGCCGCGCTTAGTAACCCGATGTTTACCCTGGTTACCAGCGTAAACGTAAAAAAAAAAAACAGTACATACTCACATTCCGGTGTCTGTCCCCGTCGTCTCAGCTTCTCTGCACTGTGTAAGCGCCATAGCCGGAAAGCACAGCGGTGATGTCTGACGTCAGACGTCACCGCTGTGCTCGCTTTCTGGCTGGCCGGCGCTCACAGTGCAGAGAAGCTGAGACGCCGGAGGACAGACACCGGAATGTGAGTATGTACTGTTTTTTTTTTTTTTTACTTTTACGCTGGTAACCACGGTAAACATCGGGTTACTAAGCGCGGCCCTGCGCTTAGTTACCCGATGTTTACCCTGGTTACAAGCGAACACATCGCTGGATCGCTGTCACACACAACGATCCAGCGATGTCAGCGGGAGATCCAGCGACGAAAGAAAGTTCCATACGATCTGCTACGACGTACGATTCTCAGCAGGGTCCCTGATCGCTGCTGCGTGTCAGACACAGCGATATCGTATGGATATCGCTGGAACGTCACGGATCGTACGGTCGTAGCGATCAAAGTGTGACTGTGTGACAGTACCCTAAGTCAGCCACCAAATGGGGGAAAGATGCGGGGCTCAGCACTGGAGCCCGCATTAAAGGTATGGACATGACTGAGGACGCATATATACATCATTGGTTGTAAGGGGTTAAACAGAAAAGGCTTTGTTTTCACATGAAGGGTATGTGCACACATTGTGGATTCCATTGCGGATTTTTCTGCACGGATTCTGGAGAATCCGCAGGTAAAACGCCCTACATTTTACCTGCGGATTTACCATGGATTATCTGCAGATTTTGTGTGGTTTTTGCCTGCGTTTTTACACCTGCGGATTCCAATTATGGAACAGGCGTAAAACGCTGCGGAATCCGCGCAAAGAATTGACATGCTGCGGAAAATAAACTGCTGCGTTTCCGCGCGGAATTTTCAGCAGCATGTGCACTGCGGATTTGGTTTTCCATAGGTTTACATGGTTCTGTACACCACATGGAAAACTGCTGCGGATCGCAGGGCCAAATCCGCAACGTGTGCACATACCTGAAGTTTGATTCTGCCATCAGAAGTATACAGCGGCAGCGTTCCTTAATGTAGCCATAAAGCAGCCTACATCGTACACTGGCCCAAAAAGCTTTCTTTTGGTGGTAGCCCACTGTGTAGTGCAACATACTCTACTGCACCATCCAGTGCAAAGAGTGTATTTCTTTTAACATAAGACACACTAAGCCATTAATAGTATGCCTAAATGATAATAAGGGGCAAGTTATAGGATGTAAAAAGGGCAAGTTATAGGATGTAAAAAGGACAGAATCTAGTACACCCCATTAAGTGCAATTAGCTGATATTGAAGCAGCAGTTTGAATTAGGAAGGGATGGGATCTAACGAGCCCTATATATGTGTGTATTTGTATATACAGTGCTCTGCATCAACGAGTACACTCCAACAGATTTGTCAGAAAACCTTTAGTTTTCTTTCTGAATCAACACTTTATTTGGGATACCATTCTAGAAAATACTCTCACAAATGACTACAAACAAGATTTGCAAACCCAGAAAAGTAATTTTCCTTGAACAAATTCATTCGAGCCCATGTTGCAAAAATAAGTACACCTCAATGAAAAACTTAAGAGCAAAGCTAAAGTTTAGATTACTAAATTCTAATTAACAAGAATTGAAGCACAGTTAACTCTAACTGTTCATTAATCAAGTGTCCAGACGACAGATGACAATAAAAGAAAAAAAAGCTCTTCCCATTTCATGCGGTCACCAATGGCACCACAATGGAAGAGAAATGTCGCAAGACCTGAGAAAGATTGTTTCTTTACATGAGAAAGGTGAAGGCTACAAAAAGACCAGCAAAGTTTTACTTATCTGTTAGAATACTGTAGCACAGATTACACAAAAATTTAACAAAGAAAGAACTGCAACCATCTCGGAGACATCCTGGCCGACCATGTACAATAACACCTAAAAAGGTATGCGTACACAATCAGTAAATGCTGCGGGTTGGACGCTGCGTACTTGTGCAGCGTCCAACCCACAGTGGCCAGATGTTGCAGCATAGTGGAAGGGATTTCAAGAAATGTTCACTATGCGTCCAGAGACGCCCACGGCTCACTCGTGGAGGCGGACATGTGGTGCGTCTCCCCAGGCCACAGCATGTCTATTTATCTTGCTTCACTAATAGAATGTATTGGACACGGTGAATCTGCACGGTTCAGTGATCACATGTGGATTCACCTGTCTTCAATAGACGGCATCGCTTCGGATGCAGCGAACATGCGCTGCGTCCAAAGCGCTGCCACTTCTGGATTCTGGATCATCTGCCCATACCGAAAGGAGCGTGTTCTGACGAAAGGGGTTGAAGAAAATCAACATGCAAACCCACTGCAGTTAGCTAAAGAAATAGAAAAGCAAATCAGGGTGAGTATTACCCTTGAAACAATATGGTGCACATTGCACAGGAAAGGCATGCATGGGTGTCATCCACAAAAGAAACCTCTTCTAAGGCTCATGCACTAAAAAGCCCACCTACAATTTGGCAGGGCCGATGCTGAAAAATACTTTGTAGTGATGAGCCCAAGATAAATATTTTTGGAACTCATGTCTCCAAAACTACATGGCTTTGCAAAGGTGAGCATACAAAGAAAAATGCATGCTGCCTACAATGAAACTTGGTGGTAGCAGTGTCTTTATGTGGGGATGCTGTTAGGGTGGAGCTACATTTCACTGATGGCATCATGAATTCACACATGTACTGCTCTATATTGAAAGAGAAGATGTTAAAGGGGTGACAGGTTGGAGAGACTTAATATCTTTAAAAGGGTTGTCATATCAAGGCTATTGTTGACATGTTTATATAAAAAAGTCATCAATATGATATTGGGGGGTATCAAACTTCAGTACTCAACAGTGGTGACTAAACGTACAGAGCTGCCGTGTCCTGCTTCATACATGGCTTCTATCTGGCTGCTGCAGTAGTGGATATCAGGTAAGTGATCGGAGGTGCCCAATCTATTCATGACTATTGATAGGTCATCAATAATCCAGTAGTTTAGTCGCCAACGACCCCATTACCACTGTGTTAATGTGAAGAGAGGGAAAGGAAAAGCAGATAAAAGTTGTATGCTGCCAGCATCTGTCTCAGAAGAAGCAGCACAGTCAGCTATATAAAGGAGTTAACTTGAAAACATCAACGAAATTGTAGAAGATTTTCATGAGGTCTATTTAAAAAGTTTTAAATTTTTGCTAGTAAGCAAAAATCAGTGAAAACTGTTCATAGCCTTTAACAATGCAATGTTCTTTTCTTGCAGCCATCACTAAGAAAAGTTTAAAGAAGATGAATTATTGAGACCTATTGGAACAGTATTTACCTCTATGGCTGTGTAGAAAGAAGCAGGGGATTTGCAACTATATAAACTAGAGAACAGAATTGTATGCCATCACAGTGGCCCTAACAATAGACCACTACCTGATCTCTCATACAACATTACTGTCAGACAAGCACCTCTATTTGATAGCTGACCTAAGGAAGACAATTTTATTCCTGTAGACCAAACATAGACAAAGAAACTAAGATAACAGTGGTAACGTGACAGCTGCTAGTACTTTAAATTTCAGTGTTAAATCTAAAATTATTTATTGGCTTTCTGGTCTTAAAATGACAGATTTACTAAGGAATTTAGAATTCAAGAGTCTATTGTACACCTCCGGATGACTCACATCCAATTACAACCACACTCACTGTGACTGTAAGTAGCCATGTCAGGGAGCAAACAGGTTTTCATAAGACGCATCAAATGTGAGCTTCTAGAATTTTCAGCCTCCGCACCAGTTCCCAAGGAGCGCTTTCCTCCGACAGAGGGAAAGAAAGGATTACACGTTTGCATATGTAAAAAGAGGAGAGGGAAAACACCTTACTCTGTGTGCACAAATGTTACCAATATCATTTCACAGGAGCTACAGGAAAGAATGACTGACACACAGCTCAATGTAGGACTGAAGGTACCAAGGAATTGGCTTATCTCCTTGTATAAACAGAAAGTGTAGCTCAGAAAATCAGCCCCAAACATCCAGCTAAAAATCACTGTCATAGTATAGATACTGCTAGTGAGGAAATGTAAGAATGGATCGCTAGGCAGCAAAGATAAAGACATCTTGCTAAAATCCAGCAACTTCTGCAGCCTCCTGGATATTCTTACACAAAGTGTGGGCTGGGAATACAGGGAAAGGTGGGGAGGAACTGTCTGGTGTAGAGGAATTTCTCAGCCTTTGTGGCTGCGGGCATTTGAAGGAGACTAAATGGAGGGAGGGTCTGCACACCATCTCAGCATATATAAGAATACATCTACAGTGGAAAGATGTTCTAGCCTTGCTGGGCTAATCCATAGCGTATCCATGACAACTGGTGCGGCTGGACACAGGTTGGAGACATAGCATGAATGAGTAGAACATCTGTCTAAGCAATGACATAAGAACAATAGGATCCCCGAAGGAGACAAGACCAAAGGGGGCAGCATGGACCACCAGGAAGCTGCTCAGCGATTACACTGATAACTGTCTAACCCTAGATGAAAGAACATGAGTTTAGAGACATCCAACTGCATCTCGGTCTCAGATGCTGTATGTCGGGTCACAACGCATCCACTAAAGTGGTATTAGAAAATAAAGCCAAGTAGGGGCAGCTTCTGACCCTACTTGTGGATCAACTACTTAGTATGTACGGCACAACTAGCACAAATGAAAAATAGATGCATTTAGTGAAATAGTGAAGTATTATTTGTGTAGTGGAAAGAGGCTGCACTACTCTGCACTCAGAAGATCCGCTCTACGGGAATCTTAACTCAAGAATAACTAGGGCAAAAAGCAGGACGCAGAAAAAAAAGATATTGCTTAAGGAAAGGGTTAAGGGCAGCAGAATCCTCTTAAGGTGAGAATAAAGATCAATGCAAAAAAACTATTACAAGATGTCAAACATGAAAGCACAACCATGTATCAACAACTGCAGCTCTGCTAGATCTGTGCACACTGAATGAATAAGAGGATTTTCCACTCTCCCCAATTTGTAAAAACGTGCCACAGGAAAGTGCTTTCGCTGGACAACATAGTGATGAAGAAGCAGGTATCTCACACCGAGGGATTGCCGCCTGCTGCCATTGCTGGGCATGACAGCAAACCCCCTCCCTTTACAACTATGTCTCAGCAAGAATAGATTGGGAAGCGGTAAATCGCAAGCAAGGCTTCACTTCTAATGACATAAATTGTACAAACTGGAGTTTAATATGGGACTAATTAGAAAGGTGCAAACTGAATTTGCAACATTAATCAACAGGACAGGGCTGCAATGTGTTGCTAATTAGCCATTAAGTAATCTGTCCTTGTTATCATTGGTATATATAGGAAGAGTGACCAGATGAAACCCGCTCATTGGCGATGGAATCCGGCATGTGCGGCGATAAACAACTGTCCACTAAAAGTAGAAGTAAAAAAACAGAATGAAGTAGTTACCAGGCTTTCCATCAATGCTCTGGGGAAATTAACACTTTTGGAATGCTTTATTTTTCACAAGACATATTTAAAAATGAGGGATAAAAAGACAGTAGCCTTATCTTTCCATGCCTTCATTACCGCCATCTAAGTCAGAACAGAATAGGATCACACTTAATTGAGGCTTTTTAGTTCACATCAATTTTGCCCAGTGCTGGGATTCAGTGAAACTTTGAAGCAAATCCTATTTAATCTCAGCCATTCACAGCAAAAATTGCTTAATGTGTGTGTGTTTGGGAGGGGAGGAGGAGAAGGGACGGGAAAGAGATGAGGTTCCCTGCAGGAAAGAAGCTGAGAAGGGGGGAACATAAAATACCAATCGCATCACTGGTTATTCTGATACGACTTAAAACAAAATTCCTGCAGATCTGCTTACCTCCGCTAGGGATAATACATTAACTTCTTCACTGCCACAAGCATCTGCATGCAGCAGTAAGAAGCATGCTGAGTGATTGGTTACAGAATCAAGCAAAAAAAAAAAAAGATACCAATTACAATTTGCAATTAATTTTTTCTCTAGGAATGGTAAATTACAACTATAGAAATTGCTAGCTTCTCTATTTGTCCGCTGGTGGCATTAAAATAAAAAAAAATAATTCAGAGAGGAACAGTACGTTTCAGATTACTGGAAAATACAATGATAGCAAGTATTCGAAAAAAGTGCTTGCCGGTTCCTATCCTGCTTGGCTACAATTCACGCGCCATGCAACTTTTTAGGCAGAGTTGAAACATACCATTTAACTCAGGATTTCAGAGGTGCTCTGAATGCAAGTGGTTTTTCTTTCCAGATGCTTGCTGGTGCACTCTCACTAAGAATATGACGTTTTCTTCAATAGGGAGATTTGATAATGAGCAAAAACTCTGGCTCACAAACATGGCATACGTGCCCCGCAACAAATCACATACGCATTTCAGACTCTTGTGCCTCACTCAAAAGGGCATGGGTTACCAGAAGGGGAGCGTGTCTTATAATGGGACAACGTGCCCCAAAAGATTGCCTTAAAATACTGGTGTTAGCTACGCCAACAATAAGAAAATGTAAAAAAGATGCACCAAATTTATCATACAGCACCATCCACCATTAACAATTTGGAGCATCTTTAGGCAGTCTGGACTATGGGGAGAATTTATTAAACAATGTATGCCAGTTTTCTGGAGTAGAAAAGTCACAATTTCACCCTGATCTATCAATCCCGGCATTGGTTACCCCAGTCTTGAGAGGGAATCCCAGGTGCCTCTTAATGTATCAGGTGGGCCTTATAAGTGGCGTACACCTCGCCACACACCCTACTCTAGTGAGGCAGAGCTGTCCGAAGCTGGAGTGAAACGCCAAAAGTCACAACATTTTTAAACAAACGCATATTTTGAAACTTTTCAAAGTTGTTTATGCCAGATTTCTGTTGTGATCACTTTGATCAATTTTGGTTCATATTTATACTAAAAATTGTGACTTAATGCTTTTAATTAAAAAAAATGTATAGAAAAAGTGGGGGAGGGTAGGCTGGAGGGGCAAGGTCACTGTAGTTCCAGAATATTTCCTACAATTTACACCAGAAATTGGCATGTATTACAGCACAAAATCTGTGACAGCTCATGGATGGTGTAGAGTTCAACTTCTCAAGCATGGACAACCAAATATCCAAATATGTATCAAATGTATTACTAGGCATGGTCTCTTAAGAAATAGGGTGCACATTTCCCCAGAGCAAATCACCTTAACACTTGGGTGTAAAATACCAGCACTATTATACCCCCCTCCCTTTGCTTTCACTGTCAAAATAGTAGACAGTGTGAGAAAATAGGACTCAATGTAGAATATCTGAGGACATACTTCACACATGAAGTTTTTTTTTTAAAATTTGTTTATTAATTGCAGAATAAATCATACACAGTTGCTTTGTATCCATCATTATCCTTAAATTACAGACAATTACCATGCATTGCCATGTCTAAAGTGTTACAAAGATAGCAAACAGTGTCATATTGATCATTAATATCCTATTTTATAACCTTAATTACAATAACCTCAAAAAAAAAAAAAAAAAAAAAGAACCTTCTAAAACTAACATACAGTGCCGCCAAAGGAAGGAATCTGTATTAAATTCCGCCCTGCAAGTAAGTAATGCCTCCAAAACCGTACACCCCACCACTCACGCATATACTGTATTATTACTGCCTATAAAGTATGACAGGAGGAGTTCCATCTTCCCCATATTTTTTCAAATTTAGCTGGACATCCTCTATTTTGATACAATGTCCGCTCATACGGAATAATTGAATTCACTAATTCAACCCATGCTTTGAGAGATGGGCTAGAACCACCCATCCACCGTAGTGCCAACACCTTTCGTGCCATAAACAGTGTCTCTCTCAGAAAAATCCCAGTGTAATGGTCCCAGGCCTCCGCTTCCCATACTCCAAACAAACATATCAATGGCTCAAGTGGGACAGGGATTGATACCAATGATGTCAATAGTGTCGTCACCTCTTTCCAATAATGGAAAACAATAGGACATTTCCAAATCATGTGAGTGAAATCCGCATTACTGGAGTGACACCTCAAGCAGTCTGATGAGTTGAGATGACCCATTTTAAAGAGACAAGTCGGGGTCAAATAGGATTGATGTATAATATACAATTGGGTCATTCTATTATTGATTGATGGGGAGACTTTAGTTGGAGATTCCAAGATTTCATCCCATTCTTCTCCTAGTGTATCCGGAAGGAGCCTCCCCCACTTCCCCCTAATTGAGTCTATACTAGATCCTCAGACTATGGATAATAGATAGGTGTATAGAGAGGAAATGAGTCCTTGAGGGCCCTGCGAATTAAGAGTTCCTATTAACGGTAGAGACGAGATAGCTCGACCCACACCCATATTCCGTACGTGCGACTGGAAGGCTGATCTTAGTTGTAAATAGCGGAAAAATTGAGACCTCGGTATATTATAAGTATTTTGTAATTGTTCAAAGGAGATAAAAATCCCCTGGTTATGTATGTTACCCACTGAGAGAACACCATGCGCTATCCAAAACTCAGTGGATGGGTGGCCCAATAATTCCGGAAAATAACTGTTATTCCACAGTGGCATTTCGACTGCTATGTCAACAAATTTAATTATTTTTTTAATTTGCCTCCATATTGATCGTGTCGATCGGAGCAGAGGCAGCAAACGGGGAACATTAATTTTCTCCAGTTCCAAAAACCCCAACGGGCAATCGATTTTGGCTGAGTGTAGTATATGACTTTCAGAATTAGGAAGGGGGTTCCCGGGCATCCATGAGTTTATCATTTTAGCCTGTCCGGCAAGGTAATATAGGTAGAAGTCCGGCAAGGCCGCCCCTCCCCCCTGCCTGGGTCTCTGCAGAGTGGACAACTTTAAGTTTAGGCCTAGGGTACCGTCACACAGTACCATTTTAATCGCTACGACGGCACGATCCGTGACGTCGCAGCGATCGTATGAATATCGCTCCAACGTCGTAGACTGCGGTCACACGGTGCAATCACGGCGCTGGAGCGATGCCAAAGTCCCCGGTAACCAGGGTAAACATCGGGTAACTAAGCGCAGGGCCGCGCTTAGTAACCCGATGTTTACCAGCGTAAACGTAAAAAAAACAAACAGTACATACTTACATTCCGGTGTCTGTCCCCGGCGTTCTGCTTCTCTCCACTGTGTAAGCGCCATAGCCGGAAAGCACAGCGGTGACGTCAGATGTCACGGCTGTGCTCGCTTTCCGGCCGGCGCTCACACTGCAGAGAAGCTGAGACGCCGGAGGACAGACACCGGAATGTAAGTATGTACTGTTTGTTTTTTTTACGTTTACGCTGGTAACCAGGGTAAACATCGGGTTACTAAGCGCGGCCCTGCGCTTAGTTACCCGATGTTTACCCTGGTTACAAGCGAACGCATCGCTGGATCGCTATCACACACAACGATCCAGCGATGTCAGCGGGTGATCAAGCGACGAAAGAAAGTTCCATACGATCTGCTACGACGTACGATTCTCAGCAGGATCCCTGATCGCTGCTGCTTGTCAGACACTGCGATATCGTAACGATATCGCTAGAACGTCACGAATCGTACCGTCGTAGCGATCAAAATGTGACTGTGTGACGGTACCCCTAGTCTTCCCCCATATGAAGGATGTAGTAAGGGAGTTTAGGGTTGCAAAGAAAGATTTAGGTATTGAAACAGCGCTGTGCTGGAAGCAATAGCTCAATTTGGGGAGCAGTATCATTTTGATCAGGTTAATACGACCAGCCACAGAAAGTGGGAGTTTATCCCAGGTAGCAAATTTGGATTTAACTAGATCCAGTAGTGGGTGTATATTAAGATGTAAATCTAGTTGACTGTGCTGAGACATATGTATTCCCAGATATTTAAAATTGGAGACAATGGGCAATAGCGAGAGAGTTTCAAGGCATGACATTGGGGCATGGGAGAGAGGCATCAGGGCAGATTTATCCCAATTTATATAGAGACCAGAAAATTTACTAAATTTATCAATCATCGTTATTACTTTTGGTAACGTATCTTCTGTTTGGTCCATAAACACCACCATATCATCAGCATAGAGACCGATAATGTCCACTCGATCAGCAATATGTATCCCCCTAATGTCTACAGAGGACCTCATCCGTATTGCCAAAGCCTCTATCGCCAAGGCGAATAAAGCTGGGGAAAGAGGGCATCCCTGGCGAGTTCCCCTATGTAAAGAAAACGGTGCAGACATAGAACCATTCACCACCATGCGCGCCGTAGGTTTTGCATATAATGTGCCTATCCCTCTTAGAAATTTGTCCCCGAATCCGTATTTCCGCAAACATGCAAAAAGGAAGGACCACTCAAGGGAGTCAAAAGCCTTGGCTGCGTCCAGCGAAGCCAATGCCCATTTATTATCCGGTTCTAGTGAACTATATTGAATAACCGATTGCACCCGCCTGATATTAATGGAAGTGCTTTTCCCAGGCATAAAACCAGTTTGGTCCGGGTGTATAAGATCTAATATAATCGTATTCAGTCTGGTAGCCAGAATTTTAGTGAAGATTTTGTAGTCTACGTTCACTAAAGAGATTGGTCGATATGATCCACAATCCAGAGGATCCCTCCCCTCCTTCCTGAGCACGATAATGTTGGCATCATAAAACGTGTCAGGCACAGACTCTCCTCCCCATATTCCCCTGAGTACCTTCAGTAGAATAGGTGCTAATTTGTCACGGTATTTCCTATAAAATTCAATGGGAAACCCATCAGGTCCCGGGGCCTTCCCAGTAGCCATGTCTGCTATAGCATGTTCTACCTCCTCCAGAGTAAATTCAGCCTCCATAAAGGCCTGCTGGGATGGGCTCAGTGAGGGGAATGTTATATCCGATAAGTAATCTAAACATTCATAAATATCAAAACTACTACTAGACTTATATAATGAGTTATAATAATCATAAAAACCTTTAAGTATTTCTTCAGTAGAGGACACTAATGAACCATCTGATATACGGATCTGCAATATTGTGTTGGAGGCGTTATGTTGGCGCACTAAGAAGGCCAGTAGTGTACTGGCCTGATTCCCCAGCTCAAAGTAGGACTGACGGGTAAAGAATAGTTTGCGTTTTGACTTAACATCTGCATGTTGAGTATATAGCCTCTGAGAAGTGAGCCAAGCAATTCTGTTACTGCTAGTCTGATTAGCTATATAAGCGGCTTCTGAGTTCTTTAATCTTTGCTCTATCTCATCATCCTTCCCCGCCGTCATCCTCTTGATATAGTAAATGGTAGAAGATAAGCACCCCCTCAGATATGCCTTCAGGGTATCCCAAAATAAACCAAGGTTCTGGGGTTCCGGGTGTGTTAAAATAAAACAGTTTAACTGGTCGACTGTCCTATCACTAGAGTCTATTAATTTTAACCAAAAAGGGTTCAGTTTCCAGGATTTATTATTATCGGATTGTCCGTATTTAAGTCTAAGAATAACTGGGCTATGGTCTGAGATCCCTCGATTACCATGTTCAATACTATCCACCCATAATGCCAAACCACCCGACCAAAATATATAGTCTATTCGAGACAAAGACTGCTTAGTAGATGAGTGGCAAGTATACCCCCTGACCTCTGGATGACATTCTCCATAAGTCTAGCCAACCGCTACCTTCCATGAACAGTGCCAATTGAGAGGGGGATTGAGGTAAAGCGTCCCCGGACACTGCGCCATCTAATCTCAGTCTATCTATGGATTGGTTCATAACTAGATTAAAGTCACCCATACAAATAATATTGGCATCTGGATATTTTAGGGAGAAGCCCAGGGCCATACGGAGGACCGACATATTGGCGGGGGGGGGGGGGGGGGGGTTATAAATACACAATATCACATATTCTCGTGAATTAATGAATGCATGCACAAAGACAAAACGACCCTCTGGATCACGCCTCACTCCCTTGGCCTCCCACCTAACCTCCTTGTGTATCAACAGAGAGACCCCTCTTGAGTAGCTAGTGTGAAAGGCATGTAGAGACCATTGTACCCACGGTTTTTGCATACATCGAGCCGTGTCCCTCGTTAAATGTGTCTCTATTAGTGCTACAACATGAGGATGACATCTTTTTTATCTGCGAAAATACCTTGATTTTCTTTCGAGGGGTTTTGATACCTCGTATGTTCCAGGTCATACATATAACTTCAGACCCCATGTTTACATCTAAAGGGAGAACTAATGCAGATCACTATTATTCGGGTGTAGTTCAGAGACATCACACAGAGCAAAGAGCTGGTATTGGCGGCCACCATACCCAGTAAACAATCAAAACTGGTACATAAAATCAAACCAAACAAAACTTGAACAGTAGAGGAGTATATCTCCATACTCCCACAGTCGAATTGAAAAGGAGATACCCTCACTGAATTCAGTGTCCGGTATTGTTGACATCATTCGCACCCAAACAGAGAGCTCCATTTGCATTGCCATTAGTCAAAGAACCCAAATTAGGGGTCTTCCACACTAGACCCCCCGCGAGACCTCAACCATTCGGCCGCCTCCGCTGGGTCTGTAAAGAATAAAGAGGAGCCCTTATGGACAATATGGAGCCGGGCTGGATAAAGCATGGAGTAGATGATGTTCTTATCTCTAAGTTGTTTCTTGATATCCATAAATCGTGCCCGCTGCTTTTGGAGCTCCATGGAAAAATCGATATGGTAGCATTATTAAATTTAATGAGGCCCTTCTGCCGCGCCAGACGAAGAACGGCATCCCTGTCTCTACAATTAAGGAGACGTGCCAGAAAAGGTCGAGGTGGAGTTCCAGGGGGGAGAGGTTTCGTTGGGACTCTATGGGCCCTCTCCACCGAGAATGTTGAGGAGAATCCGTCTCCTAGTGAAGATTTAAGCCAATCCTCCAAAAATTGCTCGGGCTGTTGACCCTCCGACCGCTCCGGGAGACCTATAATTCGGATATTGTTGCAGCGTAGTCTGTTCTCCAAATCATCTGCCTTCTGCTTCCAGGCATTGACGAAGCCAGCAGCTTTTGTCAGTTTAGCCTCCATAGGAGTGATAGTGTCCTCTATACGAGACACCCTCGTTTCAACCTCCGAGATACGCCCTCTCATAGCTTGCATATCTTGTCGCAGGCGGCCCACTTCAGTATGCACATCTTCTATTTCTCCGTAAGAGATGATCTAGTGAGGGAGATAGCCTGCATTAACTGCTCGGATGCCTGTTTAAGAGTTAGTTCATCTTGTTCTCCCTCCTCATTACTATCAGACGGACGGCCTTTGCGATGAGATGGTGCAGGATTATTTCTAAGATTGCGCACATTATCAGAAGGATCGTCCTTCGCATATTTTTTTAATTTTTCAGCAGCCGCTGCTCCTCCATAGTGCTGCATGGTGGGCGGACAAAAGGGACTCTACAAAGCAGTCTCAGAGGTAATTATAGGCAGGTTAGCCTGTATTATTAGGCACAAGATAATACCTCAAGAGACCACTGGACAGGCAATTTACTTCAACACATGTGCGGTCTCACAGTCACCACAAGGGGGAGCGGCAGGAAAGGGTTAATCTCTGTGATGTTATGGCTTAGTTCTCTCAGTCTCCACAGGGGGGAGAAGCAGCAAGGAGGAGATTAATTCCTCTAGTATTCCAATATGTCCGGAGAACAGGGGGGGACCCCACAGCACCGACAGGAGAGGCTTATAGGAGGGGGGCCAGACCCTCCAAATCTCAAGCACCAATGGGACAGATGTCTCTCAGATAGGGGAACGCAGGGCCCAGTCTTTCAGAGCACTCACTGCTCGTCCCCTCAGTAACAAGCCCAGGATGTGTGCTCACCTTCCCAATAGTGCTGCAGCTGTGGACTTCTGCAGACACGTCTCCACTGTCAGAGAGAGCGCTTATGGGTGAGTCACCTCCTCTGCCAGCACCTCTCCACAGTCCCCTCCGCTCACCACATCACAGTCTGCCGCCTGTAATGTGCGCACCAGAGATTCCCAGAACGCCAGGGGAGACTCCGGCACTAAGGAGAGGTCGGCGCCGCTGTGTTATCAGAGCGTGTGCTTGCAAGATGGCCGCCGCTATACTGCGGTCCTCATGCTTCCTCAGACTCCGCCAAGTTTAGCTCTCCACCGCGCTCCTCTCGAACTCCCACGGCAGCCAGATGTCTTCCACGGTCCAGAGGACCACAAATCAGTCCAAAGAGCCGCACTAAAGGGGGTCTAAGTGGCAGGATTTCAACAGGATGATAGGAGCTCTCCTAAGGTGCGTCCACTTCCTTCGGCTACATAGCCACGCCCCCTCACACATGAACAGTTTTAGTGCGTCTTTTAAACATACCAAAAAATGCTGCGTATGAAGGGGGCTTGAGGAAAAACCCTTAATTATGATACAGTTATATGAAAAAAAAAAGTTTGGGCACCCCTATTAATCTTAAGCTTAATGTTTTATAAAAATTGGGTTTTTTTGCAACAGCTATTTCAGTTTCATATATCTAATAACTGTTGGACACAGTAATGTTTCTGCCTTGAAATGAGGTTTATTGTACTAACAGAAAATATGCAATCTGCATTCAAACAAAAGTTGACAGGTGCATAAGTATGGGCACCTCACCAGAAAAGTGACAATAATATTTAGTAGATCATCCTTTTGCAAAAATAACAGCCTCTACTCGCTTCCTGTAGCTTTTTGTGAGTTCCTGGATCCTGAATGAAGGTATTTCTGACCATTCCTCTTTACAAAACAATTCCAGTCCAGTTAAGTTTGATGATTGCCGAGCATGGACAGCCCTCTTCAAATGATCCCACAGATCATAGTATCATAGTTATTAAGGTTGAAGGAAGACTTTAAGTCCATCTAGTTCAACCCATAGCCTAACCTAGCATGCCCTAACATGTTGATCCAGGGGAAGGCAAAAAAAACCCATGTGGTAAGAGTAAGCTCCACCATGGGGAAAAAAATTCCTTCCCGACCCCACATACGGCAATCAGACTAGTTCCCTGGATCAACGCCCTATCAAGGAATCTAGTGTATATACCCTGTAACATTATACTTTTCCAGAAAGGCATCCAGTCCCCTCTTAAATTTTAGTAATGAATCACTCATTACAACATTATACGGCAGAGAGTTCCATAGTCTCACTGCTCTTACAGTAAAGAATCCGCGTCTGTTATTATGCTTAAACCTTTTTTCCTCCAGACGTAGAGGATGCCCCCTTGTCCCTGTCACCGGTCTATGATTAAAAAGATCATCAGAAAGGTCTTTGTACTGTCCCCTCATATATTTATACATTAACATAAGATCACCCCTTAGCCTTCGTTTTTCCAAACTAAATATCCCCAAGTGTAATAACCTATCTTGGTATTGCAGACCCCCCCAGTCCTCTAATAACCTTGGTCGCTCTTCTCTGCATCCGCTCTAGTTCAGCTATGTCTTTCTTATACACCGGAGACCAGAACTGTGCACAGTATTCTAAGTGTGGTCAAACTAGTGACTTGTATAGAGGTAAAATTATGTTCTCCTCATGAGCATCCATGCCTCTTTTAATACATCCCATTATTTTATTTGCCTTTGTAGCAGCTGCCTGACACTGGCCACTGAATATGAGTTTGTCATCCACCCATACACCCAGGTCCTTTTCATTGACAGTTTTACCCAGAGTTTTAGAATTAAGCACATAGTTATACATCTTATTACTTCTACCCAAGTGCATGACCTTACATTTATCCCCATTAAAGCTCATTTGCCATTTATCAGCCCAAGCTTCTAGTTTACATAAATCATCCTGTAATACAAAATTGTCCTCCTCTGTCTTGATTACCCTGCAGAGTTTAGTGTCATCTGCAAATATTGAAATTCTACTCTGAATGCCCCCTACAAGGTCATTAATAAATGTTAAAAAGAAGAGGGCCCAATACTGACCCCTGTGGTACCCCACTGCTAACCGCGACCCAGTCCGAATGTGCTCCATTAATAACCACCCTTTGTTTCCTATCCCTGAGCCAGCTCTCAACCCACTTGCACATATTTTCCCCTATCCCCATTATTCTCATTTTATGTATCAACCTTTCAATGATATTCAGGTCTGGGGACTGGGATGGCCATTCCAGAACAGTGTAATTGTTCATCTGCATGAATGCCTGAGTAGATTTGGAGCGGTGTTTTGGATCATTGTCTTGCTGAAAGATCCATCCCCTGCGTAACTTCAACTTTGTCACTGATTCATGAACATTATTGTCAAGAATCTGCTGATACTGAGAGGAATCCATGCGTCCCTCAACTTTAACAAGATTCCCGATGCTGGCATTGGCCACACAGCCCCAAAGCATGATGGAACCTCCACCAAATTTTACTGTGGGTAGCAAGTGTTTTTCTTGGAATGATGTGTTTTTTTGCCGCCATGCATAATGCCTTTTTGTATGACCAAACAACTCAATCTTGGTTCCATCAGTCCACAGGACCTTCTTCCAAAAAGAAATTGGCTTCTCCAAATGTGCTTTTGCATACCTCAGACGACTCTGTTTGTGGCGTGCTTGCAGAAAGGGCTTCTTTCGCATCACTCTCCCATACAGCTTCTCCTTGTGCAAAGTGCGTTGCATAGTTGACCGATGCACAGTGACACCATCTGCAGCAAGTTGATGCTGCAGCTCTCTGGAGGTGGTCTGAGGATTGTCCTTGACTGATCTCACCATTCTTCTTCTCTGTCTTTCTGATGTTTTTCTTGGCCTGCCACTTCTGACCTTAACAAGAACTGTACCTGTGTTCTTCCATTTCCTTACTCTGTTCCTCACAGTGGAAATTGACAGGTTAAATCTCTTAGACAGGTTTTTGTATCCTTCCCCTGAACAACTATGTTGAATAATCTTTGTTTTCAGATCATTTGGCAGTTGTTTTGAGGAGCCCATGATGCCACTCTTCAGAGGAGATTCAAACAGGGAACAACTTGCAAGTGGCCACTTTAAGTACCGTATTTTCCGGCGTATAAGACGACTGGGCGTATAAGACGACCCCCTAACTTTACCAGTTAAAATATAAAATCTTCTTAAAAGTCGGGGGTCTTCTTATACACCCTATGTCGTCTTATAGGGCCGGTGAATATGTGCCTTTTGGGGGGGGGGGAGTGATCCTGATGACGAGGGGGCGTCTCACAGGAAAGTGAGTATCCCCCATTACCTTATCGTAGCGGTGCAGCGTGGGGGTCTCAGTGCTGGGAGTGGTGGCGGCGGCTACTGTGCTCTGGTGCGGCGGCTGCTGTGCTCTGGTGCGGCGGCTCCTCTTCTGTGTGGGGCCTCTGTGCTGTGCGGTGGCGGTGGCGGCGGCATATCTTTATCCAGTTGGGGCTCCTCCGGCATCTCCTTAGCCCTGGAGGCCCCGCCGCAACTCCATGAGTGCAATGCAGCGGCCATTTTCCCGGAGGCAGCTCAATAGGTGCGATGCGGTGGCCTCCGGGAAAATGGCCGCTGCTCAGATTCAGATCTCGTCCCGAAATCTCGGGACACGAGATCTGAATCTGAGCAGCGGCCATTTTCCCGGAGGCCACCACATTGCACCGATGGAGTTGCGGCGGGGCCTCCAGGGCTAAGGAGATGCCGGAGGAGCCCCAACTGGATAAAGATACGCCGCTGCCGCCGCCACCTCACAGCACAGAGGCCCCACACAGAAGAGGAGCCGCCGCACCAGAACACAGCAGCTGCCGCCGCTCCCAGCACTGACACCCCCACGCTGCACCGCTAGGATAAGGTAATGGGGATTACTCACTTTCCTGTGAGACGCCCCCTCGTCATCAGGATCACTCCCCCTCCCCACCCACCATATACACCGGCGTACAAGTCGATTCCCGGCGTATAAGACGACCCCCGACTTTTAAGAAGATTTTCGGGGGTTAAAAAGTCGTCTTATACGCCGGAAAATACGGTAGCTTTTCTCATGATTGCATACACCTGGCTATGAAGTTCAAAGCTCAATGAGGTTACAAATCCAAAAAAAGTGCTTTAGTAAGTCAGTAGAAAGTAGGTAGGAGTATTTAAAACAAGAAA
Source organism: Ranitomeya variabilis (assembly GCF_051348905.1). NCBI lineage: Eukaryota > Metazoa > Chordata > Amphibia > Anura > Dendrobatidae > Ranitomeya > Ranitomeya variabilis. The sequence continues at coordinate 276,095,524 of NC_135236.1, read as the reverse complement.
ATGATAAGGGTGCCCATACTTATGCACCTGTCAAATTTTGTTTAAATTCAGATTGCACATTTTCTGTTAGTACAATAAACCTCATTTCAAGGCAGAAACATTACTGTGTCCAACAGTTATTAGATATATGAAACTGAAATAGCTGTTGCAAAAAAACTCAATTTTTATAAAACATTCAGCTTAAGATTAATAGGGGTGCCCAAACTTTTTCATATAACTGTATAAGGGATACAAGAGGCAGTTCCTCGGTGGCTTCTTCCTGCCCACTCAGCAAGACTGACAGGACTCCTGCTCCCTATGCTGCCAGGAACATGACTCTTGAAATAGTTAACTCGTCTCTGCCCATGTATTCATGCCATAGTTTGGGCAGCATGAAGCATCTGACAGGTTCTCCTTAATGCTTGAAAAAACTGTACATTGCTTTTACTGTATCTACACACATTTCAGTTTTAAATGCATTGATAAATTGTATTTTGACATTCTGCAAAAAATACGTATTCTAGTACATGAATTTTTCTTAGTGCCAAATAATGAAATTTTCAAGCCACCTATGCATTCTGGAACCACTGCATTGCAACAGTTTTATCAAACATAAAGAAGTCCATTAACCCCTTCCCACCACATTCAATTAATATTGTAAGCTTAGTTTTTACCTACCCTTCTTCAAGAGCCATAACTTTTTTATTTAGTAGCTGACATAGCCAATAAGATCGCATAGCTATTAAAAGAAGAGTTGTAAATTTAAATGATATGATTCACATTACCATATAATGTACTGAAAAATAAGAAAAAAAAAAAATCAGTGTGAAGCAATGGGTTAAAAAAAAAGTACTTCTAGCATAATTTTTGGGAGTCTAGATTTTACAGTATTCTAGCAAAATGATTATAAAGATCTGTACAATTAAGGCTATGTGAACATGTTGCAGATTTCCTGCAGATCTGCAGCGTTTCTGTGTGGGGAAAAACGCTGCAGATCTGCAGGGGTTTACAGTACAATGTAAATCAATGGCAAAAAAAAAATGCTGTGCTAATGGTGCAGAAAAATCTGCACGGAAAAAGCAGCAGATTAAAAAAGGACCATGTCAATTCTTTTTGCAGATCTGCTGCGTTTCTGCACCCATTCCATAATATAAATCTGCAGGGGTAAAAAAAAAGGAAGAAATCCGCACACAAATCTGCAATGTGTGCACATACCAAAAAAAGGCGCAGATTCTGACCGGCGTTTTCTGCAAAGAAATGCAGAATCTGCACAGAAAATTCCACAGTCAAATCTGCAACATGTGCATATAGCCTTAGACAATATCGAATTAATAAAAAAAATTAAGGGAACACTTAGGGTATGTGCACACGTTGCAGATTTGCCTGTGGAATTTCCTGTGCAGATTCTTCCCTCTCTTGCCAGAAAACGCAGGTGCGTTTTTCATGCAGATTTGTATGCATTTTGAAAGCTAAATAAAGCTCTATTACTGAACAAAAAAAAAAGATTTGTGAGGTAATTTCTTGTCCAACCTCCTCTTTTACATTTGTCCAACCCACACTCCATTACACACAGATAGACAGATAGATAGATAGACAGACAGAAAGACAGATAGAAGGAATGAGATAGATAGATAGATAGATAGATAGATAGATAGATAGATAGATAGATAGATAGATAGATAGATGGAAGGAGGCCGGCATCACACTAGAGAGTTTTACGGACGTATGCGTTTCTCAGCGTATTGCGCAAAAAATCTGCCAATGAAAGTCTTGCCAACCTTTGCAACGGATTACATACAGAACACTGTTTTGGGAACATTTCTGCGTATTGCGCCTGTAAAAAACGGACCGTATTTTCCTACGCCAAGTGTGACGCCGGCCTGAGATAGAAGGAATGAGATGGATAGATGTAGATGGATGGATAGTTAGGCTACTTTCACACATCACTTTGTTTCCGTCAGGCAGGATCCGGCAAATTTTTGAAAAAACGGATCCGTTGCAAATAGTGAAAAACTGATGCAACTGATCCGTTTTTGTTTTTTTTTTTTAAAAGAGAGAGCAAACGGAAAATGTGCATGATTCGAATGGAAACATGCATGAAAAAACGGATTGGGAGGCCAAGTAACATCTCAGTTTCATACGTTTTTCGCTGGATCCGTCGCTGTGCGTTTTTTCGCCGGAAAGAAAAACCGTTCCTCTGTATGTTTTCTCCATCTGGCAGAAACAGCTTTTTTGACTGATCCGGCAAAAAAAGGATGAAACATGTGGCCATCAGGCGCAATCCGGCGCTAATACAACTTTATGAGAAAAAAACGGATCCAGCAGAAAAAAAAACAGATCCGTTTTTTTCAAAACTCGCTGGATTGTGCCTGACGGCAAAAACCTGATGTGTGAGCCAGATAGATATATGGATAGATATAACTATCTATCTATAGATATATCTATAGATAAATATATCCATAGATAGGCCTATGTTGATTAAACATAAAGAAAAGAACAGGAAAAAAATGGCGTGGGCTCCCGTGCAATTTTCTGCGCCAGAGGGGGAAAGCCGACGGTCGGGGGCCAATATTTGTAGCCTGGGAAGGGGGTAAGCCTGCGTAGCCTTTACTGGCTATTAAAATAGGGGGAACCCCCCAAAAAATGATGTGGGGTCCCCCTATATTTTATAGCCAGAAAGGCTACGCAGACCGCTGCGGGCTGTTATTCATAGCCTAAAAAGGGGCCATTCCCCAGCCGTCCCAGAAATGGTGCATCTGTAAGATGCGCCAATTCTGGCACTTAGCCCCTCTCTTCTCACTCTCCTATAGCGGTGGGATATGGGGTAATAAAGGGTTAATGTCACCTTGCTATTGTAAAGTGACATTAAGCTGGGTTAATAATGGAGAAGCGTCAATAAGACGCCTATCCATTATTAATCCTAGAGTAGTGAAAGAGTTAAAAAAATAAATAAAGACACAGCCAGAAAAAAAGTATTTTATTATTCTTAATTTAACCATACTTACCATACTCGATCGCCTGTAAAAAAATTAAAAATAATAAACCATATACTCCCTGTCTGACGCAGTCCAATTAATAACGAGTGTCCCACGACGATCTCCCCTACTGCTCTATAGGCCTCCAGTGACAGACTGAGACAATGGCTCCTGCAGTGCATCACTGAGAGGTTACCTTAGTTCACTGGTCTCACTTTATGCCATTGCTGCATGAGAACTGTCTCACACAGCAGTGCCACAAGTGAGACTAGGGACTATTTTTTACAGTGGCAGAGGAATACAGTGCGGAAGGATACCTCCCACCCAACATTGTATTCCTGGAGCCCCTGGAGAGCGGTCGCATCAGCTGATGCTGCTGCTCTCCATGGGAGATCATCATGGGACACTCGTTTTAATTGGATATCTGCGGATCAGGGAGTATAGTGTTTGTTATTTTAGTATTTTTTACAGGTGACACTGGCTTCGGGGAACAAAGTGACAAGTGATGGTGAGTATGTACTCTATGTTATGACATGTACTGTATGTCTGCATGAATTGTATGCAATGTATGAATGTACTGTATGTATGCATTGTATGTCTATATGTATGTATGTCGTATGTTCTATGTACTGTCATAAGTTGTATGTACTGCCATATATTGTATGTTCTGTCATATGTTGTATGAACTGTCATATGTTGTATGTACTGTCATATGTTATGTTGTATGTTCTGTCATGTTATATGTACTGTCATATGTTGTATGTTCTGTTGTATGTTCGTGTTTTTTTTGTTTTTTGTTTTTTTTTACATTCAACACATTAGCCGGATGAGGGGACTACTACTGTCCCATCAATGGCTAATGTGTCTATCACTGCCACTGTAGCAGGCATAGCCCGATGGGACTTGTAGTCCCATCGGACGATGCCTGCACACGCACACACACCCAGGGACCCCCCACAGCCCGGCACAGACCCCCAGCAGCCCCGCGATCGCCGCAGACACACACAAACACCCGCACACAGACACACACATCTTACCCGCACACACAGTCTCCGCCCACACACAAGTCTTCACACACACTCCACCCACACACTCTTCCCCCTCCCGATCTGCAGCATTTCTCGCAGCAAAACCGCAGTTCTTTTTTAGATCTGCGGTTTTGCTGCGGATGTGCCCGACTCAATGCAAGTCAATGGGTGTAGAAACGCTGCAGATCCGCACAAATAAATGACATGCTCCTTCTTTTAACCTGCAGCGCTTGAAGTGCGGAGTTTTCCGCACCATTAGCACATCATTTTTTTTGTCCATTGATTTACATTGTACTGTAAATCACTTGCGGATCGGCAGCGTTTCCGAGCGGAAAAAAATGCTGCAGATGCGCAGGAAATCCGCAACGTGAGCACATGGCCCTAAACTACACTATGCAACTCAAAGTCAATCACACTTCTGTGAACTCAACCTGTCCAGTTATGAAGCAACACTGATTGTGAATCAATTTCTCCTGCTGTTGTGTAAATGGAACAGACAACAGGTAGAAATGATAAGCAATTATCAAGACAACCCCTATAAAGGATCATGTTTTTTGGCTGTTGTTTTGGTCACTTTTGCATTTAGTCATTGCTCTCGCCCCTAGAGGTACTGTACAGTAGCATGAGGTGGTATCTATCCATACAATCCATAGTAGTTGTTCATGTATTGAAGCTTATCCGGAATGGCACAATGCAAGCTGTGGCAAGAAGGGTAGCTGTGTCTGTCAGCTCAGTGTCCAGAGCTTGGAGCAGATCCCAGAAGACAGACCAGTACACCAGGAGAAATTGAGGGGGCCGTACGAGAACAACAATCCAGCAGCAGGACTGCTACCTCCATCTTTGTGCAAGGAGAAACAGCAGGCACAGTGCCAGAGCTCTGCAAAATAATCTCCACCAGGCCACTAACATCCATATGTCTGCTCTGTCAGAAACAGACTCCATGAGCGTGGCATCAGAGCCAACATCCACAAGTGACTTACAGCCCAACACCGTAAAGGGCGATTGGCATTTGCCAGAGAACAAAGATTGGCAGATTTGACATTGGCGCCCTGTGCTGTTCACGCATGAGAACAGGTTCACACTGAGCACATGTGACAGAGTCTTAAGATGCCACTGAGAACATTCTGCTGCCTACAACATCTTCCAGCATGACCGGTTTGGCAGTGGGTCAGTAATGGTGCATTTCTTTGGAGGGCTGCACAGCCCTCCATGTGCTAGCCAGAGGTACCCTACAGACTGCCATTAGATACCAGGATGAGATCCTCAGACCCATTGTGAGACCATATGCAGGTGCATTGGGTCCTGGGTTCCTTCTGATGCATGACAATGCTAGGCCCCATGTGGCTGAAGTGTGTCAGCAGTTCCTGCATGATGAAGGCACTTATGCAATGGACTGGCCTGCCCATTCCAGAGACATGAATCGTATCGAGCACATCTGGGACATCATACCTCATTCCATCCACCAACACCACTTTGCACCACAGACTGTCCAGGAGTTGACTGATGTTTTAATCCATGTCTGGGAGGAGATCTCGCAGCAGAGCATCCACAATGTAATGAGAAGCATGCCCAGGTATTGTTGGGACGTTGTACAGGCATGTGGAGGCCACACACAGTACTGAGCATCCTTTTCTTGTCTTGAGGCATTTCCACTGAAGTTGAATCAGTCTGTAATTTGATTTTCCACTTTGATTTTTAGCATCATTCTAAAGCCAAACCTCCATAGGATATTAATTTCAAATTACATTGATCATTTTTATGTTTTATTGTTCTCAACACATTCCGTTATGTAATGAATAAAGATTTGCAATTGGAATATTTAATTCAGTGATCTCTAGGATGTGGTATTTTAGTGTTCCCTTTATTTTTGAGAAGAGTATATATATATATATATATATATATATAATATATATACCGTATTTTCCGGCGTATAAGACGACTTTTTAACCCCCGAAAATCTTCTTAAAAGTCGGGGGTCGTCTTATACGCCGGGAATCGACTTGTACGCCGGTGTATATGGTGGGTGGGGAGGGGGAGTGATCCTGATGACGAGGGGGCGTCTCACAGGAAAGTGAGTAATCCCCATTACCTTATCCTAGCGGTGCAGCGTGGGGGTGTCAGTGCTGGGAGCGGCGGCGGCTGCTGTGTTCTGGTGCGGCGGCTCCTCTTCTGTGTGGGGCCTCTGTGCTGTGAGGTGGCGGCGGCAGCGGCGTATCTTTATCCAGTTGGGGCTCCTCCGGCATCTCCTTAGCCCTGGAGGCCCCGCCGCAACTCCATCGGTGCAATGTGGTGGCCTCCGGGAAAATGGCCGCTGCTCAGATTCAGATCTCGTGTCCCGAGATTTCGGGACGAGATCTGAATCTGAGCAGCGGCCATTTTCCCGGAGGCCACCGCATCGCACCTATTGAGCTGCCTCCGGGAAAATGGCCGCTGCATTGCACTCATGGAGTTGCGGCGGGGCCTCCAGGGCTAAGGAGATGCCGGAGGAGCCCCAACTGGATAAAGATATGCCGCCGCCACCGCCACCGCACAGCACAGAGGCCCCACACAGAAGAGGAGCCGCCGCACCAGAGCACAGCAGCCGCCGCACCAGAGCACAGCAGCCGCCGCACCAGAGCACAGCAGCCGCCGCCGCCACTCCCAGCACTGAGACCCCCACGCTGCACCGCTACGATAAGGTAATGGGGGATACTCACTTTCCTGTGAGACGCCCCCTCGTCATCAGGATCACTCCCCCCCCCCCCAAAAAGGCACATATTCACCGGCCCTATAAGACGACATAGGGTGTATAAGAAGACCCCCGACTTTTAAGAAGATTTTATATTTTAACTGGTAAAGTTGGGGGGTCGTCTTATACGCCCAGTCGTCTTATACGCCGGAAAATACGGTATATACACACACACACACACAGTATACACATACATACATACATACATACACACACACGGTACATGTATCTTTTACTGGTTTAATATTTTTTTTTAACTTGGTAGAAAAGAAATTGGTATGCAACACCTTTTTATGAGACCCATAACTTTAATTTTCCGTCAATGGAGCTATAGAGGAGAGCATGTTCTTTACGCTGTTGTTTATACAGTACAGGTACTAATTTTGCACTGCTGCGGCGATACCAAATATGCCTATTTTAATTATTTTTACATACCGGTAATTTTAGGTTCTTAATGTTGTTTTCAATAAATGGAAGTGACATAACCTTTTTTTAGATTTATATTTCATACTTTGGAATTGCATATATAGTGAAATTATTATTATTATTTATTTATATAGCACCATTAATTCCATGGTGCTGTACATGAGAAAGGGGTTACATACAGAGTTATAGATATCATTTACAGTAAACAGGTTTACAGTGACACACTGGTACAGAGGGGAGAGGACCCTGTCCTTGCGTACTTACATTCTATGTACTTCCATGAAGTAGCAAGACAACGATTGAGGACTCAGCAATTGTAATTGTGTTGTGGGGTGAATCATTGGTGTCCAAATGAACCACTATTTTTACAAGTAATCTTTCACACACATTTCAGGAAGAATGGATAGGATGTTTTAATTTTTGGATAATTTTCTGTGTTTAGGGATAATGCTGAGGGAAAAAAAATCTGAAGAAAAAGTGTCACAGACAATACAGAAACATAATTTAAAGTGAAAAATAAGTTTACCGTAAATCAGTCAATAGAATAAATCTCACAACAACAGACCCTGGTAATCAAAATGGTGGCAGTTATAATGTAGCAGTCACAAATCTAACATTGCAGGATCATGATACACCAAAAGAGGCCTCCTAGATAATTAATCAGGCCACAGAATGTTCAGTTCAAACATATAATTTATTTATAACAACTGAGATAAAAGGTTCATCACTCAACAAATACAATTTCATAATGTACAGAATGCCTCCAATCCAATAACTGGTTTCATGTGCCGTGCAAATATCGGAACAATAACACACTTACGGTAAATAGTAAGGTAAGTCACTAAATAACTTGTTCCTTAGTTATTGTTAGCCCAATTAATAGGTATTAAGTCAGATGAATTGCCTACGCGAGATGTACTATGCTAAAGTGCCAGTGTGCATAAATATATAATTATTCTACCCAAACAGCCTATAAGGCTTGTATAGTAATATATGCCACAATTAATCCGTCATAAATGTGGTCAAAACCACAACATACTATATGGCACCTAAGCTTTTAATGCTTGCAATATGGCCGTGCACAAACCACGACTGGGGTTTCTTGCTGGTCCTGTGTGAGTGCATAAGAGGTAATTATGACCTTATGATTATGCCGCAGTCGTGGTTTGTGCACGGCCATATTGCAAGCATTAAAAGCTTAGGTGTGTTAAATATTAATTATTAATTGAATTATTCTTATTCTCAATTCTGTACTGAGCACATTGCTTCTTGCTGACATTACAATAAGCTATTTCTGTGTATGTAGCACAGAGTATAAGTCAACACCATATAAAGGGAACACGTGATCTGTAGGACACATATATAAACACAGCTCTTAGGAGGGTGAGGGTTTTTGTCACGTGGGGGCTGTCACCTCCTGCCTTCACCATCATTCTCCATGGACATCAGACAAGTCACACAAGGAAGGAACAGCTGATAGCGGTAGCCATAACTTCAGACTTCACACAGACGGCTTTTACCATTCAGAACTTTGGGAAAGATGAGTAACAAGCACTGATATTTACACATGGACAATCTGTTCGTAACTATTTAATCTATTTTTATGTTTTGCTGCAATATGGTTTTTCTGTGGACAATTCAATAAACCACTACACTTTTTATGAGAATATCATGACATTTTTCTTTAAGAAGTAATGCACCTGGTAAAGTTCTGATTAAATAAATGTGCGAAAATAAGAATACCTATTAATTGGGCTAACAATAACTAAGGAACAAGTTATTTAGTGACTTACCTTACTATTTACCATAAGTATGTTATTGTTCCAATATTTGCACCGCACATGAAACCAGTTATTGGATTGGAGGCATTCTGTACATTATGAAATCGTATATGTTGAGTGATGAACCTTTTATCTCAGCTGTTATAAATAAATATGTTTGAACTGAACATTCTGTGGCCTGATTAATTATCTAGGGGGCCTCTTTTGGTGTATCATTGTTTTGAATGTGTTCTGTGTAAATTCTACTATTGGACCAATATGTAAAAAAAATTGCAGGATCATGATAGCCAGAAGTAAAAGTCATGATCAGTAAATTACACAGGTCTGCGACTAAAAAACTGTTTGATTATTTTCATCTAATTCCCATGTATTTTGGTGTGCTGAAAATGAAAAAAATATTGAAAAAAATCCTGGACGTCAGTATTTGCCACAAAATGCTAAATTCTCTTCAAATGTAGTATATTTTTCTCAATTTTTGGTAATTTTTTTTTTATCCTAGGGTTTTGAAAGTCAAAATTACTATTAACTAATTCAGATCAATGCATTGAAGATATACAAGACCCTGACTACAAAAAAAGTGTCGGACGAATGCTGAAAGCATTTCCAGCTTTAGGTTGCCTGATGAGTTTGAAAGTGCATTTCCTCCATTCCCACCTTGACAACTTTCCTGAAAATTTGGGAGCTGTGAGTGAAGAGCAAGGTGAGGGATTCCACCAGGACATTAAAGAGATGGAAAGAAGATACGAGGGAAGATGGAGCATTACAATGATGGCAGACTACTGTTGGACGCTTCAGAGAGACATTCCAGATGCTACTCACAAGCGTAAAAGTACCAAGAGAAGCCTCACAGGGAAGAAGAATCAATTTTAGTGTGTGATAGTGAGCTCATTGCAGTTAAAAAATGATTTTCATGATGCATTTGTTATAAAAAATTAATTTTATGAGTCTATTTTCATTTATTTTGAGGTATTGTCTTATTTAACATAGTTACTTAAATTGTCAGAAAACGTGATGTCCTATGACAAAACGGAGGTCATTTTCGGATTCAGTGCACTTAAAAACATCAAGATTATGTGGAATAACCATAACAGCTCTAGAAAATTTTTTTTTGCAGACCTGTGTTATTAGTGTTGTGGAATATTTGATTAATGTTTTTTTCCCCAGCTTATCAGCAGATTTATCCTATGAGGAAGGACATGACAAAGCGAGTGGTGGTTTGTTGGTGTTGCCACTATAAAGTTATAGGCACGGTCCGTTCCAATCACACACCCTCACCTCACAGAAGCACCCAATAAAGGAGTACATGTTGGTGTACTTTTGGCCTTTTAACAGAAACTAAAACCAAGGTTGCAACAGATCTGTAAACTGCTTTACCTCACAAAGTAATAACATATTTTGAAGTGGTCTGCTGATGTCACATATCGAGTGCCCGGCTATTCAAAAGAGCTATTGAAGTGTTGGGAACAATGAAGCATAAAGCCTGTGCTTCTCGTAAAACCAGAAACTATGAAGTATTCCCTTGTGGCGCGTGTGTAAAAGTCAGAAGCTGCTGCACTTTAATTTATGTCTGAGGCATTAATAAAATATAATGTACATGCAACAGCAAACACGGCCTTGACAATGTACTCATATCACACCTCTTACATATTTAATGTGACGGTTGTGAATGATGATCTATGATGTTCTGTCTACAAGTGTTAGGGTTTGAGGAAAAAGTTTAGTATAATGTAATGTTTCTTTTAGGAGTAGACCTGTTCGCTTTGCACCCTCTAAAATCGATCTGTGACCGCCATCTTTCAGTCTAAAGCCGGTTTCACTTTTTCTTTGTTCTTGTACGTGAAAAGCAGCCTGTGTTTCTTTTCAGTGTGCTGGACCCATGTTTGATTCGTGTGTCCGCTTCTCCTACCCATTAAACAGTAAAACGCAGACGCCAAACAGATGACATCTGTGTGTTATCACTTTTTGTTCATGGGGCCATTGAATTGCATTGGCCAGTATGGTCCACAACATGGGTCAAATTAGGACGCCTCTGCTTTTGTTTTTAAGGACAATGGCTGCACTGTTAATTGCATACTCGCACTTATGTGACTTTCTGCTCTAGCTAGGAATAGAGAGGGATCCTGACAGTGTGCACATTGTACATTGTCATAATTTGGCTATCTGCAGTCACAGAGTGCAGACATCTATGCTGAACCAACAGAAGAGTGGTTTAGCCAACACAACCAGCAGACACCAATGCCAACACCTATTAAACATTGTGTAAATGAAGAAAGGGCCGCCTTGGCGTGATTAATGACATCCTTGTATCAAGAGTAGCCAAGCGACATTTTAATTTTGAAAGTCTAGTCCCCCCTACGTGACAAGTCATAGCTAATCTAGGTGCAAGTCTTTACATAACATTTCATGCACAAAAAATGGTAGCGGCAACGGCACGGATGGTGCCACAGAAATACATACCGTACTACCAGCACCTTGGTAACAAGGTGATCACAGCTCTTACAAAGACTGACCCTTTACTGCTGCTTACATTATGTCCTGCATTGCTGAACGCTTTATTGTCATATCTTGGCTTCTATATAGGACCCAGGATGTAGGAGATGTAACTGCTTTCTAGTGCTACACAAGCCTCCATATTAAGCGCGCTAGTATCAAAATGATATTTTATTTACAACTTCACTCCTGTTAGGAAACTGATGCGATAGGAATATCCCTCTAAGGGCTCGCTCTCATATATTACGGAGAAGTGTGATGTGAGAATTGCACTCTGACCAATGTTAATAGTGAGTCAGTGCTCATCTGCAAGTTATTTCCCAGCTTGGATCAAACTAAGAAAAACAAATGAAGCATGCTGCAATTGTCTCTGAGAATCAACTTGCGTTCAAATGCAAGGCAATGGGTGCAAGAAAAATAAAAAGCACATGGACCATGCGTATACCATGCGATTTTTACACACACATCTCAAAAGAAACCCGATATTTCATCAGCCAAGTACAGTAAATTCACAGCATGAGCAGTTGGAATACAGATAGAATTAATATGTAAAATAGATAGATATATATACAGTATATATATATATATATATATATATATATATATATATATATATATATATATATATATCTACTATATAATTGTCTAAGGATCACTTCCGTCTTTCTGTCACGGTTATTCGTTCGCTGATTGGTCTCGGCAGCTGCCTGTCATGGCTGCCGCGACCAATCAGCAACGCGCACAGTCCGAAAGAAAATGGCCGCTCCTTACTCCCCGCACTCACTGCCCGGCGCCCGCTCCATACTCCCCTCCAGTCAGCGCTCACACAGGGTTAATGGCAGCGGTAACGGACCGTGTTATGCCCCGGTGTAATGCAGTCCGTTACCGCTGCTATTAACCCTGTGTGACCAACTTTTTACTATTCATGCTGCCTATGCGGCATGAAAAGTAAAACGAATGTTAAAAATAATAAAAAAAAATAAAAAAACGTTATATACTCACCGTCCGTGGGCCCCTCGGATCCACAACCGGCCTTTCCCGCTTACGACACTCCGGTGACTGCTCCATGCTGCGATCTCGCGAGATGATGACGGTACGGTCTCGCGAGACCGCTATGTCATCATCTCGCGAGACCGCAGCATGGAGCAGTCACCGGACCGGAGCGTCGCAAGCGGGAAAGGCTGGTTCTGGATCCGGAGGCTCCGGAAGGTGAGTATATAACTATTTTTTATTTTATTTCTTTTTTTTTTTAACAGGGATATGATGCCCACATTGCTATATACTACGTGGGCTGGGCAATATACTACGTGGGCTGGGCAATATACTACGTGGCTGGGCAATATACTACATGGGCTGCACAATATATTACGTGGCTGGGCAATATACTATATGGGCTGCGCAATATACTACGTGGGCTGGGCAATATACTACGTGACTATACAACGTGGGCTGTGCAATATACTACGTGGCTGGGCAATATACTACATGGGCTGTGCAATATACTACGTGGCTGGGCAATATACTACATGGGCTCCGCAATATACTACGTGGCTGGGCAATATACATGAGCTGCGCAATATATTACGTGGCTGGGCAATATACTACGTGACTATACAACGTGGGCTAGGCAATATACTACGTGGGCTGCGCAATATACTACGTGAGCTGCGCAATATACAACGTGGGCTGCGCAATATACTACGTGGGCTGCGCAATATACTACGTGGGCTGCACAATATACTACGTGGGCTGCACAATATACAACTTGGGCTGTGCAATATACTACGTGGGCTGCACAATATACTACGTGGGCTGCGCAATATACGTGAGCTGCGCAATATACGTGAGCTGCGCAATATACAACGTGGGCTGTGCAATATACTACGTGGGCTGCGCAATATACTACATGGCTGGGCAATATACTACATGGGCTGAGCAATATACTACGTGGCTGGGCAATATACTAGGTGACTATACAACGTGGGCTGGGCAATATACTACGCGGGCTGCACAATATACCAATATACTACGTGGGCTGTGCAATATACTACGTGGGCAGTGCAATATACAACGTGGGCTGCACAATACACAATGTGGGCTGCGCAATATACAACGTGGGCTGCACAATATACAATGTGGGCTGCACAATATAAAACATGGGCTGTGCAATTTACTACGTGGGCTGCACAATATACTACATGGCTAGGCAATATACTACATGGGCTGAGCAATATACTACGTGGCTGGGCAATATACTACGTGACTATACAACGTGGGCTGGGCAATATACTACGTGGGCTGCGCAACATACTACGTGGGCTGTGCAATATACTACGTGGGCTGCGCAATATACAACGTGGGCTGCACAATATACAACGTGGGCTGTGCAATTTACAACGTGGGCTGTGCAATTTACAACGTGGGCTGTACAATATACTATGTGGGCTGCACAATATACAACGTGGGCTGCACAACATACTACGTGGGCTGCACAATATACAATGTGGGCTGCGCAATATACAACGTGGGCTGCGTAATATACAATGTGGGCTGCGCAATACACAACGTGGGCTGTGCAATATACTACGTGGGCTGTGCAATATACGTGGGCTGCGCAATATACAACGTGGGCTGCGCAATGTACTGCGTTGGCTGCGCAATGTACTATGTGGGCTGCACAATGTACTGTGTGGGTTGTGCAATGTACTACGTGGGCTGCGCAATGTACTGTGTGGTCTGCGCAATGTACTGCGTGGTCTGCGCAATGTACTGCGTGGGCTACGCAATGTACTGCGTGGCCTGGGCTACGTGGGCTGTGCAATATAATACGTGGGCTGTGCTATACACTACACATACATATTCTAGAATATCCGATGCGTTAGAATCGGGCCACCATCCAGTATATATATAAATATAAAATAGATACAATAGATATATAGATGGATAGATAGAATATATAGGTGTCATGTAGAAACTTAATGTCACAAGCCTCCTACATATAATAAACAAACACCCTTTAGTGCCTTTCATGTGGCCCTAAAGAGTGTTTAGCCTTATTTAACTTATTAAAGGGAACCTGTCACCCCCAAAATTGAAGGTGAGCTAAGCCCACCAGCATCAGGGCTTATCAACAGCATTCTGTAATGCTGTAGATAAGCCCCCGATGTAACCTGAAAGATGAGAAAGAAGGGTTAGATTATACTCACCTGGGTGGGCGGTCCGGGGCCTCCTATCTTCATAGGATGACGTCCTCTTCTGGTCCTCACGCCGCGGCTCCTGCGCAGGCGTACTTTGTCTGTCCTGTTGAGGGCAGAGCAAAGTACTGCAGTGCTCAGGTGCCCGGCCTCTCTGACCTTTCCCGGCGCCTGCGCACTGCAGTACTTTGCTCTGCCCTCAACAGGGCAGACAAAGTACGTCTGCACCGGAGCCGCAGCGTGAAGACAAGAAGAGGACGTCATCATAAGAAGATGGGAGGCCCCGGACCGGACCGCGACGCCTAACGGACTGGACTGCAGCAGGAACACCCATGGGTGAGTATAATCTAACCTCTTTCTTACATCTTTCAGGATACATCGGGGGCTAATCTACAGCATTACAGAATGCTGTAGATAAGCCCCTGATGCTGGTGGGCTTAGCTCACCTTCGATTTTGGGAGGAAGCAGGTTCCCTTTAAATAAGTGCATTACAGAGGGCAGCACAAGAGCGAGAATGACGAGTGGTAACGTCACTGCTCATCACTTTGCGCAGCACGACACCCGGCAGATGTTTACTTGCGGTAACCGACATCATCACTTGTCATACCAGCTGCGCTCTTGCGGCGCACAGCATGAGAATCGTCATTGGCTGCTGCTCCAGTCTAAGGAGCTTCGTTCTCTAACCGGTGTATATTACTTTTTAAAAAAAAATGGGTGAAAGAGGGAAATTGTCGGGGAGTGACTTTTATAAATAAAGGACTTTTCTATGTGTCTTTATTTCTTTTAATCATAGGGTTAGTAATGGGGGTGTCTGAAAGACAACTCCCCATTACTAACCCCAGGGTTTGATGTCAGCAACAGCTGCTGACATCAACCTCAAACTCATTATCCAGATTGCCAATGCACCATGACAACAGGGAAGAGCCAAAGTTTATCACCAGAATTGGTGCATGTAATGGATGAGTCATTTCTGGTGCATCTGAGAGCTGGTCTTATTAGGCTGGGAAGGGGCCAATATCCATGAACCTTCCCAGCCTATTAAAATCAGCCCACAGCCATCCAGAAAAGGCACATCTATTAGATTCGCTACACAAATCCAATTTCTTCAGCTTTTATTTTTTACAGATTTCAGATTTTTTGCATCACTTTAAGGGTAAATGCCAAATAATCAAGTTATCTCCTATCGCGAATGGAGTGGAGCTGCGCATGCTAGGCCTCCACCACATTCATTATCTATAGTACTACCAGAAATGTCAGAAGGCTGCCCTTAGCAGTCCCTAAAACAAAGATTGGAGCGGAATGGACTGGAATGGAGTCCTTTCCTTGGGTTTCAACAGACATAATCTTCGGAAAACTGGGGGTCAAAGTGGTCGGTATCCTGGCGATCATGAAGTTATTCCGTATCAAATGTATGGGGCCAACTTTATTATTTGGAACAACCCTTTAAATTAACTAAAATTTACAAGAATGGAATTGTACAATACAATGCGCCCCCCCTCTAAAAAAAGGGTGCAATTGCGGTTTTTCACCACATTTAATTTTTCTTTGGTTTCTCAGTACATTGCGTGGTAAAATTAACAGTGTGTCAAAACTACAACTGGTCCCCCAAAAAAGTACTCTTGCGACTATATTGATGGAGTGACTATGTTGATGAAAAATTAAAGTTACTACTTTTGGAATAAGGGAAGGAAAAAAGAAAGTGAAAATGAAAATCGGCCATGGCGCAAAGAGGTTAATATGTATAAAGATGTGATTTCTTTTAAATATCCGTTTCAGACACATATGAGAGGATATACCCTGTGTATGTAACATAGCCAAAATAAATAAAATGTGTTATCCATAGAATAAGCTAATAAAAAGAGACCAGAAAACAGTTTACTTTGTTGAAGGGCGGAGGGGGGGGGGGGGGGGGGGATTGTTTGGTGTGGCAGTAGTGCTTCTACCAGTGTTAATGAAGCTGTGACTCCAGATGCAGACACTTTGTAAGGTGAGCTTAAACAGTATAATCCTGAGAGATTGGAAATCTGCTTTAAAACACTCAACCTTTAATTGCATTGCAGAAACATTCCTCAATCAAGACTGCTGCATGATCAGCGTTTCAATGAGTCAGAAGAGACAGAAGCCAAAAACAACGATTGTGCAGAACCCTCTACTCTATCTTTGTAAAAAGATAGAAATGGGCACTAAACCGCAGAACATGCAGGAGTTAAACATCAAAAGAATCAACCTTTGCTGTTTTAAGGCAACAGAGACTTGGAGTGATAAAAGGAGCTAAAATGACAAATGAAGTAAAGATAGAGATGTCACAGGGTACAGACTCTCTCATGAGGCTTCCCGAAAGTACAGCATACAGGCTTGCTTGGGTTGTAAGCAGCGATGCAGAGTGAATTCATTTGTGTTCTCGCAGAGATATTAAAGAAAAAAACAACCATTAAAATGGTCATAACCAAGAGACAGAGTTTGTAGACTGTACCTCCTTTAGCCACTTTAGACTATGATGGGGGGTGTTCAGCCACCATTAGGGTAGTTGCACAGTTTTTTGTCTTTTATTTCAGAGAAACATAACTGCAGTTTTCATAGGATTACGCAAGTCAAAGCAAAAAGTGGATTCACCGGGATGAAGACGTCCTTCCTTTATATTCCATTCATACATTCCCTTTGAATCCATTTCTGGCTTTGGTCAGAAAACTGCATCAAAAACTACAGCAGTATTTTATATATTAAAAAAAAAAAAAAGAATCTGTAAAACCATTCTGCAAGGAAATCCACCAGAGGAAATATTATGTTTGATGATTTCATTCAAGTATCCAAATAATAAATGATTTTGCCTACCAGGAAATTCTTGTGTGAAATAATACTAAGTGGCAGTGGGCTTCATGCATGAAAATATCTTTTAGGGATTCATTTATTAAAAGCTACACCTTATTATAGCTTGGTTAGCATGAGATTTTTTTGTCCTTCACACTCACTTTTTCTCAGCATTGTAAAAGCTTCTTATGAATTTCAAGCATTTTTATAGTTTTTTAGATTTCTTTTTTTTTTCTCAAGCATTTTTGGAGACCTTATTTGGTGACATTGTGCGTGTACCTTTTTCCCGGCTCTGTATTGGGAAAATACTAGAAAAATTTAATTAAAAATATATTTTTTTTTTCTTTCAGTAACGCAAAATCAACTAAATGAGAGCCTTAAGGGGAATGTGTTTAAAATCATATTTTTGTGTTATGAAGATATTTACAATAACATTCTATGTTTATTTCTCAATATCAAAACCTTTAATAAGATAAAAATTGAAAAGTTGCGATTTTTACACTGGCCGCTCTAACTTCTTGCTGTTTCAGGAAGAGCATATGTATATTAGAACTGGTACTTGAATCTCTTCACAGGGCACTTGTCCATCAGCCCCATCTGTGATCAGCGGCTGCTGGATGGGTGTCCTGAGAACCTTTTCTTACCTGATGGCTCTTTTTTTGGTGAGCCGACCAGGCATGATGTCACTGTTGCACGACGTGGCCAGTAGACGGGGTCCTGCTTATCAATTGCACCAACTCTTCCGGGGGAAGGCTTAAGCGCCGAAACGCGCGTTGGGGACGGTGGCACCTCAGAGCTCTAGAGTCCTTTCAGGTAAATCACTCTCAGCACTCAGTCACTTTATTGCTCTCTTGTTCAATTTGCATGGGTGGTATACAGCCCCTTTGTATCTTACTTGCTGTTTATGCTCTTTTGCACAACAATTGGTAAATTATTCTTGAGCATGTATATTATACTCCTTATACATACCTGATCGGTTCTGTTCTTGCCTGCGGTGCCATCTACTTTTGGCTTACCTTGTCACATCCCTGTTATACTTTATTGTATTCCTTTGTTTTTATCATTTTTTCTTTATTTCTAATAAACTTTTGCATTTTTATTACTATTGGTATCTATGGTGCTTTCTTCTCGTATGATTTCCAATTACCATTGTCACTTTACCTTTACTTATGCACCGTTCCTTTATTGGTTGTGGGTGCAGGCCTTGTTTATTTTGACTTTTAATTGATATGCAGATGAGGCTCCAGCTGTATTCTGCACCCAGCCCTGAGAACCGCCTCCTGCTTCACTGACAGCCTCTATGCTGTGTGACTTCATCAAAAGGAGCTGTCAATCAAGCAAAAGGGGGTAGAGCTGGAGTGACAGAGGCTTCAGACCTACAGCCTCGCTTACCTAATTAAAACACTTATTTCTGAGGAATGGACTAACGGATTACCCATTTAAAGGCATTGCTGAACATTTCTTTGCAAGAGCTATGTGTGCATATAAATAGTATGGGCGTGAAATCCTGCTGACAGATACCCTTTAAGCTTTACTGTTGGGCTTGTTGGCACTAGTCCTACAATTTATGCTAAGGTATGCTTTTAGTTACAAATTACAACTAGAAAAAAATATCAAATAAAACATGCATGCTAGTGTTTGCTCGCTAATGTCCTAACTACAATACTAGTTACATACTTGCCACTTTTACAGTTCAGCTTTCTAAGAAAAAGTACAAGCATCTTACAATGTTATAAATGAGTGTGCACCTGCACTGATGATTGAGGTTTAGCCATTACCTGCACCGATAGGATTGTCCTACATACTAATTACATGAAAGCATATTAAAGAAGTAGAATAATGCCAGCACAATAGACACATTCACACAATGTGGAAAACGTTCTTTTCTAAGAAATGTGCTAAAGAATAACTGTCTTAAAAGCAAACACTTCAAACACAATTATGCTAAAGGAAACCTGTTAAAAATAAATTAAATTACTTAGTAGATAGAAAGATGAAAGCACTTAAGCATCTTGATTTACTTTGTAGTCATGTCACCGCAGTGTTACCGGATTAACGACTGTCACCGAATCAACAAGCGGAGAAGAACGGCATGCAGTGTTCAATGTTTCAGTGTAAAAGCATGCAATCTACACTATAATGTTTCATGTGATCTTTTAGCCTCTCCAGAATGAGCCAGGACAGCAGATTCTGTGGGCCGATGCACTTTTGTACAACTATTTTGTTTCTAAGATAAATCAGACAACTTTTCAATTAAACTGGATTACAAATGTAATAGACAGAGGTTTGTTTTTTTTTTCCCCAGAAATTATCTTACTCTCGAGTTGTGCTTGCTATTGTACCGCCGCTTCATTCAGTTAAGGCCATGGCAAGTGTTGCATCATGCAGACACTGAAGGTAGTAGTGTTCAATCAGAAGAATTTAAGTCTTTAAAAATGGGGACTTTGAGGTGTAAGTTTTGCTGGTGATTAAGGCGAGCTCTTGAGGAATAGATGGATAGCAGATGCATAATGACGATGCCACTGTCTTAGATCAGTGTTTTTCAACCAGTGTGCCGCGGCACACTAGTGTGCCGCGACACATGGTCGGGTGTGCCGCGGGGAACGGGAGTCAGCTGTTCTCTGTGCCGACTGTCAAGCTGACAGCCGGCACAGAGAAGCTGCAGCGCGCCGGCTCCCGGAGATCAATTGTACTCGCAGACATCTACCAGCTGCGAGTACAATTGAGGCTCTGACTGCCGGGTCAGAGCGACGCCAGCAGCGTGATCAAGTCATGTGATCACGCTGCTGACGTCACTATCCGGCGCGCAGGAGAAAGAAGAGACTTGGTGGTAAGTGCTCCTGTGCTGTGGAGCTGAAGACACCGAAGATTCAGCGTGGGGTGGGTTTATGGGGAGTATGTGGGGGGATTTATTAAGTGTGTGGGGGGATTTATTCAGTGTGTGGGGGGATTTATTCAGTGTGTGGGGGGATTTATTCAGTGTGTGTGGGGGATTTATTCAGTGTGTACGTGGGGGGGGGGTGGAATTTATTTAGCATGTGTGGGGCAGGGTGCATTTATTCTGTGGAAGGGGATGGATTTATTCTATCGGAAGGGCAGTGGATATATTCTGTGGGGGTGAGTGGGGAGATGGGGGTGGACACAGTAGCGAGTGGAAAAATGTGTGCTGACAGTACTGGGAGCAACGGTGATGGGATGCGTGAGGACAGTATGGGGAGTCGGGGGAATGTGTGAGGGGGGAATGTGTGAGGAGGAAATATGGAGAGAGCAAAGGGGTATGTTAGCAGGGGGGGATGTACAGGAGGAGGCTATTAGAAATGTGTGCAGACAGTATGGGGGGGATGAAAGTGTGAGTGGACACATAATAGATACTGAGTAGTGTGAGGGTAACAGCCAGGAGGAGACAGTATGCCAAGTAGGAGGAGTGTAATGAAGGGGCACAGTAGAGAGACTGGGCTCTCTATGAGGGACACCGTATGAGAAGGCAGTGTGAAGTATGGAAAAGAGAGAGAGGGTAGTGTGGATGGCATGTACCATAAGAGGGACAGTGAGGGTCATATTATGTGCTGGGAATAAAGTGAGGGGCAATTATTTACTCAGAGGCTCAGCCTAGGGCAGATATTGTTATTCCGGAGCATTATAATAACACTGCTATCTTTAAGGGTGTTGTGTCGGGATGTGCTGCAGAAGACAGGAGAAGATGGAAGTCTGCAGAAACGAGCTCTGCCGGTGGATGAGAAGAGTCATCATGGCATCTGGACAAGGTGAAGATGAAAAGAAAGAGGCGACTCCACAAACAACGTCATCTATCAGGTACCTGGATGTAAATGTGTTTTTTTTGTGATACTAATTCTCATTTTTATTTGTTAGGAACATTAAAGGGGATGTCCAAGGTTGTGATGAGTCTGCAGTCATACTATGTGACTGCAGACTTCTGAATTCTCACAGTGCACACTGCTATCATAATTCTCTGATGTTGGTGATTTACATACATGCGGTCACGTGCTGACTAGACATGTGTGGCCTCATTCAATGAAAATGAATTGACTGAGGCCGGACACGTCTAGTTAGAATGTGACCAGAAGTATCCAAATCACATACTTGTGCTGTCATGACCGTCCACTCTGGCCACCGGCAAGGGAGAATCCTGAAAGTGTGCAGTGCTTGCGCTGTGAGAATTCAAAAGCCTGCAGTCACATAGAATGACTGCAGACTTTCATCTCAAACCTGGACGCACCATTTTGTGCCATTTTGGTTGGTGGTGTGCCTCGGGATTTTTTAAGTATAAAAAATGTGCCGCGGCTCAAAAAAGGTTGAAAATCACTGTCTTAGATCATAGATCACCGTTTGCATAGATTTCAAAGTAGATGAGCCAAGCTTGTATGTTCTGTATGGCCTATAGATTACATCTTTGTGGTTTGACAAATTTAACTGAATTCCTGACCAATATTAACTAGGGAACAGCGGGGGAACGGGTGTTGAAAGGAAACCATGCTATACTTTCCGTTTTGACGACCATATGAAAAATGATGCAAATTGCAGACATGACTGGCTCAGTGTGCTAGTCCATGTAGGGGACGGGTTTATGAGCCGCCTGCTATTTACATGCAATAGCTGAGCCCACCGATTCATGTGAAAAATTGCTAATGTGCAATGGCACAGAGCACTACTGAGTGTGCTGGCTGTTGTATGTAAGGGCAGTCCGCTTCATAATCCACAGCCAAAATCACTTCAAATAGTCTTCAAAATTCAAGTAAAAACACCCTATGTGAACATATCCTTAGAACCATATACACCATAATGAATTTTCAAAACACAGGAGGTACAAAGGAACCGGAAGTGCAACCATACTGATTGTCACATTAGCATAACTGACAACTCTGAAGATTATTAGTGATAGATACTATGCTAATTTTGAGATGGCTTCTAAGTACAAAAAGAATAATACAATTATTAGATTAGTATGTGAAGAAATGTGTGCAAAAAATGTACATTTTTGGATAGATTTGACAAATGACATGAAATAATACGAAAAGGCAAGCTGCATCGTGGTCAGAAGTGAACAAATACAAAGTAAGGCAAAGTTCACAGAAACGTGAAATCTCAGGCCAATCACTTCTGCAAATTGTAGAGACGACTGGGCCAGTTTGCAGCTTTGAGTGCTCACCCAAAGCTCCTGCACATGTCAAGACAGAAGCCATTAAAATAACTGTCTCATCAAAATGACAAGACACACCAAACATATGTTCATATGAACGAGGCATAAGGGTATGTCCACAAAAATTTATTTTCTGCGGAAAAGTACTTCAGCAAATCGAGAGAGAGTATATTGTAAATCTATATCTATATTTTGTTATTGTCGGTGGATCAGCATAGAGGATTTTACTGCAGATGTCTTCCCTGTCAGTGGTTTCTGCAGTGAAAAGAGCTAGAATCTATAGCAGATTTTGCCCACTGAAATTGACATGCTGGGTGTTTAACAACCAGCATCACAAGACAATTTCTAGGCAGAAAAAAATCTTCAGAATATAAGACTATTCACAACTCATCCACTTTGCTGATACTGTAAATGCTGAAAAAACAAACATGCCCTGTGGACTTATAGTTTTGTGAAGGGACAAATTAAGAAAGATTCTCCATTTTGTGCTTTTCAACTCCATTTTGCTGTTCTAAGATAAATTTTGTTAGTAGGCTAAAATTTACAGCTGTTATGAGACCTTGATTGTTGCAATCTAAACAGAACATGAGACTGAGGGTGTATTGTTCTATGAAACTTTGACGCACAGACTGTTCCTGCATTCTTATAGGTTAAGAACTGTGAGCGTATTCTTATGCTGATTGGTTGAAGTATAATTTCTATGACTATGAAAAGTCATACACAATAAATGGGGGCCAGAGAGATCAGCTTGATCCCCCCCAAACAGAGACACACGTCTCCGTCTGGTCATTTTCAGTTGCCGGCAACGCCTTGTAGATTAATTTGGAAATCACTGAGTTAACCGTGAAGGATCACTTTAGATCCTCCCTCAACAGTTGGCGCCCGAAACGTGGGGCCCCAAGCAGGAACGCCTCTGCCCCCCGGAGGACAACACGACAAAGGACCCTCGGACCGGACACAGGCACTGGAAAATTGGGACTGATCATCCCCCACAACAACCACGGTAAGTTGGCAGTTATACTGTTCAGACTGACCGTTTGGTGTGGTTTTCCTGTGTTTGTGCTGCAAAGAGGATCTGAGGTTTGTCCCCGATGGTGGGGTGATTCTTGGGTGGAATCATAGAGAGGTGTAGTTCCGTTGGGAGCCCAGTGCTTGAACCGTACCTCATAAGGGACGGACACCCCGGATTGACCAGTGATGTAATTCTCTTTATAGTCAAAATATCCTGAATTCCTGATCACTGTTAGAATCAGGCGCGGTGAGGTGATCGAAGATGGGTAGGATGCGTAACTCAGGAATATATAGATATATATGTGTATTTCCAGAGGTGTCCGGAGGGCTAGTTTGAGACGACACCCTCCTCCTTTCACTGAGTACCGTGTTTTTTGGGTTGTCCCAGTGGGGGACAGGTAAACCCGGTAGAATAGATTATACGGCCGTTTTAGTATTGTACACAACTTAAGTAAGGATATTTAGCTCTAAAGGAGAATCAGTTTCCGTGGAAAAGAAGAAGACTTTGAATTTGTGTGATGAATTTGATATTGTTAGCCCAAAGATGGGGAAAGAAATCTGTCAGGAATGCAGGGAAAATATTCTCAATCATTGGTTTTTCTAAGGTTTTCTGGCATGTGAATTGTGTGATGAAGGTTTTGTAGAAATTAATTAAGTCTGAGAACTGCTGTATTCAGTTTCTGTGTGAAATTTCTAAGATACCAGATGGGAGGGGTCAAACAGCTGCGCTATTGCTTTCTCCTTTCTGTGCTGAGGAATGTTGCAATTTTCTTATCTATGCTGTGTCTCTGGTATGGAGGGGGCATGTAGCTGCGTTCTAAGTCTCTCTGTATTTTCTTGGTGTAGTACACGCTGGTAGATCTGTGTTTTGTTTAAAGCGACAATATTGTTTTGAAGTACAAAGAAATATTGTAAGTTGAAATTGGAAATTGAAAGTGAAATATAGTGCCTAGTTTTAGAAGGAAACTTGTAAGTGATTGTTTGGTTATCAGTGTGATTGAAAGATTGGTAAAAGATTCACCTGCTTCAAGTTGAGTGGTTGATATATAGCAAATTGAGGATCAACAGAGGACGTGAATTCTGATTGTTTTGTCACGTTGAAAAGGGAAAGTTGTCTATTACTATGACAAAAAACTGGATGTTTTGTGGTACTAGAAGGAACTGAGAAAGTGACTGAGATTAATGTGTCGGGAAAGCAAACAATCAAAAATTTGGGAGAGGGGGTCTCCCAGCTAGATAATATGGTCCCTCCCCAGGAAATTAAGCCTCTACTCCCGACTGTAAGCCCTATGCCCTTTAACCCCAAGGCACCAATATATCCTGGACTGCCGAGAAGTTCTATGGGCGTCTTATGGTAGTATTTAAAGATCTGGGATTCTCATTGTAACAAAAAGCCCATACACACTTTTTTTGTAGTAGCTTTAATGTCCGGCCTTAAATCTGAATTGAAAGAGGCAATAATGTCAGTTAGACCCGATATTGAGACTTCCACTCCGGATGATGCATTAAAAGTAGTAAGGAAAGAAAAAAAAAAAAAAAGGGTTTTCAGAACTTAGCCCATTCTGCATCAGCAGGGAAATTAAAGGGTTAAACCAGTAGCCGCAGCGAATCCTGCTCTAATTCCAGCCCCCACCGCAGCTACAAGGACGCAGCTCTGTTCCTTATCAGTGGCCCATGTAACAGACTCCAGCTCCTGCCCTCCTACCACCGTACACAAATCCAGTCTCATACTCCAATATCCCTTTTAACCCTATGTATGGTAATCTTACTCCCCAGCCCCGCCATGTCAATTCTCAGACTAAGAGCTTGTTTTAATTAGAGTAGATGACAGACCCAATAAATATACTCTTACAAAACCCATCCCATTGGGACCCTTCCCTGAAGTCATGGCTCAGTTCCTAATCTCTCCCGTATGTCCGGTAAATTTACTGGGGGCAGATTTATTATCACAGTTCCGCTCCAGAATACAATTCCAAGATGATGGTCAGCTGGTACTTACGTTATATAACCCCCTATGCAGATGAACACAATGACATCTGTATCCTACATGCCTTTCCTAGGGTTATGATGGCCCTGATAGGCCCAGATCCACCCCCAATAATGCCTGTAGAACCAGTAAAAGTGTTTTTCAAACCTGGTGCCCCTTTTCCCAAAGTCTATCAGTACCCTTTGAAACATGATCAGGAGCGGGGCCTCAAGGGACAAATACAAACGTTACTTGATAATGGTGCCCTTGTACCCTGTGTTTCCCCATGTAACACGCCCTTGTTTCCTGTTAAGAAAAAGACCCCACCCGGCCAACCCCGTGTACCGGCTGGTAGAAGATCTACGGGCAGTTAATGCAGTTACTGTTCTAGAAACTCCTGTGGTGCCTAATCCACATACTATTTTGTCCCAGATACCTCAGGATGCTGCTTGGTTCACAGTCATCGACCTTACCAATGCCTTCTTCAGCATTCCATTACACCCAGATTGCCAGTTTCTGTTTACATTCACTTATCAGAGACGACAATTGACATGGAGTTATGCCACAAGGGGCCCAAAATAGTCCCAATCAGTTTGCAAAAAAAAATATGTGGCTGATCTTTTGTTGTGTGCACGAACAGAGCAGGAAGCCATTGCTGCCACTGTTAGACTCCTCAAGTATCTGGCAGATCTGAACTGTCGGGTTTCGGCCTCGAAACTTCAGTTCTGCCTTGGTCATGTGACATTTTTGGGTCACTGTCTCCTTCAGGGTGTCAGACACCTCACAAAAGAAAGAATAATAGCCGTCAGTTCCCTTCCTTTCCGAAAGATGAGAATGAACTCCAGCGTTTTCTTGGACTATGTACTTATTGTCGTCAGTGGATACCGGACGCATCCCGCATAATGCAACCTCTCTACAATGCCCTGAAAGACGGTTCAAGATATGCTGATGATTTTTTCAGGTTCCATACTGGATACGGTGTAGTGAACGCAGCTGCACTCCCTCCCTCACTGTCAGCACAAGAAGTAGAACTTCAGGCTCTGTCTACTGCATGTGTTCTGGTCAAAGACAGGCGGGCTAATATTTACACGGACTCACAGTATGCATTTGGTATTGCTCATGATTTCGGAGCCCTATGGGCCAATCGAGGGTTTATTACTACCGCCGTGACTCCAGTGAAGAATGCTGAAGCTGTTAAAACCCTCATGGACTCAATCAAATTACCTACCCAGGTGGCCATTATCAAAGTTAAGGAGCACGGTCGTAGGAACAGTCCACAGACTGTTGGTAATGCCTTTGCAGATATGCAAGCAAAAGCTGCTCTTCTACCCATTGACCTGACCATACCAACTATGGTGACCACAAGCTCTCAGCTTAAACTGTTACAAGAAACACTGACTCTACAGGAACCTGATGATCTACGCCAGACAGAGGTTTTCTGTCGGACCCCGCGAGACCGCTTAATGACGATGCAGAGAATGTCCCCAAAGGAAGAGGTGAAGCAGTGGAAGGCTGATGGAGCATGTATGGACAATGGTCTCTGGAAAAAGGACCAACTTGTGTGTCTCCCTAAGCGGATGTACCCTGCTATTGCCATGTAGGCACATGGGCCCACACATCGAGGAAAAAACCAGGCCCTAGCCCTGGTACAAAAATTCTACTGGGCTCCAGGTATTTCTACAGTCCTGACAGCACCCAACCGTGCATGTAATATCTGTCAGACCTGCAATCCCGGTCAACTTCAACATGTACCCCCGAAGCACCTTGCTAAGCTCGACTATCCTTTCCAAAGGCTGCAGGTGGACCACATCACGTTGCCTAAGTCTGGAAGGTATGAATATTGTCTGGTGGTTGTCGACATGTTCTCCAGTTGGCCGAAAGTATTCCCCGTTACCAACATGACTGCAAAGACTACAGCGAAGAAACTGGTGATGGAAGTCATATGCAGATATGGTGTTCCAGAAGTCGTCGAAAGTGACCAAGTTCCGGCCTTTTCTTCTCATGTGTATCAGGAGGTTTTGATAATGCTTGAATCCACTGTAGCCCTCCATACTCTATACTCTCCACAACCCAGTGGAAAAGTTGAGAGGCTGAACGGCACACTGAAGGGACAATTGACCAAAATGATGCAGGAGACTACGGCTCCATGGCCAGAGCTCCTACCCATTGTACTGTACCATATTTGCACTACCCCTAAGGCAAAACATGGCCTGTCCCCATATGAGATATTGTTTGGTGCTAGGCCCCAGGTGCAAATTTACAGTCTCAGTAGTTATCAGAAGAAACTGACCGTGCTGTTCAATATGTTATTCAGCTTAGTAAAAATCTTGCTAACATCTATGTTTTAGTGTCTTCTTCCCTTCCAGATTAAGCAGAAACCGATACTTGTCACAACTTGAAATCTGGTGGTTTTGTGGTCGTGAAAAGGCATGTCAGAAAATATGGACTAGGACCCTTGTATGACGGTCCCTACCAAGTCCTCATTACTCCTATGTCAGTAAAGCTGGAAGACCGACATGGATCCACGTATCACACTACAAGCTGGTCAAACAGACTAGTAGCAAATAAGGGGACATAATGTTTTGGTTTTTCGTATTTCCATATAATAATATTGGTTACCACATGGGACAGCCTAAATTCCCCAATATCCTTGAATAATAAGTTTGTACAATATCATGAAAGATTAATAGCACAGATGGGTATAGCCAATAAAAATGTCAGTTCTATTTCCATTTACCCTATGATTACACAAATGTGGGATAAATTGGTTAGGGCCATAGATTTTCTAGATGATCAAATTTGGGATATATTGGATATACTTAATACTACTGTTGCTGTCCAAAACCATTTTATTATAGTCACTAATTAATACACTGTAGTACTGGATTACTTAACAGCAGCACAGGGTGGTATGTGTCAGGTTATTGGACCCACATGCTGTCATTATATAGATCCCAATAGCACTATGAAGTTTAAGTTAAAGTTAGAAGACATTAAAAGACTCAAAGATCAATATAATAAAGACAATGACCGTAATAAGGACAGTTGGTGGGCAGACACCTTCTCCTTTCTTAATCTAGCCAATTGATTTAAGGGACTTGGGGGCTGGATAGCTGGAATCTTGCAAAGTTTGTTACACATCGCTGCCTTTATCCTTGTCATGTATGTAATACTAAAACTTGTTCTTTGGTGTATTTCTGTATGTATTTGGAAATTCTGCACTAAGACAACTAATGATGAAACCAAAAGCGTTGCCACCCCTGCTCTAATCTACATCAATTTCACAAAGTTATCTGAGGAAGATGTTGAAGCCAAGCGCATGGCTATCTTCAAAAGATCCCCACCACTGTTATCAATAATTGTTATTCGTAAATTCTAGTATACAGGGGGGACGGGTACGCCACAACAGCCATGGCTGGTAACAAGGCACCAGCCATGTGAAGACCAGTACCTCTCGAGCTTATAGCTTGGGATAGTACCTCTGATGCTGGACATTAATTAACAAAATTTATCTAGGGGGGAATGTGAAGGGACAAATTAAGAAAGATTCTCCATTTTGTGCTTTTCGACTCCATTTTGCTATTCTAAGATAAATTTTGTTAGTAGGCTAAAGTTTACAGCTGTTATGAGACCTTGATTGTTGCAATCTAAACAGAACATGAGACTGAGGGTGTATTGTTCTATGAAACTTTGACGCACAGACTGTTCCTTCTTATGCTGATTGGTTGAAGTATAATTTCTATGACTACGAAAAGTCATACACAATAAACGGGGGCCAGAGAGATCAGCTTGATCCCCCCCAAACAGAGACACACGTCTCCGTCTGGTCATTTTCAGTTGCCGGCAACACCTTGTAGATTAATTTGGAAATCACTGAGTTAACCGTGAAGGATTACTTTAGATCCTCCCTCAACAGTATCAGTGAAAAGTTTGGACATACACTGATATTCTTTGTTCTTATTGGAATGTGCACATTTTAGATTCAGACTGAAGGCAGAAAAAAACATAGAAACATATTGAAACAAGTACAGAAACACATGATATAATCCAGAATTTATGTTAAACCTTAAATTCCTCAAAATACCTGTTTTATACTAATGACAGCTTTACCATTGGCATTCCCTCAAGCAGCTTTGTCAGGCTGGAATGGCTTTCCAAGAGTCTTGAAATTGTTCCCAAAAGGGCTCAGCACTTGTTGGTTGTTTTGCCTTTACTCTGAAGTCAAACAATCAATCTCAATTAAATTGAGGTCACAAGGTGGCGGAGGCCATTTCCTCTAATACAACACACTATACCTCTCCCTCCCTCCAGATCACAGATCATGCATAGCCTAGAAGTGTGTTTTGGGTCATTATTCTGTTTCAACACAAATAATAATGCCACCAATGAAAAATCAATTGGGATGGCATGTTGTTGCAGAATGATATGGTAGCCATAGCCATGCTGGGAAAGTGTGCTATAAATGTGGAATAAATCACCAATAGTGTCACCGCCAGTGAACTCCTATACCAATAGACCTCCATCTTCATACTTTACAGTGGGCACCACATATGTACAAAACTATCAGAAAACTTTGTCATTATCTCTCATAGACATGGCGGTTGTTACTAAGAATCCCAAATTTTGATTCGTCAGACCACAGTACCAATTTCCACTGATATAATGTCAAATTGTTGGGTTGCTTAGCCTTAACAAGTCTCTTATTTGTGGTCTTCATTAGTGTCTTCTTTACAGTAATTCAACCATAAAGACCTTCTTTTCGCAGTCCCCACTGGATAGTCGATGTTGAGATGTGTCTCCATTTGATGTCCGTGCACCATTTACAAGGGTTGTAAATCTGAGTTTTCTTAGGCTGACAACTCTGATAAACATATCCTCTGCAGCAGAGGTAATTCTTGATCTTCCTTTCCTGGGGCAGTCCTCATAAGAG
The DNA here is from genome assembly GCF_051348905.1 of Ranitomeya variabilis. Taxonomy (NCBI): domain Eukaryota; kingdom Metazoa; phylum Chordata; class Amphibia; order Anura; family Dendrobatidae; genus Ranitomeya; species Ranitomeya variabilis. The sequence continues at coordinate 276,065,050 of NC_135236.1, read as the reverse complement.
TCAATTTCATTATAGCGATTGATGATTTTCATGACTGTGAAGTTTTATCAATTTTTCGGACTTACATTCTTGTCTTGACTAAGAGAATCAAAAGCCCACCATTATTTTGAGTGTTTTGAACCATATTGTGGCTTAGAACAGTTTAGGAATAGGAACTGGCACTGTCTGGAACTCTGTACCAACACTGCCTCTGCAAAACACATCTGATGAACAGAAACACTTTCTGAAGGCCAGTGATTCCACGAATGAACTTTTTGACAAGGCCTACCTGTTCATTAGATACCATAAAATTTATAATGTGAACATTCCAATTATTATTATTATTATTATTATTATTATTTATTGTTATAGTGCCATTTATTCCATGGCGCTTTACAAGTGAGGAGGGGTATACATAATAAAAACAAGTACAATAATCTTGAACAATACAAGTCATAACTGGTACAGGAGGAGTGAGGACCCTGCCCGCGAGGGCTCACAATCTACAAGGGATGGGTGAAAATACAGTAGGTGAGGATAGAGCTGATCGTGCAGCGGTTGGTTGATCGGTGGTTACTGCAGGTTGTAGGCTTGTCGGAAGAGGTGGGTCTTCAGATTCTTTTTGAAGGTTTCGATGGTGGGCGAGAGTCTGATGTGTTGTGGTAGAGGGTTCCAGAGTAGGGGTGATACGCGAGAGAAATCTTGTATTGTGGGAAGAGGAGATAAGAGGGGAGTAGAGAAGGAGATCTTGTGAGGATCGGAGGTTGCGTGTAGGAAAGTACCGGGAGATGAGGTCACAGATGTAAGGAGGAGACAGGTTGTGGATGGCTTTGTACGTCATGGTTAGGGTTTTGTACTGGAGTCTCTGGGCAATAAGGAGCCAGTGAAGGGATTGACAGAGGGGAGAGGCCGGAGAATAGCGGGGGGACAGGTGGATTAGTCGGGCAGCAGAGTTTAGAATAGATTGGAGGGGTGCGAGAGTGTTTGAGGGGAGGCCACAGAGCAGGAGGTTGCAGTAGTCAAGACGAGAGATGATGAGGGCATTGACTAGGGTTTTTGCAGATTCTTGGTTGAGGAATGAACGGATTTGTGCAATATTTTTGAGTTGAAGTCGGCAGGAAGTGGAAAGGGCTTGGATATGTGGTTTGAAGGAGAGATCAGCGTCAAGGATAACCCCGAGGCAGCGAGCTTGTGGGACTGGGGAGAGTGGGCAGCCATTTAATGTAATGGATAGGTTTGTTGGGGGGGTCACGTGAGATGGGGGAAAGATGATGAATTCTGTTTTGTCCATGTTAAGTTTCAGAAATTTAGCGGAGAAGAAGGATGAAATAGTGGACAGACATTGAGGGATTCTGGTTAGTAGGGAGGTGATATCTAGTCCAGAGATGTAGATCTGTGTGTCATCAGCATAGAGGTGATACTGAAAGCCATGAGATTCTATGAGCTGCCCCAGGCCAAAGGTGTAAATGGAGAAGAGCAGGGGCCCAAGGACTGAACCTTGTGGGACTCCGACAGAGAGGGGGCGAGGTGAGGAGGTGGTGTGTGAGTGGGAGACGCTGAATGTCCGGTCTGTTAGGTATGATGAGATCCAGGATAGGGCCAAGTCTGTGATGCCAAGGGATGAGAGGGTCTGTAATAATAGGGAATGGTCCACTGTGTCAAAGGCAGCCGACAGGTCGAGGAGGAGGAGAACAGAGTAGTGTCGCTTGCTCTTGGCGGTTAAAAGGTCAGTGGTGACCTTAGTTAGGGCAGTTTCAGTGGAATGGTGTGACCGGAAGCCAGATTGTAAGCGGTCAAAGAGGGAGCAAGAAGAGAGATGGGAGGACAGTTCAAGGTAGACGTGTTGTTCCAGTAGTTTTGAGGCATAGGGGAGAAGTGATATAGGGCGATAGCTAGATACAGAGGATGGGTCAAGAGAGGGCTTTTTGAGGATAGGTGTGATGGAGGCATGTTTAAAGCTTGAGGGGAAAACACCATTTGTTAGTGATAGGTTGAAGAGATGGGTTAGGGTTGGGATGAAGATTGTGGTGAGGTTTGGGATGAGGTGGGTTGGGAGCGGGTCAAGTGCACAGGTGGTGAGATGCGATCTTGAGAGTAGAGTGGCGAGTTGATCTTCTGTAATGGTGGAGTAGTTGGTTTTGGAGGTGGAGGGTAGGGAAGTTGGGAGGAAGGGCTCTGGGGCTTGTTGACCAAAACTGTCTCTGATGTTATCAATCTTCTGCTTGAAGAATGAGGCAAAGTCTTCAGCAGAGATAAGTGAGGAGGGATGAGGTGCTGGGGGACGGAGGAGAGAATTGAAGGTGTTGAATAACTGTTTAGGGTTGTGAGACAGGGAGGATATGAGAGATGAGAAGTAGGTTTGTTTAGCTGTGGCGAGTGCGGTCTTGAAAGTAGTGAGGGACTGTTTGAATGCGATTAAGTGGTCGTTGGAGTGGGATCTTATTCCAATAAGAACAAGAGAAAAAAATTCATGAACATGTGTATCCAAATTTTTGACTGTTTACAAAGACACATTGTGGCGGAGAACCAAAACCACATGTACTGTTTTGTGGCACGTACAGGTGAAGCACATGAAAACCATGCGCTTCATTAGCAGTCGGTGTGGATTAGTAGCACATTGCATTACGCAGCCGTCACGTATTGCAGCACACTCCCGTTTTTTCAGCTGCAACAAGTTAACCAAGTATTACAGAGTACTAGCACTGCATATATGCATTTTACTTTAATTAACTGATTATATTTGATTATATTTTGTGAGTCATTTATTTCAGTTTAGCTTTGAAGTCCATCATAAATGTCTACCTGGTGGTGGGCAGCAAATCGAGAGGAATTAGCATTTTAATTGATGTTACATGAGACAACTCTGCTATATAACAGCTGTTAAGTGGTGTTAATTGGGAGCTGCAGCCCACAGCTTGGCAGAGTTTGTGCACACAACTGAAAAAGTAAAATTACATGTAAATTCACTAGTCTAATGCACAGTTCTGAAAAACCCTGGCATCTTCAGGCACTTGCCAGATTTGCTATTAGCAAATACCGGCCTTCCGTATTTAATTCACATATAGAGTACACCACTGAGTAGGTTAATTATTGAGGGAAAGGAGAAAAAAAGAATAAAGAGTGTGAATATGTATTAAGATTTAGCTTGTACTATTACCATTATAATTTCACCTGCACTTATTTCACGTGATAGTGATCATGCAGGTGAAATTCCTATGGGTATTGCTACTTGATGATGCGGAACACTGCAGCTAGTGAGATTATTGTCTCCTAACGATCCATGAACTAACTGCTCATATCACGAGTGCATGTGATTCTACCTCTCCCTGTATGTGGCCAGGACTTAATCCTAACGCAAATTTTGCCAGCTGATCTGGCTTCTTCTAGGGGAGACAGAGTCCTAATATTGGACTGGCAATTAATCTTTAGGAACTCAAATTTATCCTATCCCTTCCCCTAAATGAGAATTTTTGGTCAGTGATATGACGGCCGTGAGACAAGATAGTCAAGTGTGAGGTCAATAGCCAGGTGGGTACGTCGTAAAATAGAAGGAAGAGACAAACGTGTAGTCAGGTAACATTCCGAGGTCAGAATAGCAGAAGGATAGCGGATCAGAGCAGAAGGGGATAGACGGACGGATGGCCAGAATGAGGTCCAAGGTCAGGCAACGAAACATCTACAAACAAAACGCAAGGTACAGAGAGACAAACCACACAGTAGCTGAATGTACGTCTGGCAGAGGTCTGGGAGTAACAGCCCAGTTAAGTAGCCTGACAATCACCTGGGACAATGAACACCTGGAGACATTCACCTCCTCACAGTCTCAGATTGGACGGCCGAGCTGGCAATCAACACACTGACAGCTCAGCACCAGACTGGATGACTGAGCCATCAATGTAATGACAGCTTCAGCACGCCCCTGTATAACCCCTCTACCCCCAAGGGTTGTTTGCACGTTAATGACCGGGCCAATTTTTACAATTCTGACCACTTTCACTTTATGAGGTTATAACTCTGGAACGCTTCAACGGATCCCGGTGATTCTGACAATGTTTTCTCGTGACATATTGTACTTCATTATAGTGGTAACATTTCTTTGATATTACCTGCGTTTATTTGTGAAAAAAACGGAAATTTGGCGAAAATTTTGAAAATTTCGCAATTTTCCAACTTTGAATTTTTATACAATTAAATCACAGAGATATGTCACACAAAATACTTAATAAGTAACATTTCCAACATATCTACTTTACATCAGCACAATTTTGGAACCAAAATTTTTTTTTGTTAGGCAGTTACAAGGGTTAAAAGTTGACCAGCAATTTCTCATTTTTACACCACCATTTTTTTTTAGGGACCACATCTCATTTGAAGTCATTTTGAGGGGTCTATATGATAGAAAATACCCAAGTGTGACACCATTCTAAAAACTGCACCCCTCAAGGTGCTCAAAACCACATTCAAGAAGTTTATTAACCCTTCAGGTGTTTCACAGGAATTTTTGGAATGTTTAAATAAAAATGAACATTTACCGTATTTTTCCGACTTTAAGACGCACTTTTTCCCCAAAAAAATTGTGAGGAAAATGGGGGGTGCGTCTTATATTTGGAATGCAGACTTACCGGCATTGTGGCGGCGACAGAGGTGCGGGGATGATGTGGCGCGGTGAGCTGTATGGCGTGAGCAGGGTCCCGTCCACATTTGAGGTGAATCCGCGGCCCGGTATTGATGGACAGCAGCAGAGCAGGGTGAGTTACGGTATTTTCCGGTGGCGGCTGCCATCTTGCTGAGGCCGCGCGTGCGCAGATTCACTACTCTGCGTTCCAGGGCTTCAGGAAAATGGCCGCGGGAGGCCGCGCGTGCGCAGATGGAGATCGCGGCGGCCATTTTCCTGAAGCCGAGTTCGCAGATTGAGATCTCGGCTTCAGGAAAATGGCCGCCGCGATCTCCATCTGCGCACGCGCGGCCTCCCGCGGCCATTTTCCTGAAGCCCTGGGATGCAGAGTAGTGAATCTGCGCACCCGCGGCCTCAGCAAGATGGCCGCCACCACCGGAAAAATCCTTAACTCACCTAGCTCTGCTGCTCTACATCAATACCGGGCCGCGGATTCACCTCAAATATGGACGGGACCCTGCTCACGCCATACAGCTCACCGCGCCACATCATCCCCGCACCTCTGTCGCCGCCACAATGTCGGTAAGCCTGCCGCCACCAGGAAAACCATGACTCACCCAGCTCTGCTGCTCTCCTTCACTACTGCTGTGGCGTCACCTCAAATGTGGAAGGGACCCTGGCCGCCGCCACCTGAGGAAGTGACCGCACATCTGCCGCCGCCACAGCAACCTCCCCATGGACACCAGGCCATGGCGTCGCCCACCTAAGCAGGATGGGACCCTGCTCAGGTGCACGCCGTTCCGCCCACCGCACCTCAGCATCACCTCACCTCTGCCACCACCATGCCTCCTGTGACCCTGCTCTGCCACTTCCTGCCCTCAGGTAAGAGATCTTAAATTCGGACAATAAGACAGACCCCCATTTTATAAAAAATCTTTTTTTCTGCAATTTTCACCCCAAATTTGGGGTGCGTCTTATAGTATGGTGCGTCTTATGGTCCGAAAAATACGGTAATTTTTTTACACAAAAAATTTACTTCAGCTCCAATTTGTTCTATTTTACAAAGGGTAACAGGAGAAAATGGACTCCAAAAGTAGTTGTACAATTTGTCCTGAGTATGCCGATACCCCATATGTGGGGGTAAATAACTGTTTGGGCGCATGGCAGAGCTCGGAAGCGAAGAAGGGCCATTTGACTTTTCAATGCAAAATTGACTGGAATTCAGATGGGACGCCATGTTGCGTTTGGAGAGCCCCTGATGTGCCTAAACATTGAAACCCCCCACAAGTGACACCATTTTGGAAAGTAGACCCCCTAAGGAACTTATCTAGATGTGTGGTGAGCACTTTGACCCATATAGTGATTCACAGAAGTTTATAATGCAGAGCCGTAAAAAAAAATCATATTTTTTCACAAAAATTATCTTTTCGCCCCCAATTTTTTATTTCCCCAAGGGTAAGAGAAGAAATTGGACCCCAAAAGTTGTTGTCCAATTTGTCCTGAGTACGCTGATACCTCATATGTGGGGGTAAACCACTGTTTGGGCGCATGGCAGAGCTCGGAAGGGAAGGAGCGCCATTTGACTTTTCAATGCAAAATTGACAGGAATTGAGATGGGATGCCATGTTGCGTTTGGACAGCCACTGATGTGCCTAAACATTTAAACCCCCCACAAGTGACACAATTTTGGAAAGTAGACCCCCTAAGGAACTCCTCTAGATGTGTTGTGAGAGCTTTGAACCCCCAAGTGTTTCACTACAGTTTATAACGCAGAGCCGTGAAAATAAAAATTCTTTTTTTCCCCAAAAAATATTTTTTAGCCCCCAGTTTTGTATTTTCCCAAGGGTAACAGGAGAAATTGGACCCCAAAAGTTGTTTTCCAATTTGACCTGAATATGCTGATACCCCATATGTGGGGGGGAACCACAGTTTGGGCACATGGGAAAGCTCGGAAGGGAAGGAGCGCCATATGGAATGCAGACTTAAATGGAATGGTCTGCAGGCGTCACGTTGCATTTGCAGAGCCCCTAATGTACCTAAACCCGCAGAAACCCCCCACAAGTGACCCCATATTGGAATCTAGACCCCCCAAGGAACTTATCTAGATGTGTTGTGAGAACTTTGAACCCCCAAGTGTTTCACTACAGTTTATAACGCAGAGCCGTGAAAATAAAAATTCTTTTTTTTTTCCCCACAAAAATTATTTTTTAGCCCCCAGTTTTGTATTTTCCCAAGAGTAACAGGAGAAATTGGACCCCAAATGTTGTTGTCCAATGTGTCCTGAGTACGCTGATACCCCCATATGTTGGGGTAAACCCCTGTTTGTGCGCACGGGAGAGCTCGGAAGGGAAGGAGCACTGTTTTACTTTTTCAACACAGAATTGGCTGGAATTGAGATCGGACGCAATGTCGCATTTGGAGAGCCCCCGATGTGCCTAAACAGTGGAAACCCCCCAATTATAACTGAAACCCTAATCCAAACACATGCCTAACCCTAATCCCAACGGTAACCCTAACCACACCCCTAACCCTGACACACCCCTAACCCTAATCCCAACCGTAAATGTAATCCTAACCCTAACTTTAACCCAAACCCTAACCCTAGCCCCAACCCTAACTTTAGCCCCAACCCTAACCCTAACTGTAGCCCTAACCCTAGCCCCAACCCTAACCCTAACTCTAATCCTAGCCCTAACCCTAGCCCTAATGGGAAAATGGAAATAAATACATTTTTTAAATTTTTTAATTTTTCGTAACTAAGGGGGTGATGAAGGGGGGTTTGATTTACTATCTATAGCGGGTTTTCTAGCGGATTTTTATGATTGGCAGCCGTCACAGTAAAAGACGCTTTTTATTGCAAAGAATGTTTTTTGCGTTACCACATTTTGAGTGCTATAATTGTTCCATATTTTGGTCCACAGAGTCATGTGAGGTCTTGTTTTTTGCTGGACGAGTTGATGTTTTTATTGGTAACATTTTCGGGCACGTGACATTTTTTGATCATTTTTTATTCCGATTTTTATAAGGCAGAATGACCAAAAACCAGCTATTCATGAATTTCTTTTGGGGGAGGCGTTTATACCGTTCCGCGTTTGCTAAAATGGATAAAGCAGTTTTATTCTTCGGGTCAGTACGATTACAGCGATATCTCATTTATATCATTTTTTTATGTTTTGGAGCTTTTATACGATAAAAACTATTTTATAGAAAAAATAATTATTTTTGCATCGCTTTATTCTGAGGACTATAACTTTTTTATTTTTTCGCTGATGATGCTGTATGGTGGCTCGTTTTTTGCAGGACAAGATGACGTTTTCAGTGGTACCATGGTTATTTATATCTGTCTTTTTGATCGCATGTTATTCCACTTTTTGTTCGGCGGTATGATAATAAAGCGTTGTTTTTTGGCTCTTTTTTTTTTTTTACGGTGTTCACTGAAGGGGTTAACTAGTGGGACAGTTTTATAGGTCAGGTCGTTGCGGACGCGGCGATACTAAATAACTAAATATGTGTACTTTTATTGTTTTTTATTTTTATTTAGCTAAAGGAATGTATTTATTGGAACAATATTTTTTTTATTATTATTATTTATTTAGGATTTTTTTTTTTTTTTTTTTTACACATGTATTTTTTTTTCTTTTTTACATTTTCACTTTGCCCCAGGGGGGGACATCACAGTAAAGTGACAGATCGCCGATCGTCTCAGGGAAGCACGCACGAAGCCCCCTCCCTGCACGATGCTTCCCTGTACCGCCGGAATACTGCGATCATGTTTGACCGCAGTGTGCCGGGGGTTAATGTGCCAGGGGCGGTTCGTGACCGCTCCTGGCACATAGTGCCGGATGTCAGCTGCGATAGTCAGCTGACACCCGGCCGCGCTCCCCCCGTGAGCGCGGCCGATCGCGCTGGACGTACTATTCCGTCCTTGGGAAGTAGGGCCCACCCCACATGGACGGAATAGTACGTCCGATGACAGAAAGGGGATAAGATTGGACGGCTGAGCTGTCAGTAACTGCATCCCAGACACACTGAGGGGTGGAACCATCACAGTGATATGGACATTTTAACTATAATATATTGTAATGGTAAAAACAAAAAGTTAAATATTAAAAATAAATATTCACACTCTATCCCCTCTTTTCCCCTAATTAACCAGTTTTGATATTAGACAGGATTGTGCCACTGCTACACTATTCACAAATGGAAGTTTTGTGATTACACACAGCACTATATAATAGTCATCTCCATGCAGAATCTATTGTTTAACGTTACAGACCCAATAACAAAACATGTCCAATTTAAAAAAAAGTATATATATATATATATATATATATATATATATATATATATATATATATATATATATATATATATATATATATATATATATACCTATACATACGTATACATATATATATATATATATATATATATATATATATATATATATATATATATATATATATATACCGTGTTTCCCTGAATATAAGCCAGTGTCTTATATTCTTTTTACCCCCAAAAGTCCCACTATGGCTTATTTTCGGGGTATGGCTTATATTAGCCAAAAAAAAGGCGACTTTTTTTTTTAACCAAAAAGTTAACATTTATTAACATGCTGAACAGTATAGTGCCATATAGTGCTCTGCACAATTCATTATTGCCCCATAGCTGTGCCATATAGTGCTCTGCACCATTATTGTCCCATAGCTGTGCCATATAGTGCTCTACACCATTATTGCCCCATAGCTGTGCCATATAGTGCTCTGCACCATTCATTATTGCCCCATAGCTGTGCCATATAGTGCTCTGCACCGTCCATTATTGCCCCATAGCTGTGCCATACAGTGCTCTGCACCGTCCATTATTGCCCCATAGCTGTGCCATATAGTGCTCTGCACCGTCCATTATTGCCCCATAGCTGTGCCATATAGTGCTCTGCACCATTATTGCCCCATAGCTGTGCCATATAGTGCTCTGCACCATTTTTGCCCCATAGCTGTGCCATATAGTGCTCTGCACCGTCCATTATTGCCCCATAGCTGTGCTGCTGCAATAAAAATAATAAAACACATACTCACCTGTCTTGCTTGCAGCTCCTCAGCGTCCCGTCCCGGCGTCTCTCTGCACTGACTGGCAGAGGGCGGCGCGCACACTATATGCGTCATCGCGCCCTCTGACCTGCACAGTCAGTGACGAGAGACGCCGGGAAGATGGCGCGACGCCCGGCGTGTGGAAAGCGGACAGGTGAATATGTCATACTTCTCTGCTCCCGGCGTCCCGCTCCTTCCCCCGGACAGCTGGTCTTCGGTGCCGCAGCCTCTTTCTCTATCAGCGGTCACCGGCACCGCTGATTAGAGAAATGAATTATGCGGCTCCGCCCCTATGGGAGGTGGAGCAGCCTATTCATTTCTCTAATGAGCGGTCCCACGTGACCGCTGAACAGGGAAAGAGCTGCGGCACCCGGAGACCGTGGCCAATCAGCGCTCGAGATGCTGGGGAGCCGCTGGACCAATCAGAGCTCCGGCCGGGGCACACAGAAAGTTAACCCTGCACTCGGGGCCACTAGAGAGAGGACAGAGGGGACCGAGGCAGTCAAAAGGTACCATGGCTTATATTTTCCACGTGTTTCCCACTACGGCTTATTTTCGGGGTATGGCTTATATTAGCCGCCCCTTCTCTACCCCCCACTACGGCTTATCGGGGGTGGTTTATTTTCGGGGAAACACGGTATATATATATATATATATATATATATATATATATATATATATAGCAAATAGATCAATGGCTGCACTCAATTTTACTGTACTAAAGCAAGGAAGTGTGCGATACATGAAATGTGAATAGCATAATGGCTTGTGAAATCTATGAAAAAACACGAGATGCTTAGCACAAGATTTGGCCAAAAATTGTGAGCCCATTCACCAAACGTCAAGGTAATCTCTCTCTCTCTATATATATATATATATATATATATATATATATACACACTAGATGGTGGGCCCGATTCTAATGCATCGGGTATTCTAGAATATGTATAGTAGTATATCGCACAGGCCACATAGTATATAACAGCCCACGTAGTATATAACACAGCACTCGTAGTATATTGCCCAGCCACACAGTATATTGCCCAGCCACGTAGTATATAACACAGCCCATGTAGTATACAACACAGCCTACGTAGTGTATAACATAGCCACGTAGTATATTGCCCAGCCACGCAGTATATTGCACAGCCACGTAGTATATAGCACAGGTCAGGTAGTATATACCACAGAGATGTAGTATATAACACAGGCCACACAGTATATAACACAGGCCACGCAGTATATAACACAGCCCACGTAGTATATAACAATGTGGGCACCATATCCCTGTTAAAAAAAGAATTAAAATAAAAAATAGTTATATACTCACCTTCCGTCGGCCCCCAGATCCAGGCCAGGCGTTTATCGACGCTCCGGTCCCAAGAATGCCTTGCGGCAATAACACGTGATAATGTAGCGGTCTCGCGAGACCGCTACGTCATCTCCGGTCATTGCTGAAATGCATTCATGGGACCGGAGCGTCGCGAGGAGCGGGAAAGGCGCCGGAAGGTGAGAATATGTTTTTTATTTGTTTTACTATTATTAACATTATATGTTTTTACTATTGATGCTGCATAGGCAGCATGAATAATAAAAAGTTGGTCACACAGGGTTAATAGCAGCGTTAACGTACTGCGTTACACCGCGTTATGCCGTGGTGTAACGTAGTCCGTGTAACGGACTGCTAAAGCCCTATGTGGCCGCTGACTGGAGGGGAGTATGCAGGGGGCACTAACTGGAGGGGAGTAGGGAGGGGCCAATTCGCGGCTGGACTGTGCATGTCGCAGATTGGTAGGGGCCAGCCGGCCGTGACCAATCAGCGACCCGGGATTTCCGCGGCAGTCAGACGGAAGTACCCCTTACGGTATGTGTCCACGTTCAGGATTGCATCAGGATTTGGTCAGGATTTTTCATCAGTATTTGTAAGCCAAAACCAGGAGTGGGTGATAAATACAGAAGTGGTGCATATGTTTCTGTTATACTTTTCCTCTAATTGTTCCACTCCTGGTTTTGGCTTACAAATACTGATGAAAAATCCTGACCAAATCATGATGCAATCCTGAACGTGGACACATACCCTAAGGCAATTATATATATAAATATATATATATATATATATATATATATATATATATATATATATATATATATATATATATATATATATATATATATATACCGTATATACTCGAGTATAAGCCGAGATTTTCAGCCCAAATTTTTCAATAATGAACGGTGCAGAGCACTATATGGCACAGCTATGGGGCAATAACGGTGCAGAGCACTATATGGCACAGCTATGGGGCAATGGTGCAGAGCACTATATGGCACAGCTATGGGGCAACGGTGCAGAGCACTATATGGCACAGCTATGGGGCAACGGTGCAGAGCACTATATGGCACAGCTATGGGGCAATAACGGTGCAGAGCACTATATGGCACAGCTATGGGGCAACGGTGCAGAGCACTATATGGCACAGCTATGGGGCAACTATCATGATCTCCATGGCCAGAGAACTAGCATAAGCCTCTATAGGAACAAGCTCTTGGAAGATGTAACTATACTGACCATGAACTAAACCTACCGCATCATCTAGAAGTAGCCAGGTAGCATGTCCTACTTTTTATCCCTATATGCCCAGCGCCGGCCGGAGAACTAAATAATGCTAGCAGAGGGAAATATAAGACCTGACTCACCTCTAGAGAAATGCCCAAAAAAAAGGAGACAGAAGCCCCCCACATATATTGGCGGTGATATGAGATGAAACAACAAACGCAGCAGGAAAATAGTTTTAGCAAATTTGAGGTCCGCTTTCTAGATAGCAGAAGACAGAAAGCATACTTTCATGGTCAGTAGAAAACCCTAACAAAACACATCCAGAAATTACTTTAGGACTCTGGCATTAACTCATAATACCAGAGTGGCAATTCCTGATCAACAAGAGCTTTCCAGACACAGTAACGAAACTGCAGCTGTGAACTGGAACCAAAATACAAAAACAAAACATGGACGAATGTCCAACTTATCTAGTAGATGTCTGGGAGCAGGAACAAGTACAGAGAGGCTTCTGATAACATTGTTGACCGGCAAGCATCTAACAGAGAAGCCAGGTTATATAGCGACACCCAGATCTAATCAGAACAGGTGAACAGGGAAGATGATGTCACAAGTTCAATTCCACCAGTAGCCACCGGGGGAGCCCAGAATCCAAATTCACAACAGTACCCCCCCCTCAAGGAGGGGGCACCGAACCCTCACCAGAACCACCAGGGCGATCAGGATGGGCCCTATGAAAGGCACGAACCAGATCAGAGGCATGAACATCAGATGCAGTGACCCAAGAATTATCCTCCTGGCCATATCCCTTCCACTTGACCAGATACTGGAGTCTCCGTCTGGAAACACGGGAGTCTAGGATTTTTTCCACAACGTACTCCAACTCACCCTCAACCAACACCGGAGCAGGAGGCTCAACGGAAGGCACAACCGGTGCCTCATACCTGCGCAATAACGACCGATGAAAAACGTTATGAATAGAAAAGGATGCAGGGAGGTCCAAACGGAAGGAAACAGGGTTAAGAATCTCCAATATTTTATACGGACCGATGAACCGAGGCTTAAACTTAGGAGATGAGACCCTCATAGGGACAAAACGAGAAGACAACCACACCAAATCTCCAACACAAAGCCGAGGACCAACACGACGGTGACGGTTGGCAAAAAGCTGAGTCTTCTCCTGGGACAACTTTAAATTGTCCATCACCTGCCCCCAGATATGATGCAATCTCTCCACCACCGCATCCACTCCAGGACAATCCGAGGATTCCATCTGACCGGAGGAAAATCGAGGATGGAACCCCGAATTACAGAAAAACGGGGAAACCAAGGTGGCAGAGCTGGCCCGATTATTGAGGGCGAACTCCGCCAATGGCAAAAAAGCAACCCAATCATCCTGGTCAGCAGACACAAAACACCTCAGATATGTCTCCAGGGTCTGATTAGTCCGCTCGGTCTGGCCATTAGTCTGAGGGTGAAAAGCAGACGAAAAAGACAAATCTATGCCCATCCTAGCACAAAATGCCCGCCAAAATCTAGACACAAATTGGGTTCCTCTGTCAGAAACGATATTCTCAGGAATACCATGCAAACGAACAACATTTTGAAAAAACAGGGGCACCAACTCGGAAGAAGAAGGCAATTTGGGCAGGGGAACCAAATGAACCATCTTAGAAAAACGGTCACACACCACCCAGATGACAGACATCTTCTGAGAAACAGGCAGATCTGAAATAAAATCCATCGAGATGTGTGTCCAAGGCCTCTTAGGAATAGGCAAGGGCAACAATAATCCACTAGCCCGAGAACAACAAGGCTTGGCCCGAGCACAAACGTCACAAGACTGCACAAAGCCTCGCACATCTCGTGACAGGGAAGGCCACCAGAAGGATCTTGCCACCAAATCCCTGGTACCAAAAATTCCAGGATGACCTGCCAACGCAGAAGAATGCACCTCAGAGATGACTTTACTGGTCCAATCATCAGGAACAAACAGCCTATCAGGCGGACAACGATCCGGTCTATCCGCCTGAAACTCCTGCAAGGCCCGCCGCAGGTCTGGAGAAACGGCTGACAAGATAACTCCCTCCTTAAGAATACCTGTGGGGTCAGAGTTGCCAGGTGAATCAGGCTCAAAACTCCTAGAAAGGGCATCCGCCTTAACATTCTTAGAACCTGGTAGGTACGATACCACAAAATTAAACCGAGAAAAAAATAATGACCAGCGCGCCTGTCTAGGATTCAGGCGCCTGGCGGTCTCAAGATAAATCAAATTTTTGTGGTCAGTCAATACCACCACCTGATGTCTGGCCCCCTCGAGCCAATGGCGCCACTCCTCAAACGCCCACTTCATGGCCAAAAGCTCCCGATTCCCAACATCATAATTCCGCTCAGCGGGCGAAAATTTACGGGAAAAGAAGGCACAAGGCCTCATCACGGCGCAGTCAGAACTTTTCTGCGACAACACTGCCCCAGCTCCGATCTCAGAAGCGTCGACCTCAACCTGAAAAGGAAGAGTCACATCAGGCTGACGCAACACAGGGGCAGAAGAAAAACAGCGCTTAAGCTCCTGAAAGGCCTCCACAGCATCAGGGGACCAATTAGCAACATCAGCACCCTGTCTAGTCAAATCGGTCAATGGCTTAACGACATCCGAAAAACCAGAAATAAATCGACGATAAAAGTTGGCAAAGCCCAAAAATTTCTGAAGACTTTTAAGAGAAGAGGGCTGCGTCCAATCACAAATAGCTTGAACCTTGACAGGATCCATCTCAATGGAAGAGGGAGAAAAAATATATCCCAAAAAGGAAATTCTCTGAACCCCAAAAACGCACTTAGAACCCTTGACACACAGAGAATTAGACCGCAAAACCTGAAAAACCCTCTTAACTTGCCGGACATGAGAGTCCCAGTCATCCGAAAAAATCAGAATATCATCCAGATACACTATCATAAATTTATCCAAAAAATCGCGGAAAATATCATGCATAAAGGACTGGAAGACTGAAGGGGCATTAGAAAGACCAAAAGGCATCACCAAATACTCAAAGTGGCCCTCGGGCGTATTAAATGCAGTTTTCCACTCATCCCCCTGCCTGATCCGCACCAAATTATACGCCCCACGGAGATCAATCTTAGAGAACCACTTGGCCCCCTTTATGCGAGCAAACAAATCAGTCAGCAACGGCAATGGGTATTGATATTTAACCGTGATTTTATTCAAAAGCCGATAATCAATACATGGTCTCAAAGAGCCGTCTTTTTTTGACACAAAGAAAAAACCGGCTCCTAAGGGAGATGACGATGGACGAATATGTCCCTTTTCCAAGGACTCCTTTATATATTCTCGCATAGCAGTATGTTCAGGCACAGACAGATTAAATAAACGACCCTTTGGGTATTTACTACCCGGAATTAAATCTATAGCACAATCGCACTCACGGTGCGGAGGTAGTGAACCAAGCTTGGGTTCTTCAAAGACGTCACGATAGTCAGACAGGAACTCAGGGATTTCAGAGGGGATAGATGATGAAATGGACACCAAAGGTACGTCCCCATGAGTCCCCTTACATCCCCAGCTCAACACAGACATAGCTCTCCAGTCAAGGACTGGGTTGTGAGACTGCAGCCATGGCAATCCCAGCACCAAATCCTCATGTAGATTATACAGCACTAGAAAACGAATAGTCTCCTGGTGATCCGGATTAATACACATAGTCACTTGTGTCCAGTATTGTGGTTTATTATTAGCCAATGGGGTGGAGTCAATCCCCTTCAGAGGAATAAGAGTTTCCAAAGGCTCTAAATCATACCCACAACGATTGGCAAAGGACCAATCCATAAGACTCAAAGCGGCGCCAGAGTCGATATAGGCGTCAGTAGTAATAGATGACAAAGAGCAAATCAGGGTCACAGACAAAATAAATTTAGACTGTAAAGTGCCAATGGAAACAGATTTATCAAGCTTTTTAGTACGTTTAGAGCATGCTGATATAACATGAGTAGAATCCCCACAATAGAAACACAACCCATTTTTCCGTCTAAAATTCTGCCGCTCGCTTCTGGACAGAATTCTATCACACTGCATGCTTTCTGGCGTCTTCTCAGTGGACACCGCCAGATGGTGCACTGGTTTGCGCTCCCGCAGACGCCTATCGATCTGAATGGCCATTGTCATGGACTCATTCAGACCCGCAGGCACAGGGAACCCCACCATAACATCCTTAATGGCATCAGAGAGACCCTCTCTGAAAGTAGCCGCCAAGGCACACTCATTCCACTGAGTAAGCACAGACCATTTACGGAATCTTTGGCAGTAAATTTCAGCTTCATCTTGCCCCTGCGATAGGGACATCAAAGTTTTTTCTGCCTGAAGTTCCAAATGAGGTTCCTCATACAGCAAGCCCAAGGCCAAAAAAAACGCATCCACATTGCGCAACGCAGGATCCCCTGGTGCCAATGCAAAAGCCCAGTCTTGAGGGTCGCCGCGGAGCAAGGAAATCACAATCCCAACCTGCTGTGCAGGGTCTCCAGCAGAACGAGATTTCAGGGACAAAAATAGCTTACAATTATTTCTAAAATTCTGAAAGCTAGATCTATTCCCTGAGAAGAATTCCGGCAAAGGAATTCTCGGCTCAGATACCGGAGCATGAATAATAAAATCTTGCAAATTTTGTACTTTCGTGGTGAGATTATTCAAACCTGCAGTTACACTCTGAAGATCCATTATTAACAGGTGAACACAAAGCCATTCAAAGATTATAAGGAGAGAGAAAAAAAAGAAAGACTGCAGCATAGACAGACTGGCAAGTGATCCAATTAAGAGCACAGAAAAAAAAAAAAAAAAAAAAAAACTCTCAGCAGACTTCTTATTTCTCTCCTTTCTCAGCCAAGGATTTTAACCCTTTAGTGGGCCGGTCAAACTATCATGATCTCCATGGCCAGAGAACTAGCATAAGCCTCTATAGGAACAAGCTCTTGGAAGATGTAACTATACTGACCATGAACTAAACCTACCGCATCATCTAGAAGTAGCCAGGTAGCATGTCCTACTTTTTATCCCTATATGCCCAGCGCCGGCCGGAGAACTAAATAATGCTAGCAGAGGGAAATATAAGACCTGACTCACCTCTAGAGAAATGCCCAAAAAAAAGGAGACAGAAGCCCCCCACATATATTGGCGGTGATATGAGATGAAACAACAAACGCAGCAGGAAAATAGTTTTAGCAAATTTGAGGTCCGCTTTCTAGATAGCAGAAGACAGAAAGCATACTTTCATGGTCAGTAGAAAACCCTAACAAAACACATCCAGAAATTACTTTAGGACTCTGGCATTAACTCATAATACCAGAGTGGCAATTCCTGATCAACAAGAGCTTTCCAGACACAGTAACGAAACTGCAGCTGTGAACTGGAACCAAAATACAAAAACAAAACATGGACGAATGTCCAACTTATCTAGTAGATGTCTGGGAGCAGGAACAAGTACAGAGAGGCTTCTGATAACATTGTTGACCGGCAAGCATCTAACAGAGAAGCCAGGTTATATAGCGACACCCAGATCTAATCAGAACAGGTGAACAGGGAAGATGATGTCACAAGTTCAATTCCACCAGTAGCCACCGGGGGAGCCCAGAATCCAAATTCACAACAGGCAACGGTGCAGAGCACTATATGGCACAGCTATGGGGCAACGGTGCAGAGCACTATATATATGGCACAGCTATGGGGCAACAGTGCAGAGCACTATATATATGGCACAGCTATGGGGCAACGGTGCAGAGCACTATATATATGGCACAGCTATGGGGCAACGGTGCAGAGCATTGTATATATGGCACAGCTTTATGTGGAGTATCTATGGGGCAACGGTGCAGAGCATTGTATATATGGCACAGCTTTATGTGGAGCATCTATGGGGCCATAATGAACGGTGCAGAGCATTATATGTGGCACAGCTTTATGTGGAGCATCTATGGGGCCATAATGAACGGTATGGAGTATCTATTTTTAATTTTGAAATTCACCGGTACCTGCTGCATTTTCCCCCCTAGGCTTATACTCGAGTCAATAAGTTTTCCCAGTTTTTTGTGGCAAAATTAGGGGGGTCGGCTTATACTCGAGTATATACGGTAATTATCAACACTGTCCCCCTTTGGGACTCACAATCAAAATTCCCTATCAGTATGTCTTTGTAGAATGGGGGAAACTGGAGTGCCCAGAGACAACCAATACAAACACGGGGAGAACATACAAACTCCTTATCCTTGGTGCTATTTGACCCCAGATCCTCAATGCAGCAAATAAATATTGCTTACCACTGAGCATAGAGGCTGCAGATATTTCACTTTCACCTTATTACAGCTGAGGAAACTACTTTATCACATCTAATTACTATGATTTGTGATAAAGCAGACACTTACAAGCTTTCCTTGTGGGAGAAAATATCTTCAGCCCAGTAGCCAGAAGAGTGACATTCATTTTTTTTTTAAAATAGAGCAGCCCATAATGCTAGCATGCCAACTAAACTGCCTGCCAATCTAGCTAAAAAGAGGATTCATTTTTGAGGATTCCAGTAGGTAAGAAACAAAAAAACTGAAAACGTGTGTGAAAAAAAAAAAAAAAAGTCCTGAGAACCCCATGAATAAAGATACAAAGTTTCAGGTTGTACATTGATTGTTGATTCAAAACAGAAACTAGTGTTATTTGGCATGCAAGATTTTTTTTAGGATGTTTTAAATCTTCATAGACACATCTACACCCTTTTCAAAGCTAAAAAATTTCAAAGCTATCGAGCTGGTTGTCACCTGAGACATCAGAGCACTGCAGTTTCTTACCTTACAGATAAGCAGATGTGGCATCCAAGTTTTTCAAGCTTAGCAGGAAGGAAGGTCTGGCAATGCCAAGTGTCACAAAAGCTGGCCATGCCAGACAATGAATGTTGGCATACAATATACTGCAATATTCCTTTCTGAATACAATTGATGCTAAAGACCACAACCAAGTGAAAAAGCAAAAGGTGAAAAAAGACAAAGATAAGAGCATGACAATGTTAAACACCCTATGAAGTCATAGCACTGTTTACACATCATAGGATTTGACCCTAATATCTATAGAAGTTAAAATTGTAAAATATTCATGAGAAGGTATAGTATACAGAGACTATAAGCTCTGCACTAGTGATGAGCGAATATACTCGTTACTTGAGATTTCCCGAGCACCCTCGGGTGACCTCCGAGTATTTTTTAGTGCTCGGAGATTGTTTTTCTTGCCGCAGCTGGATGATTTACATCTGTTAGCCAGCTTGATTACATGTGAGGATTCCCTAGCAACCAGGCAACCCCCACATGTACTTATGCTGGCTAACAGATGTAAATCATTCAGCTGAGGCGATGAAAACTAAATCTCTGAGCACTAAAAAATACTCGGAGGACCCCCGAGCGTGCTGGGGAAATCTCGAGTAACGAGTATATTCGCTCATCACTACTCAGCACCCACAGTACACCCAGCCATAACTCCTCATATAGAGTACAATTACATTTACAAGTGAATGCTCAGAATATACATTTCAATGAAGTTTAGAACAAAATAAATAAATAAAAAACTACAATCATAGTTAAATGAAAAACATTACACAACCAGGCTTAAAATAAGTGAGCAAAAAATTATGGACAATGGATAATTCTGATGATTTATGTAAACCCAGTTCTTATGCAATCTTGACGAAGTTGTCCATAAAGAGGCACTGGTTTTATTATTGTGCTAGTATTCAGTGTCTTCACATGATTTTCTTACTACAAACATGTCTAGAAATGAAGTAAATATTTATGCTGCAAAAGCTGCAAGAAAAGAAACCTTCAATTACAGCATTTCCTGACATGAGGTGAACAGATGGCTCTGCCACCATATCCTGACATGCCAAGTTTTTACTGGACCTGCATGGTATGCCACAAGCCTTGGGCACCATACTGAAATTGAACATCTCCACAGCTAACAGTACAGGTCCCAGGAGCAGCGGCAGCTTACACTGTGACTGCAGCCAACACTTTCCTATGTATACATCTTCTTTCAAATGTTTATCCAGAAGGAGAAAGTCCATGCACAACCTTTATATCCACAAACGGTGAATTTGTACTACATGCACGTTTTATGCACAGCAAAGTCGATGCTAACCATAAACTGTGATGCAAGAAGTCACAGAAAGTTGATATTACACTGATGAGGGCAAACATGATAGAAAACTCTAATGGGAGCTGCTTAAAATCAGAAAGGGACTGATCTCAGCAGGGTTAATACTCTGCACAGCACTCCCAAACTCAGCAAAGTTTCAGAAACAGGGATTAAAGATTGAGCAGGAAGGAGATCCCCTGTTGAGATGCTGGATTTTTAACGCAAAAATAAAACACTTCAGTCTTCATCTGCATACAGGAACTCCTTCAATCACATCTATAATAGCCATGCCAGGCAGAGTAAGATTTTCTAGAAAACGGAGGAGAGGGAGAGAAAAAAGAAGCCCATCAGCTCTCGTTCCCCTTGAATGAGAGCTTCCCTTTTGCTTTATTCATAAGATGCGATATTTTGATTGCAGGAAGAATTTCTGACTTCCAATTATCCAAGTCAGTGCTGCTATCAGAGAGGGTAAAAAAGAGCTAGTAAATGAAAACTTGTAAAGTCTTTTTCTTACATTCCTTGAGAACAAAAGCCACATCTACAGTACATACATTTATAGATGCACAATACTGTACAGAGCGTAGAGAACTCAGAGCAGCAGATGTCAGTGAACATAGTATTAAGCAATATGCTGAAATTTGGCATCTAAGTGTCTGTGTCTGAGTCTATACAGTTTAGCAAATGCCACAACAAATCCTATTTTTTATTTTGTGAATTACACGGAATAGATTAGAATATGACCTATTGTTCAAATAAAGTGTTTATGTTAAATACACCTAGTAATGCTTTTTTCATTTTCCAAATCACCATCTTTATTCTTAAAAAAAAATAAAAAAATCTTACAGTTTCACTTTAAAGGGGTGGTCCAAAACAAACATTTACTTTAATCCCAAATGCCTATCTATTTAATAAACTAATATAAATCTCTTTTCTAATATAATGATATAAAAATCCCTATCATTCCCTTACTACTCTGCTTTATTTTTTATCTACTTCCTATTTGAGGACACTTCATTAGAGAACCTGCAGTGTATGCTAGGATATTCAAACGAGAAGTCATCATAGGGAAGGCTGCTGTCCCGTCTCAGCCTTTGCCCCCCGACCCTTAAATTAAGCGTCATCAGTTTCAGGGGCTGGGCTCTTTCTTGCTCTACTGAGCACACATCAGTTGTCAATTCAGACTTATGCTCAGCAGAATCTTGTAACTAAGCAATATTATTTTTAATGCATAGTGACAGTGCGCTCCCTTTCCCAACTCTAATGAGAAGCAACAAGCCGGCAACAGCACACTGTCATTGCACATTTAAAAGGATGACCCGGCAAACAGAGACCATCAGTGCCTCCGAAACAGACATCACTAGCAGGGGCAAGGTTGCTCTCTGTATTTTCTTCCTAAAATGAACACTGACCTCAATGCGCTCTGTTTCTGACTAATCAGAGCCGATGAGGGAACACACTGTCATTAGACAAGACTCTACTGAGCATAGGTCAGAATTGACAACTGACACATGGTCAATACCCCTGAAACTGACATCACTGATGAGGCTCGTTTCAAGGTGGGGGCAAAGGCTGTGGCAGTGAACGCAGCTCCTTGCCTCTGATGGTCGGCTCCTTGAGTATCACAGAATGTATGGTATGTACGATATGTACAGTATGTGAAAAAAATAATAAAGCTGTTATCGTAGATAGTGTAGTGAGGGAATGATAAGGAATTTTTTAATTAAAGTGTATTAGAAAAGAGATTAGATTATGATCTTAAATAAACAGACATTTAGGATTAAAATAAATGTAAGGGTACTGTCTCACAGTGGCACTTTTGTCGCTACGACGGTACGATTCGTGACGTTCCAGCGATATCCATACGATATCGCTGTGTCTGACACGCAGCAGCGATCAGGGACCCTGCTGAGAATCGTACGTCGTAGCAGATCGTTTGGAACTTTCTTTCGTCGCTGGATCTCCCGCTGTCATCGTTGGATCAGTGTGTGTGACACCGATCCAACAATGCGTTCGCTTGTAACCAGGGTAAACATCGGGTTACTAAGCGCAGGGGCGCGCTTAGTAACCCGATGTTTACCCTGGTTACCATCGTAAATGTAAAAAAAAAAAAAACCGTACATACTCACATTCCGGTGTCCGTCAGGTCCCTTGCAGTCTGCTTCCTGCACTGACTGACTGCCGGCCGTAAAGTAAGAGCAGAGCACAGCGGTGACGTCACCGCTGTGCTCTGCTTTCACTTTACGGCGGCACTCAGTCAGAGCGGGAAGCAGACTGCAAGCGACCTGACGGACACCGGAATGTGAGTATGTACGTTTTTTTTTTTTTCTACTTTTACGATGGTAACCAGGGTAAACATCGGGTTACTAAGCGCGGCCCTGCGCTTAGTAACCCGATGTTTACCCTGGTTACCCGGGGCCTTCGGCATCGTTGGTCGCTGGAGAGCTGTCTG
Source organism: Ranitomeya variabilis (assembly GCF_051348905.1). Lineage (NCBI taxonomy): Eukaryota > Metazoa > Chordata > Amphibia > Anura > Dendrobatidae > Ranitomeya > Ranitomeya variabilis. Next base: position 276,042,190 of record NC_135236.1, on the reverse strand, counting down.
TGTGACAGCTCCCCAGCGACCACACAACGACTTTCCAACGATCACGGCCAGGTCGTATCGCTGGTCGTGATCGTTGGAAAGTTGCAGAGTGTGACAGTACCCTTAGTTTTGGACTGCCCCTCTATCCACTGAACCTAAAAATAACATAAGAGAGAAGAGTTGAAGCCTAAAGTGCTTCAAATATACCAAACCTTTTTTTTTAATACATATAATTATAAAAAGAAAAGTGACAAAAAGACAATATTAAAAAGATGATCACAGCAAACAGCTGACACAGACGAACAGTGCCAAATATTCTCAAAGGAACTCAAAATAACAATGTGAAGTTTACAAGTGGCAAGACACTGTGTATGAGTCCTTATAACAAAATATCAGGTATGAATATGAATATGCTATGCTGACAATCCAACACTATTAAATAATATGTAAATAACATAAGTCTCACCATGTGATAAACAATCACATTAATACTATTAGTTATGATGGGGGACACTGGGTTTCTTTCTCGGCTGACCTCCTTTCTGGTACTAATTTTGGGTATGCTTTGTTCTTTGCTGTGATCATCATTTTAACATTGTCTTTTTCTATTTATAATTTTATATATTAATAACAGCTTTCATCTATTTGAAGGACTTCAGATTCCCACTCTTCTCTCTTGTACACAATAGTTGCTTTATGGAGTTGCTTCCATGGTCAGTTAGGACACGCTATTGCCCTTACATGACCATATCACCATGTATATCCTATACCTAGTGCACTTTGGTACAATGAACCTTATATTAGTCTGCTACTTTTCAGCAATCACGTCAATATTATCACAGACAGGATTGCATTAAAAATTGAAGAATACCTTTCACCAGGTTTAGCTCTTAGAACTGGCCACATTATGGAATAGTGACTACAAAGCTAAATAAAAAAAAATCAGATTTAAAAGGGAACCTGTTACTACAGTAGTTTTACACCTTATAAACCATGCCCAATCACCTTTTAAAGCGTAGAAATAGCGTTCCGATAACCCCTTTATACCCTCATAGATGCTGCTGCATACAAATTGTGTTGTCCGATCCAATGGCCGAATACAGATTGCGCTCAGCATTGCCCAAGTCCCTTCATACACCACCTATTACATCCTGATGGAAGAGGATGATGCCTCTTGTGTCATCCACACAGTGCTCAACGTCTCGGCCCTTCGCAGCGGAATCGGGCAGAGCGAAGTCACGTAATGTGCAGGCTCCACTAATACATTCAGGGCTGTGGAGTTGGAGTCGTGGAGTCAGTGTCTATTTTGGTGCAGTATAAAATGGACTGACTCAGACCCCTAAAATATATCATTAATTGGTACAGTAGTACAATGCAAGATGTGCTGTAAATGTATTCATAATATGAATACAACACTTTCTTGCAGGCGTACAAGGGCACCTATGTGGGTATAAAGGGGGTTGTAGGAACCCACTGCATATGATCTAAAAAGTGATGGACACGGTTTCTAAAATATAAAACTGGTGACATGTTCCCTTTAATTTCTCATCTCTGTCACATAGATATTAGCTTGCAAAACTTAGATTCTAACTTCCCCTTCAACCAACAAGGTGTTAGCAGAGATTCATCTTGACCAACAATAATGTATACATAATGTACAGACATTAGAATATAAAAAATGTAGAAAATAAAATATTAGATCAGAAATCAGTATCTGTTTATCAGATGTTAACCACTACTTTCTTGAAAGAGGCTGTTTCAAAGACAGACCATCTCACACAATGCATCTGTGCACTTAGCTTAGAGTATATGTCAGAAGCTGTTTCCCAATGTATAATATACCATTCCCATAGGCATCCACTCATCAGACGGAGGTACAGAGGGTGTTCTTTTGACCTCTGACTGGTCTCTGCTTGTTTTGCAGTAACGAAAAGCGCAGCAGACAAATGGCCACTGCAAATAAATGCATCATATGCAGTATACATCTTTTTACAATAAGTCCCTACAGTGGACAGAAGCCTAGACATCCATCCTGGCTGTGGTATCTGTCGGAGACATATTACCTGAGCATATGTGCACCCAACAGTCCGCACAAACGCAAGCTTTACCAAAATTTGACTGTAATCAATTATTTCATTTGATGAAAAACCCAAGCAATAAAACCTACGATATGAGGGTCTCCTCATCTGGAACATGTGTGTTTTTTGGAAGCAGGATTAACATTTAGGCAGTGTGCACACGTAGCAGATTTTTTGCGTTTTTTTTGCAGTTTTTCGCTATAAAAACGCTATAAAACCGCGAAAAAAACGCTAACATTAAGCATCCTATGTAACAGATTGCAATCCGCATTTTTTGTGCACATGCTGCATCTTTTTCCTGAGCGGAATCGCAATCCAGAAAAAAACGCAGCATGTTCATTAAAATTGCAGAATCGCGGTGATTCTGTACACATAGGAATGCATTGATCTGCTTACTTCCCGCACGGGGCTGTGCACACCATGCGGGAAGTAAGCAGATCAAGTGCGGTTGGTACCCAGGGTGGAGGAGAGGAGACTCTCCTCCATGGACTGGGCACCTTATAATTGGTAAAAAAAAAAGAATTAAAATAAAAAATAGCGATATACTCACCTTCTGGCGGCCCGACCTTCTCAGAGGCTTCCAAGGTGTGTGTGAAGGACCTGCGATAACGTCGCGGTCACGTGACCGCTACGTCAATGGAAGGTCCTGAACACACAGCATTAGGAACGGACGCCGCTGAGGTGAGTATAACCTTTTTTTTTTCTTTTTTTTATTATTTTTAACATTCTATCTTTTACTATAGATGCTGCATAGGCTGCATCTATAGTAAAAAGTTGGTCACACTTGTCAAACACTATGTTTGACAAGTGTGACCAACCTGTCAAACAGTTTTCCAAGCGATGCTACAGATCGCTTGGGAAACGCTAGCACTCTGCAAGCTAATTATGCTTGCAAAACGCTAGTTTTCTGCGGGTATATGCATGCAAATTCTGCATGCGATATACCCGCGGCATGAGGCGCAGAATTGCCGCGGAAATTTCCGCGGCAATTCTGCTACGTGTGAACTCAGCCTTAAAGTTATTATTGCTTTTCTTCTAGTCTTAAATAAATAGATCAGGTTTGTCATTACCTTAACAGTAGGGTATTTCAATTTACCTAGCCAACTACTGTAATTTCTTCATCTTCACAAATGAATATAGAAAGTCACCATAAAAATATAAATGAAAACACAAAACTCCTTTGAGAAAGTGGTAGAACCATAGAGGATATGACCGATTATAAATTGAGTTTACATTTAAAACATCAGTAAACTGTCTATAACATTGTCAGAAAATCAAGGCTCCAGAATGGCCAGCAAAAGGGTTAAGAGTCCAGCAAGGCTGTGCAGTAAAGGATTGTGGGTGTGCTTTACAGAGAATCTGGCACAGCGCAGCTGCTGTTCTAACGCAATCGCTTATTTGAAAAGCCTAAATACCCCACACTTCTCTATTCAGTCGTCTTCAATAAAAGCACCATTGAGCATTCTGGAAGAAATACAGGATCTATATAAAGCTGGATCACTGCTGACACTGTCCAAATTCTCTCTCCCCGTTTCTATTGATTTGCATTTTCCTCTCCTACTAATTATCTTCGCTTCTTTTTTACAATCCAGCTTCCATTTTGAGACTCTAATAAAATACCCTTTGCTCTCTTTTATAACTAGGTCAGTGCGTAATAATTATAAATTTAAAAAAATCATGTTTGGCAAATTTGTAAAGCTGGTTATAAGAATGGCCATTGTAGAGTAGATAATCCTATAATTGTATTGTGGTTAAAGGTCTTAATGTACCACTCATGAATTACAAAGGCTTTTGTAATGCAGGATACGTGGCACCAGTTGTGCAGATATACAGCTGATCAGAATCAAAACTCCCATGGTCACCATCTCGTTCATCTAAGCAAAAGCCGACTCACAGCCAAGAGGAGAAACAAACCAGACAGGTTCTTGTGGTCTTCCTTTATACCATTAGACTGATGGCTTTCAGTTCTCTCCTTTATACTTATTAGAAATATATATATATATATATATATATATATATATATATATATATATATATATATATATATATATATATATATATATATATACACATACACTCACCGGCCACTTTATTAGGTACACCTGTCCAACTTCTTGTTAACACTTAATTTCTAATCAGCCAATCACATGGCGGCAACTCAGTGCATTTAGGCATGTAGACATGGTCAAGACAATCTCCTGCAGTTCAAACCGAGCATCAGTATGGGGAAGAAAGGTGATTTGAGTGCCTTTGAACGTGGCATGGTTGTTGGTGCCAGAAGGGCTGGTCTGAATATTTCAGAAACTGCTGATCTACTGGGATTTTCACGCACAACCATCTCTAGGGTTTACAGAGAATGGTCCGAAAAAGAAAAAAAAATCCAGTGAGCGGCAGTTCTGTGGGCGGAAATGCCTTGTTGATGCCAGAGGTCAGAGGAGAATGGGCAGACTGGTTCGAGCTGATAGAAAGGCAACAGTGACTCAAATCGCCACCCGTTACAACCAAGGTAGGCCTAAGAGCATCTCTGAACGCACAGTGCGTCGAACTTTGAGGCAGATGGGCTACAGCAGCAGAAGACCACACCGGGTACCACTCCTTTCAGCTAAGAACAGGAAACTGAGGCTACAATTTGTACAAGCTCATCGAAATTGGATAGTAGAAGATTGGAAAAACGTTGCTTGGTCTGATGAGTCTCGATTTCTGCTGCGACATTCGGATGGTAGGGTCAGAATTTGGCGTAAACAACATGAAAGCATGGATCCATCCTGCCTTGTATGGAGCATCTTTGGGATGTGCAGCCGACAAATCTGCGGCAACTGTGTGATGCCATCATGTCAATATGGACCAAAATCTCTGAGGAATGCTTCCAGCACCTTGTTGAATCTATGCCACGAAGAATTGAGGCAGTTCTGAAGGCAAAAGGGGGTCCAACCCGTTACTAGCATGGTGTACCTAATAAAGTGGCCGGTGAGTGTATGTGTATATATATATATATATATATATATATATATATATATATATATATATATATATATATATATATATATATATATATATATATATATATATATATATACCGTATATACTCGAGTATAAGCCGACCCGAGTATAAGCCGACCCCCCTAATTTTGCCACAAAAAACTGGGAAAACGTATTGACTCGAGTATAAGCCTAGGGTGGAAAATGCAGCAGCTACCGGTGAATTTCAAAAATAAAAATAGATGCTCCATACCGTTCATTATGGCCCCATAGCTGTGCCATATAGTGCTCTGCACCATTATTGCCCCATAGCTGTGCCATACAGTGCTCTGCACCATTATTGCCCCATAGCTGTGCCATATAGTGCTCCGCACCGTCCATTATTGCCCCATAGCTGTGCCATACAGTGCTCTGCACCATTATTGCCCCATAGCTGTGCCATATAGTGCTCTGCACCGTCCATTATTGCCCCATAGCTGTGCCATATAGTGCTCTGCACCGTTCATTATTGCCCCATAGCTGTGCCATATAGTGCTCCGCACCATTATTGCCCCATAGCTGTGCCATACAGTGCTCTGCACCATTATTGCCCCATAGCTGTGCCATATAGTGCTCCGCACCGTCCATTATTGCCCCATAGCTGTGCCATATAGTGCTCTGCACCGTCCATTATTGCCCCATAGCTGTGCCATACAGTGCTCTGCACCATTATTGCCCCATAGCTGTGCCATACAGTGCTCTGCACCATTATTGCCCCATAGCTGTGCCATATAGTGCTCTGCACCATCCATTATTGCCCCATAGCTGTGCCATACAGTGCTCTGCACCATTATTGCCCCATAGCTGTGCCATACAGTGCTCTGCACCATTATTGCCCCATAGCTGTGCCATATAGTGCTCTGCACCATCCATTATTGCCCCATAGCTGTGCCATACAGTGCTCTGCACCATTATTGCCCCATAGCTGTGCCATATAGTGCTCCGCACCGTCCATTATTGCCCCATAGCTGTGCCATACAGTGCTCTGCACCATTATTGCTCCATAGCTGTGCCATATAGTGCTCTGCACCGTCCATTATTGCCCCATAGCTGTGCCATATAGTGCTCTGCACCGTTCATTATTGCCCCATAGCTGTGCCATACAGTGCTCTGCACCATTATTGCCCCATAGCTGTGCCATACAGTGCTCTGCACCATTATTGCCCCATAGCTGTGCCATATAGTGCTCTGCACCGCATTATTGCCCCATAGCTGTGCCATATAGTGCTCTGCACCATTATTGCCCCATAGCTGTGCCATACAGTGCTCTGCACCATTATTGCCCCATAGCTGTGCCATATAGTGCTCTGCACCGTCCATTATTGCCCCATAGCTGTGCCATACAGTGCTCTGCACCATTATTGCCCCATAGGTGTGCCATATAGTGCTCTGCACCGTCCATTATTGCCCCATAGCTGTGCCATACAGTGCTCTGCACCATTGCCCCATAGCTGTGCCATAGTGTTCTGCACCATTATTGCCCCATAGCTGTGCCATATAGTGCTCTGCACCATCCATTATTGCCCCCATAGCTGTGCCGTACAGTGCTCTGCACCGTTTATTATCGCCCCATAGCTGTGCCATATAGTGCTCTGCACCGTCCATTATTGCCCCATAGCTGTGCCATATAGTGCTCTGCACCGTCCATTATTGCCCCATAGCTGTGCTGCTGCTGCTGCAATAAAAATAATAAAACACATACTCACCTGTCTTGCTTGCAGCTCCTCGGCGCCATCTTCCCGGCGTCTCTCTGCACTGACTGATCAGGCAGAGGGCGGCGCGCACACTATATGCGTCATCGCGCCCTCTGACCTGCACAGTCAGTGAGGAGAGAGAGACGCCGGGAAGATGGAGACAGCGCCCGGCGTGTGGAACGCGGACAGGTGAATATGTCATACTTACCTGCTCCCGGCGTCCCGCTCCTTCCCCCGGACAGCTGGTCTTCGGTGCCGCAGCCTCTTCCTCTGTCAGCGGTCACCGGCACCGCTGATTAGAGAAATGAATTATGCGGCTCCGCCCCTATGGGAGGTGGAACAGCCTATTCATTTCTCTAATGAGCGGTCCCACGTGACCGCTCAGGGGAAGAGGCTGCTGCACCGAAGACAGTGTGACAGGCAGGGGGAGCGTCAGGATCGCCGGGACTAGGTGAGTATGCCTCAGCGCCCTCTCCCCCTCACCCGCCGACCGTGACTCGAGTATAAGCCGAGGGGGCACCTTCAGCCCAAAAATTTGGGCTGAAAATCTCGGCTTATACTCGAGTATATACGGTATATACAGTGGGGCAAAAAAGTATTTAGTCAGTCAGCAATAGTGCAAGTTCCACCACTTAAAAAGATGAGAGGCATCTGTAATTTACATCATAGGTAGACCTCAACTATGGGAGACAAACTGAGAAAAAAAAATCCAGAAAATCACATTGTTTTTTTTTTTATCATTTTATTTGCATATTCTGGTGGAAAATAAGTATTTGGTCAGAAACAAACAATCAAGATTTCTGGCCCTCACAGACCTGTAACTTCTTCTTTGAGAGTCTCCTCTTTCCTCCACTCATTACCTGTAGTAATGGCACCTGTTTAAACTTGTTATCAGTATAAAAAGACACCTGTGCACACCCTCAAACAGTCTGACTCCAAACTCCACTATGGTGAAGACCAAAGAGCTGTCAAAGGACACCAGAAACAAAATTGTAGCCCTGCACCAGGCTGGGAAGACTGAATCTGCAATAGCCAACCAGCTTGGAGTGAAGAAATCAACAGTGGGAGCAATAATTAGAAAATGGAAGACATTCAAGACCACTGATAATCTCCCTCGATCTGGGGCTCCACGCAAAATCCCACCCCGTGGGGTCAGAATGATCACAAGAACAGTGAGCAAAAATCCCAGAACCATGCGGGGGGACCTAGTGAATGAACTGCAGAGAGCTGGGACCAATGTAACAAGGCCTACCATAAGTAACACACTACGCCACCATGGACTCAGATCCTGCAGTGCCAGACGTGTCCCACTGCTTAAGCCAGTACATGTCCTGGCCCGTCTGAAGTTTGCTAGAGAGCATTTGGATGATCCAGAGGAGTTTTGGGAGAATGTCCTATGGTCTGATGAAACCAAACTGGAACTGTTTGGTAGAAACACAACTTGTCGTGTTTGGAGGAAAAAGAATACTGAGTTGCATCCATCAAACACCATACCTACTGTAAAGCATGGTGGTGGAAACATCATGCTTTGGGGCTGTTTCTCTGCAAAGGGGCCAGGACGACTGATCCGGGTACATGAAAGAATGAATGGGGCCATGTATCGTGAGATTTTGAGTGCAAACCTCCTTCCATCAGCAAGGGCATTGAAGATGAAACGTGGCTGGGTCTTTCATCATGACAATGATCCAAAGCACACCGCCAGGGCAACGAAGGAGTGGCTTCGTAAGAAGCATTTCAAGGTCCTGGAGTGGCCTAGCCAGTCTCCAGATCTCAACCCTATAGAAAACCTTTGGAGGGAGTTGAAAATCCGTGTTGCCAAGCGAAAAGCCGAAAACATCACTGCTCTAGAGGAGATCTGCATGGAGGAATGGGCCAACATACCAACAACAGTGTGTGGCAACCTTGTGAAGACTTACAGAAAACGTTTGACCTCTGTCATTGCCAACAAAGGATGTATTACAAAGTATTGAGATGAAATTTTGTTTCTGACCAAATACTTATTTTCCACCATAATATGCAAATAAAATGATAAAAAAACAGACAATGTGATTTTCTGGATTTTTTTTTCTCAGTTTGTCTCCCATAGTTGAGGTCTACCTATGATGTAAATTACAGACGCCTCTCATCTTTTTAAGTGGTGGAACTTGCACTATTGCTGACTGACTAAATACTTTTTTGCCCCACTGTATATATATATATATATATATATATATATATATATATATATATATATATATATATATATCTTGGGTACACTGTCTATCTTTACCAAGGTGTAGTTGTTCACAATATTCTCTGGAGGGGAGTCTAGGCTGCTCTGCATAATTAATTGGAGTAAAAGCTGTACCTGGAAGAAAACTCTGCCTCCAATGTTAATTTGCGTACCACCCCTTCCCATGCACGTCACAGTGCCATGTGACATGCAGTTATGGCGCTGGAATCCTGCGCCTGCACTCGCATGATTCTACTTACCTTTTCTGCCCTTCTATGGGCAGTGTCTTCACCGCTCCTATGCCCAGGTACCAGCGAGACACTGCTACTTCAGTAGCTGTGACCCGCCTGCACAGAAGAACAATGAAGCCAATGCCCATAGCAGGGTGGAGAAGGTAAGTATAATCATGCGAGTGCAGCGCCATAACTGCATGTCACATGTCACTGTGACGTGCATGGGAAGGGGTGGTACGCAAATTAACACCGGCGGCAGAGTTTTCTTCCAGGCATGCATGTCCCAAAGCCTGGAAGAACTAATTAACATACAAAAATTAAAAGTCTATTTCTCAGCAACAAGACAGGAGCTATGATGCATACAGGTATGACTATTTTGACAATTCTATCACCTGTATGACCATAATAATAGGTTCAAGTCGTCCCAGGGGGGTGACAGGGGGTAAATACCATAAAATCTCTGGAATTGTATGGCCAATCTAAAAAAATGAAAAAAGAAAACTAATACTCAGGAAAGCAGCAGAAATAGAGAGCAAAAACTGAACACTTTTGACTGGGTTACAGGTCCTCTTTAAAACATCAGTACTTTGTATGTATGAAAAGAAACTTTCAGAAATAAATTTTTAGCTATAAAAAAAAAAGTAACACAGACCTTTCTTGGATGCAACACTTTTACTTTTAACATAAAGGGAAAAAAACAAAAAACGGCAGTGAAACTATATGACTAAGGAATTTTCATGTTTTTTCACATTGAATTTGTTTTGAATATAGTAAAAGTTGTCAGGTTGTATGTACAGTACTGTAGTTCCCCAGGGTTACAAAACTGAGAAAACAGGTATCCAACATACCAGTCAATACTGTCTCTTAGTAGTGCAATGCTAATTTTCTAGTAATTTTATACTCTTTTTAAACAGCTATGTATTATAGGTAATGCAGGCAGAAATCTATGCAAGTTTGTTTTCTCAAGGCTGTAAAATGGCAGCATTTTACTATTCTAGTCATGGCTACAAACACTCAGAACTATACTTTGTATCTAGGTAACAGAACCTGGGTCATTATAACCCTATGATGATCAAAGTTGAGTGCAACTCATGGAACCCTTACACATTTACCTTATATAACCAGTCTTTTCTTTTTACTTCTCTGTTTAATTTTACTATGACTATAATGAATGGGCTGATTCTTCATCGAATTAGAAGTACATACTTAACTCCTTTCTGGCATTGGACGTACTGTTACATCCATGTGACCTGGGACTTAATTTCCATGGATGGAATAGTACATCATATGCGATCAGCCGCGCTCACGGGGGGAGCGCGGCTGATAGCAGCCAGTTGTCAGCTGATTCTCACAGCTGACACCCGACAATAAGTGCCAGGAGCGGTCACGGACCGCACCCGGCACTTTAACCCCCGGAACACTGAGATCAAACATGATTGCAGTGTTTCGGAGCCGGCAGAGGGGTTGACAGCAGCACGCCGCGGGGTCCCAATCGCTGCCATGGAGACCCGATGTCGTCATGATGACATCCGGGTTTCCAGACCTGAGAGATTTCCTGCCATGTGCAGTGATGACCAGGAAGTCTCTCAGGTCAGAGTAATAAAAGCTGCAGAGCTGACAGCTTCTATAGCATGTAGATCTGCATGCTATAGAAGCAAACAGCCTGCACAAAATGAAAGTCCCATAGTGGGACACAGTGTAAAAGTTAGAATGAAAAAAAAAAAAAATAATAATTGTAAAAATATTTTAATATTTAGTGAACACCATTAAAAAAAGGCAAAAAAGCAATGCTTTATTATACCGCAGAAAAAAAAGTGGAATAACAGGTGATCAAAAAGATGGATATAAATAAACGTGGTACGGCTGAAAACGTCATTGTGTCCTGCAAAAAAAAAGCCGCCATAACGCTCCATCACCGGAAAAATAAAAAAAGTTATAGCTCTCAGAATAAAGCGATGCAAAAATAATTATTTTTTACATAAAATAGTTTTTATTGTATAAAAGCGCTAAAACATAAAAAAAGATATGAAGTATCGCTGTCATTGTACTGACCAGAAGAATAACACAGATTTATCAATTTTACCACAAGCAGAACGGTATAAAGGCCAGCCACCCCCAAAAGAAATTCATGAATTGCTGGTTTTTGTTCATTCTGCCTCACAAAAATCAGAATAAAAAGCGATCAAAAAATGTCATGGGGCGTCACTTGTGGGGGGTTTCCACTGTTTAGGCACATCAGGGGCTCTCCAAATGCGACATGGCATCCCATCTCAATTCCAGCCAATTTTGTGTTGAAAAAGTCAAACAGAGCTCCTTCCCTTTCAAGCTCTGCCATGCACCCAAACAGTGGTTCCCCTCCACATGTGGGGTATCAGCGTACTCAGGACAAATTGCACAATAACTTTTGGGGTTCAATTTCTCCTGTTACCCTTGGGAAAATAAAAGAAATTGGAGCTGAAGTAAATTTTTTGTGAAGAAAAGTTAAATGTTCATTTTTTGTTTAACATTCCAAAAATTCCTGTGAAACACCTGAAGGGTTAATAAACTTCTTGAATGTGGTTTTGAGCACCTTGAGGGGTGCAGTTTTTAGAATGGTGTCACACTTGGATATTTTCTATCATATAGACCCCTCAAAGTGACTTCAAATGTGATGTGGTCCCTAAAAAAAAATGGTGTTGTAAAAATGAGAAATTGCTGGTCAACTTTTAACCCTTATAACTCTCTAACAAAAAACAATTTGGGTTCCAAAATTGTGCTGATGTAAAGTAGACATGTGGGAAATGTTACTTATTAAGTGTTTGGTCACATACCTGTGTGATATAAGGGCATGAGCATTTAAAGTTGGAAAATTGCGAAATTTTCGCCACATTTTCATTTTTTTTTCCAAAAATATACGCAAGTCATGTCAAAGAAATTTTACCACTACCATGAAGTACAATATGTCACGAGAAAACAATGTCAGAATCACCGGGATCAGTTGAAGCGTTCCAGAGTTATAAACTAACAAAGGGACAGTGGTCAGAATTGTAAAAATTGGACTGGTCATGAACATGCCACCCACCCTTGAGGGTATGTGCACACGTCAGGATTTTGTCAGGATTTTCTCAGGATTTTGTCAGGATTTTTCCTCAGGTTTTGTAGCCAAAACCAGGAGTGGGTGATAAATGCAGAAGTGGTGCATATGTTTCTATTATACTTTTCCTCTAATTGTTCCACTCCTGGTTTTGGCTACAAATCCTGATGAAAAATCCTGAGAAAATCCTGACAAAATCCTGACGTGTGCACATAGCCTCAGGGTAAAGGGCTATTTTCAATATTGAGAGTTATCCCATTATTCCCACCAAGGACAACATTTTCAAAGAGTTTGCGTGGGTTTCCTCCACACTCCAAAGACATACTGATAGGGATCTTAGACTCTAAAACCCCAGGGGACAGTGATGATGTCTGCAAAACACTGTGGAATTAATAGCACATATGAATGACTAAAATAAAATCCCCTATACAATGTCAAGTGAATAACTTTCCAATTGCTGAGGCACACAGCGATCCCGAGAGCAATGGTTTTGAAGAGCCCCAACTGAATGCAACAGGAGTCATACATGTTCACTGACATTCCCATTCACTCTTAATAGGAACATCGAAGCTTGGCGAGCACTGCGCTTAGCTGATCTTCAGCACTCCCATTACAATAAATGAAGTGGCAGTGAACTTGATCGGCCTCGGTTTTAAAGAGGCCAAATTCTCAGGGTCAATGTAGGCCACAGCAGTCAGACTCCCAGCAATTGGAAACTTATCCCCTATTCCAATAGGGGATAGCATTGAAACTTTAGAATAGCCCTTCAAAAGCTACATTCCCAGGTTGCATCTCCACTGCAGACTTCTCTGAGTGACATCACCAAAAGTATTAACAGCTATGGATATCATCACAAAAATGGTGTGACCGCTGTAGGATGTATTCTTATGTTGCAGATCCCCATAGACTTTAAAGTTAGCGTCTGATCTGTAAAACAAATGACATTAGGACATGCATGGTGGTTCATGGACTGGAGACACAGATTTTAAAACAAATGTGGATCATTGTAAATCTATGGGTCATTGGGCAGTCTGAGAAAATAAAATGGGCACAATAGGATGTGTCACACACATGTGTGAATGGAGCCTTTGGCCGGGGCCACACTTGCGAGTGCAATGCGAGAAACTCGTGTGAGTGTCTCGCATCAATACCCGGCACTGCCGCCGGCACTCGGGACCGGAGTGTGCGGATGGATGCTCCGCTCCCGAATGCCAAGTATTGATGTGAGAGACTCGTGCCAGTTTCTCGCATTGCACTCGCAAGTGTGACTCTGGCCTTCCAAGGAGAATGCAGGCAGGGAAAAGGAAACAGGTTGCAGGAAGGTTAATAAGATGTTACTTTAGCCATATCAGGCTTACTTAATCAGAAAGAAGTATAATACGCTTTAAATGAAATATGACTCATTCGGGCATATTCACTTTACAGAGGTTCTCGTTAGTGCCCTGTTATTTTAAAAATGGACATTACACAGTCCCATGTTATTTAATGGACATGCTCATACATCCATTTTTGCTGGATTAATGTATCCTTCCATTAAACTCAGTACATGTCCAATTCTGATCAGTGTTTTGAAATATACTCTGCAATGCAACGTATAAGTTTCCATTAAAAGTGCATTGCACTTGATTCATACACAAAAACTAACACCGTCGTCTGAATGTGCCCTTAAGCTTCCTTCTTTCTTTCAATTTTCTTTTTATTGAAGTTTTAATAATTACAAACAAGTAGAACATCAAGAACTATGAATGAGCATATCAAAGTGCATAAGAACAAGTGTCAAGTTAGTGTTATAAACTCAAGTTAACTGACACTAATAAGTTTATATATTTTTAAAGAAAAGGAGTCCAACATCTCATTCAAAATTGTTGATAGGGGAGTAACTTTATAGATTTAGAGAGATGAGAGGGTATAGGGGGAAACAGAGAGATAGTGGAAAATAGAGGGGGGGAGGAGCTGGGGGTGTAAAGGGGGGTTAGGTTAGGATGGCACCTTGGGAATTGAATGATTTATGGCACTATTGCAGAGTAAAAAGAATCCTGGGTCCTAAATTGGACCCAAGAATTCCAAGTGTTATAGAAATTATCAGTGGTATGGTTCACTCTTGCAGCTACTTCTTCTATGTGGAACAGTTGCTCAATTTTAGAACAGAGCTGGCTGGAGATGGGTATGTTCTTAGTGTTCCAGTATGACGGAATTAAAGATTTCCCAGCAATTATAATGAACTGAGCCATCTTGGAGGCGTTTTTTTCATTTGGCCAGAGAGGGAAGTTTAAAAAGACATTTTCCGGATTCAAAGTTGTCCGTTTTCCTAAGACCTTACATATAATAGAATTAATCTCACTCCAAATCGGAGTAAGCTTCGAGCAGGACCACCACATGTGTATGTAGGAACCATCTGCTACTTCACATCTCCAGCAGTTAGTGGTTATATTGCGATGCCATCTCTGGGTGAGCTTGGGCGTTATATACCTCTGGAGATAATTTTATACGAATTTTCCTGAATCCGCACACATGTAGATGGACCATGCGAGTTTCTATATATATATATATATATATATATATATATATATATATATATATATATATATATATATATATATATATATATATATATATATATATATATATATAATTTGTGTTTCAGAGAAGGAGGTACCTATGTCTTTTTCCCATCTAGCTAGATAAGCACGTTTCAATGGTGTATCTACAGTCATGGACAAAAATTTTGAGAATGAGACAAATATTAATTTTTCCAAAGTCTACTGCTTCATTTTTTCTAATGGCAATTTGCATATACTCCTGAATGTCAGAGTGATCAGCTTAACAGCAATTACTGTACTTGCAAAGTCAATATTTGCCCAGAAAATGAACTTTAACCCCCAAAACACATTTCAACATCATTGCAGTCCTGCCTTAAAAGGAGCAGCTAACATCGTTTTAGTGATTGATCCATTAACACAGGTGTGGGTGTTGATGAGGACAGGGCTGGCGATCAATCAGTCATGATTAAGTAAGAATGACATCACTGGACACTTTAAAAGGAGGCTGGTGCTTGGTATCATTGTTTCTCTTCAGTTAACCATGGTTATCTCTAAAGAAACATGTGCAGCCATCATTGCACTGCACAAAAATGGCCTAACAGGGAAGAGTATCGCAGCTACAAAGATTGCACCTCAGTCAACAATCTATCGCATCATCAAGAACTTCAAGGAGAGAGCTTCCATTGTTGTCAAAAAGGCTCCAGGGCGCCCAAGAAAGACCAGCAAGCGCCAGGACCGTATCTTACAACTGTTTCAGCTGCGGGATCGGACTACCAGCAGTGCCGAGCTTGCTCAGGAATGGCAGCAGGCTGGTGTGAGTGCTTCTGCACGCACTGTGAGGCGGAGACACTTTGAGCAAGGCCTGGTTTCAAGGAGGGCAGCAAAGAAGCCACTTCTCTCCAGAAAAAACATCAGGGGCCGACTGATATTCTGCAAAAGGTACAGGGAGTGGACTGCTGAGGACTGGGGCAAAGTCATTTTCTCTGATGAATCCCCTTTTCGATTGTTTGGGACATCTGGAACACAGCTTATTCGGAGAAGAAGAGGTGAGCGCTACCACCAGTCTTGTCTCATGCCAACTGTAAAGCATCCTGAAACCATTCATGTGTGGGGTTGCTTCTCAGCCAAGGGAATCGGCTCACTCACAGTCTTGCCTAAAAACACAGCCATGAATAAAGAATGGTACCAGAATGTCCTCCAAGAGCAACTTCTCCCAACCGTCCAAGAGCAGTTTGGCGCCCAACAATGCCTTTTCCAGCATGATGGAGCACCTTGCCATAAAGCAAAGGTGATAACTAAATGGGTCATGGAACAAAACAGAAATTTTGGGTCCATGGCCTGGAAACTCCCCAGATCTTAATCCCATTGAGAACTTGTGGTCAATCATCAAGAGACGGGTGGACAAACAAAAACCAACAAATTCTGGCAAAATGCAAGCATTGATTATGCAAGAATGGACTGCTATCAGTCAGGATTTGGTCCAGAAGTTGATTGAGAGCATGCCAGGGAAAATTGCAGAGGTCTTGAAGAAGAAGGGTCAACACTGCAAATATTGACTTGCTGCATTAACTCATTCAAACTGTCAATATAACCTATTGGTACTCGTAATATGATTGCAATTATATTTCTGTATGTGATATAAACATCAGACAAACACTAATAAAAACCAGAGGGCAGCAGATCATGTGAAAATATAATTTTGGTGTCATTCTCAAAAATTTTGGCCATGACTGTATACTAATTAGTGATTGGTATACTATTGAAAGGATTCGGGTGTGCCCTTAAGCTTCCATTCAGATTTATTAATGCATATTGCTTGTGAAGGAAAAAGAGGAAAACACATAGGCTAGACACACTGAGCAATATAAGGTCAAAGAGGTTTGTTGAATGGACAAGACAACATTACTGTGCACTATTGATTTGCTTACAGCGGTGTTGTAGCACTTGTGGGCACACAGTATAAAAAAAAAGCAAAGAAGTGACCTTGGAGCACTCTCGGGGTTACAAATACAGAGATACATGAACACTGCAGTCACTTTATTGCTTTCTGCTCCCACATGACCTATGTTCTCTATTAGGAAAAGTACAAATATATGACTGTGGGGGTGAAGAGGCAGCAGTACCAGCAGGGGCAAAGGATGAAAAGGTCAGTGTAACAGGCCAACATGAAGTGTAAAGTGTGGCTATCTCTCTAAGTGTATGGGCCAATATTTATGTCACGGGAGTGGTGAAACCACTGTACCGTGGTCTGAGGAGAGCCTGAACGGGTGCAACTAAGTGAGCACCTGACTCTTCACTAGAGTCCCTAGTGGTGGGGTTAGGTTTGGCTCCCCATGAACATCAGGTCGGCGTCCCTGCCGAGGGAACGGAGAAGCATGCAGGGACACCAGCACTACAATTTACAACCTACAGTTGAAAGGTAAAGCACAAACATAAATAAAGAAGGGCAGATTTGTTACATTTTCCAAATGGCTCTCATTCGAACCTATGGATGAGTCTCCACTAGCAGCCACTTTGTGGATGGGAAAGCTGTGCAGTCTGTGAGGAAGGCTGAAGAAGATCCTGTAATACACATATTCTGGTTAAGTCATGAAACTATCTGTTTATGTTCAATAAAGGTTCCCCTGCGCAGAAGAACAATGAGGCCAATGCCCATAGAAGGGTGGAAAAGGTAAGTATAATCGCGCAACTGCAGGGTGCAGGTGTGGGATTCCGAAGCCACCAGTACACATCACAGGGCACTGTGACGCTGATGGGAGAAGGTGGGGTACACAAATGAAGACTGGAGGCAGATTTCTTCCAGGCACCACACGTTCCGGAGCATGGAAGAATTCATTAACGTAAAGATTAAAAGATAATTTCTCAACAAGACCGCAGCTATGACTATTTGAACAATACTATCACCTGTATACCCATATTAATAGCTTAAAATTGTACTAGGGGGTGACAGATTCCCTTTAAAATGATTTGGTTTTTTTTCCCCCAAAACAGCCATGGATGTAATATAATAAAAAAAAAAAACCACACAGCACTAATCTATTAGCAAGGCAATACAGTGCTGACCCTCCAGTGATGCTTACATGTGTGCTGTTCTACTGGCATCACTACTCAGTGATGGCAGCCATGAAAACAATAATATGCCACAAAGAAAAAGCACCACAAAGTGGTCATGCTGGACTGTCAATTTCATAAGTTAGAAAACCCCTGTACTTTTGCTTAGTTTGTTTGTCTCAGTATTGCAACACCTTTCCATATAAACAGCCTCGATGATGGGTGCTTGCTAGCAGAAAGGCTACATTTGCCCATCCAAGAAAAATGTTCATGTACTATTATACCAACTCTGCCTCTGCAAAATAAAATACCTGATGACCGCTAACTCTTTCTGAAGGTCAGTAATTCCACAAATAAGGTTGATGAGGCATACCTGTTTATTGGAAGCCATTCCATGTGACTACCAGATGACAGTGCTAGAGAGAATACAAAGAAAAAGAGAAGGTGTAAAGCGGTCTTCAGAGTCAAAAGGGCTACTTTGAGGAATCTAAGGTTTAATACACATTCTAGTTTACTCTTTGTTTCCATATTTGTAATTTTGTGGTTTGGCTGCCATAAGTCTAAATCTACAATGTGCACATTCCAATAAGAAAAAGGAAAACCAATGATTGAACAAACTTTTAATCAGTACTTTATTTGACAATATAAAATGGAACAACTGACTGCAAATTTGTATTAATAGTATGTCTCTCTTGTCATTTTATTCTTTTTCTCAAGTCATCCTTGACAGCACTACAAGCGAGGGGGTCCGCCCTTCAAAGACAGGAAACCTTAAGGATAAAAAGGGTGTCACCTCTCTCCGCATCAGTTGGTTTCATGTCCTTGACAGGGGAACCTTGTTAGAACAGCGGTAACAGGAGTTAGAAGATTATTCCCAGAATTGGGTCGGTTGGTTCCAGGCAGGACACAGTTTCTGCTGCGGCCAGCGCCGAGAAACTGGAAGCACAAAGCTGGGTCTAGGGGGGGCCTTTTCTTACATGAGGGCATTAGCGGTGGCATCATAACCCTGTGGCTGCCCGGTGGCTACACGCCCTGGTATGTGCAGGAACCGCGATACAGGAAGTCCCGCTGTGATGACGCACCCCAGTGACAGCTGACTCAGAGTGTACTTCCAGGGGCGAGACTGGAAACTACATGGAATTACATGGAACAAGGTGGTCGGCTGGTCCCCATGCCTATGTAAGGAGTGACCACTGGCCAAGCTGGGCTCCTGTGCTCCAAACACAGCAGCCAGAGTCCAATTCTGCGAGAGCAGCAGCAGTTTGATAAGGAGAATCAGCCACAGCATCTTCAACCACTGCGACTGAAACAGCCCCAGAAACAGAAGAAGTCCACCAGCAACCACGTTGAGCTTGATGGGACAGCAGCAGTGGAGTTGGGGTGATCCCTCGGGTGGAGTAAGAGTAAGTCCAACCACAGAGAATGTGCTCTCTGTTGGCAGGGATTATCTAGGACGTGGCCAAAAAAAAGTTGTGTCAGTCCTGCATAGAATAGACTATTTCGGAGGAATCCCCAAATTTTACTTCAAATTTAAGATCCCTTATTAGGATGGAAGCAAAAAACTCTTTAACGTCACTATCCCACTCAGACGATAAAAAAAATCTAAGAATAAAAAAACGCCAGAAGATCCTCCCTGTTGTCCGAAAAGTCTTCAGATTCAAAGGGAAAGGGTCATTATGAGTCTTCAGAGTTCCATCTCGTCTGACAGTGACACAGGGAGTCGACATTGCTTTACGTTAGAGGAAGTGTATAGTTTAATAGTCAGTGAAAGCAACAATGGGTCTGGTTGACCAAAAAAACTGAAAATCTATTCAGTACATGATGTTCGAGGACCTTGAACAGAAGACCTTCCCCATTAACAAGAGAAAGCCGAGCCTTATTGATAAAGAATGGAGAAAGCCAGAGAAGAGAGGTTCCTTCCCATCATCCTTTAAAAGGAAGTATACCTTTGAAGAGGAGGCTACAACGTCCTGGGAGAAGGCTCCAAAGCTGGATGTGGCAATCTCAAAGGGCTTAAGAAAGTTTTAACTTCCCTTTGAATATCAGGGATTATTGCCTAGACAGTAAAGCCGATTGTTTCCTTAACCCCTTAGTAACCTAGCCAATTTTTTTTTAAATCTGACCAGCGTCTCTTTATGTGGTAATAACTCTAGAACGCTTCAACATATCCCACTGATTTTAAGGTGGTTTTGTCGTAAAATATTGTACTTTATGATAATAGTAAATTATGGTTGATATGTTTTGTGGTTATTCATAAAAATATCAGAAATTTTACAAAAATGTAAAAAATTATATTATATATTATAATTTTGAGATTAGACCCAGGTTACTTCCCTAAAGTAGTCTCAAAATTCCATACATCACAGGAGATAGTATTAGAACAAAAGGATGGCAACACTAAGAATCATAAGGATGAAAGGTTGCATACTTTAGATGCCTTGCAGGAAACATGGAGCCCTCTTCCTATCCTTTCAGGTACCTTGAAAGGGACTTAAAGTGTCAAAGGGGACTTTAGCAAGATGGATCAGAGAAGACATCAAAATAGCTTAAGTGAAAGTCTGAAGGTTCACTCATCAAGAGCTATAGCAGCATCCTGGGCAGAGAGGTAGGATGTCTCCATCGAACAGATCTGTAAGGCAGCAACATGATCTTCACCTTCCACCACTTAAAAGCACTAAAGGCTGTATTTATCATCATCTTCTGACCTCACATTTGGGAGAACAGTTCTACAGGCTGTGGTCCCTCCATAAAAAAATAATTATTCTCTGTAATTCTATGGTTCTGCGGTCATTGGCGACTGAGAAATACGTAATTACTTACAAATAATGGGTTTTTTTTTTCAGAACCCATGAAGGCACCCTTATCCATCCTGTTACTAAGTTGTTCACTTTTTCTGGTTGGTGGGTCTCACTTGATGGGTGAAGGGTTTTATCTAATGCTGTGTAATTAACTAATTGGAGGTCTTCTAATGCTCTGTAAACCAACTGTTACCCAAAGCAGTGCCATCTTTTTTATCCTGAAGGTCTCCTGTCCTTGAAGGGTTGATCACCTCCCTCTCTCATGGTGCTGTCATGGGTTCCAAACAAACACATTACCGGTAAAGTAATTCAAAAAAGTAAACAAAAAGGCAAAGTTAATGAACACTGCAAGGGGTCGTAAATTTCAAGTCAACTCCACTGTAATGCTGCTTGGTTTTTGTTCCATCAGAGTAAATATTTGTGAAATGCTACAAAACATCTCGAGATGAAGTACAGCACTTTGGTAAAGCAAAGGTTGAGATCATACATAGCCAGAGAGAAAACAGAGCTCTGGAATCTAAAAGGGGATGACGATAATAAATAAAAAGCAAGAACACATTTTCATTTATTTGCTTAGTGAATACAAATGAATGCTGGAGCAGTAACACTGCAGGGCTTGGATGGGTCAGAGGTTGGCATATGTAACCGCCGGATTCTAAATTGACAGCAAAGTGGCTATATCATT
The DNA here is from genome assembly GCF_051348905.1 of Ranitomeya variabilis. NCBI lineage: Eukaryota > Metazoa > Chordata > Amphibia > Anura > Dendrobatidae > Ranitomeya > Ranitomeya variabilis. Next base: position 276,020,829 of record NC_135236.1, on the reverse strand, counting down.
TTAGAGGGCAGCACTTATTGGCAATTATATGCTAGGCTCACAATAAAATAAGTGCAGTGAGCACTGCCAGGCAGGCCACATAGTGCTGCAGTGTACAAGTCATTTGCTACTAATAGAATACTGCTTATATTTATATATTGCTCAAAAGGAATTCAAAGTCATTAGCTATTTTGAAGTAAATAAAAAAACATGTTTATGCAATTTGCACAATAACATCAGTGTTACTAACAGGACATACTTTAAGGGATCATTCGCATTTTGGTCATGATACCTATATCAGTTTCTTAACACCACACATCAATGAGCCCAAAGGTAAGGGGAGCAAAATATCCTTACACACTGTATCCCACAGTTAGCTCTATGACCGTATCATTCGTATTGAGTAAGGGAATAATATAGCCATATTGAGAGTAAGGTCAACAAATAACCGTGCAGTGACCTAGGTGTTCAAAATGTCCACTGATAATCCCACATCTATGCTGGTACTAGTAAAAGTGCATAAAGCAAGTTACAAAATATGCACGCGTTCACAAATTCAGAATACAAATATGTAGGGTAAAGTGTGTGATGTGGGTTCATCACCTTGTTGATCTTGACAGTCGGACCCCAGCACATTAGAAGCTGAAGGGACGCAGCACTACAACCTCTTCAACATTTCTCCATGCACAAAGACACTTATGGCTACCGGCTATGATGGATCCAAAACATGGCCCTAATATAAAATGAGGTGTGCTGTAGTTTTTTGCACAGTAAGTGGCCAACAGCACTGTTACATAGGTTGAAAAAAAAGACCTCGGTCCATCAAGTTCACCCTTTCAAAAGGTTGTGCAAGGGAAAACTGAAGAGGACTCTGCGCTAAACTGAAGCTGGGGCAATATATCTTCATAAAGTTCAGACACCTATCAATCAAAAAGTGATCGCAAATCCGAACAATTTAATTCCTAACCCCAAGTGACCGTCAATATGTGATGCAGGTGTTTTATGGTGTGATAGAAACCCTTTGTGAGGCTCTGTGCACACGTTGCGGATTTCTGCGTGGATTTTTCCGCTCAGTCTTTGAAAAATCTGCAGGTAAAACACACTGCACTTTACCTACGGATTACTTGCGGATTTACCACGGATTTCCAGCGTTTTTTGTACGGATTTCACCTGCGTTTTACCACCTGTGGATTCCTAAAGTTTCCGCCCGGTATTTTCCACAGCATGTGCACTGCGGATTTTGTTTTTCATACGTTTACATGGTACTGTACACCGGACGGAAAACTGCTGTGAATCTGCAGTGTCAAATCTGCTGTGAATCCGCAGGCAAAGCCGAAATGTGTGCACAGACCCTCAGTGCACTGTGCAACCCTTCAGTGGGTGTGTGGATGAGGGATAATCTAATAGTTGTTCTAAAGGCTAGAGGTTTTTCATGAATGCCATCAGCATGATCAAAAGGTGACAACCCCTTTGAATAAGTAGCTAGGAATCCCTAATAATGCATTCAGGGACTAAGAAAACCTTGCCTAAACCCAATATTGTTATTGCCTTGAGTTATTCAACCATTACTCCCAAGAAGCATGTTTGTTGTCTTGGAGTCATATTTGACACAGAGCTTTCTTTAATTCCCTATATCCAATCGCTCAACTGCATCTTAAAAACATCCATAATACGACCTTTTCTCACCTTTAAGACCTGCAAAAACTCTACTTATTCATTCTTGCTTGGATTACAGCAACTCTCTACTGATCGGTCTCCCTCTTATCAAATTTTCTCCTCTCCAATCCGTCCTAAATCGAGCAGCCAGAATTGTATTTCTGTCCAGCTGCTTCACTGATGCTTCCACCTTATGCCAGTCATTGCACTGGTTTCCACACACAATAAAGTACAATATAAACTTCCCTCTCTCACCCACAAAGCTCTCCACTTTTCTGCACAACCCTAAATCTCCTCCCTCATTCTGTTATACCAGCCTACCCGTGCTCTCCATTCTGCAACTAATCTAAGACTAACCTCCTCCGAAATCTGAGGCTCCCACTTCAGTCTCCAAGACTTCTCTTGTGCTGCACCAGTTTTCTGAAATGCACCACCCTTAACATTCATATGTATAGCCCCCACATTTTTAAGCATGCTTTAAACACCCTTCTCTTTAGGCAGGTTTATCACCTCACTAATCTAACTCCTCCCCCGTTTCCCCTTTCCAAATTTTCTGCAGAATCTGGTCCCTCCTATTCATATGTTCTACATTCTCTATACAATCGTTAGCACTTGATAATTTTGCTTAACCCCTTGCTGACATTGGACGTACTATCCCGTCGAGGTGGGGTGGGCCCGTATGACCACCGACGGGATAGTACGTCATATGCGATCGGCCGCGCTCACGGGGGGAGTGCAGCCGATCGCGGCCGGGTGTCAGCTGACTATCGCAGCTGACATGCAGCACTATGTGCCAGGAGCGGTCACGGACAGCCCCCGGCCCATTAACCCCCGGCACACTGCGATCAAACATGATCGCAGTGTTCCAGCGGTATAGGGAAGCATCGCGCATGGAGGGGGCTCCCTGCGGGCTTCCCTGAGACCCCCGGAGCAATGTGGTGTGATCGCGTTGCTCCGAGGGTCTCTTACCTCCTCCTCCCTGCAGCAGGTCCGGATCCAAAATGGCCACAGCATCCGGGTCCTGCAGGGAGGTGGCTTCACAGCGCCTGCTCAGAGCAGGCGCCGGGAAGCCTGGAGGAGCTGTGCACGTCAGATCGCCGATCTGACAGAGTGCTGTGCAAACTGTCAGATCAGCGATCTTACACTATAACATGATGCTCCCCCCTGGGGCAATGTTATATTGTAAAATATATATATATATATATATATATATATATATATATATATATATATATATATATATATATATATATATATATATATATATATATATATATATATATATTCACATGTGTAAAAGAAATGTAAAAAAATTCCAAAGAAAAAAAATATATTGTTCCTATAAATACATTTCTTTATCTGCAATGCCTACAAGTAGTATTCAACCCCCTGCAGATTTAGCAGGTTTAATAAGATGCAAATAAGTTAGAGCCTTCAAACTTCAAACAAGAGCAGGATTTATTAACAGATGCATAAGTCTTACAAACCAAAAAGTTTTGTTGCTCAGTTAAATTTTTATAAATTTTAAACATAAAAGTGTTGGTCAATTATTATTCAACCCCTAGGTTTAATATTTTGTGGAATAACCTTTGTTTGCAATTACAGCTAATAATCGTCTTTTATAAGACCTGATCAGGCCGGCACAGGTCTCTGAATTTATCTTGGCCCACTCCTCCATGCAGATCTTCTCCAAGTTATCTAGGTTCTTTGGGTGTCTCATGTGGACTTTAATCTTGAGCTCTTTCCACAAGTTTTAAATTGGGTTAAGGTCAGGAGACTGACTAGGCCACTGCAACACCTTGATTTTTTGCCTCTTGAACCAGGTCTTGGTTTTCTTGGCTGTGTGCTTTGGGTCGTTCTCTTGTTGGAAGATGAAATGACGACCCATCTTAAGATGCTTGATGGAGTAGCGGAGGTTCTTGGCCAAAATCTCAAGGTAGGCTGTGCTATCCATCTTCCCATGGATGCGGACCAGATGGCCAGGCCCCTTGGCTGAGAAACAGCCCCACAGCATGATGCTGCCACCACCATGCTTGACTGTAGGGATGGTATTCTTGGGGTCGTATGCAGTGCCATCCAGTCTCCAAACGTCACGTGTGTGGTTGGCACCAAAGATCTCGATCTTGGTCTCATCAGACCAGAGAACCTTGAACCAGTCAGTCTCAGAGTCCTCCAAGTGATCATGAGCAAACTGTAGACGAGCCTTGACATGACGCTTTGAAAGTAAAGGTACCTTACGGGCTCGTCTGGAACGGAGACCGTTGCGGTGGAGTACGTTACTTCTGGTATTGACTGAAACCAATGTCCCCACTGCCATGAGATCTTCCCGGAGCTCCTTCCTTGTTGTCCTTGGGTTAGCCTTGACTCTTCGGACAAGCCTGGCCTCGGCACGGGAGGAAACTTTCAAACGCTGTCCGGGCCATGGAAGGCTAACAGTAGTTCCATAAGCTTTCCACTTCCGGATGATGCTCCCAAGAGTGGAGACAGGTAGGCCCAACTCCTTGGAAAGGGTTTTGTACCCCTTGCCAGCCTTGTGACCCTCCACGATCTTGTCTCTGATGGCCTTGGAATGCTCCTTTGTCTTTCCCATGTTGACCATGTATGAGTGCTGTTCACAAGTTTGGGGAGGGTCTTAAATAGTCAGAAAAGGCTGGAAAAAAGAGATAATTAATCCAAACATGTGAATCTCATTGTTCTTTGTGCCTGAACTACTTCTTAATACTTTAGGGGAACCAAACAGAATTCTGGTGGGTTGAGGGGTTGAATAATAAATGACCCTCTGAAAAAAAAAAATAAACAAAGAAATAACATTCTTTTTTGCTGCAGTGCATTTCACACTTCCAGGCTGATCTACAGTCCAAATGTCACAATGCCAAGTTAATTCCAAATGTGTAAACCTGCTAAATCTGCAGGGGGTTGAATACTACTTGTAGGCACTGTAAATAAAAAAAAATAAATAAAAGTACACATATTTAGTATCGCCACGTCCGTAACGACCCGACCTATAAAACTGTCCCACTAGTTAACCCCTTCAGTGAACACAGCAAAAAAAAAAAAAAAAAAACGAGGCAAAAAACAACGCTTTATTATCATACCGCCAAACAAAAAGTAGAATAACACACAATCAAAAAGACGGATATAAATAACCATGGTACCGTTGAAACCGTCATCTTGTCCAGCAAAAAACGAGCTGCCATACAGCATCATCAAAGAAAAAATAAAAAAGTTATAGTCCTCAGAATAAGGCGATGCAAAAATATTTTTTTTCTATAAAATAGTTTTTATCGTATAAAAGCGACAAAACATAAAAAAATGATATAAATGAGGTATCACTGTAATCGTACTGACCCGAAGACTAAAACTGCTTTATCCATTTTACCAAACGCGGAACGGTATAAACGCCTCCCCCAAAATAAATTCATGAATAGCCTCACAAAAATCGGAATAAAAAGTGATCAAAAAATGTCACGTGACCGAAAATGTTACCAATAAAAACGTCACCTCGTCCCGCAAAAAACAAGACCTCACATGACTCTATGGACCAAAATATGGAAAAATTATAGCTCTCAAAATGTGGTAACGCAAAAAATATTTTTTGCAATAAAAAGCATCTTTCAGTGTGTGACGGCTGCCAATCATAAAAATCCGCTAAAAAATCCGCTACAAAAGTAAATCAAACCCCTGTTCATCACCCCCTTAGTTAGCAAAAAATTAAAAAAATGTATTAATTTCTACTTTCCCATTAGGGTTAGGGTTGGGTTAGATATAGGTCTAGGGTTAGGGTTGGGGCTAGGGTTAAGGCTACAGTTAGGGTTGGGGCTAAAGTTAGGGTTGGGGCTAAAGTTAGGGTTTGGATTACATTTACAGTTGGGAATAGGGTTGGGATTAGGGTTGTGTCAGGGTTAGGGGTGTGGTTAGGGTTACCGTTGGGATTAGGGTTTCAGTTATAATTGGGGGATTTCCACTGTTTAGGCACATCAGGGGCTCTCCAAATGCGACATGACGTCCGATCTCAATTCCAGCCAATTCTGCATTGAAAAAGTAAAACAGTGCTCCTTCCCTTCCGAGCTCTCCGTGCGCCCAAACAGGGGTTTACCCCAACATATGGGGTATCAGCGTACTCAAAACACATTGGACAACAACTTTTGGGGTCCAATTTCTCCTGTTACCATTGGGAAAATACAAAACTGGGGGCTAAAAAATAAGTTTTGTGGAAAAAAAAAGATTTTTTTATTTTTATGTCTCTGCGTTATAAACTGTAGTGAAACACTTGGGGGTTCAAACTTCTCACAACACATCTAGATAAGTTCCTTGGGGGGTCTAGTTTCCAATATGGGGTCACTTGTGGGGGGTTTCTACTGTTTAGGTACATTAGGGGCTCTGCAAATGCAATGTGATGCCTGCAGACCAATCCATCTAAGTCTGCATTCCAAATGACGCTCCTTCCCTTCTGAGCTCTGCCATGCGCTCAAACGGTGGTTCCCCCCACATATGGGGTATCAGCGTACTCAGGACAAATCGGACAACAACTTTTGGGGTCTAATTTCAACTGTTACCCTTGAAAAAATACAAAACTGGGGGCTAAAAAATAATTTTTGTGGAAAAAAAAGGATTTTTTATTTTCACGGCTCTGCGTTATAAACTGTAGTGAAACACTTGGGGGTTCAAAGTTCTCACAACACATCTAGATAAGTTTCTTAGGGGGTCTACTTTCCAAAATGGTGTCACTTGTGGGGGGTTTCAATGTTTAGGCACATCAGTGGCTCTCCAAACGCAACATGGCATCCCATCTCAATTCCAGTCAATTTTGCATTGAAAAGTCAAATGGCGCTCCTTCGCTTCCGAGCTCTGCCATGTGCCCAAACAGTGGTTTACCCCCACATATGGGGTATCGGCGTACTCAGGACAAATTGTACAACAACTTTTGGGGTCCATTTTCTCCTGTTACCCTTGGTAAAATAAAACAAATTGGAGGTGAAGTAAATTTTTGGTGAAAAAAAGTTAAATGTTCATTTTTATTTAAACATTTCAAAAATTCCTGTGAAACACCTTAAGGGTTAATAAACTTCTTGAATGTGGTTTTGAGCACCTTGAGGGGTGCAGTTTTTAGAATAATGTCACACTTGGTTATTTTCTATCATATAGACCCCTCAAAATAACTTCAAATGAGATGTGGACCCTAAAAAAAAATGGCGTTGTAAAAATGAGAAATTGCTGGTCAACTTTTAACCCTTATAACTCCCTAACAAAAAAAAAATTTGGTTCCAATATTGTGCTGATGTAAAGTAGACATGTGGGAAATGTTACTTATTAAGTATTTTGTGTGACAAATCTCTGTGATTTAATTGCATAAAAATTCAAAGTTGGAAAATTGCAAAATTTTTAAAATTTTCGCCAAATTTCCATTTTTTTCACAAATAAACGCAGGTAATATCAAATAAATTTTACCACTATCATGAAGTACAATATGTCACGAGAAAACATTGTCAGAATCACCGGGATTCGTTGAAGTGTTCCAGAGTTATAACCTCATAAAGGGACAGTGGTCAGAATTGTAAAAATTGGCCTGGTCATTAACGTGCAAACCACCCGTGGGGGTAAAGGGGTTAAACAGATACTGACTGATGACCAGTTCATGCAGCTTCATTTGAAAAGGAGATTTTTGTTTACTTACCGTAAAATCTTTTTCTCCGAGCCAATCATTGGGGGACACAGACCGTGGGGACACAGACCGTGGGTGTTATGCTGCTTGCCACTAGGAGGACACTAAGTGATACAAAGAAAGTTAGCTCCTCCCCTGCAGTATACACCCTCCTGCTGGCCCTCAGCTAACTAGTTCGGTGCAAAAAAGCAGTAGGAGATCAGTAACAACATATTAGCTTACAGCATGTCATATTATATATGAGAGTATAGCATATCGGATTGTAAAAACAAGCATAAGCCAATACCAGGGTGGGAGCTGTGTCCCCCAATGATTGGCTCGGAGAAAAAGATTTTACGGTAAGTAAACAAAAATCTCCTTTTCTCCTACGCCTCATTGGGGGACACAGACCGTGGGACGTACCAAAGCAGTCCCTGGGTGGGGACAACGTCAGATCAGGCTCTGTGTAACTGCTACTTACAAGTGCGCCACCGCGGCCTGCAGAGTCCGCCTGCCCAGAGTCACATCTGTGGAAGTCTGGGAATTATAATGCTTCAAGAATGCATGCGGACTGGACGAATCTGCAAGCTTGCAGGCGTGTCTTGTTGACGCCTGGTGCCTGGAACCCAGGATAGACAGGGAGATAGGCTGTCTTCTAACACGGAAGGACTCCTGGATGGTGAAAGAATACACCAGGCTAAATGGCCGATGGAAACGGCCAAACCCTTCCTGTAAAAGTCAGGAAGCCTTCCTCTTACCGTTAGGAAACCCAAGATACAGTGTCCAACCTTCGGAAGGACGCCGTCCTCAAGACATACCTACTCAGAGCACTAGCTTTGTCCGGAATATGGGGACCTCATTCCATCTTGTGGAGTGGTGCCAAAAAAGATGAGGGAAGAACTATGCCCTCATGACAGTAGTAATACAAAACCACCTTGGTAACTAGGGACAGGGAAGGCTTGAGGACAACCTTGCCTTGAAGGAAATAAGAGAAAAAAGTCTGAAAAGACCCGTTAGCACCGAAGACTCGTCAGGATGAGGATACCGCCGAGAAAAAGGGGGCAACCTTCCCTAATAGAATAGATCCCAATGATCTAACGGTATGCAATAGGGAAGAACTACATGTGAAAACATCCTGCGAGGTGGTCCCTACTTGCAGTTTTGTTGCAGAAAGACGAACTGCAAGCGAACTGACGTGGTCAATGCGGATTTCCGAGGATCACTGGGGCCCTTTCTGTTTCCGAAAAGCTTTCGGAAGTGGAAACTGGTACCACGGAATAACCGGAGCATGCAGTGCGAAGGCTCCTGGATCTCGAGGCCGAACAACAAACTCCAGTACACAGGCGATCAGTCAGGACGCCATCCGAACCACAACTGTAGAGCTCCAGTGAAGGCGGGTCTGATGGAATACTTCCGGTGAAGTTCCCACTCACTTGAGGTGAAACCCTGACGGCTAAATATGTTCGCAGCCCAGAGGTCTACTCCTGGGATATGTACTGCCAAGATCACCGAGTGATAGATCTCGGCCCATGTGAGTTACTTTGGCCATGGTGCTTGAACGTGGGTACTCGCTAGATGATTGACGTATGACACAGCCGTGGCGTTGTCCAATTGAATTCGGATGGGTTGACCCGCCATAAGGAGAGGACCTACTATAGGACTACCCTTGAGATCTCCAGAGCAATGATCGGGAGAAGAGAACTGGCATTGGAAGTTACTAGTAACCATGGAACCGGGAGAAAAAACTCCGGATGAAGAAGGAGCTCAGACTATCGTCTGAAAGGCTGCTTGACTTGCCGAAAACTAACGGAGCGAAGGAAAATGCTTCCATTGTTGTCTCCGTTTTATTTATTTATTTTATTTTTTTATTTTTTTTTTTTGGAACCCTCCCAGCAAATCAAATGAAATGAGGGGATGAGTGAGCAAGAGCGCGAGCTCCCTGTTGAAAAACCATGACCTTGTCTGGGGGGAGATTTACCACCCTTCTGGAAGAATACTGGATCATCCTCAAAAAGGATATCTGCTGGGCTGGAAATGAGGAGTTGTCTAAGTCTAGCCACCAGCCCAGGTGAGAGGGTATCGCAAGTGATATAGACGACCTAGCGTAGTCCTGCAAGGGCGGGTAAACAGTCGGCCAAACAGGGCAGGACGACCACGCCTCTAGGTGCAAGATGACAGCCGCCATGACCCTTGCGAACACCCTGGATGCGGTCCAAAGAACAAGGTCGTGACTTAAATGCTGTTCACGAATGGAAAAGCAAAGGAATTTTTGAAGAGGTTAGACATCCCGAATGTCGATGGATGCCAGAAACTGCACCCTTTTTTGTTGAAGTAGTGGCTGAGCGGATGAGACTCCATTCGAAGAAGAAAAAGAACCTTGTGAAAAGATTGTTAGAAGTTTGAGGTCCGGGATCGGTCCTACTTCTCGTTCCCCTTTTTAGGAACCAAGATCCCTTAGATCTAGACTGTCCTGGACAACCCTTTCACTGTTGGTCGGGGCTGCGGGAACGTACGATTCTTCGTTAGTCTCCCGCTCAAAAATATGATTGACCAGTTGAACTGTCTTCAGGAAAGGGATACTGGTGTGAATCAAAATAGTTAAGGACTCCAAGCAGGAGACCGTTGCTCTAGCAATCCATGCGGCGGATAGGGAGGTTAAAGGGCTGGACCCGTAGCTGCCAAACGGAACAAACCAGATGTGCTATTTGACAGATCGTGGCATTTTTAATTGAGGACATATCGGGCAGGAATACTGGTAGGTAAACCACAGGAGATTGTACCCGGTTAATCTGCCGAGTGGCAGAATGCGCCGCTGCTTCCAGCAGGTCATTGCAGAGTTAAAAATTAGGAGCCTCGATCCACCATCCTCTTAACAAGGAAGTGGAGAGGGAACATTCGCCTACTTGCATCTTCTGTTAAATAGTGGTGATGCAGAGGGGGGTGCTCAGACGCCCGAAAAAAAGGGGTGCCTCTGTACATCCACAGAGTTCAGGTCTCCGGGTGGACAGGACAGGTTGTCTGGCGTTAGGCCTGGACCTTCGTGTGCCCATCTGTGGATGGTGTGGGGAAACCGGCGCCCTTTAAAGTGCCTGTCGCCCTTAAAAATCAGACCAGGCATAGCGTCCCACGTAGAGGCTTCTGTCCAGTGAATCGCCTATCCGGACAGGATGGCAAAAGCTCTACGAGGGAGTTTAGGCTGAGGAACTAGTTACACTGGGATAAACTGGGATCAGCGGCAGAGGGCTCCTCATTTATGACCAGTTTCAGTTTGGTCATAGTGCCCTCAAGACCAGGGAATACTGGTCGTGTGCCTTTAAGACCAGGGAATACTGGTCGTGTGCCTTAAAGACCAGGGAATACTGGTCGTGTGCCTTTAAGACCAGGGAATAATGGTCGTGTGCCTTTAAGACCGGGAAATACTGGTCGTGTGCCTTGAAGACCAGGGAATACTGGTCGTGTGCCTTTAAGACCAGGGAATACTGGTCGTGTGCCTTTAGGACCAGGGAATGCTGGACGTGTGCGTTTAAGACCCGGGGATACTTACTGGTCCCGTGTCTTTAAAACCCGGGAATTCTGGTCACGCGCCTTTAAGACCAGGGAATACTGGTCACGCGCCTTTAAGACCAGGGAATACTAGTCACGCGCCTTTAAGACCAGGGGATACTGGTCACGTACCCTTAAGACCAGGGAATACTGGTCACGTGCCTTTAAGACCAGGGAATACTGGTCACGTGCCTTTAGACCAGGGAATACTGGTCACGAGCCTTTAAGACCAGGGAATACTGGTCACGTGCCTTTAAGACCAGAGAATACTGGTCATGTCGAAACTTCCATGAATAGGCCCCAGCCGGGGCGTAAATTTCTGCAGCCGGCGTCAGTGCAGAAGTTAGGGGTGGTCACCCGTTGCTCGAGAAAATTGAGCGCTTCCGCGTCAGGAGCTAAGCGCCAGGAAAAAATGCTAAGCCGCCTTGAGGCGACACAGTGCGCTTCTGGTGTGCGGACTACACATCGGCCGAAGCCGGGAGCTAAATTTTTTAGCCGGCTGGAGCGTTACCTCAGGGAGGTGGCCACAGGGAAGCCTGAGACTGCCTGTCAATATCCCGCTGCAGAAGCCCATTACTGGCAGGATCCACTTACCAACGGTGCGCGTCCCGGCATGGAGCCGCCGCGGATGTCAGTATTGCAGCGTGGACGGTGCAGGGATAGAGAGATAAACCTCAATCCATCATCCCCTTGTTAGGGAGGTGGAGAGGAACCGTCCGCCTCCTTGCGCCATCCGCTTTCACCGTGGTGGGATAGTGGGGGCTGCCCGGACCATGGAGGGGGGCTTCTGTATATCCACGAAGTTCAGCCCATCGGGACCATGAAGGCACCTTCGCCCCTGAAGGGGATTTCAACTGCGGCCTAGTCCGGCTGAAAAAGCCGGGAACTAAATTTATGGAGCCTGCCGGTGGAGCGCGTCGGCGGGCCGCGCGCCGAATGATTGCCGCTGGTGTACCGGCCAGTGGCACCCCCAGGACCGCATCTCCCACGCAGTCAGCGTGAGGAAGAATGGCCCCCGAGATCTGCAGGGCGCCTCTCGTCCCAGATGAGAAGCGCCGATATAGGGGGCGGGGTTACGGCCGTGGGAGGGATCTGCCCACTGCGGCCTACTCCAGCTGAGAAGCCGGGGACTAAATTTTCGGCCTGCCTGGCGATGCGCGGCGGCCGCAACGGAGCGACGCTAACCGCCGCAGTTTCCCGACTGCCGGCGCCTCTCTCCAGGGGCTCTGCCGCAAGTACCGCCGGCGCCTGCCCCATAGAGGCCACTGCGGCCTACTCCGGCTAAAAAGCCGGGGACTAAATTTCCGGCCTGCCCGGCGGTGTGCGGCGGCGCGGCCGCAAAGCGATCTGGAGCGCAGGAGGGGAACTCCTGATATACTCACAGTCCTGTAATGCAGGTCCCCCTGTACCTGCGCGCTCCATCCTCAACCTCTTCTCTCAATCCATCATCCCCTTGTTAGGTAGGTGGAGAGGTGGGCTCTGCCGCAAGTATGCAACGCCATGTGATGTGGGCCTTGTATGTCGGGCCCCCGGAGAGGAACATTAGAGCCAGGCTCTATGTGCTCGCCGTCTTGCAGGGGGAAGGGAGATCGGGACCAAAGATGGAAACCCGTCGCCCCAGTAAAAATTGGCGTGCTCCAACGTCGCAGGAGAGGGACGGGGAGGTATACTCGCCGTGCTCGCCTGTTGCTGGTTCGGGGGAGAGCGGGTCCCATAAAAAAGGATCCGTCGCCCCCTTCACTCCGTTGAATAAAAAATAAAAATTTACAGAAAAATAAAAATTAAAATAAGAAAGTTGGGGTCTGAAAACAGACCCAAGTGCCTCCTACAGACACTAAGCAAGAACTGGTTAGCTGAGGGCCAGCAGGAAGGTGTATACTGCAGGGGAGGAGCTAACTTTCTTTGTATCACTTAGTGTCCTCCTAGTGGCAAGCAGCATAACACCCACGGTCTGTGTCCCCACGGTCTGTGTCCCCCAATGAGGCGTAGGAGAAATGCTCTATTAAAATTATTGCTGGACAATACATGACAAGCACTTTTTATCTATTTATCTACTTCCTTTTAGACTGTAAGCTTGCGAGCAGCGTCCTTAGGGTATGTGCACACGTTGCAGATTTCCCTGCAGAATTTTGTGCACCTCTTGCCAGAAAACATGCGTAAAAATCATCGCGGATTTGATGTGTTTTTGATGCAGATTTGTTTAGACTTTTCTGAGCTAAATAAAGATCCATTATTTAACAAAAAAAAAAGGATTGTGATGTCATTTCTTTGTCCAATCTCTTATTTTACATACTCCATTGAAGAATAATGTTTACACACACAGAAAGATATAGACAGACAGATAGATGATAGATAATAGATAGGTAGATAATACCGAGGCCGATGTTTACGAATGAACCTAAGAAAATGGTACATAACTAGATAACTAAAAACACACAAAATCTGCACGCAATATCTTTAATTTTTTATTTATTTTTTTTAAAGGGAAAAAAACTGGTGCAATTTTCTGTGCCAGAGAGGGAAAGCCGACGGCTGATGTTTCTAGGCGGAGAAGGGATTAATACCTATGGAGCTTCCCAGGCTATGAATCTCAGCCCTCAGCTGTATATTTAGCCTTTACTGGCTATTAAAATAAGGGACCCCCAAAAAAATAAAATGACTTGGGGTCCCCCTATAATAGCCAGAAAGGCTATGCAGACAGCTGCGGGCTGATATTCATAGCAGAGGAAGGGGCCATGGATACTGCCCCCCCCCCCACGGCTACAAATACCAGCCCCCAGCCGCCCCAGAAATTGCGCATCTGTAAGATGTGCCAATTCCGGCACTTAGCCTCTCTCTTCCCACTGCCCTGTGGCAGTGGCATATGGGGTTAATGTCACCTTTGATTGTAAGGAAACATTAAGCCCGGTTAGTAATTGAGAGGCGTCAATAAGATACCTATCCATTATTGATCCTACAGTAGTGGAAGAGTTAATTAAAGACAGCCAGAAAAAGAATATTAAAATATTCTTAATTTCACCATACTTACAACCACGCCTAATTCCCCGAAGCTATCAATCACTTGCAAAAAATAAAAAATAATAAACCAACAGTATACTCCCTGGTCAGACGCAGTCCAATTAGTAACGAGTGCCCCACGATGATCTCCCCTATAGAGATGTCACATCAGGAGATGTCACTGCTCTATAGGCCTCCAGTGACACACTGACATGAGACAATGGCTCTTGCAGTGTTATCACTGAGGGGTCAATGGCATCTCACGTTACGGCACTGCTGTGTGAGAATTTTCCCACGCAGCAGTGCCGCAAGTGACAGTTTGAACTATACTGTACTCACAGCGGTGGAGGGATACAGTGCGGAAGGATATCTTCTGTCATTGTATCCTGAAGACCCTGGAGAGCGGTTGCATCTGCCGGAGATCATCATGGGACAGTCGTTATTAAATGGATTACATCGGATCAGGGAGTATACTGTTGGTTTATTATTTTTACATTTTTTACAGGTGATCGAGGGCTTCGGAGATTAGCTGTATGGTGAGTATATACTGTCTTTTGTATGTTGTATGTACTATATGTCTATATGTGTACTGTATATGCGTGTATGTGGTTTTTTTTTTTACATTTGAACACACTAGCCAGATGATGGGACTACTACTGTCCCATCATCCGAATACCTGGCACTGTAGCAGGCATAGCCGGATGTGACTAGCAGTCCCATCAGACGATGCCTGCCTACACACAGACCTGCAAGCACATACAGATACACATTAACACCTGCACACACACAGCCCCACACATCATCTCCGCATACAGACACACACAGCCCAGCAAACCCCCGCAGACACACACAAACACCCGCACGCAGACAGTCTCCGCACACACACAGTATCCACCAACACTTTCTCTCCCTCCCGATCTGCAACGTTTCCTGCAGGCACATCCACAGCAAAACCGCAGGACTTTTTTAAACCTGCGGTTTTGTTTGCTGTGGATTGGCCTGACACAATGGAAGTCAATGAGTGCAGAAACGCTGCAGATCCGCAAAAAGAATTGACATGCTGCTGGGGAAAAAAGCTGTGATTCCGCGTGTTTTTTTCCGCAGCATGTGCACACCAATTGTCAATTTTACAGTGACTAACATTGCTTCTGCACTACACTGTGGATTTGATGCAATTCCGCGTGTCCAAAAACGCTGCGGATCCGCATCTAAATCAGCAACGTGTGCACACAGCCTTACTCAGTCTGTAACTGTTGAACTATGTGTTGCTCTGTAATGTCTTTAGTAATTGTACAAGTCCTTGCTTAAGTGTAAAGTGCTGTGGAATAGGTTGGCCATATATAAAAGTATTTATTTTTAATTAAAAAAAGACCCCAGGGCTATCTTGTAAACTAAACTTGCTGTTAAATAATCCACAAATGAGAGTTCATAGGAATGATCATTCCCAGAGAGGAACCTAAAATATCCCCTTTTAAGGCCCCAAAATATGTACACTTATCTATCCAAAACATTCCGTGTGCAATGAAGCACTAAAGAAACAAATGACATCCCTAAATGACTAGCATTATACACAGGGTGTAATACAAGTTCACAGGTATAAAACTTTCTAATGACTCCATAAAAATGGCTATTTCCAACCTACAGTAAGAGAGTGGACCATAATCAACAAGTCTAAGTCATCGACGACATTACTTGTATCTCTGACTTGCAGGTTAATAACAGTACCATCACCTTTGCCCCTAATAGTGAATACAGGACAGAAACAATACAAATATGTACAGTTTTATTTGCAACAAATATTTTGGTGACCTGTCACAGGACAGATCTCTGATTTTAAAAAAATTACCCATGTTTAAAAAAAAATGTGTGTGTTGGAAGATTTTTTTTATTTTTAATCTTAACTTGACTTTTTTTTCATTTAAAGTCAAACCTGTGATTAGGGAGAACGCAATGATGTTGGTTTCCATGGAAACTGAGATTAAATATAACATCTAGCAACTTGGAAGCCCAGAGCTGTCCATTAGCAGGTACTAAAGCACACACTGTTTTACATCTGCAGGAGACTCCAGCACACAACACTGCGGAGACAAGGGTTTCCCCCTCATGTAACATGCATGAAAATATTACACAAGGATCCTAACCTTCAGCAAAACAAAAAAACACAGTGAATAAGAGATACTAAAATAGCACTAGTTTTACCAATTTCTAGCTTTGTTTTCAGAAATTTATTTTAGGTTAAATTGTAAAAAGTGTGGGTGGGTAAAACTGAAAATCTGTCATGTCCACCAAGATAATGGAGGCTGAAACAAGAATCTGAATTTCAAGGATATATTTACAGATTGGCTCTGAGAAGAACATATAAAGCTAACCTAAGGATGCGTTCACAAGTTGTATTGCATTTTTTGGCTTCACTTTCTGAAATTCACTAAAAAAACCCTACATCATGACTGCAACCTAATCCGTACATAGAATAGGTAGCAATACTTCTAGTACCTTTCCTATACATAGACCTAGAATATGGCAGCATAGAACAACCTTGTAGGCCCATCTTCCAGAAACGTTCTAGTGCCTTATATTAGCAAATAGACGTTAGGAAGCCATAGATCAGAAACCAAGCAGTGATAAATTAAAAATGATGTCAGTTGTGAGAAAAAAACGAGTACTTTGAATTCTATGGTTTTACATATCAGGACATAAAAACATCTAGTGCTCAGAGGGTCTTAAAATTATAAAATTAGGTAAATATAACTTCAGATGTCAAATTTCACCATGTCATTATTTAGCAAAAACTGGTAGACATGTAAAAATATTAAACCCACCCCATGAATCTATGGCATATAGAACATCCTTTAGCAGCAATAACTTGAAGAAATCATTTTCTGTATGTATGGCTATCAGTCTCTCATATCGCTCTGGAGGAATTCTGGCCCACTCTTCTTCAGCGTTGCTTACGCTCATTGAGGCTGGTGGACATCTGTTTATGCACAGCTTTGCTTGGTTCCGCACCACAGGTCTGGTCTGTGACTGGGCTATTATAACACCTTGATTCTTTTCTTTTTAAACCATTCTGATAAAGATTTGCTGCTGTGCTTTAGACTGTTGTCTTGTTGCATGATCAATGCCTTCCAAACAAGATGCTATTGTTTTTGTTTTTTATTGAACGCTCATAAATTTGAACATTTAACATACTGAGTTCTGCACACGTAGGGAGGGTCCTCTGCGGGTTCTCCCACAGCGGATTTGATAAATCTGCAGGGCAAAACTGCTGCGGTTATCCCTGCAGATTTATCGCGGTTTGTTTTGCGGTTTCCACTGCGGGTTTACTCCTACTATTGATGTTGCATATGCAGCAATATGCAGCATCAATAGTAATGTTAAAAATAATTAAACAACGGTTTATACTCACCCTCTGACGTCCCGATCTCCTCGGCGCTGCACGCGGCGGTCCGGTTCCAAAGATGCTGTGCGAGAAGAACCTTTGTGACGTCACGGTCATGTGACCGCAATGTCATCGCAGGCCCTGCTCGCACAGCAACCCTGTGACCGGACGGCCGCGTGCAGCGCTGAGAGGTGAGTATATCATTATTTTTTATTTTAATTCTTTTTTTTTTACACAAATATGGTTCCGAGGGCCTGGAGGAGAGTCTCCCCTCCTCCACCCTGGGTACCATCTGCACATGATCCGCTTACTTCGTGGGCATAGCCCCATGCGGGAAGTAAGCGGATCAATGCATTCCTATGTGTGCAGAATTGCCGCGATTCTGCACAAAAGAAGTGACATGCTGCGGAATGTAAACCGCTGCGTTTCTGCGCGGTTTTTCCCGCAGCATGTGCACTGCGGATTGCGGTTTCCATAGGTTTACATGTAACTGTAAACGCAATGGAAACTGCTGCGGACCCGCAGCTGCAGAAATGCTGCAGATCCGCGGTAAAAACCGCAACGTGTGCACATAGCCTTAGAGTTTGAGTTGTAGCTCGTTTGTAAAAAATAAACAAACAAAAGATTGCTTTATCATTATCTGCTGGGCACGCATAAATTAGCCAAATAATGTGCTAAGCATGTTTGTTTTTTTATATATTTCATGTTTACATGCTATAGCATTGCAGAGTGCAGCTATATTTGTTAGTTATGTATGGAGATAGCTAGTATGCACCTGTTCAGACCAGTGTTCTGTCTGGAAGGGACGGTCAGTCTTTTAACATTTGTATACATAGACCCTCTGACTGATCACTCGACCTATCAGCCCATGGCGGTTTAAATTACAGCAGGATCTTACTTACCCATATAAACGTAGGCAATCAGCCCAGGAGAAGAATCACATTAGAATAGGCTCCCAGCAAAAGAAGATTGCCTTGTTGTTGCCTGCTGAGCATGCATGAACTGGCCAAATTATGTGCAAAGTATCTTTGTTTTTTTACTATTTTCTACAGCAGTAATGCAATTCAAATTTCATATATTTCATGCTATAGCACTACAGAGTGCAACTTTGTTACTTATGTATGGAGATGGCTTCTCTTAGTATGCACCTGTTCAGACCAGTATTCCGTATGGAAGTGACGATTAGCCATTTGATATTTGTAGCTCTTGTTTGTGTTTGCAATTGTCTGGGTGCTACTTACTCTCTTAATTTCAATGGAAGCAATAAGAATGTACTTATATTTCAGACACTGATTCTACATTTTGGCTTAGGTTTTCTTAAATAATGGCAAGCGTAAGGGTATTAGAAGACTTAATGCTAAGACCTCTGAAACAGTGCAGCAACCAGAAGCAAAGGGGCAGGATGAGACCAAAAAGGATTTATGGCAACAGCTTGTAGAAAAGACTGCATATTGTTCTCTGAAACTGCTTGAACAGAATGACCTTGGACTGAATGACTATCTTCTGCCTCTGTCTATGTCCTTCTGGTTTTGACCTTGGCCCTGGTACCTGATTTTATCCTGTATCTGTCTTTTCTGGTTTGACCTGGCCAGTTGTTGCTTTTCTGCCAGCTAACTCCATCTGGCTACTATTTCATGAACACAAGCCAAGTTCTTCCTGCGAGATATATTAAGCGGAGGATCTTGCACAAAGTCTGTCTGAGGAAGCCCTAATAGGAGCTGTCAGATTTCCAAGTGCAGTTCAGCCTTACACAAATAACATTTTTGCCAGATGAAAAATATTAACACGTTTAGTTTAAAAAAAAAAAAAAAAATATAGGAGATGGACTTTGGAATGACCAACCACACCATTCACACTAGACTACTTTATATAGTGCTAAACAGATTGATATAAAAGTGTGTGGGAAAAGATTTACCATAACTTGTTTTATTCCCTTATCATTCTTAACGTAGCAGTCAAGTGGGTGTTCCTAGTCAGTGATTGAATGACAATTGGATGAAAACTATCAAATCACCGATTAGGAACGCCTCGACCGCTAAATCAAGAGTGGCTGTGAAATTCAATTAAACATGTTACACTAGATCTTTTCCTATTATTATTTATTTTTACAAACTATATACCAATATGTTCAGCTCTGTAACTTGTTTCTGATAGAATGCTCAGCATTTCCAAGCTGTCAGGTTCTCACTGTAGTGGTTCATACTACAGGTCCTCAGGATAAAACAGGGTGAGGCAAAATTATAGTTAATGATATAGAATGAGTTAGTGACATCTGACAGCAGAATGTTGGTGCTTATGACTTACCGTAATACTCGTATATAAGTCGACCCAAGTATAAGCCGAGGCACCTAATTTTGCCTTAGAACACTTATTAACTCGAGTATTAGCCGGGAATGCATTGTCCCCTAATCCCTATTCTGGTATGCATGGTTCCTCATCCCCATCCTTGTCTGCATGGCTCCTTATTCCCATCCTTGTCTGCATAGCTCCTTATTTCCATCCTTGTCTGCATGGCTCCTCATTCCCATCCTTGTCTGCACGGCTCCTTATTCCCATCATGGTCTGCATGGCTCCTTATTCCCATCCTTGTCTGCACGGTCCTTATTCCCATCCTTGTCTGCATGGCTCCTTATTCCCATCCTTGTCTGCACGGCTCCTTATTCCCATCATTGTCTGCATGGCTCCTCATTCCCATCCTTGTCTGCATGGCTCCTCATTCCCATCCTTGTCTGCATGGCTCCTTATTCCCATCATTGTCTGCATGGTTCCTTATACTCATCCTTGTCTGCATGGCTCCTTATTCCCATCATTGTCTGCATGGTTCCTTATACTCATCCTTGTCTGCACGGCTCCTTATTCCCATCCTTGTCTGCGCAGCTCTTTATTCCCATCCTTGTCTGCATAGCTCCTTATTCCCATCCTTGTCTGCATAGCTACTTATTTCCATCCTTGTCTGCATAGCTCCTTATTCCCATCCTTGTCTGCATGGCTCCTTATTCCCATCCTTGTCTGCATGGCTCCTTATTCCCATCCTTGTCTGCATGGCTCCTTATTCCCATCCTTGTCTCCATAGCTCCTTATTCTCATCCTTGTCTGCATGGCTCCTTATTCCCATCCTTGTCTGCATGGCTCCTTATTCCCATCCTTGTCTGCATGGCTCCTTATTCCCATCCTTGTCTGCACGGCTCCTTATCCCCATCCTTGTCTGCATAGCTCCTTATTCCCATCCTTGTATGCATGGCTCCTTATTCGCATCCTTGAATGCAAAGCTCCTTATTCCCATCCTTGTATGCATAGCTCCTTATTCCCATCCTTGTCTGCATGGTTCCTTATCCCCATCCTTGTATGTATGGCCCCCATGAGAAAAGCATAAAAAAACAAACAAAAAAAAAACCATCTCACTTACCTTCCCTGCGCGCCCTCGCAGCATCTCGTTCTGATGCCAGCAGCTCCTGTGGCCTAGTGATCACTTGTCCTTGCTCATTCAGGTAATTAATATTCAACTCTCTTCACGCCTATGGTGACTTTAACTGTGCGCGAGCTATAGGAGAAATGATTATTCAATGCCAGTGCAGTGAATATTAATTTATCTTTAGCATCGGGCACAGGCTTTAGCCGCAGCCACCTTCTCCTGTCTCTTTGACCTGCTGCTCCCCTTCCGTAAACTTAGACAATGACTCGAGTATAAGCTGAGGGGGGCATTTTCAGAACAAAAAAATGTGCTGAAAAACTTGGCTTATACACGAGTACATACGGTAATTCACATGTGATGCAATGTTCTATGAATCATTCATACAGTTTCTCAGATAGCTGCTTACAATAGAAATGACATAACCTGCTACTAAATTTTATGATCACTGAGTGTGTAGTGTCAACAGGTTCCTATACTGAGCTCTCATGTTTATGCTCTTTGGGAGCTATCTTCACTTGTCTCATTAATGTACATATTGTAGCATGGCTAAAGGTTGTATAGTCGACGGGAGGTATGTATCACAGAGAAGGCTTGTCGCTGTGATGTAACCCGGAGTGTTTTCTGTAATGCACATAAAGCAATAAGGAATTGTTTAGTATGTTTGGGTCCGGGTTACTGGTAGCTATGAGAGATGGGAGGGTCTGGCTACCCATATACCTCACCCCTGGGTAAGGGGCATAACCATGCCTGTCTATGTTTGTTTCAGGACCTGTGGTGATGTCAGAACCACATGTCTAGTCATGTGATGGGTTCCTGGGTGTGGTTTCAGGCTACATAATGGAGGTGTGTTTAGCACATGGAGGGAGTGTTTTGGGAGTCTGTCAGTGTGGACAGATTTTCATGTCCAGGGTGGACACTACAGACAGGAGTCTGTGTGTGTGGAGAAAGCCTCCACAGTGTGTTAAGGCTTCAGGACTGAGCCTGAAGGACTGGACTCTTGTATTTTCCTTTCCTGAGCTAAAGGCTATTTGTTTACCGGTTGTTCACGCTGTTATGTGGTTTATGGAGCAATAAACCCACTTGAACGCAGAAGAGAATGTGGCTCCTGTTTCCTCCTACGCACGTGAGCGAGTACAAACCTTACTATATATATATATATATATATATATATATATATATATATATATATATATATATATATATATATATATATATATATATATATATATATGTGTACATACAAGTTTTATATTTTTCTGGCATGTGTTTTTTTAACCGTTTCTCTCACTTGCTAACATAATTATTTATGTAATAGCCAGTTGAGAGCTGGGAGAGGGTTATCTGATCTCCCATAGCTCACCATAAGTAGATTACAAAGAGAGAAAAACTTACTGTTGGCCATAAATAAGGCATAACTGTCCAAAACACATAGGCCAGGTCACTGGCTCGATACCTTGCTATAACCATGATGTAACAAACATTATTTATTCTGGGATAATCTCTGCATTACAGCACTCTTCTAAATTTGGTATTAAAATCTATGGATCCAGGCAGACATCCATGCAAACTCAAGAGTTCTCAACACTTTACTAGCGGTGAGCTAATTTTTTGTACATGTTCAAAATTATAGTCTCAGTATACATGACCGAGAGATAATAAAATAAATTCATTAACGTGAAAAGACACACCATCTGTCCAGCTTTAAAAATATACATCATGAATAATTTCCGTTGGCGACAAGGCAAATATGTAGGCGGTAGTCCTGTTCTGTCCAGCAGATCCTCAGATATGCACTCCACTGCTTCAGTGATGCTTGTCTCAGGTCATTCAGATTCTGTGTCCTTGATGTAGCCCCACAAAAAGAAGTTGCAGAGTGTTAGATTTGGCAATTGTGAAGGCCAGCATAACATTGATGAATTGTTGAAAATGGAGCAGCCAATCCAAAGTATGGGGACAGCAGTTTGCTTCTGGTATCGGCAAATGTAGATGCACCATTCTGCTGAAAGACGTTTGGTATAATTTCCCCTACCTGTGTCATGATTCCCCAATGGCATGGGAACATCAGAAACACAAAAATTACAGACTAGCTCTCGGGTGATGGAAACTCAAGCTGACCGTGACCTAAATCTACCACACAACTAACAGTAGCCAGGAAGCATTCCTACGGCTGCCTAAATGCCACGCGCCAGCCGGAGAACTAACTACGCCTGGAAGAGGAAGGAACAGACCTGGCTTACCTCTAGTGAAATTCCCCAAAGATGATAGTAGCCCCCACATATATTAACGGTGAGTTCAGAGGAAAAGACATACACAGTATGAAGGTAGATTTAGCAAAGCGAGGTCCACTTACTAGATAGAGGAAGGATACAAAAGAGGACTTCACGGTCAGCTGAAAAACCCTTTCAAAAACCCATCCTGAAATTACTTTAAAACTCCTGTGTCAACTCATCACACAGGAGTGGCAATTTCAGTCCACAAGAGCTTCCAGTAACAGGAAATGACAAAACTGTAAACTGGACAAAAATACAAAACAATAAGGACAAGAGTCCACTTAGCTGATCAGCAGACTAGTAGCAGGAACATGCAACTGAATGACTCAGGTTACAATGATGACCGGCAAGGAAGTGACTGGAGAGCAAGGCTAAATAGGGAACTCCCAAAACTGATGGAAGCAGGTGAGCGAGGCAGAAAAGAACACACAAGTCTCCAGTACCACCAGCCACCACTAGGGGAGCCCAAAAAGCGATCACAACAACCTGTGGCATAAGCTATTCATTTAACATGTCCAGAGAGAAGTGGCTAGTGACAATATCGTTGGCAAAAAAAGAAGGGACTGTAGATTTTCCTCCTGCTCATTGCACAGAACACATTTACTTTGGGTGAATCACTCATGCTCGATAAGGACACATGGTTTTTCTGAGCCTCAATTTCTAACATTGACCTTCCCACTGAGGTGAAAGGTCGCCTCATCGCTGAGCACCAGCCTGTGATTTTGTCATCTTACAATCGGCCCTGCGCATCAATGCAAAAGTCACGGCATTTCGGTTTATCTTCGGCTTTCAGCTCCTGAGGAAGATGTAATCTGCAATGCAGTCTCTATTCGGACCACACTCACTAAATTTATTCTTAGCGTTTGCTGTACTGTCACAACAGACCTCATTCTTGCAAATTCCAACTCTTGCATTGATGTCACTATTTTATATTACACTATGTAAGAATATTTTAAATGTGCTTCTTGAAAAACTAAAGCTCTGCTGTGACTGCTTGTAGCAACTAAAGCCAGTTTTTGGCCACTGGCCACTTACTACTGATGTTACTTTTGCATTACCCGCTTAGGCCCCTTTCACACATCAGTTTTTTGCCGTCAGTCACAATCCGTTGGCTCGACAGATCCGTCGCAGATTGTGAAAAACTGATGCGACGGATCAGTTTTTTGGACGGATCCGACTAGCAGATCTGGCTAATTGGATCAGAGTTTGCGCAGGTAAAAAAAAGACAGATCCGGCACCATAGGCTTCCATTCTAGCAAACGACGGACAGCGACGTACACAAAAAACGTTACTTTGTCCGTTGTCTCCGGCTGCCGGACAATTTTCGACAGATCCGGCGAACGACGGATGAAACGTGAGGCCATCAGTCTCAATCCGTCACTGATACAAGTCTATAATAAAAAAAAGGATCCGGCGGCATCAGTCGGAGGATCCGTTTTTTTTCTTCAAAATTCGACAAATTGCGACTGATGGCAAAAAACTGATGTGTGAAAGGGGCCTTAGAACCAAACGTGAAAACCGCAGCCGCATTTTCATTGCAGGCATAATATATGCAAACGATGTCTACATGTAAATACAACTCAAACTTTTACATCTGTGATAACTAAAAAGGTTTACACAATTACTACATTCACTGTAACACAACTTTTGCTATGTGAGCCGCACAAGTGATCCATTGAAGCAAAAAGTCAGAATGCAGCGTTCTGATATGATTAACAGTAATAAAGTGTTTTCAGCTGTTTAACACCATTTTGTGGTTAGTCATGCGGAAGACAAGGGTAATTTCACTGTGACTGGGATTTGGCAAGTACTTAATTCTCTTAGTAGTGGTGATCAAAGAAGAAAATGTTTAGAATTTTGGTGGATTTATCATCTTAGATATTATGACAAATATTCCTTCTTTCTGTTGCTCTAGTTCCATCAGTACTGTTTTTTGTATGTAATTTATATGTTTGCATTGTTATTGAATGTCATTTGCATACGTTTGTATTGACATTGTATGTAATTTATATGTTTGTATTGTCATTGCATGTCATTTGCATACGTTTGTATTGACATTGTATGTAATTTAATGTTTGTATTGACATTGGATATAATTTATATGTTTGTATTGTCATTGCATGTCATTTACATACATTTGTGTTGTCATTGCACGGCATTTACATACGTTAGTATTGGCATTGTATGTCATTTATCTATGTTTGTATTGTCATTGTATGCAATTTATATGTTTGTATTATTGTCATTGTATGCCATTTATCTATGTTTGTATTGTCATTGTATGTAATTTTAATGGGTTGAGTTGCAGAATGTGATCCCACAGGAAATAAAATAAAAACCTTTACTATTTATTAGTTTATTGGCAATGATTAAGAATCTTGCTGTTTGGGGTGTCCTTACAATTATAACATGGAGGCATATTTATTTTTTCCCAGACCATTTTGGTGCAGTAATTTATCTTTTGCTCCAAACTGATATGATCCAAGCGAATGAAAGGTCATCAATATCAGAGTTGCAGACAACAGTCATGAAAAAAAAAAAAATTTGAACATAAAAATATAAAAAAGAGAGGGTTTTGCTACTTAGTCCGAGAGCTGCATAAAGTAGGGGGGGTTGACGAAGACATCATGGCAACAAGGTGTTAATGTGAATAGTGGTATAATGTGTTATGTTATATGTTTGATAAAGAGTGTTGCATTTGATCCTTATGGCTGGTTTGTGTCCCGGTTCTCCTGGAGGCTCAGCCTCAAGGCCGATCCCAGATAGGGATTAGGTGTACAAAGGCTAGGGATATAGTTTGCATCACACAGGGTAGTATACAGTTAACAGCTTGGGATTAGCCCACTAGTTGTGAGGGGTTTGATCAGTTAAGGGAAGCACTTCCTGTTTTAGTCAGATTGTACAACCGCATGTATCCGAATTGCACAGTCAGGGCTGTGAAGTCGGTAAGCCAAACCTCCGACTCCTCGATTTCCATGACACTGACTCCAACAAAATGGCCTCCGATTCCACAGCCCTGTGCACAGTAAAGCTGAACCGCATGTATCAGAATTGCAAAGTAAAGCTGAACCTGTAGAACAGGACCTAAAGTCTCCTATCATATCTGTAGCTGTAACCGGTCCCATGGATGCGGAGGTAACAAGGATTCCTGAACTACAAATGGGTAAAGAAAGCACAGCACACTACACTCAACTCTAATTCCTGTTTAGAAGAGGGCTTCAGGGCAAAAAGAACTCTGTTCCAGCCCACAGCAACCAGCCCTGTGCCCCCTTTAATAACGTAAGGCACAAGAGCAGGAATCCAGTGATGTGCCACTTACAGGCTGTGTGTTGTAGTTTCAAAATAATCAGTATTTTATCAGCAGGAGATTGATACTACAGGACTACATCTTTGTGCCAGGCAGTCAGGCTAATCTGTGTAACCCCACTCTCACCACTGATTAGACACTTGCTGACAATGCAAAGTGTACAGAGGAAGCTGCATATCAAGGGTGTGGGTCAGCATACAGAGTCCAAAAGTCTTAGGGTACCGTCTCACAGTGGCACTTTGGTCGCTACGACGGCACGATCCGTGACGTTCCAGCGATATAGTTACGATCTCGCTGTGTCTGACACGCTACTGCGATCAGGGACCCCGCTGAGAATCGTACGTCGTAGCAGATCGTTTGGAACTTTATTTCGTCGCTGGATCACCCGCTGACATCGCTGGATCGGCGTGTGTGACGCCGATCCAGCGATGTGTTCACTGGTAACCAGGGTAAATATCGGGTTACTAAGCGCAGGGCCGCGCTTAGTAACCCGATGTTTACCCTGGTTACCATTGTAAATGTAAAAAAAAACAAAAACCACTACATACTTAGATTCCGGTGCCTGTCACCTGATCGATGGAAAGTTGCTGAGTGTTACGGTACCCTTAGCTCTGCTGCATCGACATCACAAGTAAGTAACACATGTTGCTTTCAGATTATATAGCAAAAAACTGTTGACAGATTCCCTTTAAAAGGTAGCCAAATAGGCTTTAAAGGAACATTTTGTGTAAACATACATTACAGACAGTATACCACTTAGTACTAAGTGGGATACTCAGAATCATTATGTCTCGCACTGCCTCTGTAAGTTCTGCATTAGGAATAACACATGCAATAAGGCGAAAGTGTACAGACGATGGTATAAGGTCTCATTCAGACATCTGCAATTTTTAATTTTGTAAAAACACAGTCCAAATTTCCTCAGTGTTTTGGACACGTTTTTCATCAGTGTTTGGTCACCATGTCAGTTTTTACCATAATTATTTTTTTCATATGTATATATATATATTTTTTTTTACCAATTACATTGCTAAAAACGGTCAGCGTATAGACCTGGTCTTCACCCATCTCTGCTCTCTATCTAACTTCACCACCTCCCCTCTCCCTCTATCTGACTACCATCTGCTCACTTTCTCATCCCTGTCCTCCTCACCGGTCACCTATCCAGCAATATGCGCACCTCCGCAGAAACCTCGCACACCTAGACACCCACACTCTCTCTGACTCTATCCTACCACTGGCATCCATATCCTCACTCCAAGACAAAGACAGTGCCACTGCTTTCTACAATGCCACTCTCACATCAGCTATTGACACGGTTGCCCCTCTCGCTCATTGCAAAGTGCGACGTATCAACAGACAACCCTGGCACAATAACATCACTAAAAAGCTGCGGCAAGTGTCCAGGGTTGCAGAGAGGCGTTGGAAGAAAAGAAATTCGCAAGAAGATTTCACTGCATTCAAACAGGCAACGCTCGCTTTCAAATCTGCCCTCACCTCTGCTAAACAGGCCTACTTCACAATCCCAAAAAGTTATTAAAAATTTTTAACTCCCTCCTCCGCCCACCACTGCCCCCTCCAACCTCCCACATCTCTGCTGAGGACTTTGCCACACACTTCAAAAAAAAGATTGCCCAAACATGGCAAGTCTTTACTGTTCAACCTTTACAACCCCTTTGTATACCAGATCAATGCCCAAACCACATAACCTCCCTTTCCAAAATCACTGAAGAGGGGCTTAATTGTCTCCTCTTCAAATCACACCTCACCACTTGTGCACTAGACCACATCCCATCCCACCTCCTCCCCAACCTCACCTTCCTCTTCAAATCACACCTCACCACTTGTGCACTAGACCCCATCTCATCCCACCTCCTCCCCAACCTCACCTCCACACTTATCCCATCCCTAACCCACCTCTTCAATCTATCACTAACTTCTGGTGCCTTCCCTTCTTCTTTCAAACATGCCACAGTCACGCCTATCCTTAAAAAGCCAACTGTAGACCCAACCACTATGTCCAGCTATTGCCCAATAACGCTGCTTCCTTTCGCTTCCAAACTCCTGGAGCAGCATGTGCACGCTGAACATTCCTCCCACCTTTCATCTAACTTGCTCCTTGACGATCTACAATCTGATTTCCGTCCCTATCTTTCCACTGAGACTGCCCTGACCAGAATTACTAATGACCTACTTACAGCCAAAGCTAATGGACAATACTCTATACTCCTCCTTCTAGACCTGTCCTCTGCGTTCAACACAGTTGACCACTGCCTCCTACTACAGATCCTCTCCTCCTTAAGGCATCAAAGACCTCGCCCTATCCTTGATCTCCTCATACCTTTCCAACCACACATTCAGCGTCTCCTACTACCACACTACCTGCTCATCCAACCCTATCTCTGTTAGAGTCCCCCAAGGCTCTGTTCTAGGTCCCTTACTTTTCTCAATCTATACACTTGGCCTGGGACAACTCAGAGTCCCATGGAATCCAGTACCACCTGTATGCTGACGACACTTAGATCTACCTCTCTGGCCCAGACGTCACCTCTCTGCTGTCCAGAATCCCGGAGTGTCTATCAGCCATATCCTCCTTCTCCTCTCGCTTCCTCAAACTCAATGTGGACAAATCTGAACTCATCATCTTTCCTCCATCTCACAGATCTCCCTTACCTGATCTATCTATCACCATTAATGACATCACGTTTTTCCCCGTACCGGAAGTCCGCTGCCTTGGAGTAACCCTGGACTCAGCCCTGTCCTTCAAACCACACATCCAAGCTATTTCCACCTCCTGTCACCTCCAGCTCAAAAATATCTCCAGAATTCGCCCTTTCCTCAACCTCCTAAAATGCTTGTGCATGCCCTCATGGAAAGACTAGAAGCAATGGGATGAAACTGAATGGGACGAGCCAGATTAGATATTAGAAACAACTTTTTGACAGTTTAGGGTGATCAATGAGTGGAACAGGCTGCCACGAGAGGTGGCAAGTTCTCCTTCCATGGAAGTCTTCAAACAGAGGCTGGACAGACATCTGTCTGGTATGATTTAGTGAATCCTGCTTTGAGCTGGGGGTTGGACCAGATGATTTGAGCAGGGGGTTGGACCAGATGACCCAGGAGGTCCCTTCCAACTCTATGATTCTATGATTCATCATCTCCCGCCTCGACTACAGCAACATCCTTGTCTGTGGCCTCCCTGCTAACACTCACACCTCTCCAGTCCATCCTTAACTCTGCTGCCCCACTAATTCATCTCTCTCCTCGCTACTCCGCCGCTTCTCCCCTCTGCAAATCTCTTCACTGGCTCCCATTCCCTGAGCGTATACAGTTCAAATTACTAATAATGACATACAAAGCCATCCACAACCTGTCTCCTCCATACATCTCTGACCTAATCTCCTGATATCTTCCCTCACGTAATCTCCGGTCCTCCCAAGACCGCCTTCTCTCCTCCACACTTATTCGCTCCTCACCTAATCGCCTCCAAGACTTCTCCCGAATATCCCCCATCCTCTGGAATTCTGTGCCCCAATGCGACTGACTATCAATCACATTCGGATCCTTCAGACAGAACCTGAAAACCCACCTCTTCAAGAAGGCCTACAGCATGCAATGACCCTGCTGCCTCATCACCACTACAGGAGCTACCCCCTCACCAACACCGGAGCTGCCACAACCCCCCAAACTCATTGTCTCCTTCCCCACAATCCTGTAGAATGTAAGCCCGCAAGGGCAGGGTCCTCGCCCCTCTGTATCAGTCTGTCACTGTTAGTTTGCTTACTGTAAGTGATATTTGTAATTTTTATGCAACCCCTTTACATGTACAGCACCATGGAATCAATGGTGCTATATAAATAATAAGAATCTCACATGGGTGGCAAAGTGCTGTCAGTGATCTTTCAAGGGCCCATAGACGTACATGGGTAAATTTCGATATGTTTCTTTAATTTCTTTGCAGACACATGGGCCACAAAAATCAACGCCACGTCATAAACTCAATAGGTTATGATGGGTAGGTGTTCTAGCCAGGAAAAACACAGATAGAACATAGACGTAATTCATGGATGTTTGTATAGAGGCCAAATAAGTTAACGTAAAAAATTCCAAACATTAATGAGTTTAGGAAAGACAAGTTTTGCATAGTCGAACGATACTCCTTAGGATCCCCCTTAATTAAATTTCAAGCCAATCATTCGGTATACGGATACAGTTCTGAATTCTATTAGAGATGAATGAGTCACACTGGAGGCTGAAAGAAAGAGGAATAAATACAAGAAAGAAAAGCTGGAGTGCACTACTGCAAAATCAACTTGAATCAAGACAACAAATTAAAAGGAAGCCTCACAAAACTTACAATATCGCCACCTGCTGGTATCTGACTGTTAGAGCAGCCTCATGTTAAAGGCAATCCATAGTCAGTGACTCATACAGAATCATATTCTCAGCAATCCAATACCAACGGATTACATAAAACAAAAAAACGCTTCTACACATGATTGCAGGGAACATCATGAGGAACGCCCAAAACGTGAACCTGTGTAGAAATGAAGGAAAGGGTTAAATAATACTAGTGCTTCACATGGACATCTTCCTAGAGATTGTGCTGCCAAATACTACGTAAGTCAATGATCACATAGAGGGTGGGGGTTACTCAGCTCCCTAGAAACAATGTTCTTCTCTTGCCACTCCCTGTGTGGGACACCATGGTGGCTTCCCACTGCTTATCATGAAAGAAGCCCAGTACAGCAGCGCCTCTTACAAGAGGTTAATTGCTCAGCAAATGTTTTCTTAACAAGGCTAATTCTGTACAGCGCAAAGCGAAATGATCGTGACTCACTATAGAGATCCAAAAATTTCAGATTGTCCCCTTAAACTGAATTTGCATAAAAATGCAATCCAATTATAGAAAGCAAAAGGAAATTCTGAGTATCAGCAGACCTTATAATTGCTTAATTAAGGAAGGAAATACAAGGAACACAATCACACCAACGTCTGGCTGATTCATTAGCACCACAGCCATGGCGGTGTAAAGTTCTTGCCTAAAACATACAGCTTTTCTTATCGGGTCATATTCTTAGGCAAGAAGGAGAAGTAGGAATCTGCCACCCAGCTATGTAGAGGAACACCTTCTCTTGTAGAAAGCTTTCCTCAGACCCTTACAAGAAATGTGGCCGCGCTCTGCATCAGCAGCGAAGACACCAGGTTTCTGCAGTGAGCGGAGATATGACAAGAAGCGGAGCCTCTACCCTGAGCACCGGAATACTGCATCAACACCGCTCCAGGCACAGCCACTGCCCACTCTCCTGTGGCTCCATGCCAGCCGGGACTGGCTTTATCCCCTCTGCTGGCAAATCTCTCAGAAAACAAAGGGATGAAAAGCAAAAGCTGACATACAAAGGCAAAGAACTACTATTATGCCAGATAGATATTGCAGACACACAGGAGCCATTTAGATTGAGAAAGAAAAAAGTTATCTTTCCTCAAATTCTTAAAAAAACAATGCAATTTAAAGTCTCAAATTTCTATGATTTTAAAGAACAAGATCTTCCCCATGTGAGGCAGGTGTGACTTGTGATGTGACTCGCAGAGATGTTCTGCTGTAACTTTCATACACGTCTGTAGAGCATAAGCCCATCCATGGCTGTTGATGGGATCACCTAACCTTTGAAATCAGCTTTTTACCTCTAGGATGGCCATACAGGAATATACTAGTCTTACTAAATCTCAGTCATTATGTTCATTTGAATCTAACTCATTCACACAGTAAAACGGCTTTTGAAGTGTAAAAGGGAACCTATCAGCCCGATTTAGTAATGTACAGTAAAGCCATGGCTGCAATGGTTCTTCTTTTCTTCTTTTATCACCATTTGAAGTTCTCTGTTAACTAGATTTCAGTGCACAGGGGGCCAGACTGTGCATTGGGTCTTCCCCTCTATGTCCGATTCTCCGCTTGCCCCTCCGCCTGCCACCGGTCATTAAATGACAGGTCACTGCTGACTTTTCAAACAGAAGAGACAGATCATTCAAAGAATGGAGGCAGAGGAGACGGGGAATCAGACAGGGAGAAGAAGACCCAATGCACAGTCCGGCCCCTGTGCACCAAAATCTAATGAGCAGAAAACTTCAAATGGTGATTAAGGCTATGTGCACACGTTGCAGATTCTGCACAGAATCTGCACCTCTTGGCAGAAAACGCGGGTAATATTCTGCGTGTTTTTGATCCAGTTTTTTAATGCGTTTTTGTAACCTAAATATCTATTATTTAAAAACAAAAAAAGAATTGTGATGTAATTTCTTTGTCCAGACACACAGACACACATATAGATAGATAGAAAAAATGGTACATAAATAGTTAAAGACACACACACAAAATCTGCATGAAATATCTTTTAATTTAAAAGAAAAAATATGGCGTGGGCACCCGTGCAATTTTCTCTGCCAGAGAGGGAAAGCCGATGGCATTGGGCCAATATTTCAAGCCTGGGATGGGGTTAGTACCCATGGAGCTTCCTAGGCTATGAATCTCAGCCCGCAGCTGTATAATTAGCCTTTACTATCTATTGCATACATAGAAAATCTCGATATCCGACTCTGATTTCTGCTCCTTTGTTCTTTTCAATCACTGTTTATCATTTATGTATTCTTATATGATGTTTAAATATATGTTCATACGATTAATAATAATAATCTATTAAAATAGGGGGACCCCCCGAAAAAAAATTAATGTGGGATCCCCCTATAATTTATATTCAGAAAGGATATGCAGACACCTGCGGGCTGATATTCATACCCTAGAAAGGGGCCATGGATATTGGCCCCACTCAGGCTAAAAATACCAGCACCCAGCCACCCCAGAAAAGGCGCATCTGTACGATGCGTCAATTCTGCCACTTAGCCTCTCTCTTCCCATTACGTGTAGTGGTGGCATATGGGATAATAAGGGGTTAAGCCTGATTAATAATGGAGAGGCATCAATAAGATACCTATCCATTACTAATCCTGCAGTTATTAATAGGTTAAAAAAAGACAGACAGAAAAAGTATTTTAATGAAATAAAACACTACACATTTTTTTCATAATTTTTATTCCACGCCTAATCCAATCAAAGCCATCGATCACCTGCAAAAAAAACAAAAACAAACAAACAAAATACTCCCTGGTCCGAAGCAGTCCATTTAATAACGAGTGTCCCATGATGATCTCCCTTATAGCGTGGTCACATCAGCAGATGTGACCGCTCTATAGGGCCTCCGATGACACACTGACTGGAGATAATCCTCCCGCAGTGTATCATCGGAGTTCACTTTATGGCACTACAGCCGTGAGAAAATTCTCATGCTGTAGTGCCACAACTGACAGGTGAACTCAAGTGACCTGTTGGCGGCGGAGTGATACAGTGTGGAGGATTATCTCCGTCATTGTATCACTGGTGCCCCTGGAGAGCGGTCGCATCTGCTGATGTGACAGCTCTCCACGGGACATCGTCGTGGGACACTCGTTATTAATTGGATTACTGTTGTGGATTCTGTTTGTGGGCTCCCTCTGGTGGTTACTGCTGGTACTGGGTGACTTTGGTGGGTTGCGGCCTTTGGTTTCCACCTGTCCATCAGAGGCTGGGTGTTTCCTATTTTACCTGGCCTTTCTGTCATTCCCTTGCCGGCTATCAATGTATTCAGATGTGCTCTGTTTGGTTCCTGCCTACCTGCTCCCAGATCTTTCAGGATAAGCTAAGTGCTGATTTTCAGTTGTTTGGTTTTTTTTGTCCAGCTTGCTTATTATGTCTCTATGCTAGCTGGTAGCTCTAGTGGACTGAGGTTCTCCCCATGTGCCATGAGTTGGCACATGGGTTCTTGTAATCTCAGGATGGTTTTTTTGATTAGGGTTTTTTGCTGACCGCTCAGTCCCCCTTTTGTATCGTTCTGCTTTCTAGTTTACAGCGGGCCTCTATTTGCTAAAACTATATATATCATCTCTATGTGTGTGCCTTCCTCTCATTTCACCGTCAATACATGTGAGGGGGCAACTATATCTTTTGGGGTTCATTCCTCTGGAGGCAAGTGAGGTCTTTATTTTCTCTGCAGTACTAGTTAGCTCTTAGGCTGGTGCGTGGCATCTAGAACCAACGTAGGCACGCTCCCTGGCTATCTCTAGTTGCGTTTGTCAGGCGTAGGGCAGCGGTCAGCCCAGGTTCCATCACCCTAGAGCTCGTCCGTTATTTATTTGTACTTTGCTTGTCCTGTGCTATCCCTAGCCATTGGGGATTCATGACAGTATAGCCGGCGCACAAAGTGTTAATTGTTTGGGCTGAAGCAGGAGAAAAAGAAGTGTTTAAGGGAAATTTTTTTTTTTTTTTTCCCTTTAGAGTTTTGCTGCCTAGCCCTTAATTGCTGTCTAGCTGCTTCTTACCTCCTCTTAACCCTTGAATGGCTCTGATCTTAGCTGTTTAACATGGATGTCCAGAGTTTGGCTTCCAGCCTGAGTAATCTCGCGGCAAAAGTTCAAAACATACAGGATTTTGTTGTTCACACTCCCATGTCTGAACCTAGAATTCCTATTCCAGAGTTCTTTTCTGGAGATAGATCTACCTTCCTGAATTTCAGGAACAATTGTAAATTGTTTCTTTCTTTAAAATCTCGCTCCTCTGGAGACCCTGCTCAACAGGTCAAGATTGTAATATCTTTCCTGCGGGGCGACCCTCAGAATTGGGCATTTGCATTGGCACCAGGGGATCCTGCATTGCTCAGTGTGGATGCGTTTTTTCTGGCATTGGGATTGCTCTATGAGGAACCTAACCTGGAGATTCAGGCTGAAAAGGCTTTATTAGCCCTCTCTCAGGGGCATGATGAAGCGGAAATATATTGTCAAAAATTTCGGAAATGGTCGGTGCTTACTCAGTGGAATGAGTGCGCCCTGGCTGCAAACTTCAGAAATGGTCTTTCTAAAGGCCATTAAGGATATTATGGTGGGGTTCCCTACGCCTACAGGTCTGAATGAGTCTATGGCTATGGCCATTCAGATTGATCGGCGTTTACGGGAGCGCAAACCCGTGCACCAGTTGGCGGTGTCTTCTGAACAGGCACCTGAGACTATGCAATGTGATAGAATTCAGTCCAGAAGTGAACGGCAAAATTATAGGCGGAAAAATGGATTGTGTTTTTATTGTGGTGATTCAGCTCATGTTATATCAGCATGCTCTAAACGCACAAAAAGGGTTGATAAATCTTTTGCCATTGGTACTCTGCAGCCTAAGTTCATTTTGTCTGTGACTCTGATTTTTTCACTGTCTTCCATTTCCGTCGATGCCTATGTGGATTCGGGCGCTGCCCTGAGTCTTATGGATTGGTCATTTGCTAAACACTGCGGTTTTAGTCTGGAGCCTCTGGAAGTTCCTATTCCTCTGAAGGGAATTGACTCTACACCATTGGCTATGAATAAACCGCAGTACTGGACACAAGTGACCATGCGCATGACTCCCGTTCATCAGGAGGTGATTCGCTTCCTTGTACTGTATAATTTACATGATGTACTAGTGCTTGGTCTGCCATGGTTACAAATTCATAATCCTGTCCTGGACTGGAAAACAATGTCTGTGTTAAGCTGGGGATGTCAGGGGGTTCATGATGATGCACCTCCGATTTCAATCGCTTCATCTACTCCTTCTGAGATCCCTGCGTTTTTGTCTGACTATAGGGATGTTTTTGAGGAGCCTAAGCTCAATTCGCTCCCTCCTCATAGAGAGTGTGACTGTGCTATAGAATTGATTCCTGGCAGTAAGTTCCCTAAGGGTCGTTTATTTAATCTGTCACTGCCAGAGCATACTGTTATGCGGAATTATATTAAGGAGTCCTTGGAAAAGGGACATATTCGTCCATCTTCGTCCCCTCTGGGAGCAGGTTTTTTTTTCGTGGCAAAAAAAGATGGTTCCCTGAGGCCTTGTATAGATTATCGCCTTCTGAATAAGATTACAGTCAAATACCAGTATCCATTGCCATTATTTACTGATTTGTTTGCTCGCATTAAGGGGGCTAGGTGGTTCACTAAGATAGATCTTCGCGGTGCGTATAATCTGGTGCGGATAAAACAGGGTGATGAGTGGAAAACCGGATTTAATACGCCTGAGGGCCATTTTGAGTATTTGGTAATGCCTTTTGGACTCTCCAATGCTCCGTCAGTCTTTCAGTCCTTTATGCACAATATTTTCCGTGAATATCTGGATAAGTTTATGATTGTGTATTTGGATGATATTTTGGTGTTTTCTGATGACTGGGAGTCTCATGTTCTACAGGTCAGGAAGGTGTTTCAGGTTCTGCGGGCCAATTCTCTGTTTGTGAAGGGCTCAAAGTGTCTCTTCGGAGTCCAGAAGATTTCTTTTTTGGGGTACATTTTTTCTCCTTCTACTATTGAGATGGATCCCGTCAAGGTTCAGGCTATTTGTGACTGGACACAACCTACATCTGTTAAGAGCCTTCAGAAGTTCTTGGGGTTTGCTAATTTTTATCGTCGGTTCATTGCTAATTTTTCCAGTATTGTTAAACCTTTGACTGATTTGACTAAAAAGGGTGCTGATGTTGCTGATTGGTCTCCTGCGGCCGTGGAGGCCTTTCAGGAACTTAAGCGCCGGTTTTCTTCTGCTCCTGTGTTGTGTCAACCAGATGTTTCACTTCCTTTTCAGGTTGAGGTTGATGCTTCCGAGATTGGAGCGGGGGCGGTTTTGTCACAGAGAAGTTCTAATGGCTCGGTGATGAAGCCATGTGCATTCTTCTCTAGAAAATTCTCGCCCGCCGAGCGCAATTATGATGTGGGTAATCGGGAGCTTTTGGCCATGAAGTGGGCATTTGAGGAGTGGCGTCATTGGCTTGAGGGTGCTAAACATCGTGTGGTGGTCTTGACTGATCACAAGAATCTTATTTACCTTGAGTCTGCCAGGCGTTTGAATCCTAGACAGGCTCGTTGGTCGTTGTTTTTTTTCTCGTTTCAATTTCGTGGTTTCATACCTGCCAGGTTCAAAGAATGTGAAGGCAGATGCTCTTTCCAGGAGTTTTGTGCCTGACTCTCCTGGAGACTCTGGGCCTACTGGTATCCTTAGGGATGGGGTAATATTGTCCGCCGTATCCCCAGACTTGCGACGTGCATTGCAGGAGTTTCAGGTGGATAAACCGGATCGTTGTCCACCAGAAAGACTGTTTGTCCCGGATGATTGGACCAGTAGAGTCATCTCCGAGGTCCATTCTTCTGTGTTGGCTGGTCATCCTGGAATATTTGGTACTAGAGACTTGGTGGCCAGGTCTTTTTGGTGGCCTTCCTTGTCTAGGGATGTGCGTACCTTTGTGCAGTCTTGTGAAGTGTGTGCTCGAGCTAAGCCTTGCTGTTCTCGGGCCAGTGGGTTGTTGTTATCCTTGCCCATCCCGAAGAGGCCTTGGACGCACATTTCCATGGATTTTATTTCTGATCTCCCGGTTTCACAGAAAATGTCCGTTATCTGGGTTGTGTGTGACCGCTTTTCTAAGATGGTTCATTTGGTGCCCTTGCCTAAGTTGCCCTCCTCCTCTGAGTTGGTCCCTTTATTTTTTCAGAACGTGGTTCGTTTGCATGGGATTCCGGAGAATATCGTTTCTGACAGGGGATCCCAGTTTGTGTCTAGATTTTGGCGGACGTTTTGTGCCAAGATGGGCATTGATTTGTCTTTCTCGTCTGCATTCCATCCTCAGACGAATGGCCAGACGGAGCGAACTAATCAGACCTTGGAAACTTATTTGAGGTGTTTTGTTTCTGCTGATCAAGATGACTGGGTTGCTTTTTTGCCACTGGCCGAATTTGCTCTTAATAATCGGGCTAGTTCTGCCACGTTGGTCTCTCCTTTTTTTTGTAATTCGGGGTTTCATCCTCGTTTTTCCTCTGGTCAGGTGGAGTCTTCGGATTGTCCTGGAGTGGACGTGGTGGTGGACAGGCTACATCAGATTTGGAATCAGGTGGTGGACAATTTGAAGTTATCTCAGGAGAAGACTCAGCAGTTTGCTAATCGCCGTCGCCGCGTGGGTCCCCGACTTCTTGTTGGGGATTTGGTGTGGTTGTCTTCTCGTTTTGTCCCTATGAAGGTCTCTTCTCCTAAGTTCAAGCCTCGGTTCATCGGTCCTTATAGGATCTCGGAGATTCTTAACCCTGTATCTTTTCGTTTGGATCTCCCGGCATCGTTTGCTATTCATAATGTGTTCCATCGGTCGTTGTTGCGGAGGTATGAGGTGCCCGTTGTTCCTTCGGTTGAGCCTCCTGCTCCGGTGCTGGTGGAGGGA
The DNA here is from genome assembly GCF_051348905.1 of Ranitomeya variabilis. Classification (NCBI taxonomy): domain Eukaryota; kingdom Metazoa; phylum Chordata; class Amphibia; order Anura; family Dendrobatidae; genus Ranitomeya; species Ranitomeya variabilis. The sequence goes on along the minus strand of NC_135236.1, from coordinate 275,982,352 downwards.
GAATTGGAGTATGTTGTTGAGAAGATCTTGGATTCTCGTGTTTCCAGACGCAAACTCCAGTATTTGGTTAAGTGGAAGGGTTATGGTCAGGAGGATAATTCCTGGGTGGTCGCCTCCGATGTTCATGCGACTGATTTGGTCCGCGCCTTCCATAGAGCTCACCCTGATCGCCCTGGGGGTTCTCGTGAGGGTTCGGTGACCCCTCCTCAAGGGGGGGGTACTGTTGTGGATTCTGTTTGTGGGCTCCCTCTGGTGGTTACTGCTGGTACTGGGTGACTTTGGTGGGTTGCGGCCTTTGGTTTCCACCTGTCCATCAGAGGCTGGGTGTTTCCTATTTTACCTGGCCTTTCTGTCATTCCCTTGCCGGCTATCAATGTATTCAGATGTGCTCTGTTTGGTTCCTGCCTACCTGCTCCCAGATCTTTCAGGATAAGCTAAGTGCTGATTTTCAGTTGTTTGTTTTTTTTTGTCCAGCTTGCTTATTATGTCTCTATGCTAGCTGGTAGCTCTAGTGGACTGAGGTTCTCCCCATGTGCCATGAGTTGGCACATGGGTTCTTGTAATCTCAGGATGGTTTTTTTGATTAGGGTTTTTTGCTGACCGCTCAGTCCCCTTTTGTATCGTTCTGCTTTCTAGTTTACAGCGGGCCTCTATTTGCTAAAACTATATATATCATCTCTATGTGTGTGCCTTCCTCTCATTTCACCGTCAATACATGTGAGGGGGCAACTATATCTTTTGGGGTTCATTCCTCTGGAGGCAAGTGAGGTCTTTATTTTCTCTGCAGTACTAGTTAGCTCTTAGGCTGGTGCGTGGCGTCTAGAACCAACGTAGGCACGCTCCCTGGCTATCTCTAGTTGCGTTTGTCAGGCGTAGGGCAGCGGTCAGCCCAGGTTCCATCACCCTAGAGCTCGTCCGTTATTTATTTGTACTTTGCTTGTCCTGTGCTATCCCTAGCCATTGGGGATTCATGACAGATTACGTCAGACACAGGGAGTATATTGTTATTATTTTTATTTTATTTGCAGATGATCTATGGCTTCAGGGATTAGGTGTATATGGTAAGTATGTACTATATGTGTACTGTATGTGTTGTTTTTTTTAACATTCAACACATTAGCCGGATGATGGGACTACTTTCCCATCATTGGCTAATGATGTCACTCTAGCAGTCATAGCAGGATGGGATTAGTAGTCATATTGGACGATGCCTGCCTACACACAGCCCCGCACACAGACACAGATTCACAAAGATACCGGCACACACACATACACGCAGATCCCCCACACACAGACACACACATAGCTCCGCCCACACACTTCCCTCCTCTCGATCTGCAGCGCTTCTCACACCCACATCCACCGCAAATCCACAGATCTTTTTTACACCTGCGGTTTTGCTGCAGATGTGCCTGACTCAATGGAAGGTAATGGGTGCAGAAACGCTGCAGATCCGCAAAAAGAATTGACATGCTGCGGGAAAAAAAACGCTGTAAATCTGAGCAGATTTTTACGCAGCATGTGCACAACAAATCTCCATTTCCCATAGATTAACATTGGCTGTGCACTACACTGCGGATTTGCAAAAAGAAAGGGTATGGAGGGCACCGCTATGTGAAGCTAAAAGGGGTTCTCCATGGGCAAAAGTAGAAACATAACAAGAAAAGAGAAAAGCATGCCCATAGAACTGGGAACACCCAAGCTAGCACTAGAGTTCTAGTCCTCTTCCTCTCTGAAGAGACAATTTTCATGACTCTTTATGTGCCATTACCCAGTGGCTTAGTCTACTTTTCATACCACTTGGTTTATTTGCATCTGTGTAATTTTCTTTGATTTATTTTTGATGTTAAGGACCTTGTCTCAGATTCGTCCAATGGTCTATGGTACTGTGAATAGGTAGACCAGCTTATGTGCACACATGTGTAGTGTTCACATTTACACATGTGTACATGTCTTTTTTCCAACTTGTCCAAACATGTGTGCTCTGAGCCTGTGTTCATAGCATTGAGTCTGAGAAACTAGTTCAGGTTTTTGTCATTGCTTATACCATACTGCATGACTATAGAGCGGTTTACATTTTGTTTTTAAATGTTTTTAATCATTGTTCTGTCCTATGTGTAATCACTGCTTGATATTGAAATAAAAACATGTTTTATTCAGCTTGGGAGTTCCCAATTCTATGGGCATGCTTTTCTTGTTACACTGCGGATTTGATGCGAATCCGTGGGGCCAAAAACGCTGCGGATCCACATCTAAATCTGCAACGTGTGCACACAGCCTAAAGAAGAACCACAAAGCGGATTTCTTTGCCAAAAGTATCAATTTAATCTGTGTTACAGCACCATTACAGTTATGTGTTTACATTACAAAATCGTGCTGACAGCTTCTCTTTATGTATTGTCTATATATGTGTCCCTCACAGATGAGCAGATGCCATCTTTCAGCAACTACATTTTATAAAAAAAAAAAAAAAAAAGGTAATGTACCTTTAATGCATTACATGAATGTTTTTATTATGCTATTGCGCCAAGTATGTTAATTATTGCATGGTTCTATTGTCACTCACTATAGGGTTAACCTCACCCCTTAGCTGGCAGATAGGAAATAGTTAAGTGGGTGGAGTTTAATTTATAAAAAAAAAAAAATAACCCTTTTTGCTAGATCGGAGTAACAGCAGTGGGGCAGCCACAGCAAAGATGTAGAAGAGTAGACATCTCCCCTGTTTCAATAGGCAATACAGCAAAACTATGTGAGGACGTGCATCTCAGCATGGAGAACGGCTCTAAAGGAAAGGATTCATGACAGTATCCCCAGCTACACCTAGCGGTAGTTGCACATCGTTGTAGAGGAATCTCATTAGTCACCTGTAGTGAAGATGGGAACCACACTACATGTATGGTGAATATCGGGGAATCGGAAGTCTGTAGAGTGGAAGAAGGGTCCTAGAGTGCCAGTATCGGACTCCAGTGTGTTACAGAGCTTACTGCCTGCCTTGGAAGAACATAGATAACTCTTCCCACTTATTTACAGTTATTTATTAATTATTATGCATTGCTTACGTAGCACTATCATTTCCCACAGCGCTTCACAGACATTATCAGCATGGTCCCCATTGGGGCTCACAATCAAAATTCCCTATCAGTATGTCTTTGGAATGTGGGAGGAATCCGGAGTACCCGGAGGAAACCCACGCAAACACGGGGAGAACATACAAACTCCTTGCAGATGTTGTCCTTGATGGGATTTGAACCCAGGACCCCAGCGCTGCAAGGCTTCAGTGCTAACCACTGAGAAACCATGCTGCCCATTATGCCTGTTTCTGCTGCTACTGGAACCTGCCTTAAGAAATGTGCCTCTGTAATAATCATATGTGGAACCAGCAAGCTTCTTGTACCACAATCGGATTAATCTGCTGATGTTTAAAATAAAGTTTACTTTTGTTTTACTACACCACTGCTGCTTTTCCTATTATAACACCACTATGGGATGCACCACTGACCATCCAGCCATGAGGGAACAGCAATGCCGACGTTGTCCCCACATATTCATCACCATGTGCCCACTACTGCATCAGTGTGACAGGCATGGCCAACATGGATAACACTAAGGATCCAACCCATGCCGGATGTACTGGGTATCCTGCACAAGGCTTGCCATCAGTCTCTTCATTTCCATTTAAAGGCCATTACTCTGAACTGTTGGTGTGGGTCTACATGCAGATTTCTAGAGTGCAATGTTTCCGATTTAGAAGCTACAGCTACAATCCACAGGAACACTGCCAGGAGATGGATCTACCACCATCCAGATAGCATTTCAAGAAAAGACACTGAAATTTCACCAGTGCATAACCAAAACATTGGACCACATAATTAGTTTTCGTGGAGAACTACAGCAAGCTGTACTTTTAGTCCAGAATAAAAGGCATAGAAAAAATAAAAAAATGTTAGGGTCATGAGATTTACTGACTTATGTGGATTTTTAAAAATGTGAAAAATCACAGTAAGAAAGGACCTAACTGACTATGGCCGGGTGTAGTCAAGCATACAAAATGTCCGATTTTTAGCTAGAAAAAAACTCCACACTATTGAGTATTTCAGCCGTGTCATCTGTTTGTCATTTTTTTCTGGCATATATTTTTCTGGCAATCGTTTTTGTATATAAAAAAAAGGGGTTGTCTGGTCTAGAATGTCTGGTCTAGAATATCTGGTCTGCTGTCTCGGATTCGCCGGTGTCTCTGGCGTGAATGGCGGTCAAGCATACCATATGCTTAATCCCCATCAGTACTTGTTTAGTAGGTGTGGCCTTGCTCAATACCCGTGCATGGAGCAAGGCCACACCCACTAGACGGGCTCGGACCGGGAGTATGCATATGGCATGCTTGACTGCCATTCATGGTGCAGACACCGGCGAATCCTTGCACTGCACAGTGTGCGCGCTGGCAGGATTCACAAGTCTGCAGTTCCACAGAGCGGCTGCAGACTTGTCATTCTAGATCAGATAACGCCTTAAAAAAAACACATAAAACCCCCAAAATAGCTTGCCATGTTAAAGGCCCCGTCTCACATAGCGAGATCGCTAGCGAGATCGCTGCTGAGTCACAAGTTTTGTGACGCAACAAAGACCTCAGTAGCGATCTCGCTATGTGTGACACGTACCAGCGATCAGGCCCCTGCTGCGAGATCGCTGGTCGTGTCGGAACGGCCTGGGCCGTTTTTTGATCGTTGAGGTCCCGCTGACATCGCTGAATCGGTGTGTGTGACACCGATCCAGCGATGTCTTCACTGGTAACCAGGGTAAACATCGGGTTACTAAGCGCAGGGCCGCGCTTAGTAACCCGATGTTTACCCTGGTTACCAGCGTAATGTAAAAAAAAACAAACAGTACATACTCACCATCTGATGTCCGTCAGGTCCCTTGCCGTCTGCTTCCTGCTCTGACTGAGCGCCGCAAAGTGAAAGTGAAAGTACAGCACAGCGGTGACGTCACCGCTGCGCTCTGCTCTCACTGTACGGCGGCTCAGTCAGAGCAGGAAGCAGACGGCAAGGGACCTGACGGACATCAGATGGTGAGTATGTACTGTTTGTTTTTTTTGGTAACCAGGGTAAACATCGGGTTACTAAGCGCGGCCCTGCGCTTAGTAACCCGATGTTTACCCTGGTTACCCGGGTGCTGCAGGGGGACTTCGGCATCGTTAAAGACAGTTTCAACGATGCCGAAGTCGTTCCCCTGATCGTTGGTCGCTGGAGAGAGCTGTCTGTGTGACAGTTCCCCAGCGACCACACAGTCTGTATCGCTGCAGCGTCGCTGTGTGTGACGGGGCCTTAAGAATTGCAATGTACAATAGGATGAAATACAAATGATCTGTATTGGATCCATTTTGTTTGCAAACTCATTAACTTGAATAGGCGAGTCTCATTGAAAAACGGCAGACAGTACCGCCTGTGGTGATTTTTTCACAAGCACACTTTGCTCACATGTAATGATGGTAATCTCAAAAGGCCTAGTAAATTACATTTTTCAGTATTCTGTCTGTGAGCTTTATGATTGTATCGTGGTCAGCATACATCCGTATGATATACGGTAATCATCTGAATGAGCCCTAAGAGGATATGTCCAAATAGTGTTAGGCTGAGTGCACATGGAGAGAGCACATGGAGAGAGCACATGGGGAGTGCACATGGAGAGAGCACATGGGGAGTGCACATGGAGAGAGCACATGGAGAGAGCACATGGAGAGAGCACATGGGGAGTGCACATGGAGAGAGCACATGGAGAGAGCACATGGAGAGAGCACATGGAGAGAGCACATGGGGAGTGCACATGGAGAGAGCACATGGAGAGAGCACATGGGGAGTGCACATGGAGAGAGCACATGGGGAGTGCACATGGAGAGAGCACATGGAGGGAGCACATGGAGAGTGCACATGGAGAGTGCACATGGGGAGTGCACATGGGGAGTGCACATGGAGAGTGCACACGGGGAGAGCACACGGGGAGAGCACACGGGGAGTGCACACGGAGAGTGCACACGGAGAGTGCACACGGAGAGTGCACACGGGGAGTGCACACGGAGAGAGCACACGGGGAGTGCACATGGAGAGAGCACACGGGGAGTGCACACGGAGAGAGCACACGGGGAGTGCACATGGAGAGAGCACATGGGGAGTGCACATGGAGAGAGCACATGGGGAGTGCACATGGAGAGTGCACTTGGGGAGTGCACATGGAGTGCACATGGAGAGTGCCCTCGGGGAGTGCACACGGGGAGAGCACACGGGGAGAGCACATGGAGAGTGTACACAGGCTAGCTCTAGGATTTCTTTGCAAAATGAATGAGATTCCTGAAGCCTTCCTTCACATGAAGCGACGCTGCAGCGATAGCGACAACGATGCTGATCGCTGCAGCGTCGCTGTTTGGTCGCTGGAGAGCTGTCACACAGACCGCTCTCCAGCGACCAACGATGCTGAGGTCCCCGGGTAACCAGGGTAAACATCGGGTTGCTAAGCGCAGGGCCGCGCTTAGTAACCCGATGTTTACCCTGGTTACCAGCGTAAAATGTAAAAAAAAAAAAAAAACAGTACATACTTACATGCGTCCCCCGGCGTCCACTTCCTGCACTCACTGAGCGCCGGCAGTAGCAGGGCACAGCGGTGACGTCACCGCTGTGCTGTGCTTTCACTTTGCGGCGCTCAGTCAGTGTGGGAAGCGGACGCCGGGGGACGCATGTAAGTATGTACTGTTTGTTTTTTTTACACTTTACGCTGGTAACCAGGGTAAACATCGGGTTACTAAGCGCGGACCTGCGCTTAGTAACCAGATGTTTACCCTGGTTACCAGTGTAAAATATCGCTGGTATCGTTGCTTTTGCTGTCAAACACAACGATACACGGCGATCGGACGACCAAATAAAGTTCTGAACTTTATTCAGCGACATCACAGCAGGATCCTGATCGCTGCTGCGTGTCAAACTAAACGATATCACTAGCCAGGACACTGCAACGTCAAGGATCGCTAGCGATATCGTTACAAAGTCGTTTCGTGTGAAGGTACCTTTTTTATGTACATGTTGCTTATTTTTTCCTTGCAGATTTGGAGTAGACTTATATCTGCAGCCTGTCAATTCCTCAGGCATTTTCCTGCAGTCTTGCAAGTGATTTTTGTGTGTTTTTATCCACCAAGAGATGCAGAAATGGTGCAGAAATTTCTGCTGAAAATACTTAATATGTGCACACACCTCTATAAAGCTTACTCCAGTCGCTAACAACTCTATCATAAATACACGAAGTTCCAAAAATAGGGTTAATAGGCCTTTCTCCCACTGGAGTAAACTCACTCAGCAGCTGATTGAACAAATCACCAAGTCCCTTCTCCTCCATCCATTCTGATTGCCCAGAGGGGAGCTATGAGCATGCAGAAATGAGTAAATGGCTGCATAGCAAGAAAAAAACACAACATACACAACCACAATCTAGCTGGCAGCTGGGTACAAAGACAGCAGAAATGTGCTATACACAGGAGGAGGAAGACCGAGAAAAAGCTCAAGATTGGAGTACACACTGCATGTCCAGAGCAGATGCACTGAAAACATGGCTGCTAGAAAAATGCAATGCCTGTCAAAAATTTGGTGACAAGCAGGACCCACTTATTACATACAGTGGGGTCCATTTTCTGAAAGTTGTAAAGGGACATTTCTTGTTAGTTCAACAATTGTTCCTATCCACTAGTCCATGATCATCTGAGCGCCCTCTATACCTCGTCTCCGTATTCAGCCAAACCTGAATGGTGAGAGGAGTGATGTGCAGGGTACAGGACGGCCCGTGTCTGACACCTTGCTTTTGTACTAAATAGGAATAAGCTTCCTTTTACGAAACTACTTTACTGCTTTGCCTACAATGCCAGTCAGCCAATGGCAGACAAACCTAACATACAAATACTTATTCTGTTTTAGTTCCACTTTTTTTTTTAAACTCTTTTTATTGAAAGATTACACAAAATAAGTTGACAAACATATGGTAACATGGTATAAAGTCAAAATAATCTGTATGTTTTAGTTCTACTTCATGGCTTGTAAAAAAAAAAAATATAATAAAACTGCACTTTGTAAAAGTGGCATCAATGGAAACCATTAAATTTAAGATATACAATGAAAATGTTCCACAGTTCACAAGGTGGCAGAGATCCCTTCACCAGCTTGTTTGTAAGGCTGTATATAGGGGTTTATGCACTGGCACATAGACATTAATATACCACTAACGTGCAAGAATGCTCGGCTCTGTAGATTTGAAATATGAGGACTTCCATGTATGATACCAGGGGCACATTGATAGACAACAGTAACATTTTGCATCAGTAGCCGAGCGCTGCAGGAAGCACAGAGGCACGCTGAATAGACATACTGTCCACTGCTACATGAGAACGGAGCATCTTCAGCGCTGGAAATGCGTATGTCCGCTTTCACAAACACTGCAGCCATCATCCTTCTCCAGGGGCCATATAATATATAGGATCATATATTCATGGATCCACGAAACGCGTTGGTCAGTGTGCTCTGGTTTTGAATTTTATACATTTTTGATAAAGTTTTCTTCTGAATCTTACCATATGCCTCACTGGAATTCCAATCCCTTTCATATTGAATGCTGAAGATTTTGCCTTGATTCAGGCCAACCGCGCTAACTTTTCTTTCTTATTTTTTCACAAAGGTATTGTTATTCATTTTACTAAAACAACACATTTCGGCTGCAGCCAGCCTTTATCAGGTATATATACTGTAGCTATGCGTTGTACGCGTTGTATTTTTATCTGATGGTGGTTGCCTTGTAGAGCACCAGAACACCTACATAACCTCACCTTCACTCTGCTTTGACATTAAAAACCTTGAAAAATACTTACAACACCGATATATCACTAAAGTAAATGGTACACTGCCATTTAGATGTAAAACTGGAGTAACAATTGAATTCTGCTTCGTTAGCACGTGACCTGTGGTATGTAAGAAAGGGTTGGCCGGATAGCTCTTTCTGTATGTATTAGGCATGAGAGGGTCTGGCCTAACATTTGCAAAAAGCTCTACACTAACTCATCTGAAGCTTTTTTTTTAGCGGGACAACCTTTTAAACCCATACTATATATTGCCCATAAATAAACATTGGGGATAACATCCCAGGCCAGCCCTCCCAGAACACATAACTCAGCAGCTTCCATTTTATCTCTTAAGGTTTAGTGCTTCTATAAAAATCATTAGTTGTGACCTGTGAGTACTCCTTGAGCTGGCAAATAGAGGGAGCTTCTGACAATGTCTAATCCTGACAGTCTGTAGTCACATAGAGAGTGGCCTTTTTAGGAAAACCGCAAGTTTAGAACCACTAGTGTGAAATGAGTCAGAAACAACAAGTTCACTGAATGACACAGCAAATAGGAAAATATTTTACAAATGTTAGACTAAGGGTACCGTCTCACATAACGATTTACCAACGATCACGACCAGCGATACGACCTGGCCGTGATCGTTGGTAAGTGGTTGTGTGGTCGCTGGGGAGCTGTCACACAGACCGCTCTCCAGCGACCAACGATGTCGAGGTCCCCGGGTAACCAGGGTAAACATCGGGTTACTAAGCGCAGGGCCGCGCTTAGTAACCCGATGTTTACCGTGGTTACCAGCGTAAACGTAAAAAAAAACAAACAGTACATACTCACATTCCGGTGTCTGTCCCCCGGCGTTCTGCTTCTCTGCACTGTGTCTGCCAGCCGGAAAGCACAGCGGTGACGTCACCGCTGTGCTCGCTTTCCGGCTGGCCGGCGCTCACAGTGCAGAGAAGCAGAACGCCGGGGGACAGACACCGGAATGTGAGTATGTACGTTGTTTTTTTTTTTAACGTTTACGCTGGTAACCACGGTAAACATCGGGTTACTAAGCGCGGCCCTGCGCTTAGTAACCCGATGTTTACCCTGGTTACAAGCGAACGCATCGCTGGATCGCTGTCACACACACCGATCCAGCGATGACAGCGGGAGATCCAGCGACGAAAGAAAGTTCCAAACGATCTGCTACGACGTACGATTCTCAGCAGGATCCCTGATCGCTGCTGCGTGTCAGACACAGCGATATCGTATGGATATCGCTGGAACGTCACGGATCGTACCGTCGTAGCGATCAAAGTGCCAATGTGTGACAGTACCCTAACTCACTGTTAACCTCCAGGTGGACAAGACTTAAAAAGGAACCTTCATCCAAACTCTCACCAATGCCTGACCAAGACACACAAGACTCATTGACCAATAATCTGTCAGCAGCTTCTTGCTATGTATTCTGAAGACAGCACGAGGTTAAACTAGAGATGGGAGAACCCGAACAGTAAAGTTCAGCGTCCGTATCAAACACCTACTGTTCGGGCACAGACACCGAACACGGACTTCATCAGGAAGTCCGTGTTACTGTTCGGATTCGGCTGCCTGAACACCAGGTGTGTCACGCTGTCATGTGCATGACAGCGCGGCAAACACCGCTTCTGATGGGAGGTGAAATCATGTTCGCAGATCAGAGAGCTGCGGTTCCCACGCTGTCAAAAGCTGTGATTGGAGGTATAAAGTTTACCTCCGGTCACTGGTGTCAGAGGATGAGACTATAGCTCCCATCATCCGACTTCTGCTACCGCTAATAACAGTGAGAGCAGGAACAGCTGTCAGCTTCAACAAGGCCAGTTATTAGTCATGAGCGAGTATACTCATTGCTCGGGTGGTCTCCGAGTATTTGTAACTGCTCGGAGATTTAGTTTTTGTTGACACAGCTGCATGATTTACGGCTGCTAGCCAGGCTGAGTACATGTGGGGGTTGCCTGGTTGCTAGGGAATCCCCACATGTATTCAAGCTGTCTATCAGCTGTAAATCATGCAGCTGAGGCAACGAAAACTAAATCTCCGAGCACTTACAAATACTCGGAGACCACCCGAGCAATGAGTATACTCGCTCATCACTACTGGTTATCAGGAATAGAGGAGTCCCCATGCCGTATTTTTTTATTATTTAAATAATTTAAAAAACAGCTTAGGGTCCCCCCATTTTTGACAACTAACCTTGCTAAAGCAGACAACTGGGGGCTGGTATTCTCAGGCTGGTAAGGAGTCATGGATATTGACCCCCCAGCCTAAAAATAGCAGCCCGCAACTGCCCAGAAAAGGCACATCTATTAGATGCATCAATCCTGGCGCTTTGCCCGGCCTTCCCACTTGCCTTGTAGCGGTGGCAAGTGGGGTTCATATTTGTGGAGTTGATGTCACCTTTGTATTGTCCGGTGACATCAAGTCCACGGTTCAGTAATGGAGAGGTGTCTATAAAACACCTATCCATTACTAATCCTATAGTTACATGGTAAATAAAGACACAGCCATAATAAAGTATTTTATTAGAAATAAAACGCATACTTTTTTATTTAAAAATAACAAACACAGTTATGCTCATCAAACAACTATTCCACCGAAGCCCTTGTCTTCTGTAAGAAAACAAAAATAAAAAAACAACAATATCCCCACCTCTTTGTCATTCTGTCCCACGCCATAATCCATGTCTGGGGGAAGAACAACCTGGGCATGCGAAAATGCGACCGTCCAGGCTGAGAACCACTGGTGAATGAGCTGCTGTGAGCGCAGCGTCAGTGACCAGCGGTGACATCATCAAGGTTACTTCCAGTCACTGAGGCTGCGTTCCCAGTCGGGCTGAACTGTCGTGACCTCGGTAACATCCACGCTAGTACCATGAGAGAGTTTCTATTTTTTTTGTAACTGTTTGGCTGAACCCAAACATCCAGGTGTCCACCCATCTCTAGTTAAAACACAGAATTCAAGGATATGTCACTTAGCCTGTGTGCTGGTGTTTACTTACAATGAAGGTTTAATCACCTGGTGATTATAAGTGCCCTGACTAGCTGGCACCTCTTGCTAGCCTTCCTCCAGAGCCCTCTCACTCACCGGTGGTATTGCCACATGACGGACCTGGGTTATAAGTATCATCCAATTTACAAGTTTCCTGCCAAGTACAGGAGTGCTGCTTTTCTCTTACCACGTCACAGTCCCACAGGGTCACCTTAGCTTTCCCCCTCCTGGGCGTTCCTACTGAAGGGCAGGCTTGCCATATGTCTTACAGAGGCACTCAGCGCCATTCCTGTTGCAAGTCCTTTGCATATTCAAGTAGCGCTGTTCTTCTCCTGTTATGTGAATAGCCCCACCAGGTCCAGTTGGCATTACCATCACCAGACTGTATACAGCCGCCTTTATTCCCGTAATTTCATATGACATCCAGCACAAAACTGTTAACTGTGGATTCACTTTCTTCAACCGGATATTATAACAAAGTGTTTCTTTTCCAGTTTTCTCCAATAGGGATATTCTGATGAAAGTTCTATGACAGACCGTAAAGGTTTAATTTAATTTATTTGGTCTGGATGTACAATAAAGAAGGAATCATTTTTTTCAAATACTGAGTGCCAAGTATTTTTTGCCACATTGCAATAAAATACATCTCCAAATGGTATTGATAAAAACGCCAACTTGGCACGCAAAAATTAAGCCCTCACCATGCCTCAGATAACAATGGAGATGCTATGGGGTTTTTTTTAAACAAATCTTTGATTTTTGTAAATTTTTTTGCAATTTCACCGCACTTGGAATTTATTTCCAGTTTTCCAGTACATTACATTACAACATTGGTGCTGTTCAAAACTGTAGCTCATCCCGCAAAAAAACAAGCCCTCTAATGTCCATATTGATGGAAAAATTAAAAAAAGTTATGGCTCTGGGAATGTGAGCAAAATGTATTAATCGCTTAACACCCCATGATGTGCTACTACGTCATGAAGTGTGTCAGGGTGTCTTTAGCAGAGACTGCTCTATATAGGGCAGATGATGGCAATATTACATAGCTGGAATCTGTCTTTAACAGTATCGGAACATTTTATTCAATGAAAATATGACAGTAATACTATTCACTCGTGTTTGATTTAGTTGTCTTTACCCACTTTTAGGACTTTTGCACAATTCTGTCGTTTTAGGTCAAATTCATGCAGAAATATGGAAAATTTGGAAGGGTTCACAAACATTCAAGCAACACTGTAAGCAATGCAAGGCTCATTTGACTTACTGAAATGAGTATCTTCTCTTGTGAGTAAGGGTACTGTCACACAGTACCATTTTGATCGCTACGACGGTACGATTCGTGACGTTCTAGCGATATCGTTACGATATCGCAGTGTCTGACACGCAGCAGCGATCAGGGATCCTGCTGAGAATCGTACGTCGTAGCAGATCGTGTGGAACTTTCTTTCGTCGCTTGATCACCCGCTGACATCGCTGGATCGTTGTGTGTGACAGCGATCCAGCGATGTGTTCGCTTGTAACCAGGGTAAACATCGGGTAACTAAGCGCAGGGCCGCGCTTAGTAACCCGATGTTTACCGTGGTTACCAGCGTAAAAGTAAAAAAAAAACAAACAGTACATACTCACATTCTGGTGTCTGTCCCCGGCGTCTCAGCTTCTCTCCACTGTGTGAGCGTCTGCCAGCCGGAAAGCGAGCACAGCGGTGACGTCTGACGTCACCGCTGTGCTTGCCGGCTATGGCGCTTACACAGTGGAGAGAAGCAGAACGCCGGGGACAGACACCAGAATGTAAGTATGTACTGTTTGTTTTTTTTTACTTTTACGCTGGTAACCACGGTAAACATCGGGTTACTAAGCGCGGCCCTGCGCTTAGTTACCCGATGTTTACCCTGGTTACCGGGGACTTCGGCATCGCTCCAGCGCCGTGATTGCAACGTGTGACAGCAGTCTACGACGCTGGAGCGATAATCATACGATCGCTGCGACGTCACGGATCGTGCCGTCGTAGCGATCAAAATGGTACTGTGTGACAGTACCCTTAGTGCACTTGGTGAAGGACAGCATTGTTTCTTTCAGTCCATGGGATACTTTATGAAGCTCACACATCACCTGTTTAGCTGAACTGACAATGATGGATTTTGGAAGGCTCATACTATAAGTGATTGGCGTACTCAGATAGTTGTGGAATATTTTATTTTACCTTATTTTGTGACAAACCTAATTCAGAACAAGTTTTGTAAAGTTTGAGGAAGCTATTAGGACTTTTAACTTAAAAAAAAATACATAAATATTTGTTTGAGAGCTGGAACCAATCATCCAGCTACAATACTAAACATTTCACTCTTCATACCATATTTTTCGGATTATAAAAGGCAATTAAATCCTCCAAATTTGGGGGGAAAATGTGGGGTGTGCCTTATAATGTGGACATACCTTACCGGCAGTGGGGGAGCAGGGTCCCAGGGTCGCTGCTGGAGGAGGCAAGAGTGGAGCGTTGCTGCAGGCTGGGCTGAGGAGGTGTTTGGATGTATGCCGCTGCGGGTGTTCAGTGGTGCGGGGGCTCTGCCGACATTTTGTGAAAGCCCAGAGCCCTCGCACTTACATGGTTTACTATGCGGTGGACTCCAGGATAATGGCTGCCGAGGGCGGCGCATGTGTAGATTGAGATCTCGGCACCAAGATCCCGAGCTCTCCATCTGTCGCATATCATGTAACAGTCTACGCCGATGTTGTTTTACCCTCTGCTGAGCACTTTTGGTGAATAAAGAAAGAAGTTTGTTCACAAGTTTGTTAAGCTAGATTTTCTTCTGTATTGGGATTGCTCCACGCCTTGACAAAGCGTTTCCTGTGCTCCGAACATCTAAGGATGTCCATTACGGTGAGCTGGACTGTTTTCACTACAGATCAAACCCCTGACCACTACAGAAATGACAGAGCTGCTGTGTTCCGTCAGGAACAGAGAACTTCAGCACAACCATGGATCAAATATACAGCGATAAGCCACTAATTGAAGAAAAAAAAGAAGTAGCCACCTCTTTTAAGACTGACATATAAAAAGGCATTTAAAGAGCAGGTAGTGTTCTGTACAATAAAATAAAAAAAAAATCTCATTATGAAACCCTCACACTATTCAGCAAATTTCCACAGTTCTGCGATGCAGTTTGTACAGGTGAAACATTGTTATCCATATGTATGTATACATTCTTATATTGATTGAAAACACAAATGTATTTTTTGGGTCTTCTTATTGACTATAAAGTACTAGTTAACCTAAGTAAAGAAATATTATACGAGTAGTGACCTAAAACATTTGAAATAATCACGTACCTCATCAACCCGGGCACTCAGATATACCTATGTGCAATAATTACATTTGTACCAAATAGAAGACCGACTCAATTTGGATGTGAATAGCAGTAACCTTACACCACTGATAAGGACTGGTACAATGTTCGGAAAGGAACTTACAGGCCTAAAATGGACTGAAAGTAATATGTGTGACTGTTGTAACAAGTTACCTGCTTACATCTCTGGAAAAACATTGAGAAGCATATGTTCTTATTTCAAGATAACCCTGTAAAGCACGGGGGATTTGCCACTAATCCATTAAGGGCAGCATCATCTCTTCTGTACTGGACATGTCGCAAAAGCATTGGTAAAGCGATGAAAGTGCGGTCTACATCACATAGATGCTATTGTGCAGGTGTACATAGTAATAAATCAGCCTCACAATTTAAAAAAAAAAAAAAAAAATTAAAACAACTAATAAAGTCACTCTAGATGGTGAACAATCTACAATTAAAGGGAATCTGACAGTACAATGCACACCCCAAAAGGTTTATATAGTCATGTTGCTCTCTGAAAGATTATTTCATCCACTCATTTTCTTATGCAATCTGTTGCTCCCTAACTAGAAAATTACTCTTAATTTGTATGCAAACTAAAATCTGGGAGTGTCAAAGCACTTTCCAGGTCTCTGCCTCCTTGGCTCTCTTCTCCACCCAGCCCCACCTTCTCCTGCTTGGCTGACACAATCTTGACTACACAAGTATAAGTCAAGGTGTGGTTGACATTATCTTTTAGAGAGCAACATGATCATACAGACAATTTGGGGTTGTGGATCATTTTGACAAATTCCCTTTAAACTGCTTTTAGCTACAATATGACAATGGTTTGTCCATACTGAGTTTCCGGGCTCATATAGACACATATTACAGCAACATGAAAGCAGCCAACAGAATACACATTTTAGTGCAATCTCATCCACTTTTATCGAAATTATAGTACAACTTTGAACGATGCTTTGGCTGTGACACCGAGTCACTTCCCACGGACAAGCCGTAAGTCAAAGTAGTCAAGCAGTACGAGGTCAAGAGCCAGGAGGGTACGTCATAAACAGAGGGAAGACACAAGGCATAGTCAGGTTACAGTCCAGAGTCAGAACTCCAAAGTCAGAGTGCGTCAAGGCAAAAAGGATAATACAGACGGATAGTGAATAGGAAAATCCAGGGTACAGCAACAGAAAATCAGAATGTCTAAATACAAAGCACAGAGAAACACCACACTGAGCTGAAAACTATGACTGGCAGCTTAGTTAAGTAGCTGTGTAATCACTTGGAACAGGGAACACCTGAAGGAAGCTCAGCACCTCCCAGTCTCTGATTGGATGGCTGAACTGTTAATCAAAATACCTACAGCTCAGCACGTCCCTATACTAGATTGGACAACTGAGCTGTCAGTCACTACGTCCCAAGACATACTGAGAGGTGGAATTGGGACATTGGCTAGTCATGAGAAACCAATCTGCAATGTACCAGAAAAACAAGCAAACATAATTAAGGTGGTTCCTTTTGTAGTTATATGTTGTGTGAGCAGTATGTTTAATCATTGGTCACTCAAAATAAAATAAAGATGCACTTCATATAATACCAACCCCATGTAGATGTGATTAAAATATTAGAGAACACGTGTGCTCAGTGCAATGTTTTCTTTCTTCTGCTTCGCCACAGCCCAACTTACCAGGGATTACAGCACAGCAGGTAATGTCAGTGGTGTCCCTAGTAACTATATTTAGTTCTGCACCCCAGTACATGAATGTGCAGGATGCACTGTATAACGAAACTGCTGCATCACTCCAGCTGCTGACATGAAAAGCACAGAGAACTGATAAAGAGGCAATCTAACAGCTAAAGGTACCTTCACACGAAACGACTTTGTAACGATATCGCTAGCGATCCGTGACGTTGCAGCGTCCTCGCTAGCGATATCGTTTAGTTTGACACGCAGCAGCGATCAGGATCCTGCTGTGATGTCGCTGGTCGCTGAATAAAGTCCAGAACTTTATTTGGTCGTCCAATTGCCGTGTATCGTTGTGTTTGAAAGCAAAAGCAACGATACCAGCGATGTTTTACACTGGTAACCAGGGTAAACATCGGGTTACCAAGCGCAGGGCCGCGCTTAGTAACCCGATGTTTACCCTGGTTACCAGCGTAAAAGTAAAAAAAACAAACAGTACATACTCACCTGCGCGTCCCCCAGCGTCTGCTTCCTGACACTTACTGAGCGCCGGCCCAAAGTGAAAGTGAAAGCACAGCGGTGACGTCACCGCTGTGCTGTTAGGGCCGGAGCTCAGTCAGTGTCAGGAAGCAGACGCTGGGGGACGCGCAGGTGAGTATGTACTGTTTGTTTTTTTTACTTTTACGCTGGTAACCAGGGTAAACATCGGGTTACTAAGCGCGGCCCTGCGCTTAGCAACCCGATGTTTACCCTGGTTACCCGGGGACCTCGGCATCGTTGGTCGCTGGAGAGCGGTCTGTGTGACAGCTCCTCAGCGATCAAACAGCGACGCTGCAGCGATCGGCATCGTTGTCGCTATCGCTGCAGCGTCGCTTCGTGTGAAGGTACCTTTAGGAGAGAACACCATCAGATTACATGCCATATCCAAGCCACAGCAAATTATCAGTGGATTAGCAGACCACTAAATAGGATTTACTAGTAAAACTAAAACTGTTAAAAGAAATAAAATAAAGAATTAGATGAAAAAAATAAAACCTATGGTAGCTATTTCTAGTTGAAAAGTTTATTTTTTTTAGTTATAAATGATGTACTATAAAATTCTGCCACAATTTTATACGACCACTCACAAATGTTGATATTCAGCAGTATTGTGAAACAAAAGTCACCAGGAGACGCCTTCAAAGGGGTTGTCCGGTCTAAAATGACAAGTCCGCAGTCAGTATGTGTTACTGCAGGCTTGTGAATCCTTCCAGCGCCCGCACAGTGCACTAGTCTAGTCGTAATTCTATTCATCCAAACATAAAACTCCGTGTACTTGCAAGAGAGACTGGCATGTTGGGGATTTCACATATGCACCACAAGTCACACTGGACATGAGATTTCAATAAATCCCAACCACTTTGCTGAAACTATAAAGTGCTGCATTTTTAATCAGAGAAATTACACAGCTTAAAAAAATAATCACCAAAAACGCATTGTGGGAACTTGGCCTTATAGCTAATATGCACTATACTACAGGAGATCTTCCTTTAAATAATCTTTAACAAATTAATTGGAGGTGTTAGGTTCTTCTAGGGCACAAATGCAACTGGTCACATGGACGTCAAGTTTTACAATGGTGATGGACTTATCCCCACTGATGTGAAGAATAGTGTTGCATGATCTGCTATTCTTTCTGTCATACAAGACAGCTCTGCAAACTGAAGCTCCAAACGGATCAACTAGTACAGAATTACAGAAAACTGGACCCAATTGTTAGAAACGACTTTCATTTCTCTGTGCAATGCTCACTTACCAGCCAGGAGAAAGGTGATAAGGCAAGTTTCTTTTGGCATGTAAAGCTTCAGTCTGGACCCACTGAATACATACTCTACAATTGCTTCTGAACGCCCAGCTCTCTGCAAGAATGGAAGAAACTGCTTGGCTTTTTGGGTATCCTGGAAAGCAAATTAAAAAAATGAACATTAAAGTAATGGTATTGCAGAAAGAACCATAAAGAATATAACATTAAACGACCAAGAAAAGAAATGAAATAAGTTAATGGATTCATATTTAATGAGTAGCAGGTCTAGGAATTTATAGCGTATGAGTTCTGATTCCTTCAATCCTCTGACTACATGAACATGTATCTCTGAGCCATCAGCAGGCTTTTGCCATTTAATCAGAGCGCAGCATAATATAGGGCACAAGATACTGATTAAAGGATGTGTCACTTATTAGGCTGTGTGTCGTAGTTTCAATACAAACAGTGTTTTATCAACAGGAGATTAACACTACAGGAGTACAGCTCATGTGGCCAGCAGTCCGGCTAACCCCACCCCCACTATGGTATTAAAGGCACAGTACATAAGGGCTCATTGTACCAATCCAACAGGCTTATTTTTATTTGCTTAGGAGGTGGGAGAAACTAATACCTATCTGATACATGTGAACACACCCCATGAGGAAAACAAGCAATATCATACGTGTTACTAAGCATGTGTCCTATATATGTCACTTTGATTCCTGCTTAATTACATTTCACAATGAAGCGACTAGCTCGCTGTAACGACAATGTAAAATATGTAAAGCTCTAACTGATAATTGGGTGTTTTCAAGAAAAACAACATAGTTGCTTATAAACATAGCTCTAAAGATTTATAGGACAGTCCTGCCACCATAGCAGTTTATTATCTATCCAGAAATAATTTTTTTGTATTAACATGTATAATTTAAATTGATGACATAATTCAGGCATGGTAATAAAAACCATTTGACAACAATTTTACCAAATTTTATAAACATAATATATTTTGTTCTGTATACAATCTGGCAACAAAAGAGTTACACTTAAGAGGCAGCAGAGAGAAAGCGGTTAAATAATGCACGGAGCATGAATATAGGGCAATCCTGAACTCCCCACGGCAGAGAATCCCAAAGACACTCCATCCACTACATGAGTCACACCGCTTGTACGCAGGTCATGTTGGGTTCTCACTCTCGGCTCAGCCTCACAATGAAATTTGTTCATTCACGTTATTGTCCTGTACATACTGTGCCTGGATGATAACATTGTCTGCAGCTTCCATTCAAAGGCTGCCATGCAGCACAAAGTGCCAGGTCTCTAGCGTTTCTGGATATGTACAGACTTCTTGTCAAACGCGAGCCAGTGTTACTGCTGTTATTTGTACTCCTCTTAAAGAGATGTACATGGTATTTATTCAGTGCTACAGAAAACATCTAGGAAAGCCAAACACATCCTTTCACAAACCTCATATTTTAAGGAGTTCTCGCCTTACAGATTAATACATTTAGCTAATGAAAGAACGACTGCCAATACATAGCTTTACAATAGGTGACTAAATAAATTGTGCCAGTGATGTGAGATTTCTAACTCAAATTGGTTAAACCCCTGTAAAAGAAATTCTAATAATATCCTTAATATAACCTTAAGGTACCTTCACACACAGCAACTTTGCAAATAGAACGACAACAATCTGTGACGTTGCAACGTCCTGGATAGCGATCTCATTGTGTTTGACACGCAGCAGCGATCTGGATCCCGCTGTGCCATCGCTGGTCGGAGCTAGAAGTCCAGAACTTTATTTCGTCGCCAGGTCGGCGTGTATCGTCATGTTTGACATCAAAAGCAACGACGCCAGCAACGAGCATAGGGGGCGTCGCAGCGTCTCCTTCTAGCCAGTCGGTACACTCCGGCTGTTTGACATGGAGCTAACAACCAGTGAGAACGAGAAGTGAGTCGCCGTTACGTCACAGGATCGCTCCTGCATCGTTCTGGAGTTGCTGTGTTTGACGTCTCTACAGCGACCTAAACAGCGACGCTCCAGCAATCTAGTTTAGGTCGGCTTGTTGTCTATATCGCCGCAGCGTCGCTGAGTATGACGGTACCTTTAGATTAGGTCTGCCATTCACAAAGATCAACACTGCACGAAGGGTCCTAACATCTATGAACACGTTATTACAGATGAGGGGGCTAACAGGAGAACCAAGGGGGCATCACTGGGACTACAGAGGAGAGAATTCCAAACACCTCTGCCTGGTAAACCTGAGCTTCAAAGCTGGTCCTTTGTGGCCTGCCTGGACATCTCCTATTTACTATAGTGAGGGGGGAGAAACAAGGTCTTTTATATGCATTGCATTCGCCTCCTCATTAGCCTATTGTCCAGAAACAGACATGCGATGTCCATAATACAACATAGACTGTCCAGGAAAAGTGATCATAGGAACAGGCACATATAAGATAGGCTAAACAATGGGAAGACATTCAAATGCTGAGTGTGATCCTTAAACTTCCTCAAGGAAACAGAAGAACAACTCTAGACATAAATGTTTTTTTTTTTTATTTCTCCTTTTTTATCTAAGAATGGTTTGGTTTATTTGCCTTATTTTCCTCTTTTAATTAATTTTCTTATAATCACTATACTTTTTATATTAAAACTTTAATAAGCTTGGTCCTTGTATGCTCTAAAGAATTCACAGTGTTTTTTTGGGATAGTGGGTGGCCTTGTGTCTGTCTGATAGAAGTGTATTTTGAGGACTCATCATTCAGTTTGTTTGATGAGTGGTGGGAGTGTATCTGGGGTGTGTCTGTATTTGGGTGTGAATTATGCTCGCTTTGCAGTATATAATCGATAACGATTGCAGAATTAAGTGAGAGAAGATTAACCCTTGCAGTTGCACCCCAACCAAGTACTGAGAAGAGTGTACATGACACTTCTCCCTTCACCAAATAGTACATCGCAGTGAGAAAGTACTTTCTACAAAGCACCATAATTTTACAGCACCGTGATGGTACATACAGCTGTACCCATACCATAGGGGGAGTTAAAGCAAGGACCAACAATACTGCAGATCACATTCATTTACCCTTAAGTGCCTCAGTCAATAACTATACTAGAATCTAAGTGGTTCTACAGAGGGTGAGGACTCTAGATGAGATTTGTAGCATCATAGTTGTGATATGCACAGGAAAAGCTCTTGGTGCTCATGGAGAAGATTGTATAAATTATGTTTATTACATGGGATAGTGTATAGACAGCTTTTACATCAGTCTTCTATCACAGGTATACATCAGATCAATACTTCCGAGTCCTGAAATATGTCTCTGATGGAAGGTTCTGAATTGATGTGCTATGCATTGGGCCTAAGCCAACAATGAAAAACAGCATCAAAAATATTAATGCACAGGGCTCTAATTATTTGATTTAGAGCAGAGAAGGGGTTAGTGTAAAGATCCCGGTAGTCTAGGGCAGTAGAGGACTAATGTCCACATCCCTTGTCATCTAGGGTAGTAAAGGGGTTAAGGTGAGGAAACTGGCTGGGCTAGGCAGTAAATGGGTTAAATGTGAGGAAACAAAGCGGTCCCTCCTGAGCATAGTGAGCTTCAGGCTGTGCAGCTAATAGGGAACAGTGCTGATGTTGCAGCTGGGGAGTTAATACAGATATTCGGTCTTTTCTGCATTTATAATACAACATGCTTCTTACCTAAAACAGCATTGTTTTTTTTACTGAAATATACCGTATTTTTTGGCATATAAGACGCACCGTCCTATAAGACGCACCCCAAATTTGGGGTGAAAAATGCAGAAAAAAAGATTTTTTTATAAGATGGGGGTCCGTCTTATTGTCTGAATTTAAGATCTCTTACCTGAGGGCAGGCAGTGGCAGAGCAGGGTCACAGGAGGCATGGTGGTGGCAGAGGTGAGGTGATGCTGAGGTGCGGTGGGCGGAACGGCGTGCACCTGAGCAGGGTCCCATCCTGCTTAGGTGGGCGACGCCATGGCCTGGTGTCCATGGGGAGGTTGCTGTGGCGGTGGCAGACGTGCGGTCACTTCCTCAGGTGGCAGCGGCCAGTGTCCCTTCCACATTTGAGGTGACGCCACAGCAGTAGTGAAGGAGAGCAGCAGAGCTGGGTGGTTTTCCTGGTGGCGGCGGGCTTACCGGCATTGTGGCGGCGACAGAGGTGCGGGCATGATGTGGCACGGTGAGCTGTATGGCGTGAGCAGGGTCCCATCCATATTTGAGGTGAATCCGCGGCCCGGTATTGATGGACAGCAGCAGAGCAGGGTGAGTTAAGGATTTTTCCGGTGGCGGCGGCCATCTTGCTGAGGCCGCGGGTGCGCAGATTCACTACTCTGCGTCCCAGGGCTTCAGGAAAATGGCCGCGGGAGGCCGCGCGTGCGCAGATGGAGATCGCGGCGGCCATTTTCCTGAAGCCGAGTTCGCAGATTGAGATCTCGGCTTCAGGAAAATGGCCGCCGCGATCTCCATCTGCGCACGTGCGGCCTCCCGTGGCCATTTTCCTGAAGCCCTGGGACGCAGAGTAGTGAATCTGCGCACGCGCGTCCTCAGCAAGATGGCCACCGCCACCGGAAAATACCGTAACTCACCAGCGCTGCTGCTCTCCATCAATACTGGGCCGCGGATTCACCTCAAATATGGATGGGACCTGCTCACGCCATACAGCTCACCGTGCCACATCATGCCCGCACCTCTGTCGCCGCCACAATGCCGGTAAGCCTGCGTTCCGAATATAAGACGCACCCCCCATTTTCCTCACAATTTTTTTGGGGAAAAAGTGCGTCTTATATGCCAAAAAATACGGTAAGTAAAAAGGCTAAAAATCTCAAGCTTCACCAGTATGGTCTTCTCTAGTATATCCATGCCAAATCAAAATCATATTTAATAATAATCTTTTTTTTTTAATATATATATATAGCGCTTTCATATTACGCAGCGCTTTACAGGTTGCACACATTATCATCGCTGTCCCCGTTGGGGCTCACAATCTAAATTCCCTATCAGTATGTCTTTGGAATGTGGGAGGAAATTGGAGAACCCGGAGGAAACCCACGTAAACACGGAGAAAACATACAAACTCTTTGCAGATGTTGTCCTTAGTGGGGCTTGAACCCAGGACTCCAGCGCTGCAAGGCTGCTGTGCTATCCACTATCCATATTCAATAGATTTCCCCTTGTGGCAACCAGAGCAGCAGAATAAATGTACCCAATGGTCATTACTATGAAAATGCCCAAATGTCTTATGCTAAAGTAGAGAAGTGCATTGTATCCTCGTGTAGGCAGACGATAAACAACCATGACAAATTGCATATTAAAATTAAAGTAGCTATAATACTAGGCAGGAAATGAGTAAATGGCATTTAATAATGCCAGTGGCACCGCTAAGAACAATGCTTACTGTGGTCTGAACATTGGGTAGGTTACAGGTATGATTTAATTTTGTTCTGAAAAATGGCCTTCAAAAGCGTCCTGCACTCTGCAGCTTGCACTTTAAGCCTCTCTGATCATACACAAGGAGTCATCGGCATAACTCCCGGGCAGCGTTTGAAGTTCCCCTGCTGCCAAACTGGATTGATGAACAAACATCTGCTCAAAAAGAGAACTTGCACACACATAAGGGCAACATTTGCCTACACCCCAAAATAATGCGTCATGGGTGTCATCCAAATGCTGCAGCACTTATGTGCACATAGGTCTGTTAGAGCAGAATACAATGTTATACAGGGACAAAAACACCGCTGGCTGGACTTAGCCTAAAACAAAGGACTTTAACCTCTTAGTGACCAACAATACGTCTTTTTAGTGACCTCACAAATCAGACAATAGCATTCCCAGACGGGTGAAAATTCAGCAGCTCTCAGCTATACACTAAAGATGACACTGTGCTGCATTAGTTTTGATTGGCATTGGCACCAACCATGGTTTTTAACCCCTTAGACGCTGCTGTCAATAGTGACTATGGCATCTAGATTGTTAACAGAGTGTGGGGGCTTCCTCTTTAACCCCATCAGCATTCTGAGAACATGATTGGGTGGTCCTGATGTTTGCCATGGCAATTCAAGGCCAAATAGTGGCCCTAGAGTCTGCGGCTATAACGGCCTGTTCAGAAGTTAGCCACATTTAGGTGGCAAAAATAAAAAATGTTCTTCCTGTCATGCCACTTTATATTAATTCATGAGAAGCAATCGAAGGGTTAATAAACTACCTGACAGCAGTTTTGAATATTCTGAGGGGTGCAGTTTTTAAATTGGTATCATTTTGGGGGGTTTTGCGAAATATAGGTCCATTAAAGTCACTTCAAATCTGAATAGATCCTTAATAAAAAAATAAGTTTTGAAAATTTCCTTGAAAAAAATTAAAAATTGATGCCACAGTTTTAAACTTAACATCTTTACAAAATAAAAGAATATTTTAAAAGCGGTGCTGGTGTATAGCAGACATGAGGTAAATGTTATTTAATGGCTATTTGATGTAGTATGACTATATGTATAGGTATAATCATTCAAAGGTAGAAAATTGCTAATTTTTCGAATTATACAAATTTCTGATGTTTTTATAAATAAGTACAGAAAATATCAACATAAATTTACCATTAAATTACAATGTGTCACGAAAAAAACACTCTCAAAATGACAGATCTGTTGAAGCGTTCCAGAGTTATTTCCACATAAAGTGACACTGGTCTGATTAAAAATTTGGCCTGGTCACTAAGGGGTTAATACAGGAATGTTTAAAATGGCTTTATACGCCAATAGAAGCAGATTATGCTGAACTATAGTGACAGCTTCCCTTTAATTTTGTACATAAACACTTAAAAGTTGCCGGAAAATTGCATTAATTTCTATGGAAACTGGAACTTCTTGTCACAAATTACCTTAATACTCTATATGCAGTCTCAATTACAGTATTCCACATT
This sequence comes from Ranitomeya variabilis, assembly GCF_051348905.1. NCBI lineage: Eukaryota > Metazoa > Chordata > Amphibia > Anura > Dendrobatidae > Ranitomeya > Ranitomeya variabilis. Next base: position 275,956,751 of record NC_135236.1, on the reverse strand, counting down.
ACACTGATAACACTAATGGCTTCTGACAGCAGAGGAACTAATGTGTTAAGGGAACCTGTCAAAAGTTTCACATGCTGCCCATGCAAGTCCAACAGGCTCAGCCCTGTTTGGCCAGTTTACTGATAATATAAGGGGTTCTGCAGGAATAGAAGAAAGTAAAAGAAATGTCATTAAAGGGAACCTGACACCAGGTTAGGCCGATAAGAGATGCGGCCATCACCTTTCAGGGCTAATATACAGCTTCCTATAATGCTGAATATCTGCCCCATCCCGACCTGAAAGAGAAGAAAAATAAATGTTTATACTCACCTGTGGGGCGGTCCGGTCAGATGGGTGTCGCTTGTGTTGGTTCGGCGCCTCCCATTTTCTTACGATCCATGTCCTCCTGTTGCTTTGCGGGGATGACGCGTCCCTTCGTCATCCACACAGGCTACTTGGCATTGCTCTCCTGTGCAGGCGCACTTCTCTGCCCTGTCAAGGGCAGAGCCAAGTACTGCAGTGTGCATGCGCTGGGGCTCTTTGACCTTTCCCGGCACCTGTGCACTGCAGTACTTTACTCTACCCTCAACACGGCAGAGAAGTACGCCTGCACAGGAGTGTGGTGCCGAGGAGACGAGTCATCCACACGAAGCAAGCAGGAGGGCGGCATCGCAAGAAGAAGGGAGGCGCCGGACCAAGTCAAGTCAGCAGTCTTCCCCATGATTGTGGAGCCTACTGAAACAGACCTTTTTAAACCCTTACGAAACCTTTGCAGGTGTTTGGGGCTAATTATTCTAATTTACTGAGATAATGACTTTTGGGTTTTCCTTGGCTGTAAGCCACAATCATCAACATTAACATAAATAAACACTTGGGGGCCCCTGAGGAAGCGACATTACTATTAAGCGAAACGTGCGTTGGGGTTTTGACGCAGGCTGGAGCGTGGTTCGGCGTCTGATGATGGGTAATTATATATTGCCTCTAATACGTTATTGTTATTATTATGAGCTGAACACGGGTAATGGTTATATGACATCTAAGTTGTTAGCTGCGAGTGAGAGGGGTTACCATTTCAAACCCAGCAATACGCTTCTATGGAGCGGACATTTTATCACTCAGCAGCAACCTTCGGTAAAATCAGTAATTTAACTACCTTAACCCGGCACGCTCTTTTCTGGTCATAGTTTACACTTTAAGGTGATTCACATGATTTATGAGACCCATGTACCCTTTTTATGGTTATATTTGATGTTACTTAATAAAATATTTGTTAAAAGTATTTAATATGGTTGGTATATCTTATTGACTCAGTGTCCTCCTGGTGAAAAATATGTCCATGAGTCTATATACTTACGTGGGTGTATAATTATTATTCTGGTGCCGTATAGAATAATCTTATCCCAGCATGTTTGTTCATCACTACTCAACAGCCTCTGTTATTTTCAGCAGGGTGGATAAAAATCAATGTTCTTTTTAAAAAAAATCAAAACAATCGGATTTTTTTTATTTAAATCGGATTTTTTTTATTTAAATCGGATTTTTTTGATTTAAATCGGATTTTTTTCAATAAACTGCTTTTTGAGGAAAATATTTTACCATCCAAAGGTTCTTCCATCATGAGATAAAGCGGAGTTGTTTAACTCAGTAGAATAAAGGCTGTATATGTGTAACATTCACAATGCCATGCTCTTCCAGAGGTTTCAGTAAGATTAGTGGGCAGTTTCTCTCCTATATTATCACAGACGCTCGCTTTACTTACGCAGTTCTCAAAACTGAATTTGACTCCGCAGAGGTCCCAGCCTCTTCTTCACGGCAAAAATGTTACAACATGAACAGAGTTGAGAAAAAGACCTAAATCCTATTGTTCTACAAACCTATGAATACAGAATCAACCCCTTCAATGCCAAGTCCAAGAAGTTAGACAATATGTTTCTGATTGTTTGGAGTGGAATAGATCTGCACAACACAAGAAGAATGTGAATCTAATTGTGAGGAGGAGGAAGGGCAAGCAGACAAGAAAATGAAAGTGAAACTTTGAGCACAATACTGCAGCATAGCCACAGACAGACAAGTCTGGATCTGTTTGTGTGTACGATACGATCTGAGGTTTATTACATTCTTTCCTTATAATGGCAGCAGGCCGTAAAAGAGACCCAGTTTGGGAATATTTTAATGAAGCTCCTTCGCCTATCGGTAAGGCAGGCATGCGTGCAAAATGCAAACGATGCAACAAAGAGATGCAAGGCCTGGTGGCGCGAATGAGGCAACATCATGAGAAGTGCGGTGATGAAGATGACCAAAGAAACACTTCTGAACAGGCAGGATCTTCAGGTTGGTAAACATTTTTATTGAATCCTATTTCTAAAGACTGAACTGTCATGTGTGAGAAAAATTATATTTCTTATTATTACTGCATGTTACTGTCATTTGGTACAGTTATGAAGAAAAACAAATATTCCTTTTGGGGCAGGGGCAGTGATGTGTTGTGTACAATAAGCAGAAATTGTATAAACAATAAAATAACAGCATTGACTTTTTTTTTAGGGGAATTCATGGATTCTGGAAACTATCCACCTCCAACATCACCATCATCCTGTTCTACAGTTTCAGAGTTATCCATCCAGGATAGTGCTTCATTAGCAGCAGCATCATCATCAGACACCCACAGATCACCATCACCCAAAAGGAAGAAAAAACCTTTACCTCCTGGAACCACCATAGATAGGTTTGTGATAAGAACTAGCAGATTAGAAAAAGAGTTGATTGATGAAAAAATTGCCCAGTTTATTTATGCAACAAACTCTTCTTTCCGTCTGACTGAGAACCCACATTTCATTAATATGGTTCAGTCACTGAGACCAGGATACAGTCCACCCAGCAGAGCTGATCTTGCAGGGAAACTGCTGGATCAAGTGTATGACAGAGAAATGGAGCAATGTGCAACAGCTCTGGAGGGTAAAATTGTTAACCTAAGTATTGATGGGTGGAGTAATGTCCACAATGATCCTATTGTATGTGCTTGTATAACAACAGAAGACAACCAACTGATATGTCAGGAAATGCACACACAGCAGAATACTTACAAGAAGTGGCAGTAAAAGCTATAACGACATGTGAACAAAAATTCAAATGTCTAGTACGCAGTTTGGTCACTGATAATGCTGCAAACGTATCCAAGATGAGAAGAGATTTCGAAGAGCAGGGAGGGAATACAAAGCTGCTAATAACATATGGTTGCAGTGCTCATTTGCTGCACCTCTTAGCCAAAGACTTAAGTGTTCCAGAAATAAAGGCTAATGTTGTTGAAATTGCTAAATACTTCCGTAATAATCATTTTGCTGCAGCAGCTCTGAAAAGGATGTGTGGAACCAAGCTAAAGCTCCCACAAGATGTTAGATGGAACTCTGTGGTGGACTGTTTTGAGCAGTATATCAAAAACTGGCCTATTCTGATGACACTTTGTGAAGAAAATCGAGATAAAATAGATGGCACTGTCACGGCCAAAATCCTCAACATTGGGCTTAAGAGAAATGTTGAACATATGCTGAGCTTCCTGAAACCCATCTCTCAAGCTTTAAACAAAATACAGAAAAAATAGCTGTTTTATTGCGGATGCTGTTGAAATTTGGAAGGAACTGAGTGAACACTTAAAAACAGAACTACACATGGACAGAATTAAATTACAAGCAGTAAACAAACGAATGGGACAAGCACTGACTCCAGCTCATTTTTTGGCAAATATTGTCAATATCCAATATTAGGGTCAAAACCTAAGTGCTGAGGAAGAGGAGTTAGCTATGACATGGGTATCCAGCAATCATCCATCTTTAATGCCAACTATAATAAACTTCAGAGCTAAGGGGGAACCATTCAAGAAATATATGTTTGCTGTTTAAGAAAGGTCACACCAGTAAACTGGTGGAAGTCACTTAAGCGCTTGGATTTAGAGACTGTTCAAGTAATGATTTCACTTTTAACAGCAGTAGCTTCTTCTGCAGGCGTTGAAAGAATATTCTCTTCCTTTGGACTCATTCATTCTAAATTGAGAAATCGGTTGGGACCCAATAAAGCAGGAAAGCTTGTTTTTCTTTTCCAGATTATGAATAGGAACAAAGAAGAAGATGATGATGAAGATGACGACAAGTGAGCTACAGAGGACAGCAGGGACAGTAGTATTTAAGTTTTTCATGTGTCGGCTGGGCTGACAGTAAGTTTCTTAAAATATATATATATTTTGTTTAGCCAAATTAGTTAACAAACATGGATGTTTGTTTAAGCAAATAACTTATGCTGTAATGTTGTTATTGTTTCAGTTGAATAAATCTATTTAAATTGTTATTAAGGTCAGGATTATTTTTCTCCTTCCTAAGTACAACAGAACAGTGGTGTCCAAATATGAATGATTAACCCATTAAACTGGGGAGAAAAAAGTAATATAAAAAGTGATTCTAAAAATCTTCATCTACTTGTATGTTAAAGTAGCAAGAACTAGTTTAGGTAGAAACTTTGATTTAAATCACTGATTTAAATCAAGCCTTACTGACTAGTGATTTAAATCGTGATTTAAATCAGTTAGATTTAAATCAAATCCACCCTGATTTTCAGTATTAGATTGGAAAATCCACATGAGCACATTTTCCTACACATGAAGGTGGGGTGTGGAGCTTTCTACTGCACATGCTCCCAGGTACATGTCCTAGCATTCCTATACAGGTTTCTGGCAGTCTAACAAGATGGAGACTTTTTAATGCGCTTTATACAAACATGTACTAAACAAATGATATGTTACTGAAAGGAATTTACTGACTTTTACATTTTTTACTATTCCCTTTATGTCAGTGTTTTCCAACTCCAGTCCTCAAGGCACACCAACAAATCAGGTGATAATTGCATCGCCTTTGCAAAAATCTTGAAAACGTGATCTGTTGGTGGGCCTTTAAGACTGGAGTAGGGGAAAATTGCTAAAGTCCATTTGAAACAAACCATAGCGCTGATGATCAGGAACATGACTACAGTGAGGGCATTTTTAGATTAAGTCAGGCGATGATTACAACTTTATCCTACAATTAAACAAAACATTCCATCCTAAATATTATACATCAGTTTGCATCCGCATCACTGTGGACATCTAAATCTCAGAAACCTACATTAGCAGCTCAGCCAGCCACATCATGCCCACCACATTGTGGGAGCTTCCACAACCATAGCTCATGCAGATTACCCATCAACTGGACTTCTGCAAAAATTACTAATTTACAGTGGGAAAAGAAAAAATATTTACCAAAATTGGTTGCTATTAACTAAACCTGCAACTGCAATAAAGACCAACAAGACTAAACAATAAGACCAACAACTGTAGTTAAGACTAATCAGACCAAGGAATAAGAACATTTCAAGTATTTTTTTGTCAATTAGATACTATGGTCCTGATTCATGATGATGGGGCTGGAGTGTGAGGTGCATTAGGAGGCACAAGCCTGTAAAGAATAAGGTAAAGCCTCACAACTCATGTGCACCTCGCCTCACATCTTCCTTCAGGAACTGGAGTAAGATTTGTGGTGTTAGCTATGCCACCGCTCATCATGAATTTGATGAGTGAGGGGGTGCCATGCCCCGCCTCAGCTCTGTCCATTTTGTCAGAACTAGGCAAAATGACGTGAAACCGCCAAAAGTTGCTACATTTTTGTGATGCCTCGCGTTGGGCACAATTTTTGTGACTTTCCAAAGCCTTTTATGTCAGTTTTCTGGCATTAAACCTGTGATGAATCAGAGCCTACGATCATGCAATTGTAAGGGGGAGAAACTAACCAGGTTTGCCTCATCCGTAATGGTGGGGAAACATCGGATCTGTCACCTAGGGTACAAGGGGAGAGCTTGGGGTGCCTGTGCTCGAGAGAAGGAGGCGTGGCTAAACAGGAAGCTAATGGGAGTGCAGAAATACAAACCGTTGAGGCGGGAACGGCGCGCAGGAGTCCTGTCAGAAAAGATCAGCTGTGAGGCGACAGGGTGGCGCTGACTGGAGCTGCGGACGAGAGGACGCGCTGACAGGAGCCGACAGACAGGGTCCCACTGACACACCGGAGATACCGCTGTCCATGCTAACATCACGGACATTTACGAGACTGCTGGCGGGGCCGACTACGTTAACAAATCCGTCCTGGCCGGTGACCTTGAGAGGCAAGGTCTGTGTACGGGATACAGGCGCTGAACAGTACAGCGCAGCAGACCGGGCTGGCCATTATAAACGGTGTTGGGGCAGTGTCATAGGCCCCACTAGTGTGAAGGTACTGTTACACTAAACGACTTACCAATGATCACGACCAGCGATGCGATCGTTGGTAAGTCGTTGTGTGGTCGCTGGGGAGCTGTCACACAGACAGCTCTCTCCAGCGACCAACGATCAGGGGAACGACTTCGGCATCGTTGAAACGGTCTGCAACGATGCCGAAGTCCCCCTGCAGCACCCGGGTAACCAGGGAAAACATTGGGTTACTAAGTGCAGGGCCGCGCTTAGTAACCCGATATTTACCCTGGTTACCATTGTAAAAGTAAAACGCTACATACTCACCTTCTGATGTCTGTCACGTCCCCCGCCGGCGGCTTCCCTGTACTGAATGTGTTAGCGCCGGCAGCAGCGGTGACGTCACCGCTGTGCTCTGCTTTACGGCCGGCCGGCGCTGACACATTCAGTGACAGACATCAGAAGGTGAGTATGTAGTGGTTTTTTTAACTTTTACAATGGTAACCAGGGTAAATATCGAGTTACTAAGCGCAGCCCTGCGCTTAGTAACCCGATATTTACCCTGGTTACAAGTGAACACATCGCTGGATCCGTGTCACACACACCGATCCAGCAATGACAGCGGGTGATCAGCGACGAAATAAAGTTCTGGACTTCTAGCTCCGACCAGCGATATCACAGCGGGATCCAGGTTGCTGCTGCATGTCAAACACAACGAGATCGCTATCCAGGGCGCTGCAACGTCACGGATCGTCGTCGTTCTCGCTGCAAAGTCGCTTAGAGTGAAGGTACCTTAAGGGCTCTCACCGCTGAGAGAAGAGATTATTCCCCTTCCTTCCTTCATCCGTTGAGGCCAGTGCCCATGCTGGAGTCACAGACTATCTCCGCCATCGTCAGGATTGGGGGAGGATGCCGCCATCGCCGGGACCATAACATGACAATGCCATAGTCAGGACCACCAGAGAGCACCGACATCGTCAGGACCACCGGAGGACACTGTCAACGTCAGGGAAGTTTTCTCCCATTCTCCCCAGAACTGTGATAAATCCCCTTTGGGCATAATCTAACGGTCCCAGTTGTGGACAGGAGCACATCCGTGACAGGAGCCCAAAGTGTTAAGTGCATAATTTACATTTTTTTTCCTTTTTAGTATATTCTGTGTGAGGACATTTCTTCATACCCTTGTTTATATACATCTCCCTGCGAGGAGTTACTGTTTGTTAAATAAATCCCCTTGTTGAGCCTTGATCTGCCTTTTTGTGCATATTGCATCCCGTAACCTGCTTATACAATTATATGCATTCATTTAAACCAAAATTCAGACTTCACAACCCTGCAGATGGAGGTTTCTAGTCAATATTTTGTGGAATGCGGCTGAATGGAGCCTGCTTGCATCAAGAACTGCAGTAATTTCTAATAAAAGTTCTCATGCCAGCTTTCTAGCATGGAAGACACTTGCTCTCATCGCTCTACAGCCCGGAGATACAAAGTGTTCTTAAGTAATACAAACGCACATTGCCTAATAAACACATGCCAGATTCTCCCTCTCAACAGGAGGCATTGATTTTCCTTTGCCTTTTTCTACAGCAATATTTTAACAGCGCTCCTTGCAACATTTTATTGGCTGTTTAGGCTTTGTATCTGCAGGATCCTACATTTATCACTTGTGCTAAAACAGAGAACATTACATGGAATACATGCGCCTACAGGCAGAAGATGAGAAAGAAAAAAAGCTTCCTTGCAGCTAACATGGATGGCATTTAAAGGGATTGTATCAGAATTTCATGGGATTAACATGAGAATACTTAAAGCATCTTAGTAACCAAGTCTCATTTTTCAAAACGAACATGTCAGTATATAGTCATGGCCAAAAGCGTTAGCACCGCTAAAATTGTTGCAGAAAATTAAGTATTTCACCGAGAAAGTATTGCAATTACACATTTTGTTATACACATGTTTATTTCCTTTGTGTGTATTGGAAAATGGTCTGGTCAAAATTGTTGACACCCTCAACTTAAAGGGAACCTGTCACCGCCCCAGGACCTATTAAGGTAAAAGAGCCACCTTCAGCAGCACTAAAGCTGCATTCTGTGAAGGTGGCTCTTATGCTTAGTATCCCTAGGAATGCTGAAATAATCACTTTTATAAATTTGGCGCCATATCTCTATTGAGTCAGGGAGGTATGATTTCTCCGACTCAAGCGCCTCGCAGTCGTCCGTCATCCCACCGGGCACTGCCTCCTCCTCTGTCTTGTGCTGTCACCCGTGCTCTGCAATTATTTCTCGGGCATGCGCCATGAGCGCTGCCCTGTAACTTACATCAAGTGATGTAAGCAGATCGTGCCTGCGTACACCGGAGGCCCGAGATCCTGCCCGGTTGTGTGTTATGATGTATTCACACTGCGGGGCTGGGATAATGGCGCTGTCTACCCTGATGCATTTCGGCGTCAGCTTTCGTCAGGGGGTGATGAAGGATGATGCCGAAACGCGTCAGGTTGGACGCATCCACGGGACAGACGCATCCACGGGACAGACGCATCCACGGGACACCTGACAACCCCTCCCTTCTCCACTTTCTAGCAGGTACCACTAATTTTGTTCCTTTTGGCAGCATGGTATTATCCCACACCAATTCAGAGGATTACCTTTTTGCTACACACCATGCGTTCTCTATTTGATTCATAGTGACTATATGCACTGGCACTTTATACAGTCCTACTTTTACCATACTTTCTCTGATATATGTAACCTGCCACTATATTTGCGTCTAAAATCATTTAAAATTATTTATATTACCGTAATCGTCCATTTTTTGGTCTCCTGGCAGCACAGCACATAAGCACTTTTACAATTTCCCATTGATGATATTGTAAACCATTTTCAGCTGCTACTACTCCATTCCCTATTCTCAGGTTGTCTTGCGTCCCTTTTCTTCCCTGGTTATTTGTGTCCACCTGCACCTTATTTTAATGTATTTTGTGTGATTAATAAAGTATATTTCTTTCTCGGTTCATGATTAAAATTCACTTGCCAAATGTTTGCCCATTTGGTCATCTTATCCTGATAGTTTTGTAATATTGCACGGTCAGTTTTTAAAATCCTACACAGTTTGCAAAGACTGACACTTTAAAAAGGTACCGTAGTTAAGTGGGACGTCATAGGAAAAACAAAAGGTGCAAAGTGGCAGATAATATGTCGATCCATGTGGAGTAAAAAGGGTTGCTAAAAATTATAGATAAAAAACATATAGAATAGTAGAGCAATTAGTGGAAAATGCATAACCCCAAGAAAAATATAAATGGAATAAACTTTATTGAGTGATAGCTAACTCCGCAACTGAGAGGTTAAAGCATGGTCATGTTAAATAGTTAATAAACATCGAAATGCAGCCTTCCAACAAGAAATAGATACCCATCCTAAGGGAACACACACCCAATGCGCGTTTCGCCAAGGTTTCATCTAGAGCATACTTTATGTAAATGATTATGGCGCAGTGGCGCAGCCAACTTCCTGACTCTGGTCAAGTTATCGACCTTATAGGAGAGTGTTTTGGTCATGCTCTGTAATCTGTGCAGAGGTCATTGTGCAAAGAGAAGGAGGTTGTGAGCTCTGCACATTATCTATGGTCACTAGCGCTACCCTTGAAAATATACAATTGTAATACTTTCAGTTATGAGATGACGCTGAAAATGTATCTCTACACATCAGGAAGTGCCAGTCTATTATGATGCTCAGTTGTCATAGAAAACAATATGATTTAATTATATATTTTTTTTAAAATAAATCTTTATGAAAATTAAAAAGAATTATCCCAACTTTTGAAAAAACCTGATTTACAAAACAGGTCATATTTTTTATTGTAATTATTCATGTATTTATTGGGTGGATTGTCACCGATGACATAGGCGCTAGTGACATCCATCAACATACGGTGGGAAGGCTTGGCACACTGAGCACTAGCCAAGTTACCGGGCTGGGAATACTGATGATAGACAGATCAGCACTTCTTTTGAATTAATATGCACAAGCTGCAGGGCTAATCTGGAAATAGAAGGCAAGAGAGCAGCAAGAAGCAATGTTAACCCTCTCTTCTAACAACTGCACCAATTATCAAAACAAAGCAGCAGTGCAGTTACCTTTTGATAAAATATTATTACAGTAACAGCAAGAGGTTAATGTGATTTTGAATATTCTCCACTATAAAAGTAATACATGCAGCTTATCAAATTCCTCTGACTACACCAGTTTATACAGCAGAGATGGCAGTAAGACACAACGCACTATTTATTAAATAACCCCATTCCCTGCAGTCTTCTAACTGGAATATACCGTAACCACCAGTGCAAGGATACAATACTACAGGAGCTATAGAGGCACAGTTTGGAGAACAGCCACTATTCCAGCAGATGCCTTCAGACTTTCAAAGGGATTAAATAAGTGGGAACTTAACTATGTTACATGTTTTTTGATTGATGGGAAATGAAATCTAATCACCTGGTGATTGCATGAAGGTTGAGCACCGATGCTCTAAAATCATGCTGTTTAATCTACAGAGGAGATGTGGGCGGAGAGCACAAAAATCATAGTAAGTGACTAAAGTTCTAACAGCCCTTTTCATATTCTCATTGCTCTCTCATTGACCATAAAGCTTTTACATCCACCCATCTTTAAACAAAATTGGGCAGCAGACACACAACAGATACTGATAGACTTATGAAAAGTCTGACATACAATCGTCACACCCAATTGTGCATAACTAAATTGTTTGAACATTGTAGCAATTAACAATGAAGTCTTATCTTAAGAAACTGGAAGGAAACCATTTCAGCGCCTTCTCTGTAGCCACATTGGTTAGCACTTTTTTCTTTGCTTAGTAATAGTAAACACTCACTTTGTAAGGCAGGGTTTACACGAGTGTATTTCACAGTCCGTATCTAGACTATAATGCTTGGACTGACCGAGGTTCTTTCAACCCAAACTTACAGTCACACAACGTGTATAGGAGGCTGTAAATCAAGTCGGAAGAGATCAGTCCGAGCATTATAGTCTGCATGCGGACAGTGAAATACGCTTATGTGAACCCAGCCTAATGCAGACTTGAGTTTTTTATGATGTGGAGTTGAAGGTTATGTGCTTGTCAGAAAGCACATAACTCTCTAGAGCAGGTATCTCAAACTTCTCCAACTGTGACCTCACCAGACAAACCAAGTTGATGCCTGGACCTCACTCAACGGCCATGCAACAACTAGACTATTAGTCAACTATTTTCTAACTAGACAACTATTAGTCTTTGGAAGTCTGATTTATTTTATGCCTTAAGTTACATGATTATTTTGATATGCAAATTGCCTCTTCAGAGAGAAAGAGGACTTGAACTCTATAGCGCCACTGTGACGCTAGTCACTTTTCACGGCCAAGCCGTGAGTCAGAGCGGTCAAGGAGTCCAAGGCCTTAAGCCAGGAGGGTACGTCATAAACAGAAGGAAGAGACAAAAGCGTAGTCCGGTAACGTTCCAAGGTCAGAGTACCAGGAGGATAATGGATCAGAGCTGAATTGGTTAAACAGGCAGATGGTCAGAACGAAGTCCAAGGTCAGGCAACAGATCAAGCATACAGAACTCTAGGCACAGTAAGCACAAACCTCACAGGCTGAAAATATGTCTGGCAGAGTTCTGGGAGACACAGCTCAGTTAAGAAGCATGGTCATTAACGGGAATAATGAACACATGGAGACAGCCTCACAGTCTCAGATTGGATAGTTGAGCTGTCAATCAACACATTGACAGCTCAGCACACCCATGTACCAGATTGGATGGCCAAGCTGTCAATCAAAGTACCGACAGCTTCAGCACACCCTTATACCAAATTAGACGGCCGAGCTGTCAATAACTGCATCCTAGACACACTGAGGGTTGGAACAGCGACAGCCACCTGTTGGAAGTAGCGATCCTACAAGTCACAATCAACCCTTTAACGAGTCTTGAAATAGGACTTAGGATAAAAGCCAAATCAGTATCTCAATTTGCAGACACAGTGTTTCTGGCTATTGGCCCTTGTCAGTGCAAAGTATGAGAACTGATTTAGCTAGGCGAGACCCCAGTCCAGAAGGATTATTTTAACAAACCAGAGTTTACTGCAGTCATTAAATATGAACCATGCCATTTTGAATCACCTTTTCAGAAATATGCAGCTTTTGCTGCACATCACCATAAAATAAGAGGCACCTCACAGTTTGAGAAACACTGCACTTAAAAGGGAAAAGACTATTCTGGCATGTTAAATGCAAAAAAAAAAAAAGTTGTAATGTTCAACAACAAACAATAAAAACAACAATGTAGGTCACAAAAGTAATTTGAGTTTGTATTAAAAGTAATGCATACAACCAGCCCACTATAGAAATATTGGATTGAATTTTTCACCACTGTAGACCACCAATGTTGGATCTTACAATCACCTCTATATACAACTTACTCAAGCCCATATACAATATACTAAAATAAAGACCAAACAATAAGAAATAAAAAAATCGTATTTTACAGCATGTCAAAGAAAAAAAAAAAAAAAATCTGAAGACTTCTCCAGAGAAAGACATTCCCTGCTTTCCCCTCACATTGAACATCTGGGATTAACTATAACAGTGGAACTCAGAAAGAGAGCTGACACCTCCAGCTCCTCTGAAGCAGAGATCTCCTGCAGTGTCCAGGTAATTAAACAGGATACACAGCTGAGGAAAAGACAGTAAACTTTGAGATCTTAACGCAGCAGGAGGAGAATTGCAGAAGCTGCCTTTGTTAAAAAAAAAAAGAATCCTGGGTTCATAGGATTTATCTGAGAGTGTCCCATGCCTTGTGTCTCCATCGTCCAGATATGAATTTTGGGGGTTTCTTATAAATCCGATATTTATAGGATATAGATTTTTGGCATCATATCGAAGAGATGAACAAAACGCATTCACCAACATCACCGTGGGGCCACAAGAACCCCTCCAACTTAATAACGGCTGAAAGATTATGCAAACCAGGACATAGTTGATCCTTATGTACCCGTAAAATCATGATGAGAAATATGACGTCAATATCTCCTGCCTAGAACCTTAAGGGGAAATATATCCTGTAAGCTGTGGATCTCAAACATTTCTAACAGACTCAACACATCCTACAATCCGACCACCCTTGAGCTCATCAAGGGGAAGTATGTGTGCATAACTTTGAGCTAATAAAAAGCAGTATTTGGGACTGGGTTATTTATCAGTCCTTGGAAGACATAGTTCGCTGTGGGCTCTGTCCATTTTCCCAATCGGAGTGCTTCCCTCAGCTAAGCTCTGAGCCATTTCCGTTACCAGGTTTAGTAGTTTTCATTCATTATTCATTTTTACTTCATGTAATTGTATATATTGTAGTATTGTTTTACTTTCATTTTGTATCACCCTGTATATTTTTTTTTTATAAACACTGCCTGTCTTTCTTGATTAAATATGTAAAAGTTAATAGCGCGTTCCTCTTCTTCAGTTAACCGCACTTCTGAAGCCAACACTACCTCTAATAGGTTTCCATTCAGCCTGCATGAACGATTGGTGGTGACAGTTGTTATTGTGGAGCTGGCAGTGACAATACAGGGGGTGTATGTATATATTCCAAGCCTTGGAATCGGAGCTGTATATACCATACGCTCAGTTCCCCAATAACTAGCCTAGTAGTGAAAGCAGCCGCGGTCTCGTCCATCACTCGTCAGCCAATTGCGCCTATTGTCCAGATGATTACAGGCAGCGAAGTTGTGACCCTTGACATTTTGGTGGCAGCAGTGTGATCTGCGTGGTCCCTCTGCTGTCATCGGTGACAAAGTGGTAACAGTGGTGGGATCTGTGCGAACAACCTGGCTGTGTATCTGTGACATGGCAGTTTACATTAAAAGATTTATTTCAACATTGCTCCCAAGTCCTTGCATAAAAGAGGTAAGAAAGGGAGATGTTACGTACGCAGGAAGTGCAAGTGGTTTTGCGGACCCACTGTGCTACGAGGCCAGGCTTCCCCAAGAGTGGCATAGCTAAGCAGAACCAGGTGTTCACTGGAGCTGACCCCAGGGGGTAGGACTTGGGCTTTGTTCGGACTAATAGGTTCTGGATTCGCTGCAGAACAGTTACGGACTCTGGCTCCGTTTAGACTACTAGGTTCAGGATCCACTACAGAATGGCTACTGACACGGAGACACAGACAGGGCAGATAGTCTGGTAGTAGCAGTCCGGATACATGGGGTACTTGGATAGGCATATGTTCAGACACACAGGTCTCGGTTACTAATTCAGGGACTGGCCGCACACGGACCAGGTGATGGGGTTCAGTACTGGCCACACAAGGACCAGGGACTTTAGGTTCAGGAATGGCCACACAAGGACCAGAAACGACAGGTTCAAGACTGGCTACACAAGGACTAGGGACTACTGGTTCAGGACCGGCCGCACAAGGGCAAATGGACCTCAAAACTTCACTAGTAGACTACCACACTACCTAATGATTCACGGTGTTGCTTGGCACTTCCCTATTAGGGAGGTTGCCTTTTAAACAAGATGTCTCAATGCTTTTGGCTGAGACATCTTGCCGATGCCCTCTAATATTAAGTGCCTTCCAGCCATTGGTCGGAGGCATTTTACAATGTGCATGTGCTGCCCCTTCAAGAGCAGGGGAGCGCATGCTGACCCATTAAAAGCAGGGGATAGCATGCTAGGCGCACCGCTGGGAAAGAAAGGGAGCATGCTGGGGACCACGCTTCATGGCTGTGGTGGTGAGTATACCGATATCCCTGCATGGAGTGGGAAGGAGGACCATGCAGGGGTGCCAGCAAAAACGTTACAGAAAAAAAAAACTATTTACCTGATGCACAAATGAAGATTAAGGGCATGTGCACACGTTCAGGTTTTTTCGCGATAAAAACGTGTTAAAAATGCATACATTATGCATCCTATCATTTAGAATGCATTCTGCAATTTTTGTGCACATGATGCGTTATTTTCCGCGAAAAAACGCATTGCGGTAAAAAAACCAGCATGTTTATTAATTTTGCGGATTTTTCGCGTTTTTCCCGTTATTCCATGCATTGGGAAAAAACGCAAAAAAAAACGCACAAAAAAACGCGCAAAAAAACGTCAAAAACGCATGAAAAACGTGAAAAAAACGCATGCAGATTTCTGGCAGAAATGTCCGGTTTTTGTCAGGAAATTTCTGCAAGAAATCCTGAGGTGTGCACATACCCTGAACTTACTAACACACTTTCATTCTTCATTCCAAAGACCTTATTCAACAATTTTTTTTAATTAACCCCTTTCTGACCTCAGACGGGATAGTACATCCGAGGTCAGATCCCCTGCTTTGATGTGGGCTCCGGCGGTGAGCCCACATCAAAACCGCAACATGTCAGCTGTTTTGAACAGCTGACATGTGCGCGCAATAGCGGCGAGTGGAATCGCGATCCACCCGCCGCTATTATCTAGTTAAATGCCGCTGTCAGCGGACAGCGGCATTTAACTACCGCTTCCGCCCATCCGGCCGGAAATGAGAGCATTGCTGACATCCATCACATGATCGGGGGTCAGCGATGCATCAGAATGGTAACCATAGAGGTCCTTGAGACCTCTATGGTTACTAATGCTGGCTTGCTGTGAGCGCCACCCTGTGGTCGGCGCTCATAGCAAGCCTGTAATTAAGCTACATAGGAGTGAACTGATGATCGCTGCTATGTAGCAGAGCCGATCAGGCTACCCCAGCTTCTAGCCTCCCATGGAGGCTATTGAAGCATGGTAAAAGTGAAAAAAAAAAAAAGTTTAAAAAAATATGAATTAAATAAAAAAAAATATAAAAGTTTAAATCACCCTCCTTTCGCCCCATTCAAAATAAAACAATAAAAATCAAATCAAATATACACATATTTGGTATTGCCGCGTTCAGAATCGCCTGATCAATTAAAAAAAGGATTAACCTGATCGCTAAACGGCGTAGCGAGAAAAAAATTCAAAACACCAAAATTACGTTTTTTGGTCGCTGCGACATTGCATTAAAATGCAATAACGGGTGATCAAAAGAACGTATCTGCACCAAAATGGTATCACTAAAAACATCAGCTTGGCACGCAAAAAATAAGCCCTCACTTGACCCCAGATCACGAAAAATGGAGACACTACCGGTATCGGAAAATGGTGCAATTTTATTTTTTTTTAGCAACGTTTGGAATTTCTTTTCACCACTTAGATAAAAAATAACCTAGTCATGTTAGGTGTCTATGAACTCGTACTTACCTGGAGAATCATGATGGCAGGTCAGTTTTAGCATTTACTGAACCTAGCAAAAAAGCCAAACAAAAAACACGCATGGGATTGCACTTTTTTTGCAATTTCACCGCACTTGAAATTTTTTTCCCATTTTCTAGTACACGTCATGGTAAAACCAATGATGTCGTTCAAAAGTACAACTTGTCCTGCCCGAAATAAGCCCTCACATGGCCATATTGACGGAAAAATAAAAAAGTTATGGCTCTGGGAAGGAGGGGAGTTAAAAACAAACACGGAAAAACTGAAAATCCTAAGGTCATGAAGGGGTTAAAGAAGCAGTCCCATCAAAGTTTTTATCCTCTTAATATATTAGAATCATCATATTATATAGCACTGTGCACTTACAATTGCTCATTCGATCTTCCTATGCAGAAAATTCTTCTCTTTTCTCTACTCTGTGTAGAAACAGGAAATCTCTTGTCCCTGCTTTTATCATTCCCCTCTTCAAATATTGACCCTGCTGCTACCTCCTCTCCCTGGCAGATCTTTTGCACTCATACAGGGAAAACTAACTAAACTAACTAGTTGTTTCTTCATAGAGCTTAGAAGAATTCCGCTAGTTCGTTTTTAATTATGTGATGTCTTAGACCTAATGGAAAATAAAAGTATTAGCTCGGTAGAAGGGAAAATTAGCAATTGTTAGTACACATCGCTGTAGAATATGATTACAATGTATTAGGACAACAATTTTGGTGGGATTCCTTTTTTAACAATAAATAGACACATTTTACTAGCTCAAAAGATGAAAAAGCTTTGAGTGGTAAAATGACAAGTCACAGGATTTCTTTTTCCAATCCAAAAATACTTAGGATATGAAAGGTGATTTGATTCCATTTTCATTTGCCATAGACATTCATTTCATAGGGAAGCTGTCAAGAAAAACTGATCAAAGCAAATATCACCGATTACCTACTGACAAATGGGAAATAGTAACCATTTTGCATAGTAGAAAGGTCAGCAGTGTCTACGCACAGGAGGAAACTGGCCTTTTATAGACTGCTCACTATTACTCCTAATTCATTCATGTCAACACATCATCAATACCACCCACAGACTTGGAATAAGTAACAAGTCTTTGCAAGAACCTCAATGGACCAAACCTTACTCCCTAACAGAGATCAGCTGCTATACAGATATACTCAATCTTGCATATTTAACCCCTTAATGACCATAGATATTATTGTTTTTGCATTTTCTTTTTTTGCTCCCCTTCTTCCCAGAGAAATAACTTTTATTTTTGGTTAAAATGGTCATATGAGGGCTTGTTTTTTGAAGGACGAGTTGTACTTTTGAAACAAACCATTGGTTTTAACATATCGGGTATTGGAAAACGGGAAAAAATTCCAATTGCTGTAAAATTGAAAAAAAAAGTGCAATCCTACACAGTTGTTTTTTTTTACCATGTTCACTAAATGCTAAAACTGACCTGCCATTATGATTCTCCAGGTCATTATGAGTTCATAGACACCAAACATCTTTAGGTTCTTCTTTATTTCAGTCGTAAAAAAACAATCCAAACTGCTGGAGACCTCTGATGTCATGCCAACCCATCGGTGACCCGCAATCACGTCACGAGGTTACCGGCGGGAAGGATTTCCGGCGCGCTTGCCGAAAGCGCTACTTAAATGCTGCTGTCAGAGATCGTGAATCCACCAGCGGCTGTTGCGGGCACATGTCAGCTATTTATATCAGCTGTCATGTGCCCGGAAAGGTGCAGGCTCAGCGCCGAAGTCCGCACCAAACAGGGGGGAGTCTGACATCGGCGTACTATTATAACCGATGTGGGAAAGAGGTTAATTACACATTTTCCACTCATTAGATTTCAGTTTCCTATCCTTAGGCCTCTATCACACTTCTGTCTTTCATCTCCCGTCATAATGCATCAAAAATGGATCCTGCAATTTTGCCTGCAGGATGCGTTTTTTTCTCACAGACTTGTATTAGTGACAGATTGTGACGGATGGCCACACGTTTCATCTGTCGTGCACTGGATCTGTTGTAAAATTGGTGTCCGTCGGGTGGAGAAAATGCACAGAGGAACGTTTTTTCTACACGTTGGAAAATCGCTCAGCGATGGATCCTGCGCTGCCTGTCGTTGGCTATAATGGAAGCCTATGGGCGCAGGATCCGTCGCTGACTGTGAATCCAGTGACAAATGTCGTCTTTTCAAACTGAGCATGCGTGGAAGAATTTCCCATCAGGGAAATTCTCTCACTCGCTCTCTCTCTCTTTTTATTATTGATGCTGCCTATGCAGCATCAATAGTAAAAAGATATAATGTTAAAAAAATAAATAAATAATAATAAAAAAAAAAAACCACAATATTCTCACCTTCCGGCATCCTGCGCAGCGTTACCGATGCTCCCGGCAGCTGCCGTTCACAGTAATGCCTTGTGAAATGACCCAATGACGTCGCGGTCTCATCAGAGGTGCAGATTGTAAAAACGGAAGTGTGAAAGAGGGCTAAGCAAACAATATCAGATTGGCGGGTGTCCAACACTAGGTGCCCCCACCCAACAGGCAATTCCTGCATGCGTTGCGGCTGTCGAACAGCCTTGAGACATGCAGCCGCGGGGACTCGAACATATTTTTTGAGCACGCTGAAGAGACTCTGTTAGCACACGAGCACGCTCGGAAAACACCTTGTCTAAGCACGTTCGCTCATCAGCTGACCAGCACGGCTGCATACACTGTTAAGCTGCTGATCGCCTATTAAAGAGAATTTGCTGAAAGAGAAGGCATAAATATTTTAGTAGTGGGCAACACCTTTAATTACAAAGCTATAACACAACCTCAGGTCAGCAGATAAAATAATCAAGATTTCATGGAAAAGCAACATTAGGTTTTTAGCTATCGTCAGCTCATGACTTTACATGTATACCAGTGATTTCAAATGCACCCAGAGTTACATAAGCAATGATACTGAACTGCATTTTAGGATTAAATGAACCCTAATTGAATAAGATTCTAGGCATGTTTTAATGCTGGTATATTTGCTATTGGTATAAAGATATAATACTATATTCTAACTACAGTCTAGTATACTTGTGTAGAGTAGGAGCCACCAGCACAAAAGACTGGTCTCCCTGATCCTACAGATGCATTCTCTTCTCCGAGGACATAGCAGGCTGCAGGAACTGAGAAGACTAAAAATGAAGGAGACATTACAGGGACGGGTGGAAAAATGGATGGGTCAGTGTAGGGCAGAATGGTCTAACATATCACCTACATGGAGTGTGGAGTAAAGGATACAATGTAGTATTCTGTGAGCAATTTGATCTCACAGCAGAAGTGAGAGGAGCATTTGCAGCATGTGCATCTGAAAGAATGTCCTCTGGTCTCTAAAATCAAATCATATGCAAAAAGAAATGATGGTCCAGATACTTAAGCCTTAAGTATAAAACAGCACTAGTAGCTTCCATATCCAACTAAATTGGGTGCCTTGGCGTGCTCGGGCACCCTTTATTCACAAGCTCCAGGAAGAACTCTATATACATAATAAAAAAACTAGGAAACAGAAGAACACTGGAGGAGCAATCAGACGTGCCAAGACACAAACTGAGATGAAAATGGACAGTGCGCACATGGAGAGGTACCTGACATGGAAGAGCAGAAGAGAAAATGATGTAATCAGAGCCTACCAAATAGGTGAGGAGAACCCAAATAACCCACATTCAGAGGCAAATGTAACCACGTATGAAATCCAATATAAAGTAGATGTGACATTGTAGAAAAGATTATGAATACGAAGCTAAAAAGATCCTCTAAGCCTGAAAGGGACTAAAATCTAAAATTCCTCACGTGTTTAACACATTTGGATTAGGGATATTTTTTACACAAAGTTGGAAATGCATAAAGTCAAGATAACAATTTGCCATAAACAATTATACTTAGCTTACAGAGGATTGCCGTCACCAGTTGCGACAGAGAAGAGCCAGAAGAAGACTGCAGCATCTGATTTCTCCTATTACTGCATTGATTAGAAACACATCACCTTTATATTAAGGTGTAAGATTCTTTTAGCAGTGCGGGCGTTAATCTGCTCAGTTGAGAGCTCCTGGAAGCTTTAGTGCATGAAGGTTCTCAGCTGTGCACTGTTAGCCACTCCCTTATAGTATATAATCTGGGCCCTGGCAAGCACTCATTGTCAGAGTAAGCTTATTGATACATGGCTGGAGGTTGTTGGTGATTGCTATTGGAGAAGACATTTCATGGAGTTATCTGTGATTGTTGCTAGGTTTTGAGTGTGTGATAATTCCCTTTCTCCAGCTACTTAGTTTAATCCCATCCTCCACTCCCCGGAGGTTACCTCTGTGGTTTGTGCGAGTAGATTTGTACGATTGGTATTTTCATTTATCCCTGTTCGTATTACCTTGTTAGTCTGTGTTAGTCTGATTAGTGTATAACGGTTACCTACTACTCCCCTCTTCCAAGGGCGGGAGAAGGGTACAGACTGAGGGCGGATTCAGGAAGTAAGGCAAGGTACGTGGTCCAGGCATCTTCACCAACAGAAGTAATCTGGGAAACGGAGCCAGCTAGGGCACCCCTTGCATTAGGGACAGGGAATGAGCCCCTGGTCCTGGGTCACCCTACAACAGAGTCATGACAATTGCCTAAATTAAAGAAATTGTATCCATTTCTCTGGTGAGAGTAGTTATGTGCAAGCGTGCAGCCCCTGAATATAATAAGAATAGTCTAATTCACTCAGCAAACAAATAACTTGAATATAAAGAAAACTGTTCACATAATGGGGCAGATTTATCAGTGCTGTTTACCTCTTAGACCAGGGGTTGACAACCTGTGATTTGGAAGCCACATATATCTCATGCATGTTGCCAGCTTGTTGCATTAAGGCCAGGTCTACAAAACAGCTATGAAAAAGCATGCTTGCAGTTGGGGGGATGAATATGGTAAACTTGAGATGGGTTGCTGTTGCCAGTTGGAAGAATGCTTGAAAATGGATGAAACAGTGGAGTGGGAGAGCTTGAAGCAAAAAAGCATAATGAAGATAAAGTGGAATTCCATGGACTCAAGTATACTGCCCATAAGGGAGTTGGGCACAAGGTCTCGGTGTGCTGTCTGTGGGGAAGCTTCGGTCATTATACCAATAATGGGCGATTTTGGGTGCCACTACATTATGAGTGGCATGGGAGAGATGTGGTTTGTGACCTTCTCTTAGTGCTGAATGTGGTTCTCAAGGCAAGAAAGGTTGGAGACCAATGTCTTAGGGTACCGTCTCACAGTGGCACTTTGGTCGCTACGACGGCACCATTCGTGACGTTCCAGCGATATCCATACGATATCGCTGTGTCTGACATGCAGCAGCGATCAGGGACCCCGCTGAGAATCGTACGTCGTAGCAGATCGTGTGGAACTTTATTTTGTCGCTGGATCTCCCGCTGTCATCGCTGGATCGGTGTGTGTGACACCGATCCAGCGATGTGTTCGCTTGTAACCAGAGTAAACATCGGGTTACTAAGCGCAGGGCCGCGCTTAGTAACCCGATGTTTACCCTGGTTACCATCGTAAATGTAAAAAAAAAAAAAAAAAAACAGTACATACTCACATTCCGGTGTCCGTCAGGTCCCTAGCCGTCTGCTTCCCGCACTGACTGACTGCCGGCCGGAAAGTAAAAGCAGAGCACAGAGGTGACGTCACCGCTGCGCTCTGCTTTTACTTTACGGCCGGCACTCACAGTCAGTGCGGGAAGCAGACGGCGAGGGACGTGACACCGGAATGTGAGTATGTACTGTTTGCTTTTTTTTACATTTACGATGGTAACCAGGGTAAACATCGGGTTACTAAGCGCGGCCCTGCGCTTAGTAACCCGATGTTTACCCTGGTTACCCGGGGACTTCGGCATTGTTGGTCGCTGGAGAGCTGTCTGTGTGACAGCTCTCCAGCGACCACACAACGACTTACCAACGATCACGGCCAGGTCGTATCGCTGGTCGTGATCGTTGGTAAATCGTTTAGTGTAACGCTACCCTAAGACTAGTCTAAATCTCCAATACATATTAGACTAGGTTAAGAAGTTAAAGGTTCAGAATATCCAATTTTGCTCTGATGATCCTTTTGTTCCTTCAAGATAAATCGCTGCTAAAAAAGTCTGGCAGTGACCCTCTCAAATAACATAATAGTTTATGGCTAATTCAGCACTCCTATGTGATGGGAGACATGGAAGAGACAATCAAACAGCCATCTGAGGTGTATGGGGGCTTTAGTTTATACCACCTATATTGCTGGCTTCCTTTATTCCAAAAATGAATGCCTGTAGTTTTGTGCTGCACGTTAGACCGCACCTTGCACATAATGCATTTTTCTACATTATTGTTTAAAGCTAACAAATGTTGCCGGATTCTCACTGCACAGACCAGTATATAATATGCTATATAATTATAGCATAATTGCAGCTCAGAAGACAGATACCATTGTTAAAGGTCATTTTCAAATTTTCTATTATAAAACCGCTTTAAAGTAGCATTCCCATCTTAGAAACTGATGGCAGTTCACTATGATAAGCCATTAATTTATCATCAGAGGATCGTTCCCTGATCTTAAAGGGGTTATCCAGAACTATTTCATTTATTTACTCCTGCAGTAAGAACCAACAGGCATGTAGTTGCTAACTTACCTGTCTTATGCCCAGTACCAATCTCTACGGGCACAGAGGGTTCACAGAGCACTCCTGCCAGTGAATCAGCGGCTTCCACTGATATCACTTCTACAGAGAGGTGGCTCCTCTTCCGCTACTGACAGAGCGTTACTGGTGACGTCATGCTGACCTAACTGCAGGGAGCCGGTTATCAATAAGCATGACATCAGCAGCTACACCCTGTCGATACATCAGCCCAGAAAAAGAGGCACTGCTCTACTGACATGGATCAACTAAATTGCCGGCATGAGCTGTCGGGACAACCCCGACAATCCCTTCAAAGATTAAGGTGAAGTCGTAAGTACCTAGAAGTACTAATATGCAAGGAAGAAAGACCAAAACAGCAGCTTCATTCACAGCCTCAGTGGAGGTCCGAGAGTCCTAACAATCAGAAGTCACTTTATGAGACAGACATTCCCTTTAATTAAAGCGATTTTTTACATTTAGGACTCTCCTTTATTAAATAGAGCAGAGAATAACTATGTATAACTTACTTTAGAATACAGTGGGGGGGAAATAAGTATTTGATCCCTTGCTGATTTTGTAAGTTCGCCCACTGACAAAGACATGAACAGTCTACAGTATAATTTTAAGGGTAGGTAAATTTTAACATTGGGAGATAGAGTATCAAAAATAAAATCCAGAACATTACATTGTATAAATTATATAAATGTATTTGCATTTTGCAGGGAGAAATAAGTATTTGATCCCCTACCAACCATTAAGAGTTCTGGCTCCTACAGACCAGTTAGACGCTCCTAATCAACTCGTCACCTGATTAAAGACAGCTGTCTTACATAATCACCTTTATAAAAGACTCCTGTCCACAGACTAAAGGTACCTTCACACTGAACAACTTTCCAACGAGAACGACAACGATCCGTGACGTTGCAGCGTCCTGGATAGCGATATCGATGTGTTTGACACGCAGCAGCGATCTGGATCCCGCTGTGATATCGTTGGTCGGAGCTAGAAGGCCAGCACCTTATTTCGTCATTAGGTCGGTGTGTATCGTTGTGTTTGACAGCAAAAGCAACGATGCTTGCAATGTTTTACAATGGTAACCAGGGTAAATATCGGGTTACTAAGCGCAGGGCCGCGCTTAGTAAACCGATATTTACCCTGGTTACCATTGTAAAAGTAAAAAAAAAACACTACATACTCACCTTCTGATGTCTGTCACGTCCCCCGCCGGCGGCTTCCCTGCACTGAATGTGTTAGCGCCGGCCGGCCGTAAAGCAGAGCACAGCGGTGACGTCACAGCTGTTACTGCCGGCGCCGCTGACACATTCAGTGCAGGGAAGCCGCCGGCGGGGACGTGACAGACATCAGAAGGTGAGTATGTAGTGGTTTTTTTACTTTTACAATGGTAACCAGGGTAAATATCGGGTTACTAAGCGCGGCCCTGCACTTAGTAACCCGATGTTTACCCTGGTTACCCGGGTGCTGCAGGGGGACTTCGGCATCGTTGAAGACAGTTTCAACGATGCCGAAGTCGTTCCCCTGATCGTTGGTCGCTGGAGAGAGTTGTCTGTGTGACAGCTCCCCAGCGACCTAAACAGCGACGCTGCAGCGATCGGCTCGTCTATATTGCTGCAGCGTCGCTGAGTGTGACGGTACCCTAAGGCCGGGTTCACATTATTGTATCTGTGAGCAGTGCGCGTCTTTTCACGGTGTGTGGCGGTGTCCGGCGAACGCAACATGTTGCATTTTTTGAGCCGTCAAATATTGCACAATCATGCGCATGCGGATAATTGTTGATGAGTGCATCAAAAAAACGCATTACTGGCTATGGAAATGCATTGGTACACAAGGACATGCGCAAAAAAAAAGGCATTTAAACGCATGCACAAGCAGCAGGGTTTGGGGTTTTTTGCATCATGCGTAAGACGATGTGGAGGCGTAAGCATGCGCTTTGGCATGCGTTTGCGCATGCAGATGATAGGCTGCAAACAGAAAAGCTAATGTGAACCTATCCTAAATCAATCAGACTCTGACCTCTACAACATGGGCAAGACCAAATAGCTTTATAAGGATATCATGGACAAGATCATAGATCTGCACAAAGTTGGAATTGCCTACAAAACCATATGTGAGATGTTGGGTGAGAAGGAGACAACTGTTGGTGCAACAGTAAGAAAATGGAAGAAATACAAAATGACTGTCAATCGACATTGATCTGGGGCACCATGCAAAATCTCACCTAGTGGGGTATCCTAGATTATGAGGAAGGTGAGAGATCAGCCTAAAACCATACAGGGGAAATTTGTTTATGATCTCAAGGCAGCTGAGACCACAGTCACCATGAAAACCATTGGTAACACATTATGCCGTAAAGGTTTAAAATCCAGCAGTGCTCACAAGGTCCCCCTGCTCAAGACGGCACATGTGCAGGCCCATCTAAAGTTTGCTAATGAACACCTGGATGATTCTGTGAGTGATTGAGAGAAGGTGCTGTGGTCAGGTGAGACAAAAATTGAGGTATTTGGCATTAACTCAACTCGCCGTGTTTTGAGGAAGAGAAATGCTGAATATGACCGAAAGAACACCGTACCCACTGTCAAGCATGGAGGTGGAAACATTATGTTTTGGGGGTGTTTCTCTGCTAAGGACACAGGACTACTTAACGCATCAATGGGAAAATGGATCGAGCTATGTACTGTAAAATCCTGAGTGACAAACTCCTTCCCTCTGCCAGGATATTAAAAATGGGCTGTGGCTGGGTCTGCTAGCAAGACAATGACACAAAACATATAGCCAAGGCAACAAAGGAGTGGAGCACAAAGAAGCACCTTAAGGTCATGGAGTGGCCTAGCCAGTCTCCAGATCTTAAACTCCTAGAAAAGAGTTGAATCTCCAAGTTGCCAAGCCACAGCCTCAAAATCTTAATGATTTAGAGACGATGTGCAAAGAGAAGTGGACCAAAATTCCTCCCGACATGTGAGCAAACCTCATCATCAACTATAAAAAAAGTCTGACTCCTGTACTTGCCAACAAAGGTTTTGCCACCAAAAGACTTGTTTGCCAGAGGGCTCAAATACTTATTTCTCACTGTAAAACGCAAATATATATATAATTTATACAATGTGATTTTCTGGATTTTATTTTTGATATTCTATTTCTCAGTGTTTAAATTAACCTACCCTTAAAATTATAGACTGTTCATGTATTTGTCGGTGGGCAAACTTACAAAATTAGCAAGGGATCAAATACTTATTTCTCCCACTGTATATATGGTTACACAAAAACAATGACTTATAGGTAAAAAACAAATGAGTAGTAGTTTCAATAAGGATTGAGGAGGCTTTTTGGGGAAAAAAATAATAATTTAATTGAAAAAACTATATAGAAGAGCGTTGTACGGCCCACTCAACTGACTGATAATTCTACTGGCATTGACACAAAATGAGCAAATCTAGTCACAGGATTCTGGTCCACCGTCCATGATGTTGGTCCGTGGCCACCAGGTTATTAGGATTGGCGTGGTGTCACAAATGTGTCATGGGGCAATGATGAGGTCTTTACAAAACAGAAGAGGCACTGGAGATTTCAATAGGTAAGAGGTGGTTTGCAGGGCTCCCGTCCGGCAGTCTTGGACTACCGATATGGTTGTTGGACCAGTGTACTGCAAATCAATTTGCTCATCTCTAGTTTTTACTTTATATGAATGGGCAAAATTGATGCACAAAACTTTCCCCTAGTGAACAATCGATGATCACAGCCCAGAACTGGCCACGCTAAATCGCAGCAGATTCATTTTAGCGCTAGAAGGAATAACTCCTTTAAAGCTCAAAAATTATGCAAAAAAAGAAAAAAAAAAAGTGTTTCAATTGTGGACTTTGTTAGATGGTTTTGAGTTAAAATGTAAATGCCATTACATTCATTTCCTGAAATGCTAAAAAGGGAAGAACATTATTATTATTATTATTATTATTCATTTTTATAGCGCCAATTTATTCCATGGCGCTGTACATGTAAAATACGGGGCAAATATAGACAAATACATTAGACATTATTCTGTAAATATAGCGCTGATTTAATGAAACCATAACCTCAAAGCGTTTTAACCTAGGCTATAATTTCCAAAGTATGATCAATTGTATGGGTTTCTAAGCCGTGTTACTACACTGTCAGCCTGTTACTGGATTCCCAAATCTAACTATGCAATTAGCAGTGAGGGCAGCTGCATATCAGAGTCCCATCACACAGCAGGTTGATGGGAATGAAAAACAGTCTGGGAAATAGCCATCACACAGGAATCACTAAATGATTAGTAAATTAGATATGATGGCAAGCTGTGCCAGCGTGAGATGTATTGCACAAAGTGATTTTTGGGCTTAGGAATAGAAAAAAGAAAACTACAATTGACAATTAAAGCACAGCCTAAAAGTAGCGGCATTTCTCAATACCTTACAAAAATGCTTAAACCACAATTGTGTTTAAATTCCACTTACACCACAATTGTGTTTAAATTCCACTTACATGAAACAGGAAACCAATAATTTACAATTCTGCAAGAGAAATTTAATCTCAAAGAAAATGTAAGCAATCTAAATAATGCACTTTCCTACAGTTTGTATTCTGAATGGTGCAATTGTGTAATGATGGTGGACCCCGAGTCTGTCAGCCCACAATGACCGTTCCCACCAAGTACAGGCGCTGTGTGCCCCCTTGGCATGGCCAAACATTTAGACACATCTTCCCACCTGATTCTTTTTCTTTCATCATCACCCTTATCTGGCGCTATGAAGCCAGAGCTGTCAATCAAACAAGGGGGAGGGTACATGGAAACTAAGTAGGTGGGAAGGTATGCTAATGTTTGGCCCTGCCACGGGTGCAATGAGCTCCTGTATAGGGTTTGAACAGTAATTCTGGGCTGACTGACTCCCTTTAAGGAGGCCTTCGATAATATAATAAGGATAAGGCAGTAGAGAATAGACATTCTGAAAAATATGGTCAAACAGTGCACTCAGATGCGATGAGATCTGCCAGTTGGCAGCTAAAATCCCCCATACACATCAGATAAAACTCGATACAACCTGCCAGTTTTGCAAGGCTTATATGAGCAGGTAATGTGCAAGGGGGCCTCCTGACAGCCCCTCAACACATGCAGGGGGACATGAGGATCAGGAGGTTGGAATACAATAGCCCAATACTTTTGTTCAGGAGGAAGATAAAAGCCACTGCCAGATTTTTCTGGCAACGACTTTAACAGGAAATGCAGGAACGCTCGGTTGAGCAGCACACCCTTGTGTATGGGGAAGATTGGAAAGAATGCAGACAGCAGACTGATACCTTGGCAGACAGCTATGTAATGTACATGACTAGCCTAACACTAGTGCTTGCTTTCATATTTTAAGGGCACAGAAGAGATTTTGCTGCCGATTAAGTTTTTGCTTCAATTTTCGCAACTGTGACAAAATGTTGCCTTTTTACTATAATCATGAAAATGTCAGCATAAAATACTACATGTAATCTTACCCTAAAACTATTGTCAGGATTTTAAGAGTGGTAATCTCATCCTAAAAGTTTTGATGAATCAGGGCCTTAGTTTCTTTCCCAACCGGCATGAACAGTAAATGCAGAGCTTCAAAGTGGAACAGCACCCCAGCCAAATGACTAATTCACTAATGGAAGAATCCTCTGCCTCATCATACTAAAGAAAGCAAGCGCACAACATAAAAAAAGAGAGCAATGCACATCCAAATACTATAAAAAATACAATCGGTATTAAACACAATTATGCAGACCAAAAAACCCCACAAACATCCACATACGGTAAGTAAAAGCATCTAAACACAAACATGAATACATAGGAGTCTGTGTCCCAGAAAACCGTCCTAGATGTTATAAGGCCATATCCCCAACAGTATGTCGACTTCACAAATTCAGGGATAATTCCTTGCCTTATGCTTTCTATTTTTTATTGCAAAGAAACTGTGTCAGGACAATCGGTCTTACCCCAGATATGTCTGCCACCCTATGTATGGGAACTTCTTTTTTGCTGTGCAGTCCCTTGGCATTCTTGATGGCTCTGTTATGGTAAAAATACAAAGAAAGATCAGCATCTTGGTAAAGTTACACTAGAGTTTCTGACATTAAAAATATACTAGAAGAAAGGTAAAGCACATGTATGCATTCCCTACTGGACCATATGTCTATGAGCAGTGATGCCAAGAGGTTGTATCAGAATCCCCCAATATATTGGAAATGTTGCACGGTTGGGCCAAGGGTACACCGGTATATTGTCACAGGATGATTGCTTTCCTCGACTGAAAGTTGCCGGCTCACAAGAGAAATAAAGTTAATTTTCTCTTGGGTGCTACACTTTCAGTATAGTAGTCGGGCACCTTCAGTTTAACCCTATATTTTCAGGTTGATACCAGACAAGACAGATTTACTTTAAAGTAAAAAAAAAAAAAAATAGTATGGCCCAAATTAATACAGTGTAATGCCTTTAGGGGACATAAACGCTGAGTAAAATAAAAGCACAATGGGCAAAAGATTTAGATAAATCCCATCCACTTTGCTGGAACTGTAAGTGCGTTTTTGAGGCACCAAAAAACATGCAACGTCAAAAGCTCATCGTCATTATTGGAATGAAAAAATGTGGCACTATCTAAGCATTGTGATTACCGTAAATGTAAATATATAAGGTGAGGGATAAATGGCAGTGCTCACCTGGTGAGGTTGTGCTCACTGAGGCACACTAGGTATAAGTAGCTGAATGTGCAGTGAACTGCAGCCACCCTGCCGAACTGTGGGGAGTTCCTCTAATGGAGACCCAACAGCAGACGAAAATGGAAAAAAAAAACAGGAAATTGGCACGTCCACTGCGATGACAAAGGGGCAAAGTGGTATTCCTCCAGGGAATCAGATGGGTTTATTTAAACATAGTTAAAAACACACAATGCTTTTCGGCTGAGAATCGCAGTGGATGTGCCTATTTCCTGGATTTTTTCTGTGTTTTGTAAAATAAGCATGCTCTGCCAATACGAGAATATTCCATTTGTCTTTTCGATTTTATAAATTAAAGTTAAATTATTGTGCAAAAAGGATCTGCTGTTTATCAGTTTTTAGAATGGCAAAAAAAAGTTTATCAAGCAGAATTTTTTTTTCCCCAAAACTTTCACGCAACGCAACTCAGACATCCTCTATAGTAATCAATGGGGCCCCACACATTGGGGTGCTTTTATACATATAGGCACACATTTACACCCACAGGTTATCATGTGGGTGGGCGGGTGTTGTCATATAACTGACATCTTGCTGAAAATAACATGAAATATCGCTAAAAGGCAACTTTTCTTAAGAACAAAAGCTGAAAAAATTGTAGGTGTAGCCACGGCCTTAAATATTACCTTAGGCCTCCAAAAAAGTCTTTAATTTTCTCTCCACGTTATTTATCCAAAAAGGGTCAGGCTTCTAATGGACATGAAGGTCCATTATCCATTACAATCATTCGCTCCCCAAGACTAAGTGCATATCGTTTCTATCTGGTTGTTATATGATGAGTCTATCGGCAAATATGCAAATCCTACTAAATGTTGGCATGCCATGCAATTCTCAGTCTGCCATGGCATCTGGAATTAGGAGTGGGGAGAAGACAGTATACTAAGCACGCTGAGGCAGCAGAGAGCTCCATGGTCTTAAATCGCCACTTGTGGCCATGTCCCCCTGCTGCAGAGAACAGTTTTCTTGTAAGGAACAATTTTACACATCCAAAATAATAATGCCTTCTTTCCTTTAAATCCTAGGACTGCTTAATGACATGGAGGGGATTTAAATGCAAAGTATGAAGCTTGTGCTGTGGAGTTAATAGGAAAAAATCTCTCAGGTGCAAAGAGCATAGCTCTCCAAAGGAAATACGACTGGTCAATTAGTCAGGGGAAACAAATTAGAGGGCACCGCCGAGCTGACATTAACACCCATTTGCCATTCAATGAAAAGCAATAAGCAAACATATAATACAGCAAGTGAAGGAGAACGTGCGCCATGGACAGGGACATTCAGGTCAAAGAACGAAGAGTTAAGTGTGGACAGAGCAGCAGTTTACTTAGGTCCTTGCAGGTTGCAGGTAGCAAACCACAGCACAATGCTATAAAAATAGCCTGTTCCTCAAGTCCTCCACCACCTGTGGTCTCCTAATCTATTGTACACAGCCCTTTCCATCACGGATGAAACAATCCCACTGTCTGGAGCCCCCCACCCTCTGTGCTCTGTCAGCTTTAATGGCCAATGAGGCAGGGGGAAGAGCAGCGGGCACACTGAGCCTCTATTCATGCCCAGCTCATGTGTGACTCAATGAGCCAATAGGTAAAAGGGTTAGGTCCTCCCTGCAGACGCCGTACAATGCACTTCACAAGCTCATCTTAGAAAAGACAAGTGTCAATAAAAACAGGCGTTTGGAAAGGTTCCTTCTCCCAGACAAGCAGGCAGGACTCTCTGCTTTCAGGCTGGATTCACAGTGTTCTGCTGGGGAAAAAGCCCTTCTTATGCCACTTTTCATGGTGGTTTTGCTTGCTTGCACCCAGCATTGGCATTTAAAAGGAATTCACAGCCCATAAAAATTTTTAATATGATGCACAGCATGAATCAGAGAGCAGCTCCTGCATTACAAGCATCTGTGTCTCACTCCACAATACTATGGTGTTTCATACAAAAACGAGCAGTCCATGATGCGTGTTCCCGGCCCGCGGCTACATGTGCATATGAGGAGACCTGTCTGTGTGTGTGGGCACAAAGCATAGATGGTTGGAAATGAGGGAGCGGTGCTCCGATTCATGCTGCCCATTTCTGGGGTGTATGAATGAGCCAGCAGGTTCTCTTTAAAGGGAATCTGAAAGCAGTATGGTGTAGGGGCAGAGACCCTGATTACAGCAATGTGTCACTTTCTGGGCTGCTTGCTGCAGTTTTAATAAAAACAGTGTTTTCTCTGCTGTAGATCTAGCAGTTATCTCAATGTAGAGCTCTGTTTAACCCCGCCCACGCCACTGATTGGCAGATTTCTGCCTATGCACAGTGTACACAGAAAGCTATCAACCATTGGTTGGGGAGTGGTTATACATAGTTCATGAATATGGAAGACAACATGGCACCAGGTTTCCTAGTCGACCAGTGATCATTTCCTGCTTATAAAAAAGAAATGTTATAACTACAGAAAGCAGCGCAGTCATATATGAGAAGTCATATATGAGAAGAGAAGAAAAAAAACTTGTTCCAGCTCCATTTTCGTAAAATTCAGGCTCAATGCTTTCTTATGGCGATTTAAAAGCAGTGGAAATAAGCTCTCCAAAAGCACAACGGGAAATAAGTTTTTTCTTCTCTTCTAAGAAATCTGTCAGGCCATGTGCACACGTTCAGTATTTTTTGTGTTTTTTTTCGCGTTTTTTCGCTATAAAAACGTGATAAAAACGCGAAAAAAACGCCGACATATGCCTCCCATTATTTTCAGTGTATTCCGCATTTTTTGTGCACATGCTGCATTTTTTTCCGCGAAAAAATCGCATAGCGGAAAAAAAAGCAACATGTTCATTAAATTTGCGGAATTGTGGGGATTCCGCAAACCTAGGAGTGCATTGATCTGCTTACTTCCCGCACGGGGCTGTGCACACCATGCGGGAAGTAAGCAGATCATGTGCGGTTGGTACCCAGGGTGGAGGAGAGGAGACTCTCCTCCACGCACTGGGCACCATATAAGTGGTCAAAAAAAAAGAATTAAAATAAAAAATAGTCATATACTCACCCTCTGATGGCCCCGGAGTGTTCCCGCCTCTCAGCGGTGCATGCTCTCTCTTCCGTTCCTATAGATGGTGTGGTTCAGGACCTGTGATGACGTCGCTGTCTTGTGATTGGTCGCGTGACCGCTCACGTGACCGTGACGTCATCAAAGGTCGGCTGTCTGCAGAGGGTGAGTATAACCATTTTTTTAATTATTTTTAACATGATATCTTTTTACTATTGATGCTGCATAAGCAGCATCTATAGTAAAAAGTTGGTCACACTTGTCAAACAGTATGTTTGACAAGTGTGACCAACCTGTCAGTCAGTTTTCCAAGCGATGCTACAGATCGCTTGGAAAACTTTAGCATTCTGCAAGCTAATTACGCTTGCAAAATGCTAAAAAAATGGGGGAAAAAACGCAAAAAAAAAAATGCGTATTTCTTGCAGAAAATTTCCGGTTTTCTTCAGGAAATTTCTGCAAGAAATCCTGACGTGTGCACATACCCTCAGAATTTTTTCCTTTGGACTAATTTTTATTTACTTTACTCACTTATATAGTGCCATTAACTCCTCAGTGCTTCCACATACAATATTATCACTGTCCCCATTGGGGCTCACAATCTAAATTCAATATCAGTATGTATTTGGAGTGTAGTAGGAAACCAGAGAAGCCGGAGGAAACCCAAACACGGGGAGAACACACAAACTCCTTGCAGATGTTGTCCTTGGTGGGATTTGAACACAGGATCCCAGGCCTGCAGAGCTGCAGTGCTAACCACTGATCCAATAAAATGTTTATTTTAATAAAAAGAGGGGAACCTTTCATAAAGTATTTTAAGTTATTAGTGACATGAATTTTCATAGCAAGTTCACCAAGCTCATCAGGTCAATTAAAATATGTATGCCATTTGCATTGTAAAATGTGGTGACATATCCTCTAAAAACCAGATAGTGATGCATTTATTTCAACTTTCTGATGGTAGGTCCTTCATTATATTTTCTGTAGATGAAAATACATGCCCACACGTACCATATGTGGAGGTTCTGTAGGCGCTGAACTAGTAGGAACAACATATTATATTTAATCAGTATATAAATTCTTGATGCTTTTAGATCGGGGCTAAAAACAGATTTTTTTAGACAAAATTCCAACGTTAAATAACCAACAGCAGTAGAGCCATAGCAGTGCATTAAATTGCATACATCTCAATGTGATCTTCTAGGACACTACTGTAGCCTGAAAACTGCATAAAATTGGAAACTCTTGCTCCTACAAGTAAGGGTGTGCAGCTTCCACCTAGAAGGCTCTTTGTGCCCTCACTCCAGGCTCCTCCTTTGGCTCATGTAGATTTGCAGTTGGTAAGTAATGCGGACTGCCATCTGCTGGTGAAAGCTGAACACTGCATGCAAGATATTCGCCTTCCACCAGTAGACCGCATTACTTACAGCAATAGAGTAGCTGGAAAAAAGAAAGTTATAGCCCCGGCATCTTCACATCCCTGCTTTGTCCGGATTTTTTAATGTCATATGCAAGTATACATGTATCAATGCGCCCCAGCCTCCCTAATCAGATGAGTGAGAATGGCGTGCGGCACTTGTCATACATCCTAAAGTGGCATGCTGCCTGCCTTTTAATTGCAAAGTAATTAAAGTTCAATATGAATGGATGAACTTATTAAAAAATCCTGTTAGTGATTACTCGATTAAGCAACACATCTGCAAAAGGAGAAAAGGATCCAGAAGGCAGTGAGGGACATGCTACGAAGCAGAGCACTTCACATCTCATCACAGACAAAGATATTCACTTTGCAAAGGGCATAAATCAAATCCTCATGACAAAGCATACCTTTCTTCTGCCATGTATCTAAAGCAATTTGCAAAATTGCCTTAAATTAAGGAAACACAGCAATGCCTTATGCCCTTCAGCATCGAAACAAAAAGACTGACTCCTGAAATTATTCCGCCATTTATCAATAACCGATGCCACTTTTCTCAGCCTCCAAATATGATGAATGTGCGGCATTAATAGCCAGGACACGGAAATAAATGCAGTCAGATAACAGGCTGCTGGCTGCACTCGTTTGGGGTTTGTGCAGCATCTTGGAAACACCTTATTTATAGCTCTGGATGACAATGAGCGGCTTTAACTTCCGGAAAACAGCAGAAATATCCCTCTCCAGAACTCTATTCAATGCAACAAAGGCTCCGCAAGCGAAGAATGTGAAATTCTGCTAATTCTCGCATTTCACCGCTATAGACACTTCCTTTCCCAGGCAGCTCTATACTTTCCTGCCAAATCTGGGGTCTCCACAGCAACCACAGATGCCTTCAAGCTTCCTCCAAAAGTGCAGACAGCCAGAGAAAAGGGAAGCGAGAGGAGCTTCTTCCCGCACGTTCAGCAGGAAACAGCCTATGGAGAGTGGCTGAAACATCTGCTGGGCTATTGTGCACCAAGTCACTGCTGACAAGGGAACAAGAAACAGGATTCTTTCTAAGGACGCAATTTTGGCTGCCTTGCTTCACTGCAAAGTTTCCAAGCCAGCTTTGGAACTGAAAATAATATTTTTAAAAGACAATACATAAAACAGAACATCAGCTACTGCACAAGTACACCCAAACGTTAATGAGATTTGTCATGCCCTAAACCTAAACCTAAAGCTGCACCTTCAGTACATGGATACAATCTGTATTCAGTGAAGACACATGTTCCCATTCCGGAGATAGGAGATGACAATTGGTGCTTATAAACCTCTATGAGGAGGGGGAGGCCGGCACAGACATTCTGCCACAAGGCTGAACTTCAGAAGCACCAACTCTTGTCTCCTGTCTCAGAAATGGGGAAAAAAACTGTTTTTTTCTTCTCGGATTGCTCATTCACTTTCAATACAGGGATAAAATCTGTATTCACTGAAGACACATTTTACTGAAGAATAAAGAACGTTAGAGTGAATGATCAGTACAGGAGGAGAAAAAATCAGATTACTCTGATAAAATAGGAAACTGTGTAATATATCTTAACATGTAGTATTGATTTATGAAAAAACAAAACAAGAGTTACTCTTTACAGGGAATCTGTCAACTGTTGTTTTTTGTCACATAATCTGAGAGCAGTATAATGTAGAGACAGAGACCCTGATTCCAATGATATGTTACTTCATTTGCTGCTGATTTATCAGTGATTTTATAACATCTTCAGCAAGCAGCCCATTATCAGTAGAGAACAGGTAAACTTGCTGCCACATAGTGCGCTACATTTGGGAGCTCTGTATAACTGGTAGATTATCTATCTAATATATAAAGCTGAATGTGTGTGTGTGTGTATGTATGTATGTATGTATGTCCGGGATTGGCATCTGAACCGTAGCAGCTACAGCCACAAAATTTTGCACAGTCACACGTCTGGACCCCGAGAGCGTCATAGGCTATGTTGTGAGGTGAAATTTTAACCCCGCGCTTTCCAATTCACCAAACAATTTTGCCCCTATCTACATAATGGGGAAAAAGTGAAAGGAAAAGTGTTGGAGGCGTCGCAGCTACAGGCACAAAATTTTGCACAGTCACACGTCTGGACCCTGAGAGCGTCAAAGCTATATTGTGAGGTGAAATTTTAACCCCGCGCTTTCCAAGTCACCAAACAATTTTGCCCCTATCTACATAATGGGGAAAAAATGAAAGGAAAAGTGTTGGAGGCAAATTAACAGCTGCCAGATGTGAACAAGGGGGACTTAAAGAATGACAGCGATGGCACCAAAGAGTATATACTGTACAGTTGCTAAGGTGGGGCCCCAACATGGGATAATCACACCACCACGGGGATATGAACACACACACAAAATGCGCCACACACTACCACGTGCTCGAACACATATACCACCCTCAGTGCACATTTCACCACACATACACCAACCTCGCCACATAAAAGTAGAAACACAAAAGTCGCCGCTCAAAACTCGCCACGCGCAAAACTCTCCACATGCAAAACTCGCCACACGTGCAAAACTCGCCACACGCAAAACTTGCACACGCAGAAAAATTGCCACACGCAGAAAAATTGCCACATGCACAAAAGTTGCAACACATGCAAAAGTTGCCTCACACAAAACTTGCACATACTCAAAAGGCACCACACATAAAACTCGCCACGCGCAAAACTCGCCATGCGCAAAACTTGCTGCACACAACTTGCTACACTAACCTGTCACATGCAACTCGACACACAAAAAGTT
Source organism: Ranitomeya variabilis (assembly GCF_051348905.1). Classification (NCBI taxonomy): domain Eukaryota; kingdom Metazoa; phylum Chordata; class Amphibia; order Anura; family Dendrobatidae; genus Ranitomeya; species Ranitomeya variabilis. The sequence continues at coordinate 275,919,611 of NC_135236.1, read as the reverse complement.
GCTACACGCATGTCGCCACACAAAACTCATCTCACAAAAGTCCCTACATGCATGTCGCCACACGCAACTCAACACACACAACTTGACACACGAAACTCGCCCTAAAACACACACAAGTCTGGTATTATCCTTCAAAAATAAAAATCTGATTAATAAGCAGACAAACTACAAGAGCAACAAATGTACCATATAGGAATCCGGCAGCTGTCAGTCACATGACCAGTCTATTATGTGTATGTGTGAGCTAATATATACTGCCAGGGGGTGGGCTTACTGTTGGCTGGGGATTTATCAGGCTGCCATTTTAGCTTACAAATACTGAGGTAAAAATACTGACCAAATAACGTGTGAACGAGGGCTAATACAGGAGGAGATGGCAAACAGCTATATACTATATACAGGAGATGACACACAGGTATATACTATTTACAGGGGAGATGACACACAGGTATATACTATATACAGGAGGAGATGACACACAGATATATACTATATACAGGAGAGATGACACACAGGTATATACTATATAGAGGAGGAGATGACATACAGGTACATACTACATACAGGAGGAGATGACATACAGGTATATACTATATACAGGAGGAGATGACACACAGGTATATACTATATACAGGAGCAGATTACCTACAGGTATATAGTATATACAGGAGGAGATGACACAGGTATATGCTATGTATAGGAGGAGATGACATACAGGTATATACTATATACAGGAGATGACACACAGATATATACTATATATAGGTGAGATGACACACAGGTATATACTATATACAGGAGATTACATACAGGTATATCTAATATATAAAGCTGAATGTGTGTATGTATGTATGTGTGTATGTCCGGGATTGGCATCTGTACCGTCGCAGCTACAGCCACAAAATTTTGCACAGTCACACGTCTGGACCCCGAGAGCGTCATAGGCTATGTTGTGAGGTGAAATTTTAACCCCGCGCGTTCCAATTCACCAAACAATTTTGCTCCTATCTACATAATGGGGAAAAAGTGAAGGGAAAAGTGTTGGAGGAAAATTGACAGCTGCCAGATGTGAACAATGAGGACTTAAAGAATGAGAGCGATGGCGACAAAGAGTATATACCGTACAGTTGCTAAGGTGGGGCCCCGACATGGGATACTCACCACACACGGGGATATGAACACAAACACAAAATGCGCCACACACTACCACGTGCTTGAACACATATACCACCCTCAGCACACATTTCACCACACACACACACCAACCTCGCCACATAAAAGTCGAAACACAAAAGTCACCACTCAAAACTCGCTACATGCAAAACTCGCCATATGCAAAACTAGGCTCACGCAAAACTCGCCACACGTGCAAAACTCACCTCATGGAAAACTCACCTCATGCAAAACTTGCACACACAGAAAAATTGCCACATGTACAAAAGTTGCACCACATGCAAAAGTTGCCTCACACAAAACTTGCACATACTCAAAATGCACCACACATAAAACTCGCCACGCGCAAAACTCGCCATGCACAAATCTTGCTGCACACAACTTGCTACACTAACCTGTCACATGCAACTCAACACACAAAATGTTGCTACACGCATGTCGCCACACAAAACTCATCTCACAAAAGTCGCTACATGCATGTCGCCACACGCAACTCAACACACACAACTTGACACATAAAACTCGCCCTAAAACACACACAAGTCTGGTATTGTCCTTCAAAAATAAAAATCTGATTAATAAGCAAACTACAAGAGCAACAAATGTACCATATAGGAAATACGGCAGCTGTCAGTCACATGACCTGTCTATTATGTGTATGTGTGAGCTAATATATACTGCCAGGGGGGAGGGCTTCCTGTTGGCTGGGGATTTATCAGGCTGCCAATAGCAACCAATCACAGCTCAGCTTCTATTTTGCTACAGTTAATTAACCTGAGCTCTGATTGGTTAATATAGGCAACAAAGACATTCTCAGTATAACAAAGCTAATATATGTTGTGAAATGCTTCTATTTGCTTAGTTTTTGCCTTTTAATAATTACATTTCTATCTATTTGTTTTGTGGTTTTTGTGTGCAGAATAAATTTTTGTTAACACATTCTATTTTGCTAACAGCAGTCATTAACCCGGGCGAAGCCGGGTAGTACAGCTAGTCTAATATATAAAGCTGAATGTGTGTGTGTGTGTATGTATGTATGTATGTATGTCCGGGATTGGCATCTGAACCGTAGCAGCTACAGCCACAAAATTTTGCACAGTCACACGTCTGGACCCCGAGAGCGTCATAGGCTATGTTGTGAGGTGAAATTTTAACCCCGCGCTTTCCAATTCACCAAACAATTTTGCCCCTATCTACATAATGGGGAAAAAGTGAAAGGAAAAGTGTTGGAGGCGTCGCAGCTACAGGCACAAAATTTTGCACAGTCACACGTCTGGACCCTGAGAGCGTCAAAGCTATATTGTGAGGTGAAATTTTAACCCCGCGCTTTCCAAGTCACCAAACAATTTTGCCCCTATCTACATAATGGGGAAAAAATGAAAGGAAAAGTGTTGGAGGCAAATTAACAGCTGCCAGATGTGAACAAGGGGGACTTAAAGAATGACAGCGATGGCACCAAAGAGTATATACTGTACAGTTGCTAAGGTGGGGCCCCAACATGGGATAATCACACCACCACGGGGATATGAACACACACACAAAATGCGCCACACACTACCACGTGCTCGAACACATATACCACCCTCAGTGCACATTTCACCACACATACACCAACCTCGCCACATAAAAGTAGAAACACAAAAGTCGCCGCTCAAAACTCGCCACGCGCAAAACTCTCCACATGCAAAACTCGCCACACGTGCAAAACTCGCCACACGCAAAACTTGCACACGCAGAAAAATTGCCACACGCAGAAAAATTGCCACATGCACAAAAGTTGCAACACATGCAAAAGTTGCCTCACACAAAACTTGCACATACTCAAAAGGCACCACACATAAAACTCGCCACGCGCAAAACTCGCCATGCGCAAAACTTGCTGCACACAACTTGCTACACTAACCTGTCACATGCAACTCGACACACAAAAAGTTGCTACACGCATGTCGCCACACAAAACTCATCTCACAAAAGTCCCTACATGCATGTCGCCACACGCAACTCAACACACACAACTTGACACACGAAACTCGCCCTAAAACACACACAAGTCTGGTATCCTTCAAAAATAAAAATCTGATTAATAAGCAGACAAACTACAAGAGCAACAAATGTACCATATAGGAATCCGGCAGCTGTCAGTCACATGACCAGTCTATTATGTGTATGTGTGAGCTAATATATACTGCCAGGGGGTGGGCTTACTGTTGGCTGGGGATTTATCAGGCTGCCATTTTAGCTTACAAATACTGAGGTAAAAATACTGACCAAATAACGTGTGAACGAGGGCTAATACAGGAGGAGATGGCATACAGCTATATACTATATACAGGAGATGACACACAGGTATATACTATTTACAGGGGAGATGACACACAGGTATATACTATATACAGGAGGAGATGACACACAGATATATACTATATACAGGAGAGATGACACACAGGTATATACTATATAGAGGAGGAGATGACATACAGGTACATACTACATACAGGAGGAGATGACATACAGGTATATACTATATACAGGAGGAGATGACACACAGGTATATACTATATACAGGAGCAGATTACCTACAGGTATATAGTATATACAGGAGGAGATGACACAGGTATATGCTATGTATAGGAGGAGATGACATACAGGTATATACTATATACAGGAGATGACACACAGATATATACTATATATAGGTGAGATGACACACAGGTATATACTATATACAGGAGATTACATACAGGTATATCTAATATATAAAGCTGAATGTGTGTATGTATGTATGTGTGTATGTCCGGGATTGGCATCTGTACCGTCGCAGCTACAGCCACAAAATTTTGCACAGTCACACGTCTGGACCCCGAGAGCGTCATAGGCTATGTTGTGAGGTGAAATTTTAACCCCGCGCGTTCCAATTCACCAAACAATTTTGCTCCTATCTACATAATGGGGAAAAAGTGAAGGGAAAAGTGTTGGAGGAAAATTGACAGCTGCCAGATGTGAACAATGAGGACTTAAAGAATGAGAGCGATGGCGACAAAGAGTATATACCGTACAGTTGCTAAGGTGGGGCCCCGACATGGGATACTCACCACACACGGGGATATGAACACAAACACAAAATGCGCCACACACTACCACGTGCTTGAACACATATACCACCCTCAGCACACATTTCACCACACACACACACCAACCTCGCCACATAAAAGTCGAAACACAAAAGTCACCACTCAAAACTCGCTACATGCAAAACTCGCCATATGCAAAACTAGGCTCACGCAAAACTCGCCACACGTGCAAAACTCACCTCATGGAAAACTCACCTCATGCAAAACTTGCACACACAGAAAAATTGCCACATGTACAAAAGTTGCACCACATGCAAAAGTTGCCTCACACAAAACTTGCACATACTCAAAATGCACCACACATAAAACTCGCCACGCGCAAAACTCGCCATGCACAAATCTTGCTGCACACAACTTGCTACACTAACCTGTCACATGCAACTCAACACACAAAATGTTGCTACACGCATGTCGCCACACAAAACTCATCTCACAAAAGTCGCTACATGCATGTCGCCACACGCAACTCAACACACACAACTTGACACATAAAACTCGCCCTAAAACACACACAAGTCTGGTATTGTCCTTCAAAAATAAAAATCTGATTAATAAGCAAACTACAAGAGCAACAAATGTACCATATAGGAAATACGGCAGCTGTCAGTCACATGACCTGTCTATTATGTGTATGTGTGAGCTAATATATACTGCCAGGGGGGAGGGCTTCCTGTTGGCTGGGGATTTATCAGGCTGCCAATAGCAACCAATCACAGCTCAGCTTCTATTTTGCTACAGTTAATTAACCTGAGCTCTGATTGGTTAATATAGGCAACAAAGACATTCTCAGTATAACAAAGCTAATATATGTTGTGAAATGCTTCTATTTGCTTAGTTTTTGCCTTTTAATAATTACATTTCTATCTATTTGTTTTGTGGTTTTTGTGTGCAGAATAAATTTTTGTTAACACATTCTATTTTGCTAACAGCAGTCATTAACCCGGGCGAAGCCGGGTAGTACAGCTAGTCTAATATATAAAGCTGAATGTGTGTGTGTGTGTATGTATGTATGTATGTATGTCCGGGATTGGCATCTGAACCGTAGCAGCTACAGCCACAAAATTTTGCACAGTCACACGTCTGGACCCCGAGAGCGTCATAGGCTATGTTGTGAGGTGAAATTTTAACCCCGCGCTTTCCAATTCACCAAACAATTTTGCCCCTATCTACATAATGGGGAAAAAGTGAAAGGAAAAGTGTTGGAGGCGTCGCAGCTACAGGCACAAAATTTTGCACAGTCACACGTCTGGACCCTGAGAGCGTCAAAGCTATATTGTGAGGTGAAATTTTAACCCCGCGCTTTCCAAGTCACCAAACAATTTTGCCCCTATCTACATAATGGGGAAAAAATGAAAGGAAAAGTGTTGGAGGCAAATTAACAGCTGCCAGATGTGAACAAGGGGGACTTAAAGAATGACAGCGATGGCACCAAAGAGTATATACTGTACAGTTGCTAAGGTGGGGCCCCAACATGGGATAATCACACCACCACGGGGATATGAACACACACACAAAATGCGCCACACACTACCACGTGCTCGAACACATATACCACCCTCAGTGCACATTTCACCACACATACACCAACCTCGCCACATAAAAGTAGAAACACAAAAGTCGCCGCTCAAAACTCGCCACGCGCAAAACTCTCCACATGCAAAACTCGCCACACGTGCAAAACTCGCCACACGCAAAACTTGCACACGCAGAAAAATTGCCACACGCAGAAAAATTGCCACATGCACAAAAGTTGCAACACATGCAAAAGTTGCCTCACACAAAACTTGCACATACTCAAAAGGCACCACACATAAAACTCGCCACGCGCAAAACTCGCCATGCGCAAAACTTGCTGCACACAACTTGCTACACTAACCTGTCACATGCAACTCGACACACAAAAAGTTGCTACACGCATGTCGCCACACAAAACTCATCTCACAAAAGTCCCTACATGCATGTCGCCACACGCAACTCAACACACACAACTTGACACACGAAACTCGCCCTAAAACACACACAAGTCTGGTATTATCCTTCAAAAATAAAAATCTGATTAATAAGCAGACAAACTACAAGAGCAACAAATGTACCATATAGGAATCCGGCAGCTGTCAGTCACATGACCAGTCTATTATGTGTATGTGTGAGCTAATATATACTGCCAGGGGGTGGGCTTACTGTTGGCTGGGGATTTATCAGGCTGCCATTTTAGCTTACAAATACTGAGGTAAAAATACTGACCAAATAACGTGTGAACGAGGGCTAATACAGGAGGAGATGGCATACAGCTATATACTATATACAGGAGATGACACACAGGTATATACTATTTACAGGGGAGATGACACACAGGTATATACTATATACAGGAGGAGATGACACACAGATATATACTATATACAGGAGAGATGACACACAGGTATATACTATATAGAGGAGGAGATGACATACAGGTACATACTACATACAGGAGGAGATGACATACAGGTATATACTATATACAGGAGGAGATGACACACAGGTATATACTATATACAGGAGCAGATTACCTACAGGTATATAGTATATACAGGAGGAGATGACACAGGTATATGCTATGTATAGGAGGAGATGACATACAGGTATATACTATATACAGGAGATGACACACAGATATATACTATATATAGGTGAGATGACACACAGGTATATACTATATACAGGAGATTACATACAGGTATATCTAATATATAAAGCTGAATGTGTGTATGTATGTATGTGTGTATGTCCGGGATTGGCATCTGTACCGTCGCAGCTACAGCCACAAAATTTTGCACAGTCACACGTCTGGACCCCGAGAGCGTCATAGGCTATGTTGTGAGGTGAAATTTTAACCCCGCGCGTTCCAATTCACCAAACAATTTTGCTCCTATCTACATAATGGGGAAAAAGTGAAGGGAAAAGTGTTGGAGGAAAATTGACAGCTGCCAGATGTGAACAATGAGGACTTAAAGAATGAGAGCGATGGCGACAAAGAGTATATACCGTACAGTTGCTAAGGTGGGGCCCCGACATGGGATACTCACCACACACGGGGATATGAACACAAACACAAAATGCGCCACACACTACCACGTGCTTGAACACATATACCACCCTCAGCACACATTTCACCACACACACACACCAACCTCGCCACATAAAAGTCGAAACACAAAAGTCACCACTCAAAACTCGCTACATGCAAAACTCGCCATATGCAAAACTAGGCTCACGCAAAACTCGCCACACGTGCAAAACTCACCTCATGGAAAACTCACCTCATGCAAAACTTGCACACACAGAAAAATTGCCACATGTACAAAAGTTGCACCACATGCAAAAGTTGCCTCACACAAAACTTGCACATACTCAAAATGCACCACACATAAAACTCGCCACGCGCAAAACTCGCCATGCACAAATCTTGCTGCACACAACTTGCTACACTAACCTGTCACATGCAACTCAACACACAAAATGTTGCTACACGCATGTCGCCACACAAAACTCATCTCACAAAAGTCGCTACATGCATGTCGCCACACGCAACTCAACACACACAACTTGACACATAAAACTCGCCCTAAAACACACACAAGTCTGGTATTGTCCTTCAAAAATAAAAATCTGATTAATAAGCAAACTACAAGAGCAACAAATGTACCATATAGGAAATACGGCAGCTGTCAGTCACATGACCTGTCTATTATGTGTATGTGTGAGCTAATATATACTGCCAGGGGGGAGGGCTTCCTGTTGGCTGGGGATTTATCAGGCTGCCAATAGCAACCAATCACAGCTCAGCTTCTATTTTGCTACAGTTAATTAACCTGAGCTCTGATTGGTTAATATAGGCAACAAAGACATTCTCAGTATAACAAAGCTAATATATGTTGTGAAATGCTTCTATTTGCTTAGTTTTTGCCTTTTAATAATTACATTTCTATCTATTTGTTTTGTGGTTTTTGTGTGCAGAATAAATTTTTGTTAACACATTCTATTTTGCTAACAGCAGTCATTAACCCGGGCGAAGCCGGGTAGTACAGCTAGTTGTAAATAAAACAGTGATTTATTAAAAAGTATAACACTCGGCCCAGTGATTCACTGGAATCAAGGTCTCTGCCCCTACATCAAGATGGCTGAAAGCCTAAGAATAAATGGTTATTTTCATAAACATGCAACTGGAAACATCAGCCACAGTTAATTCCATGATATTATGGAGAACCCAAACAGAAAAGCTCTTGTCTGCGTTATGTGTACTATTAAAGGGAATATAATTTTTCGCCTCTGACTGCAGACTAAGAAAACAGACTTACCAGCAATAGTAATCTTTCTTGGCTGGTCACTTAGACAATGTTGTTTATCAACACATACTAATTAATTACCTTCATTACTAAATGTATGTATCGAGAATAATTGATCTGATATGGCACATATGAGGGGTTAATCACCTCACCTCAATGGTGCAGGGAGGCGAGAGGCATTGATGGGTAGCAGCTAGGAAACATCCGGTCAGTGCACCTGTCCTATGGTTTTGAACAGCACGCATGCACAATACCTGCTGTCTGTGCACAAGGCCTGGCACTTAGCCATTGATTTCACTGCATCACTAAGTGTCGTTGGGTAACTTTGACATAAATTAAAGGCTTGTCACTAGGGTTCACTGAGCACTCGGTACTCGAATCAAACACATTGGATGCTCAGACGTGCTCGAATCGAGTGGCGAGCATTATGGAAGTTAAGGGCAAATTCAAGTATTTTTGCATCTTTCCAGAGGAAGGATAAATTCTCTCTCTGCGCCCGGCTGACAATTTAAATTGGCTTATTATAGCGACTTGAGCACCACGCGATGCTCGGCACTGCTCCATATTCCATTGAGTGACCCAAAGCTCAATCGAGCAGTGCCAAGCACCCATCACTAATTGTCACCAAACTTTATAACAAACCAAAAAAAAATAGAGCTGCAGCTGTAAGAAAACTGGGTTATTTTATAGAGGCTGTTAACATCAAAAGGTCTTATGAAACAGAGCGTAAGGGGGATTCTCAAGTAGCATCCATCTGCTTTAAAAGGGAAAATTATCTAAATATATACTGTACTTACCTTGTAATGTCTTCACATTCTGTTCTGTCAGTATCCCAGAATTCCAAGCAGCGGAAGTTCACCAACCGCCATATTGGGACACCCAAGTGATGAGTGTCTCAATATGGAAACTGCTGGTGGTACCAGCAGAACACCGTCGCGAACACGCAGCCGCCGGGATCAGCCGAATGATTCACTGACTGCCGCCATCTTTGTACAGGAGGAGTGCATGCACAGTTTAATGTGGCCGCCGCTATCTGTCTGCACAAAGATGGTGGCGGTCTGATATACTGCACCTGCGCGAATTCCGCACAGGCGCGGTGAATCATTCGGCTGATCCCGGTGGCAGATGCGCGACGTGTCTACAGGCACAGGAAGCCGGTCACATTAAAGGGGTTTTCCCACGAATGAAAGTCATCTGTGTCTGACCGTGTACGGAGCATACCACAGCTCCTGGGCAGGGGAGGAAGCAAAACACAATACTGACATTACAGCAGGAGATCGCAGTGGATTCATTTTGTCAGGTAAAATATTTCACTGACTGTTTTTAAACAATATTTTACCTCACAAAATGTATCCTCTGTGATCTCCTGCTGTAATGTCAATATTGTCTTTTGCTTCCTCCCCTGCCCAGGAGCTGTGGTATGTTCTGTACACGGTCAGACACAGACAATTTAGAAATGGCATACATACATTAAATGTAGATTGAGACACATAGACAAACAACAGATGATAGAGACATAGATAGATTAATATAAAATACATATATAATAGATAGATACAGGGATAGATAGATAGAGATAGATAGATAGATAGATAGATAGATAGATAGATAGATAGATAGATAGATAGATAGATAGATATGATAGAATAAAATTTGTTTTTTGTCCTTGTGTGGATACAATGTAAATTAAAGCACCTTTGTCATAAATTTTTCCATGTTAAAATGTTACCGATATCAACTTTGCTTTCATTTTAACACAGGGGAAGGCTGAGTGCACATAGGAAAGAGGACACACGGTGGAGACTGCTCAAATGAGAGAACACATGAGGGAAGAAGACAGCACAGTGGTGGAGAGAGAGATCAGACAAGGGGGAGAACACATGGGGTACACAGGTCAAGGAAGAGATGACATGAGAAGAGAAGACAGCAGATGGGAGAGGGAAAGAGCACAGGGGGGAGACAGTTCAAACAGGACAGCACATGAGGGGAGAACACAGCACAGGAAGGAGAGAGACATCAGACAAGGGAGATTGCACATGGGGCAGACAGGTCAAAGAAGAGAGCACAGATGGGAGAAGTCAGCACATAGGGAAAGAGAGTGTGGATAGGTGGGTAAGCACATGGGGGGAGAGATTCTCAACGCTGCAAAGCCTGCCCCCATCGTGACATTATCGCCCTCCCGATGAGATAGCTTCGGGCCTCCATCTAGTATTAAATAATCTTTAATAATAATCTTTATTTTAATATAGCGCTAACATATTCCGCAGCGCTTTACAGTTTGCACACATTATCATCATTGATAATCATTATCATTCCCTATCAGTATGTCTTTGGAATGTGGGAGGAAACCAGAGAACCCGGTGGAAACCCACGCAAACACGGGGAGAACATACAAACTTCTTGCAGATGTTGTCCTTGATGGGATTTGATGCAGTGCTTTTCACTGAGCCACCGATTAAATATATACAGTCATGGCCAAAAGTATTGACACCCCTGCAATTCTGTCAGATAATACTCAGTTTCTTCCTGAAAATGATTGCAAACACATATTCTTTGGTATTATTATCTTCATTTAATTTGTCTTAAATGAAAAAACACAACAGAGAATGAAGCAAAAAGCAAAACATTGATCATTTCACACAAAACTCCAAAAGTGGGCCAGACAAAAGTATTGGCACCCTCAGCCTAATACTTGGTTGCACAACCTTTAGCCAAAATAATTGCGACCAACCGCTTCCGGTAACTATCAATGAGTTTCTTACAATGCTCTGCTGGAATTTTAGACCATTCTTCTTTGGCAAACTGCTCCAGGTCCCTGATATTTGAAGGGTGCCTTCTCCAAACTGCCATTTTTAGATCTCTCCACAGGTGTTCTATACGATTCAGGTCTGGGCTCATTGCTGGCCACCTTAGAAGTCTCCAGTGCTTTCTCTCAAATTATTTTCTAGTGCTTTTTGAAATGTGTTTTGGGTCATTGTCCTGCTGGAAGACCCATGACCTCTGAGGGAGACCCAGCTTTCTCACACTGGGCCCTACATTATGCTGCAAAATTTGTTGGTAGTCTTCAGACTTCATAATGCCATGCACACGGTCAAGCAGTCCAGTGCCAGAGGCAGCAAAGCAACCCCAAAATATCAGGGAACCTCCGCCATGTTTGACAGCAGGGACCGTGTTCTTTTCTTTGCCTCTTTTTTTCTCCTGTAAACTCTATGTTGATGCCTTTGCCCAAAAAAGCTCTACTTTTGTCTCATCTGACCAGAGAACATTCTTCCAAAACATGTTAGGCTTTTTCAGGTAAGTTTTGGCAAACTCCAGCCTGGCTTTTTTATGTCTCGGGGTAAGAAGTGGGGTCTTCCTGGGTCTCCTAACATACAGTCCCTTTTCATTCAGACGCCCACGGATAGTACGGGTTGACACTGTTGTACCCTTGGACTGCAGGGCAGCTTGAAATTGTTTGGATGTTAGTCGAGGTTCTTTATCCAACATCCGCACAATCTTGCGTTGAAATCTCTTGTTAATTTTTCTTTTCCGTCCACATCTAGGGAGGTTAGCCACAGTGCCATGGGCTTTAAACTTCTTGATGACACTGTGCACAGTAGACACAGGAACATTCAGGTCTTTGGAGATGGACTTGTAGCCTTGAGATTGCTCATGCTTCCTCACAATTTGGTTTCTCAAGTCCTCAGACAGTTCTTTGGTCTTTCTTTTCTCCATGCTCAATGTGGTACACACAAGGACACAGGACAGAGGTTGAGTCAACTTTAATCCATGTCAACTGGCTGCAAGTGTGATTTCGTTATTGCCAACACCTGTTAGGTGCCACAGGTAAGTTACAGGTGCTGTTAATTACACAAATTAGAGAAGCATCACATGATTTTTCGAACAGTGCCAATACTTTTGTCCACCCCCTTTTTTATGTTTGTTGTGGAATTATATCCAATTTGGCTTTAGGACAATTCTTTTTGTGTTTTTTCATTTAAGACAAATTAAATGAAGATAATAATACCAAATAATTTGTGTTTGCAATCATTTTCAGGAAGAAACTGAGTATTATCTGACAGAATTGCAGGGGTGTCAATACTTTTGTCCATGACTGTATTAAATTACAGAATAATATATTCAAGTCCCCGCAGCTTCATGTCTCGCAGCTGTTCGACAGCCACAACACATGCGGGGATGGTCTGACTGTTAGATATGCAGCCGCAAGGACTCGGAACATATTTTTTGAGCATGCCGAAGACACTCGGCTAGCACCCGAGCATCCTCAGATAACACTTATACCAGCACGTTTGCTCATCACTACTACCCACTCTTTCCTTATGAGTGATGGGAGTTTATCACAGTTTCCATGTTATTGTTTTTCTATAAAGTATAACAACTTATGAAATACTTATAATTGTACTGCAGTAACCATAGAAACATCTGACTATAATACCTAAAACCACTGAAGCAACAAACTATGTAAAAACCAAAATTAGTGTCTGTCTCTAATTTGTGTGGGATATGCTACAACAACACACATCTTCAGCCCAAGGGTCAGGCTACTGGAAGTTACAACATTTTGTTCTATCCAAAGCCACCAAATCCAATGAAAACCTGAATTTCTATGAAAGAATCCACCAACATGTGCATGATGATCCTAGTAAGGAAAAAAAGGATGAAAAAATGAAGAGTCATTGACCCACTTGCAGAGAAACAACACAGAACCACTGGTAGCACATAAAAGTAATATCTTCAGCACTTAATTATATGAAAGAGATTTGGCATCTGATAAAGCTTCTTTATATTTCATACACCAAACTGGTGATTGCAAATGTAATCACCAAAGTAATTCCAAGCTAACCTTCACAGGATGCGAGTCAATGACACCACTAGGAGGGGGACAGTCGCCTGCTGCACTCAGGCATCCTGGACTCACGAACACCAGACTACTTCACAAGGTATTTTCTCAAAATCATAAATGGCAAAAATTGCTGAGTGCTTGTGAAAACAAGCAGCTTTGCAATTTACCTCTTATTAAAAATCCTCCACATTTCCAAGAGCCGAGAGCTTTGTAAAGAGTAACTAAACATTTGCAACTAATTGTTATTCCTTCAATGCCATTGCGTTTCGTAGGGGTTTAGTTCCCGAGAACCCACAGATTGCTCTAAGTACCACTTAGATGAGCATAGCTCAGGAGACAGAAGTGCAGAGCTCCTTCCCGAGTGTGCACCCAGAGCAGTGTTCAGATGTTTTGGTCTCCCCGAGGCCAATCATCTGTGCCTTTACAGCCTTTTACTAGGCACTGCTCCTAATAGCCAGATTCCTACTCCACACTGATGAGGGGCAAACACCCCGAAACAGCTGTCTGTGGATGGATACCATGCTTGGCATAGGTGGTTTTCCTGTATTGGATGTTTTCCTTTATTGGATGCTGCCCTTCTCGTGGTTGTTCCTTCCCGGGGAAAGGTCTGGCTATTCACTGCTTGCGTTGAGAAACACGTGAGCTATCCTACATGCATTTGCATATTTCCCATAAGGGATGGGGGCAGTGTTCAGGATCACTGCGTTGAGAAACACGTGATGGTGTCTCCGCGGTGTTCAGATGTTTTGGTCTCCCCGAGGCCAATCATCTGTGCCTTTACAGGATTGTAGAGAAGACACTGACTGTCAGAGATGTCCTCTGCTGATTGTGAGCCGTCACATAGCAAAGGTGTGCTCGCGTCTCCTGAGCTTTAGAGCAAAGGGCAGGGACCCATTTTTAATCTCAAAAGAAATGAAGTGAAAAAAAATAATTAGACCTTTTTTTTTGTTGCAAATATTAGTCTTTAATTCGACTTTTTTTTTCTTTTTGTTCCTAAGGCTAGCGGCCACCTCTGTAGTTTATCAGTAGTGGCTATTCTAGGAGTGTAGCACTTACAAGCTCTTTTCTATAGAGTTTGCAAGTGTTATGCTGCACCTGGCATGATCATTAGGTCTCACCAGCTTCAGTGTCACTGTTTTCCTCAAATGCTGCTAAAGCAAAGTCGTCTCTGCTTACAGCATCAGAGAGCATCCAACCATGCCCCCGGTTCAAACAGTCAATTATCAGGGGTGCAGGGTTCCCAAGCAAACAAGAAGCCTGGACGCTCAGCAACAGTGCCCTTCTAAAGTGCCGTGTTGACAAAACCTCTTAAAAAAGTCTGATCGGTCCGGGTTCGACACCAAACACCTCCACTGATCAGATGTTCTCTGTGTCGGTGGATGGCTGGAACTGCTCGATTGCGGAGCTGCTCCGCCTTCTGATAATGGTTGCGGCAGGGTACTACATCTGCATCCTATTCATATCAATAGGAGGTGGATGTGAGTTATACCCTGCTGCACCACTACCAGAAGACAGAGCAGCTCCGCAGTCTAGCAGTTCTGGACGGTGACTGCAGACACCGAGAACAACTGATCGTGTTTGATCCCGACCAATCAGACATTGACGACATGATATGCCCCTCACTACAATGATATTTTAGTTCTGATGAAGATCCGCGTATGGAACGAAAATGTTTAACAACGATACTGTTGGATGCATAATAAAAGGAACTTTTCTTTTTTCCACTTTATCACTTCGTGAGTGTTAAGTTTTTTCAACTACTATCGCAAAGATAGGTCATCAATGAAAAAGTAGTAGACAACCCTTTTAAAATAGACATCACCATGTTAGAATGTTAAATATAAATACCGTATGTTCATGTCGATAATGTATAGTTTCAGAAAATCCTGGCATTTATAGAGACAAATGTTTTTGAGGAGCTATACAGCTCTGGCAAAAATTAAGAGCACTGCAAAATGTTCAGTTTGTCTGATTTTTCTCTTTATAGGTATATTTTTTGAGTAAAATGTAAATTGTTCTTTTATTCTATAAACTTCTGACAACATGTCTCCGAAATTCCAAGCAATACATTTTGTATTTTTTTCTGAAAGGGAGAAATTATCAAAATTAAAAAAAAAAAAGCAGCATTTTTGGGGTTCAGATTGGCTGAAGAGCAAAAACTGGACACTTTTGATCCGGTGACAGGTCCTGTTTAAGTTCACCATGACTTTGTCTATATTTCGCTAATCGTAGGCTAAGGGACCAGGGTTTTCTGTTCCTGGTCTTCCATTGCACAGTAAGCAGCTCACAGAAGTCATTTCTACAGTACAAAACAGTAATCTAAACAGCCTCACTGCATAACATTAGTCCAAATGCTGTCCACATGAGCTCAGTATTTTTCCCAGACAGCACCCAGACCAAAATATGGTAATTTAAAAGTACCAAAGCAGCATTAATCTCTGGGCCTGTGTCCTCGGTAATCGCAGTGCATTAGGATGATATCAGAGTGTGGACCGATGTTTCACACACACCTATAGACTTGTAAGGGTGCGTGCTGGCCAATATACGCTGCCAATCGCAACATGCAGTCATTTTTTTCTTATACCGACTGCATAACATTGAAGTGCTATCCGATGAAACACTGGATAACATTCGTCCAAATTGTACAATGGCTACCCCACAGTATGAGTGAGCCCCAAGGCCGGCTGCAGATGAGCATATGAAAAATCGAGCCGCAGTTTCAGCCAGAAAATGCGGATGATTTCCATTTGATTTTCATCCAAGTGACATATATGTGTACTCCATTTTCATACATCTACATTAAAAATATACATGATCATATGCAGTTTCCTGGGTTAATAATAGAAATGTATCCAAGAAAATCGGACACCACACAAATGTTCTGTGTGGGATTTCTTTTACGCACCCATAGTCTTGAATGGATGACTGTCATCCTGAGACTTGAAAGAAAGTAGAGCATGCTGCTTTTTTTTTTTATCTTAAGGACATCCAGACAGAGGAAAATCGGAGCGGAGTCAAACTGGTCATAGAATCCCAAACGTTGCAACAATTTTAAGCCACTCGACGTTGAGCTAAAAATTGCGGATTTGGAAAGCTTTTATGCCACTTCTCTGGTGTTAAAACCTTTGATGAATCAGCACCTCAGTACGCACATATCCTAAGGCATAAGCACAATGAAAACTATACTGAGCAGCTGTTTTCAGATCAATCTGGATAAGTAGGAAAAAAATGGTGGGATTCAAAATGGAGCATAATCACAGAAAAAAACATTGAACTTTAAGGCTATGTGCACACACTGCGGATTTATTGCATTTCTGCAGCGTTTTTTTCCGCGCGGAAATGCTATAAATCCGCATTGGATTATTAAAGCAATGTTAATCAATGGCATTCCTGAATTGGTGCGCATATGCTGCAGAAAATTCCATCCTTATTCTCAGCATTTTCTTTTCCGCAGCATGCCAATTCTTTATGCGGATCTGCAGCGTTTCTGCACCTATTCACTTCCACTGAGTCAGTTAAATTCGCAGCAAAACCGCATGTGTAAAAAGGTTTACGGATTTGCTGCGGATGTGCTGGCAAAAACGCGGCAGAAAAGGAAGGAGGAAGGGTGTGTGGGTGGAGAATATGTGTGTGGGAGGAGACCGTTTGAGCGGGGAATATGTGTGGGTCTGTCTGCGAGTGTCTGTGTGTGTGTCTACGTGTGTGCGGTAACGAAACCGCCACTACTGTCCGTCACAGCACTGCGGGATCATGCTGGCAGATGTCAGCGTGCTTCTGCAGCTGACTGTGACCCGCAGTGGTGACCTGCGGTAAAAAAAAGCAGGCGTGGGCTGATGAGACTACTACTCCCACTCGGCTATGTCTGCTGACACTAAAACCAGTGACAGCAGGTGCCGCTGATGGGAGTGTACTATCATCTACCGGAAACTGGGCTCACATTAAAAAAAAAAAAAAAAAAGAAAAATTACATACATATTCACATAAAAATAAAAACCCATTATACTCATCTTACACCCAATCCCTGACGCCCTCGTCTCATAGAAATAATGTAAAATAATAAACCAACATATACTCCCTGTCCGCCGTAGTCCAGGTAATCCGAGTGTCCCACGGCGATCTCACGTGTAGGACAGTCACATCGGGAGATGTGACCCCTCTAGATGTCACAGCTCTCACTTGCGCCACCAATGCGTGGAAAAATTCTCACACAGCGGTACTGCCGTGAGAGCACCGGAGCTGATGAACTCCGGTGAACTCTCAAGGCAGTGCAGTGATACACTGTGGGAGGGAATACCTCCTGTCAGTGTATCACCGGAGGCCAGGTAGAGCGGTCACATCTCCCGATGTGACTGTGCTGCACGCGAGATCATCGAGGGACACTCAGTAATGGGCTACGTCGGACAGGGAGTATATGTTGGTTTATTATTTTATTTTGCTGCAGGAGATCGAGGGATTAGGTGGAATTAGGCGATGTTGTAAGTATGGTAAATTAAGATTCAATAAAGGAGCCTGTGTGATTATTTCAAACAAAGGACTTTATTCTGGCTGTGTGTTTATTTACCATATAACTATAGGATAAGTAATGGAGAGGTGTCTTATAGAGGCTTCTCCATTACTAAGCCGTGGTCTTGAGGTCACCTGACAATACAAAAGTGACATCAACCCCACAAATATGAACCGCACTTGCCACCGCTACAGGGTAAGTGGAAAGAGGCTAAGTTCCAGAATTGGCGCATCTTAGAGATGTGCCTTTTCTGGGGCGGCTGAGAGCTGATGTCTTTAGCCTGGGGGGCCAGTATACATGGCCCCTTCCCAGGCTATTAATATCAGCCCGCAGCTGTCTGCCTTGCCTTTGCTGGTTCGATTTTATAGGGGGACCCGATGTCAATTTTTTGGGGGGTTCCCCTGTAAACTAGCCAGTAAAGGCTAAGCAAACAGATTGTGAGCTGATATTATTAGCCTGGGAACCTTTATGGCTATTGGCTCCTTCCCAGAATATTAATATTAGCGCACACAGCCATTGGCTTTCCCTCTGCTAGTTATTAAAATTATGTGGGAGCCCACGCAATTTTTTTTATATTTCTTTTTTTTTTTTTTTTTTTTGAATAAACAGATATTGCATTTCACGCAGATTTCCGAGGGTATGTTCCTACAGTCAGTAAACGCTGCGGGTTGGACCCTGCATACATCCACAGTGTCCAACCCGCAGCGGCCAGATGTTACAGCATAGTGGATGGGATTTCAAGAAATCCCATGTTCACTATGCGTGCACAGACGCCCGCGACTTCCTTGCAGAGATGGACATGTGGCGCATGTTTCCAGACCGCAGCATTTCTATTTATCTTGCGGAGACATTCAGTCTCTGCAAGATAAATATCACCCGTCCAATGTATAGGGAGCGGTGATTCCGCACGGTTCGATGAATACCTGCGTCCAAAGCGCTGCTGATTACTGACCGTGAGGACGTAGCCTAATAACAGTTGCTGTTTTGTTACAGCATATGTAGGTTCATTATTTTAATGCTCTTACATAGGCTGGTGTGTGTGTGTGTGTGTGTGTGTGTGTGTGTGTGTGTGTGTGTGTGTGTGTCTTTATTTCATTGTGTGTCTATTTAATATTAATGAGGGTATCTGGCTGAAGAGGTTGAACAAGGAAATCACTTTTTTTTTTTAAATAATAATATACCTTTATTTAGCTTACAAAACAGCATGAAAATCTGCATGGAATTTCCATTGCGTTTTCTGCAAAGAGATGCAAAAACCGCGCACATATTTCCAAAAGCAAATCTGCAATGTGCGCACTTAGCCTAAAGCTATGTTCCAATGATGAGCAAATATTCTGCACCTGTTAAGTAAATTAGGTTACCTGCAATATTTCATTGCACTTTTGAATGCATTTTCTACATGTGTTTTTATTGCATTTTTGACGCTGCAGGTTTTGTCTCTTGTCATGTCATGTTTTAAACAAAGCTGCATTGATTTTGATACTTCCTGGTATATGGCTTTGACACAATTATGTGCGGATTACTGTACATGCGTTTTTTATATATTTTGGCCTGCAAATTCTCTGCATCTAATGCAATTCTAATGGGAAAAATCTGCACATAAAACTCAGCATACCAGCAAGAGAAATGGACATGTTGCGGATCTGAAACACGCATCGCAGGTAAGTTTACACCGAGTAAGAAAGAAGCCCAGCGGGCCTGACATTTCTATAAATCCCATCCACTTTGCTGGAACTGTAAGATGCTGCATTTTTAATGCAGCAAAAATATGCAGTGCCAAAAACTCATTGTGGGCACAAAGTATATAAAAAAAGAAAATTTGCAGCAAAATCCCATGGATGTGACATAAAACGCAGGAACCAAAATTATCCAGGTGTTAAATTTAATCACTTCAGAAATTAGAATATAGTTACATTTGTACTGCTCCTTATGCTGAGAAAACTATGTCCTTCCTAAATTTCAACCGAGACATCCAATTTCTATTTTATCTTCTAGTTGGGTAGCCAGCGTGACTTAATGTCTGCCAGTAACTCCAACACATTATAATGGAGGCCATAAATGCAGTTTTAGGAAAGAAAGGAGGAGGTAGAAAAAGACATTGAAATGGGTTTCCTTGGAAACAATAACTCATCAGAAAACTGCAATGATTACTTTCTAAGAGCATGGTTTGCAAAAGGACCTGGACTACGAAAGTGTTCCTGTGAATAACAAATGTCCACCACCATTCTCTCCAATGCTCTATCCTTCAAACTCACATAAAAACATATTGAACATTGTTAAAGGAAACCTGACATGGATCGGATAGAATGTATCAGACACTGGCTGTATGATTTCAGCCATGTATAATTGACTCCAACACTGCCGCGCTTCAGGGAAAAAAAAGACTGAAAGCCGTCAGTGACCAAACTGCAAGAGAGACTAGTTGGAGAGGCGGGTCCTGGCGATTCCTCATCCCCCACCGCCAATGACCGACAGGTTTCTCCCAATACATGCATGCAGTAAGAGATCTGCCAGTCAATAACAGCAGCTTTTAGGCTACGTTCCCATACCATGGTCAGTAATCGGCAGCGCTTTGGACGCAGCATATGTCCGCTCAGTCCAAAGCGCTGCCAGCATTTGAACGCAGGTGATTCCGCATGTGTTCATTGAACCGTGCAGAGTCACCGCACCCAATACATTGGACTGGTGATATTTATCTTGTGGAGACTGAGCGTTGCCGCAAGATAAATTGACATGCTGCGGTCTGGAAAGATGCACTGCATGTCTGTCTCCGCGGGAAAGCCGCGGGTGTCTGCGCACGCATTAGCGGACATGGAATTTCTTGAAATCCCATCCACTATGCTGTAACATCGGGACGTTGCAACAAGTACACAGAGTCCAACCCGCAGCGTTTACTGACCAGGGGAATATACCCTCAAAGTATATTTGTCTTTGAAACGCAGCAACGCTTCAGAGTCAAACATACCTGGCTGGAGGCTTTTGGAGGTAAAAGCTTTCAAAATTCACATAACCACAAAATTCAAAAATGGGATAAAAAGGCCACAGACTAAAAGACAAAAAGAGCTGAAAAAGCAGTGTTACCTGCATTTTATATTATCCTATTGACATTTAATCAACATCCTGTTGTAGTGTAAGCCCTCACTCCCTAAAAGAAAAAAATAATCAAGCTACATGTGAAGGCGTCCCAATACTGCAGTTTGCTTTTTCACGTTAAACTTGTAAATATGTAGCTCCTGAGACACAGTGCAAAATATCATGTGCATTACTTTTGCTACGGGAGTGCAGCAAGGCGCTGAGACATACACAAATTTAATTTTAATTTACCATTTCTAAAAACAATACCATCAAAGAATATCAGACCTCAAAATATACACTCTACAAATATGTAAAAACAAAAGGCCAAATCATCATTGTACTGGATTAGTCTGATTGCTTGTTAATAGAAAAGGTGTTCAGAACAGCAGCAGGTTATCATGCGTCTTATTAATTGAATCTTTGCTAAGGGCTCATGCAGACATCTGTGGGTCTCAGTCAGATCACAGACAGCAAAGTAGAAAATGGCCGCATTTCTCCTAACTAGAGCATGACAGCTTTATATATTTCTATGAGGCTCGGACACGAGACCAGTCCAGGCATTGCAGTCAGTGATTTGGAATGAAATCAATGGACGTTTGCTTGAGCTCTTACTCTGGGCTCCAGTCCAGTGGGAAGCTTCTTTATAAGATGCAGATGAGATAACGAAACATTCCCATCAAAACTTTTTTCCTCGTATTATATAGCACTGTGTACTTACAAGTGCTCATTTCGCCTTTCTGCCCAGCCAATTCTTCTCTTTTCCATTAGGTCTATGACATCATGACATTAAAAACGGACTAGCTGAATCCTTCTGAGCTCCATATAGAAAAAAGGAATCCTATTTTCCCAATATGAGTCATAGTCACTGCAAAAGTCCCTGGAAGGGGGAGGAGCGGAAGTTGAAGAGGGGGATGATTTTTCTGGGGACAAGAGACTTCCCATTTCTATATAGAGCAGAGAAAGGAATTATCTGGGTAGAAAATGAGCTATATATTAAGAGGATAAAAACTTTGATGAGAGTGCTTCTTTAAAGGGCTTGTCCACTACTACGACAACTCCTTCTCATTCCTCAAGTTTGG
Organism: Ranitomeya variabilis; assembly: GCF_051348905.1. Classification (NCBI taxonomy): domain Eukaryota; kingdom Metazoa; phylum Chordata; class Amphibia; order Anura; family Dendrobatidae; genus Ranitomeya; species Ranitomeya variabilis. The sequence continues at coordinate 275,897,478 of NC_135236.1, read as the reverse complement.
CCAAGTTAAAATAAAAACACTTATACTCAACTCCTGTGCTGGCGCCATTCCAGCAGTGTCGACACTCACGTCCCTGGGGCTCTCGTGAGGTTGTTACATCAAGCAATTCCTACGTCCAGTTAGTGCCAGCTTCACTGTCTCCGCCTTTGAACGTATTGAACATCAATCAACATGAAGCCAGGGCTGTGGCTGCGCTACGACTTCCTCTTAATGTTCGATTTGTCAGAAGGTGGGGACAGTTATGCCAGTGCTGATTGGGCACAGCCCTCACTTGACATAACCTTACGTGGGCGATGGGAATGCGAGTACCGACACCACTGGAAAGGTGCGGGCTTGGGAGGCGAGTATAGGGGAATTTATTTTAAAGGGGCCAAACATGAGAGATGAGAAGGGGTTTTTAAAGTAGAGGACAGCCCCTTTAATCATTGAGTCACTCCTCCCACTGACTTTAAGAGAATAGGATTAGAGCATGTGCACATGTTTGGTTTTGGCATGAAAAATGCTGCATAACTACATGAGATTTTGTGTGCAGTTGTTATACTTTTAATATGGTTTTTTTTATCCCATTCATTTGAGTGTCAATTCTTTCAGAGTGTTAGCAAACTGCTTCAAATCTGCAAGTAAAAAATAAGCAGCATAGGCATGAGATTTCTCAAATCACAATCACTTTGCTGGTACAACAAAAAGCTGTGCTTTTTGGCTGCAAAAACACAAAGAAAAAATATGTTCAATGCCACAAATTGACTGTAACCTTAAGTAAATAATATCCAAATTGTAAAGGAAATTAGAGAGGCTTTTCCATCTGATGTCTCAGCTCATCGGCTCAGAAAAAAAAATTCACAAAAAAAGGGTCTTGCTATAAATAGGCAAGAAGTTAGGATGTTAAACACTGTAATAAAAAAAAGCATTGTTTAAAAAAAAAAAAAAAGATCTCCTGAGCCTCCTTAAATCAAGGGAAATTGTGAGCAGGTTTTGAGCACTGCTGGCATTATTCTTCTAGCAGAAACCTTACTGCAACTAAATCAAAATTAAAACTTCAGAAAAGAAAGTGATGCTTCAAAAACATACTTAACTGAGGGGGGCAGCGCAATTCTCCATAAATAAGTACTCTGGTCACATAACTTTTCCTATAAGGCTGGGGTCACACATGCGTGTTTTACGTACGTAAGAGCGCAAAAACTACGTACGTAAAACTCGCATTACATACGGCACAATGCTTCTCAATGGGGCTGCTCCTATTAGCCGTATATTACGGTTCAGTATTATACGGCGTTCTACGGCCGTACAAAATCGCAGCATGCTGCGTTTGTCAGCGTATTGCGCAAATAATACGCCAATGAAAGTCTATGGGGGCGAGAAAAATACGGATTCCACACGGACCAGCAGTGTGACTTGCGAGAAATACGCAGCGGTGTTAGTGAAAAGTCGGTAATTCAATTGCCGGCTTTTCATTTCTCCTGCACAAACCCGACAGGATATGAGACGTGGTTTACATACAGTAAACCATCTCATATCCCCTTTTTTTTTGCATATTCCACACTACTAATGTTAGTAGTGTGTATGTGCAAAATTTCAGCGCTGTAGCTGCTGAAATAAAGGGTTAAATGGCGGAAAAAATTGGCGTGGGCTCCCGCGCAATTTTCTCCGCCAGAGCGGTAAAGCCAGTGACTGAGGGCAGATATTAATAGCCAGGAGAGGGTCCATGGTTATTGGCCCCCCCGTGGCTACAAACATCTGCCCCCAGCCACCCCAGAAAAGGCACATCTGGAAGATGCGCCTATTCTGGCACTTGGCCACTCTCTTCCCACTCCCTGTAGCGGTGGGATATGGGGTAATGAAGGGTTAATGCCACCTTGCTATTGGAAGGTGACATTAAGCCAGATTAATGATGGAGAGGCGTCAATTATGACACCTATCCATTATTAATCCAATTGTAGGAAAGGGTTAAAAAACACACACACACATGATTGAAAAGTATTTTAATGAAATAAACACAGCGGTTGTTGTAATAATTTATTGTTCTCTCAAATCCATTTGCAGTCCCTCGCTTGGCAACATAATAAACGCACAAGATACATACCTTCTGATGTACTGTCAGGTCCAACGATGTAATCCATCTGAAGGGGTTAACTAATATTACAGGCAGGAGCCCTGCTAATGCAGCTGTGCTCCGTGCCTGTAATCCCCGGCGAATGAATGAAATGTAGGTCATTGACCTACATTTCATTCATTCGCGGTGATGCGCCCCCTGGTGGATGTCCTCATATGACCTGGAGCGTGGGAAAAAGTTCCCAGGCTGCAGTTCATGAGAACATCCACCAGAGGGCGCCTCACCGCGAATGAATGAAATGTAGGTCAATGACCTACATTTCATTCATTCACCGGGGATTACAGGCACGGAGCACAGCTGCATTAGCAGGGCTCCTGCCTGTAATATTAGTTAACCCCTTCAGATGGATTACCTCGTTGGACCTGACAGTACATCAGAAGGTATGTATCTTGTGCGTTTATTATGTTGCCAAGCGAGGGACTGCAAATGGATTTGAGAGAACAATAAATTATTACAACAACCGCTGTGTTTATTTCATTAAAATACTTTTCAATCATGTGTGTGTGTTTTTTAACCCTTTCCTACAATTGGATTAATAATGGAGAGGTGTCATAATTGACGCCTCTCCATTATTAATCTGGCTTAATGTCACCTTTCAATAGCAAGGTGGCATTAACCCTTCATTACCCCATATCCCACCGCTACAGGGAGTGGGAAGAGAGTGGCCAAGTGCCAGAATAAGTGCATCTTCCAGATGTGCCTTTTCTGGGGTGGCTGGGGGCAGATGTTTGTAGCCACGGGGGGGCCAATAACCATGGACCCTCTCCTGGCTATGAATATCTGCCCTCAGTCACTGGCTTTACCGCTCTGGCGGAGAAAATTGCGCGGGAGCCCACGCCAATTTTTTCCGCCATTTAACCCTTTATTTTAGCAGCTACAGCGCAGAAATTTTGCACATACACACTACTAACATTAGTAGTGTGGAATATGCAAAAAAAAGGGGGATATGAGATGGTTTACTGTATGTAAACCATGTCTCATATCCTGTCGGGTTTGTGCAGGAGAAATGAAAAGCCGGCAATTGAATTACCGGCTGTTCACAGATATCGCGCTGATTGAAATCTAAATACAGAATATATATATATATATATATGTGTCACAATGACATATATATATATATATATATATATATATATATATATATATATATATATATATATATATATATATATATATATATATATATATATATACTGTATATATGTTTTCCCGAACATTTGAGCACATAAATCCATTAGATGTCGGTTTTGCAAGCCTGCGCGAAAATCTCGCAGTACGGATGCCATACGGATTACATACGGAGGATGCCATGCGCAAAATACGCTGACACACCCTGACTACGGATCACTATTTTGGGAACATTTCTCCGTATTACGGCCGTAGTACGGACGTATAATACGTGGCGTATTGTCTTACGCCATGTGTGACCCCAGCCTAAATGTATTGAAAAGGCAGGTTACTGCGACCGTGATAATGGCCAGAATTCTTGCAAATTTGTCTCCCATGGCCACATAGAAATCTTAAAGGTAACCTGTCAGGTCCCACGTGCCCTCCAACCCAGCAGCATACAAGCATCTATAATGTCTCCATTTGTTATGCTAATGAGATATTGACTAGTCAATGGGGCTTTAGTTGCCCCAGACTAGTCAGCCCTCTTTCCATGTTATCACGCCAACAGGATTTGCCTCATTACCAGCTCATGCAAATCTACTGCATGCGCGACGCTCACTTTGGCAGCGTTAATGTGTCTCTAAAGCCGGGTGTACGCTTTCTGGCTTCAGAGACGCACTGTGCATGACTTCTTAAGCAGCCAATCCTTAGATGCCCTGACTGTGTGTTTGGGTCATTGTCGTGCTGGAAGACCCAGCCACGACCCATCTTCAATATTCTTTCAGAGGGAAGGAGGTTGCTGGCCAAAATCTTCCGATACATGACCCCATCCACCCCAAAAGTATGATGTTTCCACCACCATGCTTCACAGTTGGAATGGTGCTCCCTGGATTGTACTCATCTTCCCCCAAACACGCCGAGCGGAGTTGATACCAAAAAATTATATTTGTTTCATCTGTCCACATAACCATCTCCTATGCCTCCTCTGGATTGTCCAGATGGTCACTGGCGCGCTTCAAACAGGACTGGACATGTTGTCGCAAAAGCAGGGGGACATTGTGTGCCATGCAGGATTTTAATCCATGACGGCGTAGTGTGACTAACGGTAATTATTTTAGACTGTTGTTCCACCTCTCTTCAGGTCACTGACCAGGTATTCTTGTGTAGTTCTAGGCAGATTCCTGACCTATCACAGAATCATCCTTACCCCACGAGGTGAGATCTTGCATGGAGCCCCAGACCGAGGAAGATTGACAGTCACCTTGTGTTTCTTCTATTTTCTAATAATTGTGCCAACAGTTGCTGCCTTCTCACCAAGCTGCATGTCTATTGTCCTGTAGCCTATCCCAGCCTTGTGCAGGTCTACAATTTTTTCCCGGGTGTCCATAGACAGCTCTTTGTTCTTGGCTATGGTGGAGAGATTTGTGTGTGATAAAATGCAATTTAATTATTTAAAAATGATAAAATTTGATTTTCTGTTTTGTTTTTTGAGATTCTGTCTCTCACAGTTGAAGTGTACATACAATAAAAATTACAGACCTCTCCATTCTATGTAGATGGGAAAACGTGCCAAATTGGCAGGGTATCAAATACTTATTTTCCCCACTGCATTGATCTAACAAAAAGTTATACCGTATTTTCCGGCGTATAAGACGACTTTTTAACCCCCGAAAATCTTCTTAAAAGTCGGGGGTCGTCTTATACGCCGGGAATCGACTTGTACGCCGGTGTATATGGTGGGTGGGGAGGGGGAGTGATCCTGATGACGAGGGGGCGTCTCACAGGAAAGTGAGTAATCCCCATTACCTTATCCTAGCGGTGCAGCGTGGGGGTGTCAGTGCTGGGAGCGGCGGCGGCTGCTGTGTTCTGGTGCGGCGGCTCCTCTTCTGTGTGGGGCCTCTGTGCTGTGAGGTGGCGGCGGCAGCGGCGTATCTTTATCCAGTTGGGGCTCCTCCGGCATCTCCTTAGCCCTGGAGGCCCCGCCGCAACTCCATCGGTGCAATGTGGTGGCCTGCGGGAAAATGGCCGCTGCTCAGATTCAGATCTCGTGTCCCGAGATTTCGGGACGAGATCTGAATCTGAGCAGCGGCCATTTTCCCGGAGGCCACCGCATCGCACCTATTGAGCTGCCTCCGGGAAAATGGCCGCTGCATTGCACTCATGGAGTTGCGGCGGGGCCTCCAGGGCTAAGGAGATGCCAGAGGAGCCCCAACTGGATAAAGATATGCCGCCGCCACCGCCACCGCCACCGCACAGCACAGAGGCCCCACACAGAAGAGGAGCCGCCGCACCAGAGCACAGCAGCCGCCGCACCAGAGCACAGCAGCCGCCGCACCAGAGCACAGCAGCCGCCGCCGCCACTCCCAGCACTGAGACCCCCACGCTGCACCGCTACGATAAGGTAATGGGGGATACTCACTTTCCTGTGAGACGCCCCCTCGTCATCAGGATCACTCCCCCCCCCCCCCCCAAAAGGCACATATTCACCGGCCCTATAAGACGACATAGGGTGTATAAGAAGACCCCCGACTTTTAAGAAGATTTTATATTTTAACTGGTAAAGTTGGGGGGTCGTCTTATACGCCCAGTCGTCTTATACGCCGGAAAATACGGTAATTCTATCTTTTGCAGACATAAAAGAACAGATATTACATGATTAGCACAGAAACCTATGATCCTGGCAGTCTATAGTAAGAATCATTGAAAAGCAAGAAAAAAAAGTAAGACTTATTAAAACATGTGATGCAGATAGTTCCATATATTTAGAAGTGGCTGCTAAGTAAAGAGCATCTGTCGCTGTTTATAAATTACATTCAAATGTATCTTTAAGAGCAACCGTCATTTAAATCTTTAATTTCGTAAATTAATAGTACTCATGAAAATAAGAAACTTTGTGATATATCTTAGCAGAGAAATCTACTTTTCTCTCTTTCTAAACTTATTATTCATTTTCAAAATTCTTAAGGCTACGAGCGTATGTTGAGTATTTGAGTGCAGAAATTTCTGCAAGGTTTTTTTTCCATCTCTTGGCAGGAAAAATGCTGCGGGGAAAAAACACACATTTTACCTGAGTTTTTGTATGAGTTTTCCATGCTTTTGTACAGAAATGAATGCTTTTTTAAGCTAAAAAAGGAAATTTTTTAAAAAAACTTTTGTGATGTAATTACTTGGTTCAACACCACCTTTTCAAGCTGATGCATTAGTAGGGCTTGGTGTCAGCAGCTGCAATTAACACCTAGCCCAAGGTAATGAAAAGCTGTCAGCCCAACACCCTCATTACTAAGCCAATAAGTAAACACAAACACACAAACAAAAAATATAGTTCTTACCGATAACGGTATTTCTCTGAGCCCATGACAGCACCACGGAGAGAGGGGATCCGCCCACCAAGGACAGGAAACCTACGGATAAAAAGGCGGTACCACTCTCCTGCATCAGTTTGTTTACATAGAGAATGATGGGAGACTACTAAGGCATTTGCAAATTTTAACTGTTTAGCCTAGTAAGATACCGCGTGATTTTAACTAAAAGTAGATTATGAATAGACTATGGCACTCTTTGAATGTGCACACCCATAAGTGAAGGGAGGGAATGTACGGGTGCCGTCATGGGCTCAGAGAAATACCGTTATCGGTAAGAACTATATTTTTCTCTGATCGCCCATGACGGCACCACGGAGAGAATTGCATAGATAGTACATTCAGGGAGAGTACATTCAGGGAGGGACCGCCGCTTCCAGAACCCTTTTACCGAAGGTAAGATCTGAAGAAGAGATTAGGTCCAATCTATAGTGCCTATAGAATGTGGATGGTGAGAACCAGGTAGCAGCTCTACATATCTGGTCTATAGAAGCTCCGGCCTTCTCCGCCCAGGAAGTTGCCACTGCCCTTGTTGAGTGAGCCTTAACCTCCCCGGGAACGGACATCCCACTTGCCGAGTATGAAAGACTGATGGCGTCCGTGATCCATCTTGCTATGGTGGCTTTAGAAGCTTTTTTCCCCTTCCGGGGACCCTGGAAACACACAAACAGAGAGGAATCCTCCCTACTCTCTCTAGTGGCTTCTAGGTAGTGTAAGAGACACCTTCTTACATCCAGTGTATGTAATGCTTGTTCCTCCTTATTTGTAGGGTTGGGACAGAAGGAGGGGAGAGATATCTCTTGAGACCTGTGAAATTTCGAAGCCACTTTCGGGAGATATGCTGGGTCTGTTTTTAAAATGACCCTATCCTCTAAAAATTGTGTGTAAGGAGGATTAACTGAGAGAGCCTGTAAGTCGCTAACCCTACGGGCAGAAGTGAGGGCGACTAACAGAGCGGTTTTGAGAGATAGGTTTTTTATTGAAGTTTCATGTAATGGTTCAAATGGTGGACTAGTCAGGGCTTTAAGGACCAAGTTTAAGTCCCATTGTGGAACCACTTTCACTGGCAGAGGCCTCGATCTTCCTGCTGCTCTGATGAATCTAGAGACCCACCTATTTGAAGCTAAGTCAAAATTGAATAATGCTCCCAATGCCGCTACGTGAACTTTTAGGGTACTGGTGGCTAAACCCATCTCCAAACCTTTTTGTAGGAACTCTAATATGGAATTAAGGGGAATCTCCTTCCCTATTTTTGCACCTGAAGAAGACAAAAACTTTTTCCATATTTTGCCGTATTGTTTTGTTGTAACCGGCTTCCTACTTTTTAACAGAGTTGAGACTAAACCCGAAGAGAACCCTCTGTTTTCTAATATTTTCCTCTCAAGAGCCAGGCTGTCAAGTGCAAGTTCTTGACTCGCGGATGACAGACTGGGCCCTGCGACAATAGATCCTGGAGGTCTGGTAATACCCACGGGTCGGATATTGACATCTTCCTCATCCATGAGAACCAAGGTCTCTTCGGCCAGAACGGGGCAATTAAGATGACCAATGCCCCGTCCTCCCAAATCTTCCTCAGCACTGCTGGAATCAGAATGAGAGGAGGAAAGGCATAGACCAGATGGTGACCCCAAGAGATCAGGAAAGCGTCCACAGCTACTGGGTTCCCCAAGGGAGATAGGGAGCAGAAGGAGGCTACTTTTTTGTTTAAATGGCTCGCGAAGAGATCTATTTTGGGAACACCCCATTTTTGTGTGATCTGAGTAAATATCACTGGATTTAGTTCCCATTCCCCCTGTTTTAGGCTGGATCGACTTAGAAAGTCTGTCTTGTAATTGTCTACACCCTTTATGTGTAGGCTTGTCAGGGATAGAAGGTTGTGCTCGGCTATTTGAAGGATTGAGCTGGTCACTTCCATTAGATTTTTGGAACGGGTACCCCCCTGATGATTTAGGTAAGATACTACTACTTGATTGTCCGACATCACCCTTACATGGTGAGATTGAAGGACTCCCAAGAATTCCTGAAGGGCAAATTTTACTGCCAGGAGTTCCGTCATATTGGAGGAATTGTTTGCAAGGGACGGAGACCAAATGCCCTGGGCTACTAGATCGCCCAGATGAGCCCCCCACCCTGAGGGGCTTGCGTCCGTAGTTAGGACCTTCGAGATCGGGATTACCCATGGGACTCCCTGGGAAAGATTTTCCTGCAACGTCCACCAAGTCAGAGAGTGATTGGTGCGAGGAGACAATGTTAACCGCCCGTCTAAATGCTCTCCTAGAAGGATTTGCTCTGACAGTAGCTGCCATTGGAGATCTCTTGAATGTAGTTGGGCCCACTGGACCGCCGGGATGCAGGAGGTCATAGAGCCTAATAGGGACATGCCCTGACGGAGTGTTATGGAGGGAAGAGATTGTACTCTTAACGCTAAATTTTTTATCTTTTGTATTTTGCTCTCTGGGAGCCGGCATTCCATTTGTTTGGAGTCTAGAGTGAGACCTAGGTACTCCTGAACCTGAGAAGGCACCAGTCTGGATTTTTCTAGGTTTATTAGCCAACCCAGATCTTTTAGAGAATGAATCACTAGATCTAGTTGACTCTTGCAATGTTGCGGGGAGGAGCCTATCACCAAGAAATCGTCCAGATATGGTATGATCAGGGTGTTTTCTTCCCTGAGGTGAGCCATTACCTCCGCGACCAACTTTGTAAAAACCCTCGGGGCTATTGCTAAGCCAAATGGTAGAGCAGAGAACTGGAAGTGACTTAGGACTCCCTGGATGTGGACTGCCAGTCTGAGGAATTTTTGGTGATCCTTGTGTATTGGGACGTGATAATATGCGTCCCTTAGGTCCAGGACCACCATGAAGCATTGAGGAAACAGCATTTTGATAGATGATTTTACTGTTTCCATCTTGAATGCTTGAACCTCTAGGTAGTTGTTTAGGTTTTTCAAATTGATAATGGTCCTGAAGGAACCATCTGGCTTCTTCCTCAGGAATAGAGGGGAATAGTAACCTTGCCCTCTTTCCTGAGGGGGAACTTCCAGGAGTACTCCTTTTTTTACTAACCCGACAACCTTGTTTTCTAGCGTCAACTGCTCTTCTGCCGAGGATCTTGTGGGTGTTATCTTGAAAGAGGGACGAGGGTACCTCTTGAATGTTAACCTCAGTCCTGACTCTATGATGTTTAGTATCCATCGACTTGAGGTAATCTTTTCCCAGGCTGGGAGAAAGAGAGATAATCTCCCCCCCACCTGGGGCGAACCTTCATTGTGAAGGTTTTTTGTTGTCATTGAGGTTTTTATTAAAGATAAACCCCTTATTTTTGTTCTTTTTATCTTCCCATTTCCCCTGGCTTCTCCCCGGGTTCCTACGGAAAAACCTCTTGTTCCGAAAGGGCTTCCTATAAGAGGGGAGACCCAGAGGGGAGGAAGGACTTTTTCTCATCCCCCGCTTTTTCCAAGATATAATCTAGGGTGGAACCAAACAAATTCTCCTTCGCAGGGGATGGTACACAGTTTTGTTTTCATTTGTAGGTCGCCTGGCCAATTCTTAAGCCAGAGGGCGCGCCTGGCCGCATTAGCAAACCCTGCTGCTCTGGCGGATAGCCTGATGGAGTCGGCCGAGGCATCAGCTAGGAAAGCCGCGGCCCCTCTCATTACTGGTAATGTGTCCAGCATTGAGTCCCGGGAAGTTTTCCCCTTTAATTGACCCTCTAGTTGGTTCAGCCAAATCATCAGGGAGCGTGAAGTACATGCTGCCGCTACTGCCGGCTTCAGGCCTCCTCCCGCTGCCTCCCAGGCCCCTTTGAGAAAGGCATCTGCCTTCTTATCCATAGGGTCTTTTAGGACCCCCATGTCCTCGAACGGGAGGGCAAATTTTTTTGAGGCTTTAGCGATCGCTACATCTAATTTGGGGGCCTTCAACCAAAAGGAGCAGGATTCCTCCTCGAAGGGGTATTTTCTTTTTGGCGTTAAAAGAGCCTTTCTCATGGGCTTCTTCCATTCTTTCTTAATTAAGGCTGCTATTGCTTCGTTAAGAGGGAAAGCTCTTCTCTTTTTCTGTTCCAGGCCCCCAAACATGATGTCTTGTACCGATTTTTTAGGGTGGGAGTCTACCAGACCCATGTCACTTCTCACGGCTTTTATGAGGCCATCAGTATCCTCTAGAGGGAAACAGTTATGTCCCCCCGAGGAAGAAGTAGATGATGAAGATGAGGTGGAGGAGTTGAAGGACACTGAACTCTCACTATCGCTTTCTGATTTTGAGACGGGAGATGGGGACCTGAGTCTGGTTTTTCTCCTTTTTTTTTTCCACTTTTTAGTGATCTGAAGGTGTCCTCTACTTGCTCCTTAATCAGGCTTTTAAGATCTGTTGCAAACCCAGGAAGGTTTTCAGATACAGTCTGTTGAATGCAAGTATTGCATAGTCTCTTATCCCATGTAGGTGGAAGATCCTCTCTACAGATGGCGCAACTTTTGTGCTTAGTTTTACATACGCTTTTCCTCCCCTACAAGAGACAAATAACAATCTTACTGTCTCTGACATTCACGAAGATCCACTTACCACCTCCAGGACCCATAAATACCGGTTGGGGATTCTCTGCCTCTGGCTTTTTCCCCGACGCCGTACTGGACTCCTTACTGTGCTGGGACCTTTGGCGTTCTTTGCTGGTGTCCTGGTGCCCTTTCTGCTGTCGCCTTTTTTGCTGCTGCTGCGGCGATGCTACAGGTGGAGGTGACTCGGGCTGAGGTGATGTCGGGTCGCTCATACTGCTGCTGGTCTGCGGATGCCGCTTTGACACTTGGCTGAGCTGGCGCTGCGGCACTATTACTCATGAGGCTCTTGCTTATCACTGCAGAGCCACTGGGAGGATGTGGATTACTCTATTTAAACCCTCCCGCCGCTTGCCCTCTGCACTTGCGCAGTCCACGGGGAGGAGCACCGAACGCCGGCGCCTGTGCATTAGCCCGGCGCCCACATACCGCGCCGAGCGTTTAGCGCCGCCGGCGCCTGCGCAGACGCGTTAGGCGCCTAGGCGGAAGCCCCGCCGGCGCCTGCGCAGACCGCGCCCAGCGCCCGAGCGGCGCTCCGTCAGCGCCTGCGCAGACCGTGCCCAGCGCTCGAGCGGTAATCTACCGGCGCTTGCGCGGAAGCTCCCAACTTGCGAGACCAGTTTAGATCCCGGGCATGCGCCAAACTTTCAAGATGGCGCCCAGGAAGCAGCTATGGCACTGCTGACCGGCGCCCCCGGTCCTATGCAGCCCCTATAGCGCGTTACTCTGCACGCCCGATGGCGGTGCAGCGTGCAGACTGAAGCTTGTTTTAGGGAGGGTCGCGCTGCACCTCCCGCAACCACAGAGGGACCCCCCTGGATGTTGCCGCTGCTGCATCTTACCTGGGGAGGTGACCGCGAACTCCTTGTCACCTCCCCCGCACACCCTGTCGCCCTTGGCTCCCAGCGGTGGCGCTTCGGGTCACCACCCTAGCCGAGGCAGAGGGACCCCAGCTGCCTGAATCGGACTGGTTGGCCCCGGAATTCCAACGTCGAACCGGTAAGTCCGTAGGTCTCCCATCAAGGACAGGAAACCAACTGATGCAGGAGAGTGGTACTGCATTTTTATCCGTAGGTTTCCTGTCCTTGGTGGGCGGATCCCCTCTCTCCGTGGTGCCGTCATGGGCGATCAGAGAAAACACACACATTGTCACCAGCCTATGTAGGAGCGTTAACAGAAGAACTTACATAGGCTGTAACCAGACAGCAACTGCTAATTTTAAAGGGAAAAAAAATGAAAAAAAAATTGTGTGGGCTTCTGCGTAATTTTAATAACCAGCAAAGGGAAAGCTGTGGGATATTCTGGGAAGGAGCCAATAGCCATAAAAGGTTCCCAGGCTATTGATATCAACTCACAGCTGTTTGATTAGACTTTACAGGGAGACCACAGACAAAAATTTATATAGGGTCCTCCTAAAAAAAAACAACCAGCAAAAGCTAGGCAGACAGCAGCGGGCTGTTATTAATAGCCTAGAAAGGGGCCAGGGATACTGGCCCCTCCCAGACTAAAAACATCAGCTCTCAGCCACCACAGAAAAGACACATTTAGAAGATGGGCAAAATAAGGCATTCAGCCTCGCTCTTCCCACTTGCCCTGTAGTGGTGGCAAGTGGGGTTCAGACTTGTGGGGTTGATGTCACCTTTGTATTGTCGGTGAAATCAAGTCCACAGGTTAGTTATGGAGAGGCGTCTATAAGACGCCCCCATTATTAACCCCATAGTGATATTTTATAAAGACACCCAGAATAAGGTCCTTTATTTAAAATAATGGCACAGACTCCTTTAATAATCTTAATTAAACCATACTTTACTGACGCCAAAGTCTCTTGCAACAAAAATAAAATAATAATTCCTCACCTGTTCGCCGAGAAGACAATCCATAATGTCTTACGACGATCCTGATGACTTTGAGAGCAGTCATATCAGTAATGTGACTGCTCTCAGAGACAGACGGTGATACACTGACAGGAGGTGATCACTTCTGCAGTGTATCACTGAGCTGCCATGAGAGAGTTCACCGTAGTTCATCAGCTGATCAGCTCTGGTGATCTCCCTTACGGCATCACTGCTGTGTGAGAAAGTTCTCACGCAGTGGTGCCATAAATGAGAGCACCGGAGCTGATAAACTCCGGTGAACTATCACTGGTAAAATGCAAAACAAAAACTCAGCAAATGCACAAACATTTTTATACCTGCGTTATTGCTGTGGATTTTTAATTGCATAAAATACTTAATAAGTAACATTTCCCACATGTCTACTTTACATCAGCACAATTTTGGAACCACATTTTTTTTTTGTTAGGGAGTTATAAGGGTTAAAAGTTGACCAGCAATTTCTCATTTTTACAACACCATTTTTTTTAAGGACCACATCTCATTTGAAGTCATTTTGAGGGGTCTATATGATAGAAAATAACCAAGTGTGACACCATTCTAAAAACTGCACCCCTCAAGGTGCTCAAAAACACATTCAAGAAGTTTATTAACCCTTCAGTTGTTTCACAGGAATTTTTGGAATGTTTAAATAAAAATGAACATTTAACTTTTTTTCACCAAAAATTTATTTCAGCTCCAATTTATTTTATTTTCCCAAGGGTAACAGGAGAACATGAACCACAAAAGTTGTTGTACAATTTGTCCTGAGTATGCCGATACCCCACATGTGGGGGCAAACCACTGTTTGGGCGCTTGGGAGAGCTCGGAAGGGAAGGAGCGCCGTTTGACTTTTCAATGCAAAATTGACAGGAACTGAGATGGGACGCCATGTTGCGTTTGGAGAGCCACTGATGTGCCTAAACATTGAAACCCCCCACAAGTGACACCATTTTGGAAAGTAGACCCCCTAAGGAACTCACCTAGATGTGTTGTGAGAGCTTTGAAGCCCCAAGTGTTTCACTACAGTTTATAACGCAGAGCCGTGAAAATAAAAAATCCTTTTTTTTCCCACAAAAATTATATTTTAGCCCCCAGTTTTGTATTTTCCCAAGGCTAACAGGAGAAATTGGACCTCAAAAGTTGTTGTCCAATGTGTCCTGAGGGGGAACCACCGTTTGAGCGCATGGCAGAGCTCGGAAGGGAAGGAGCGTCATTTGGAATGCAGACTTAGATGGATTGGTCTGCAGGCGTCACATTGTGTTTGCAGAGGCCCTAATGTACCTAAACAGTAGAAACCCCCCACAAGTGACCCCATATTGGAAACTAGACCCCCCAAGGAACTTATCTAGATGTGTTGTGAGAACTTTGAACCCCCAAGTGTTTCACTACAGTTTATAACGCAGAGCCATGAAAATAAAAAATCCTTTTTTTTTCCCACAAAAATTATATTTTAGCCTCCAGTTTTGTATTTTCCCAAGGCTAACAGGAGAATTTGGACCCCAAAAGTTGTTGTCCAATGTGTCCTGAGTACACTGATACCCCCATATGTTGGGGTAAAACCCTGTTAAGGCGCATGGGAGAGCTCGGAAGGGAAGGAGCACTGTTTTACTTTTTCAACGCAGAAGTGGCTGGAATTGAGATCGGACGCCATGTCGCGTTTGGAGAGCCCCTGATGTGCCTGAACAGTGGAAACACCCCAATTATAACTTAAACCCTAATCCAAACACATCCCTAACCCTAATCCCAACGGTAACCCTAACTACACCCCTAACCCTAATCCCAACCCTAAATGTAATCCAAACCCTAACCCTAGCCCCAACCCTAACCCTAACATTAGCCCCAACCCTAACTGTAGCCTTAACCCTAGCCCCAACCCTAACCCTAAACCTAGCCCTTGCCCTAACCCTAACCCTAGCCCCAATCCTAATGTGAAAATGGAAAACATTTTTTAATTTTTTTAATTCTTCGCTAACTAAGGGGGGTAATGAAAGGGGGTTTGATTTCCTTTTATAGCGGGTTTTTTAGCGGATTTTTATGATTGGCAGCCGTCACACACTGAAAGATGCTTTTTATTGCAAAAAATATTTTTTGCGTTACCATATTTTGAGAGCTATAATTTTTCCATATTTTGGTCCACAGAGTCATGTGAGGTCTTGTTTTTTGCAGGACAAGTTGACGTTTTTATTGGTACCATTTTCGGGCACGTGACATTTTTTGATCGCTTTTTATTCCGATTTTTGTGAGGCAGAATGACCAAAAACCAGCTATTCATGAAGTTTATACCGTTCCGCGTTTGGTAAAATGGATAAAGCAGTTTTATTCTTCGGGTCAGTACGATTACAGCGATACCTCATTTATATCATTTTTTTATGTTTTGGCGCTTTTATACGATAACTATTTTATAGGAAAAATAATTATTTTTGCATCGCTTTATTCTGAGGACTATAACTTTTTTATTTTTTCTTTGATGACGCTGTATGGCGGCTCATTTTTTTCGGGACAAGATGAAGTTTTCAGCGGTACCATGGTTATTTATATCCGTCTTTTTGATTGCATGTTATTCCACTTTTTGTTTGGCGGTATGATAATAAAGCGTTGTTTTTTGCCTCACTTTTTTTGTTGTTTTTTTTACGGTGTTCACTGAAGGGGTTAACTAGTGGGACAGTTTTAGGCCATGTTCACACTTTGCGGGTTTTACCGCGGATTTGCGGCGATTTTGATGCTGCGGGTCCACAGCAGTTTCCATAGCGTTTACATTTACATGTAAACCCTATGGAAACCGCAATCCGCTGTGCACATGCTGTGGGAAAAAACGCGCAGAAACGCAGCGGTTTACATTCCGCAGCATGTCACTTCTTTGTGCAGAATCGCTGCGATTCTGCACACATAGGAATGCATTGATCCGCTAACTTCCCGCATGGGGCTGTGCGGGAAGTAAGCGGATAATGTGCAGATGGTACCTGGGGTGGAGGAGAGGAGACTCTCCTCCAGGCCCTGGGAACCATATTTGTGTAAAAAAAAAAAGAATTAAAATAAAAAATGATATACTCACCTCTCAGCGCTGCACGCGGCCATCCGGTCTCAGGGTTGCTGTGCGAGCAGGACCTGCGGTGACATTGCGGTCACATGACTGTGACGTCACGAAGGTCCTTTTCGCACAGCATCTTTGGAACCAGAGCGCCGCGTGCAGCGCCGAGGAGATCGGGACGTCAGAGGGTGAGTATAAACCATTTTTTATTATTTTTAACATTACTATTGATGCTGCATATTGCTGCATATGCAGCATCAATAGTATAGGAGTAAACCCGCAGCGGAAACCGCAAAACAAACCGCGATAAATCTGCAGGGATAACCGCTGCGGGAGAACCCCGCAAAGTGTGCACATAGCATTATAGGTCGGGTAGTTACGGACGCGGCAATACTAAATATGTGTACTTTTATTGTTATTTTTTTATTTAGATAAATAAATGTATTTATGGGAACAATATATATGTATATATATATTTATTTTTATTTATTTTTTTTTGGGGGGGGGGATTTTTTAAAAAAAAATTTCTACACATGAAAATATATATTTTTTTTTACACTATAACATTGCCCCAGGGGGGGCATCATGTTATAGTGTAAGATTGCCGATTTGACAGTTTGCACAGCACTCCATCAGATCGGCGATCTGACGTGCACAGCTTCTCCAGGCTTCCCGGCGCCTGCTCTGAGCAGGCGCTGTGAAGCCACCTCCCTGCAGGACCTGGATGCCGCGGCCATTTTGGATCCAGGCCTGCTGCAGGGAGGAGGAGGTAAGAGACCCTCGGAGCAACGAGGCAGCGAAATGTGCAACAATAAATCATATATGTCTTTCCGAACATGTCAAGAGATGGGGCCAAAAATTATTTGTTTTGCTTCAATAGCCACTATATGTCTTTGCAGTAATGAGTCAGATGTGGAAATATTAGTTTCCTTTTAAAAACACTGTAAATCAGAAAATAGCGTGTTACGTGAATTATATATTTTTTCAGAAATTAATTATCAAATTAGAATACCTAGAAACACTATGTAACTTGTGTATCTGATAATGTTCTGCTCAGAGAATTCAGGACAGATTACATAGTGTTTCATCTATTGAATGTACTGTGTAGATGGTGTCCTTGAACGAAAGCTAGAGACTAGCTAACTGAGGAGAAAAAGGAATGTTATCAGGACTGCACAAACAAAAGCAAACAGGAAACCATGACCACATAAATCAATCAGCAATCACAACAAGAAAAACAGCTTCATTCCGAAATATGCTGCAATTAGTCATCCGTATTATCAACAACTGTCATTTAGCGGGAGCATGCAACATGACAACCAAGTTGCTGCAAAGAAGAAGATACCTACCGGGCCTCTGCCGCCAACAGCTCATCATAGTGTGAAGATCGCTGGTCATCATCCTGACGGTAGCGGAGCACAGTAGCTAGGCCTTTGCTAACCAGGGCTTCTGCAATGTTTCTGAGGCAGAGAAAACAAATAACATTTAGGAGAAAGAAGTAATACTTATCAGGACAAACTCGGTGCAGACGATACTAACAGTAATGCACATCAACAAGTTACAAAATTAGTGAATATCAGGCAACTTTAACTTCTTGGTGGGATGCACACTTTTTTATTTAACATCACTTTGCTTAAGGTCGAAATCAGGACGCACTGTTGAAATTCTATGTTTGTATACAGAATGCTTCAATAAAGGCCACACTTTTGCATGATTTTATTGTGTGCAATGAAAATTCTTTGCATGTATATTGGGAGAGCAACCCTGTCTACTAGCACCTTCACATGATTGGATAAGTGACTGCACTCCAAATTCATGACAATAAATTTCAATAAAAATGTTTCTTTCAAAACTAGAAACACAAACTATCCTGCGCATATTAGATCACTATTCATTAAGCCAGCACCAGTCCGCAACTTGGAAGGGAGCTAGAGTCTCGCCAACCCAACTTCACAAATCGTCAGCTTTGAGCATGTGCCATACAACATGGGATGTGGGCACGCATAGTTCTATCTTCTTCTGGGCAGGAGAAGCTTTGTCTCTGTACATGGGCAGGTCATGTTACACATAGCAAGTTGCACAATATCAAGCGCTTGGAAGCATATGATATATCATGTCATCAATAGGAAGAGAAACGGAAAAAGCCAATGACAACATAAAGAGCCATATTGAGAACAGAAAAAGTTTTGCAGTCTGTATTCAAGTGTGTGGCACTTTACTAAAGAGGAAATAAATCTATAATACTTATAGACTAGAAACGGCCATAAAATCATGGCTAACACATTTATTAAAACTACAGAT
The DNA here is from genome assembly GCF_051348905.1 of Ranitomeya variabilis. Lineage (NCBI taxonomy): Eukaryota > Metazoa > Chordata > Amphibia > Anura > Dendrobatidae > Ranitomeya > Ranitomeya variabilis. The sequence goes on along the minus strand of NC_135236.1, from coordinate 275,879,144 downwards.
TATCCCCGTCCTTACAAGGCGATTTTCAATTTTGGCACTTTTGCTTTTTCCTCTCCACCAAAAAGTCAACTTTTTTTTCAAATTGTAAAACTGGAGAGATAAAAAGCAAAAATAGGGTCTTATCTGGTAAAGAAGTGGTATCAAATATTGTAGGTACGTTCACCTGATGGGGCTGTGACAGTCACAACTCCTATAGAAGCATGTAAAGGCTGCAGCAGGACCACAAGGAGATACGTTGCAATAAATGAGGAATATGGTGGCTCAGGGTCCGCACTGCCCAAGGTTCAAATGTAAGATCACACACAAAGGTGAACACATTTCAAGGTTTCCAAACCTCTTCATCAGGAACAAACCACAATTATTTATTTTTCCTTTGACAGACATAGAAGGGATTGTTTTTTAAAGGTCAAATTATAGTTGAGTGGTACCAATTCCGCAGTGGTTTTTGTGCTTCTCATTGTATTTTAAAAATTATTGTTAACATGATTCTCCAGGTCAGTATGATTAACCCCTTAATGACCGCCAATACGTCTTTTAACTGACCTGAGGTATAAGAGAATAGCCTCCCCATACAGGTGACAATCCAGCAGGTGTCGGCTGTACACTATAGCTGACAACTTTCTGCATCAGCCACAATTCAGTGTTTGCACCATCCAAATCTGTTTAACCCCTTAGATGCTGCTGTAAATAGTGACTACATCATTATAAATGGTTAACAGACTGTGGGGGCTTCCTCTTTATCTCCATCGGTGCCCTCAGATCATGATTGTGTGGTCCTGATGTTTGCCATGGCAATTCATGACCAAATAGCAGCCTTAAGGTACCGTCACACTAAGCGACGCTGCAGCGATACAGACAACGATGCCGATCGCTGCAGCGTCGCTGTTTGGTCGCTGGAGAGCTGTCACACAGACCGCTCTCCAGCGACCAACGATGCCGAGGTCCCCGGGTAACCAGGGTAAACATCGGGCCGCGCTTAGTAACCCGATGTTTACCCTGGTTACCAGCGTAAAATGTAAAAAAAAACAAACAGTACATACTTACATTCGCGTCCCCCGGCGTCCGCTTCCTGCACTGACTGAGCGCCGGCCCTAAAAGCAGAGCGGTGACGTCACCGCTGTGCTGTACTTTCACTTTCACTTTACGGCGCTCAGTGTGGGAAGCGGACGCCGGGGGACGCGAAGGTGAGTATGTTTTTTTTTTTTACATTTTACACTGGTAACCAGGGTAAACATCGGGTTACTAAGCGCGGCCCTGCGCTTAGTAACCCGATGTTTACCCTGGTTACCAGTGTAAAACATCGCTGGTATCGTTGCTTTTGGTGTCAAACACGACGATACACGCCGGTCTGACGACCAAATAAAGTTCTGAACTTTGTTCAACGACCAGCGATATCTCAACAGGATCCTGATCGCTGCTGCGTGTCAAACTAAACGATATCGCTATCCAGGACCCTGCAACGTCACGGATCGCTAGCGATATCGTTTAGTGTGACGGTACCTTTAGAGTCTGACAGCTCCAGTAATCTGTTCAGAAGTTAGATGCATTTAGGTGGTAAAAATACACATTTTCATTTCTGTCATACCACTTTGCATTAATTCCTGTAAAGCACCTGAAGGGTTAATAAACTACCTGACTGCAGTTTTCGATGTGTCTAGGGGTGCTGTTTTTAAAATGGTATCATGTTTGGGGGTTTCCCAATATATGGGACCCCTAACCCCTTCACCCCCAAGGGTGGTTTGCACGTTAATGACCGGGCCAATTTTTACAATTCTGACCACTGTCCCTTTATGAGGCTATAACTCTGGAACGCTTTGACGGATCTTGGCGATTCTGACATTGTTTTCTCGTGACATATTGTACTTCATGTTAGTGGTAAAATTTATTCGATGTAACTTGCGTTTATTTGTGAAAAAATGGAAATTTGGCGAAAATTTTGAAAATTTCGCAATTTTCCAACTTTGAATTTTTATGCCCTTAAATCACAGACATATGTCACGCAAAATACTTAATAAGTAACATTTCCCACATGTCTACTTTACATCAGTACAATTTTGGAACCAACATTTTTTTTTGTGACGGAGTTATAAGGGTTAAAAGTTGACCAGCAATTTCTCATTTTTACAACACCATTTTTTTTTTAGGGACCACATCTCATTTGAAGTCATTTTGAGGGGTCTATATGATAGAAAATACCCAAGTGTGACACCATTCTAAAAACTGCACCCCTCAAGGTGCTCAAAACCACATTCAAGAAGTTTATTAACCCTTCAGGTGTTTCACAGGAATTTTTGGAATGTTTAAATAAAAATGAACATTTAACTTTTTTTCACACAAAATTTATTTCAGCTCCAATTTGTTTTATTTTACCAAGGGTAACAGGAGAAAACGGACCCCCAAAGTTGTTGTACAATTTGTCCTGAGTACGCTGATACCCCATATGTGGGTGTAAACCATTGTTTGGGCGCATGGCAGAGCTTGGAAGGGAAGGAGCGCCATTTGACTTTTCAATGCAAAATTGACTGGAATTGAGATGGGCGCCATGTTGCGTTTGGAGAGCCCCTGATATGCCTAAACATTGAAACTCCCTACAAGTGACACCATTTTGGAAAGTAGACCCCCTAAGGAACTTATCTAGATGTGTGGTGAGCACTTTGACCCACCAAGTGCTTCACAGAAGTTTATAATGCAGAGCCGTAAAAATAAAAAATAATATTTTTTCACAAAAATGATCTTTTCGCCCCCAATTTTTTATTTTCCCAAGGGTAAGAGAAGAAATTGGACCCCCAAAAATGTTGTGCAATTTGTCCTGAGTACGCTGATACCCCATATGTGGGTGTAAACCATTGTTTGGGCGCATGGCAGAGCTTGGAAGGGAAGGAGCGCCATTTGACTTTTCAATGCAAAATTGACTGGAATTGAGATGGGACGCCATGTTGCGTTTGGAGAGCCCCTGATATGCCTAAACATTGAAACTCCCTACAAGTGACACCATTTTGGAAAGTAGACCCCCTAAGGAACTTATCTAGATGTGTGGTGAGCACTTTGACCCACCAAGTGCTTCACGGACGTTTATAATGCAGAGCCGTAAAAATAAAAAATCATATTTTTTCACAAAAATGATCTTTTCGCCCCCAATTTTTTATTTTCCCAAGGGTAAGAGAAGAAATTGGACCCCAAAAAATGTTGTGCAATTTGTCCTGAGTACGCTGATACCCCATATGTGGGTGTAAACCATTGTTTGGGCGCATGGCAGAGCTTGGAAGGGAAGGAGCGCCATTTGACTTTTCAATGCAAAATTGACTGGAATTGAGATGGGACGCCATGTTGCGTTTGGAGAGCCCCTGATGTGCCTAAACATTGAAACCCCCCACAAGTGACACCATTTTGGAAAGTAGACCCCCTAAGGAACTTATCTAGATGTGTTTTGAGAGCTTTGAACCCCCAAGTGTTTCACTACAGAATCAGATTATAACGCAGAGCCGTGAAAATAATTTTTTTTTTTCTCAAAAATGATTTTTTCGCCCCCAGCTATGTATTTTTACAACGGTAACAGAATAAATTGGACCCCAAAATTTGTTTTCCAATTTGTCCTGAGTACGCTGATACCCCATATGTGGGGGGGAACCACTGTTTGGGCGCATGACAGAGCTCGGAAGGGAAGGAGCGCCATTTGGAATGCAGACTTAAATGGATTGGTCAGCAGCCGTCACGTTGCATTTGCAGAGCCCCTGATGTACCCAAACAGTACAAACCCCCCACAAGTGACCCCATATTGGAAACTAGACCTCCCAAGGAACTTATCTAGATGTGTTTTGAGAACTTTGAACCCCCAAGTGTTTCACTAAAGTTTATAGCGCAAAGCCGTGAAAATAATTTTTTTTTTTTTTTCACAAAAATGATTTTTTAGCCCCCAGTTTTGTATTTTCACAAGGGTAACAGGATAAATTAGACCCCAAAAGTTGTTGTCCAATTTGTCCTGAGTACGCTGATACCCCATATGTGGGGGGGAACCACTGTTTGGGTGCATGACAGAGCTCGGAAGGGAAGGAGCGCCATTTGGAATGCAGCCTTAAATGGATTGGTCTGCAGGCGTCACGTTGCATTTGCAGAGCCCCTGATGTACCCAAACAGTACAAACCCCCCACAAGTGACCCCATATTGGAAACTAGACCTCCCAAGGTACTTATCTAGATGTGTTGTGAGAACTTTGAACCCCCAAGTGTGTCACTACAGTTTATAACGCAGAGCCGTGAAAATAAAACATCTTTTTTTTCCCACAAAAATGATTTTTAGCCCCCCAAATTTTTATTTTCCTAATGATAACAAGAGAACTTGGACCCCAGAAGTTGTTGTTCAATTTGTCCCGAGTACGCTGATAACACATATGTTGGGGTAAACCCCTTTTTGGGCGCACGGGAGAGCTCGGAAGGGAAGGAGCACTGTTTTACTTTTTCAACGCAGAAATGGCTGGAATTGAGATTGGACGCCATGTCGCGCTTGGAGAGCCCCTGATGTGCCTGGACAGTGGAAACTCCCCAATTCTACCTGAAACCCTAACCCAAACACACCCCTAACCCTAATCCCAACGGTAACCCTAACCACACCCCTAGCCCTGACACACCCATAATTCTAATCCCAACCCTAATCCAAACCGTAAATGTAATCCAAACCCTAACTTTAGCCCCAACCATAACTTTAGCCCCAACCCTAACCCTAACTTTACCTCCAACCCTAGCCCTAACCCTAACCCTAAACGTGACTGAAATACGTGGCACTGAAATACGTGGCACTGAAATACGTGGCACTGAAATGCGTGGCACTGAAACACGTGGCACTGAAACACGTGGCACTGAAATACGTGGCACTGAAATACGTGGCACTGAAATACGTGATATGTGGCACTTAAATACGTGGCACTGAAACACGTGGCACTGAAACACGTGATACGTGGCACTGAAACACGTGATACGTGGCACTGAAATACGTGCAACTGAAATATGTGCAACTGAAATACGTGCAACTGAAATACGTGCAACTGAAATACGTGGCACTTAAATATGTGGCACTTAAATACGTGGCACTGAAATACGTGATACGTGGCACTGAAATACGTGATACATGGCACTTAAATATGTGGCACTGAAACACGTGGCACTGAAATACGTGATACGTGGCACTTAAATACGTGGCACTGAAATACGTGATACGTGGCACTTAAATACGTGGCACTGAAATACGTGGCACTGAAATACGTGATATGTGGCACTGAAATATGTGGCACTGAAATATGTGGCACTGAAATACGTGATATGTGGCACTTAAATACGTGGCACTGAAACATGTGGCACTGAAATACGTGATACGTGGCACTGAAACACGTGGCACTGAAATACGTGATACGTGGCACTGAAATACGTGCAACTGAAATATGTGCAACTGAAATACGTGCAACTGAAATACGTGCAACTGAAATACGTGGCACTTAAATATGTGGCACTTAAATACGTGGCACTGAAATACGTGATACGTGGCACTGAAATACGTGATACATGGCACTTAAATATGTGGCACTGAAATACGTGATACGTGGCACTTAAATACGTGGCACTGAAATACGTGGCACTGAAATACGTGGCACTGAAATATGTGGCACTGAAATACGTGGCACTGAAATACGTGGCACTGAAATACGTGCAACTGAAATACGTGGTACTTAAATACGTGGCACTAAAATATGTGGCACTGAAATACGTGATACGTGGCACTGAAATACGTGATACGTGGCACTGAAATACGTGGCACTGAAATACGTGGCACTGAAATACGTGGCACTGAAATACGTGGCACTGAAATATGTGGCACTGAAATACGTGGCACTGAAATACGTGGCACTGAAATACGTGGCACTATGACTGTCAGAAAATGTTCATTAAACGGTTAGGGGTGAGGTTAGGGGTAGAGTTAGGGTTAGGGTTTGGATCTCTATCACCTTGATGGTGGTGGGTGGCTTTTCAGTGTGTTTTCTGTTTTTTTTTCGATAAAAACGCATGCGTTTTTAACGCAAACGCATGTGCTTAAAAACGCAAGAAAATACTGCAGGTTGTATTTCTGAAAATGAACGCATGCAGAAAAAAAATGCATGCGTTTGAAAACGCGACCAAACCCGTACAAAAAAACGCATGCGTTTTCAATGTTAAATATAGGGAAAAAACGTATGCTTTTTTTGTGCAAAAAACGCTGCAGACAAAAACTCAAGTGTGAAACCAGCGACACTTTTTATAGCAAAAAAGTTTTTGCGTCTCCACATTTTGAGACCTAGAATTTTTCCACATTTTGGTCTACAGAGTCATGTGAGGTCTTGTTTTTTGCGGGACGAGTTGACGTTTTTATTGGTAACATTTTCGGACACGTGACCGTTTTTGATCACTTTTTATTCTGATTTTTGTGAGGCAAAAACCTGCTATTCATGAATTTCTTTTGGGAGAGGCGTTTATACCGTTCCGCGTTTGGTAAAATTGATAAAGCAGTTTTATTTGACGGGTCAGTACGATTACAGCGATATCTCATTTATATCTTTTTTTATGTTTTGGCGCTTTTATACGATAAAAACTATTTTATAGAAAAAATAATTATTTTGGTATCGCTTTATTCTCAGGACTATAACTTTTTTATTTTTTTGCTGATGATGCTGTGTGGCGGCTTGTTTTTTGCGGGACAAGATGACGTTTTCAGCGGTACCATGGATATTTATATCAGTCTTTTTGATCGCGTGTTATTCCACTTTTTGTTCGGCGGTATGGTAATAAAGCGTTGTTTTTTGCCTCGTTTTTTTTTTTTCTTACGGTGTTTACTGAAGGGGTTAACTAGTGGGACAGTTTTATAGGTTGGGTCGTTACGGACGCGGCGATACTAAATATGTGTACATTTATTGTTTTGTTTTTTTTATTTAGATAAAGAAATGTATTTATGGGAATAATATATATATTTTTTTTTATTATTTAATTAGGAATTTTTTTTTTTTTTTTTTTACACATGTGGAAAAATTTTTTTTTAACTTTTTTACTTTGTCCCAGGGGGGGACATCACAGATCGATGATCTGATAGTGTGCACAGCACTATCAGATCACCGATCTCACTTACATCGGTACAGGCTTACCAGCGTCTGCTCTGAGCAGACACTCGGTAAGCCACCTCCTTCCCTGCAGGACCCGGATGCCGCGGCCATCTTGGATCCGGGACCTGCAGCCAGGAAGGAGGTAGGAGACCCTCGCAGCAATGCGATCACATCGCGTTGCTCCGGGGGTCTCAGGGAAGCACGCAGGGAGCCCCCTCCCTGCGCGATGCTTCCCTATACCGCCGGTACACTGCGATCATGTTTGATCGCGGTGTGCCGGGGGTTAATGTGCCGGGGGCGGTCCGTGACCGCTCCTGGCACATAGTGCCGGATGTCAGCTGCGATATGCAGCTGACACCCGGCCGCGATCAGCTGCGCTCCCCCCGTGAGCGCCGCTGATCGGTCATGACGTACTATCCCGTCGGTGGTCATACGGGCCCACCCCACCTCGACGGGATAGTACGTCAGATGTCAGGAAGGGGCTAAAGTCTCTTCAAACATGGATAAGTCCCTAAAAAAATAAATTTAGCAAATTTCCTTGAAAAAATGAAAAATTGCTGCTACATTTTTAAACCTCCTAAAATGCTAACAAAGTAAAATAACATTTTACAAATGATGCTGATGTAAAGCCAACATGTGGGAAATGTTATTTATTAATGGTTTGCTGTGGTATGACCATCTGAATTAAAGGGATAATCATTCAAATTTTGAAAATTGCTAATTTTTTAACATTTTTCTCAAATTTTTGATATTTTTTATAAATTAACACAAAACATATTGACCTAAATTTTCCATTATCATAAAGTATAATGTGTCACGAAAAAACAGTCTCAAAATCACTGGGATTTGTTGAAGCGTAGCAGAGTTATTACCACATAAAGTGACACTGGTCAGATTTCAAAAATTTGGCTCCGTCACTAAGGGGTTAAAGAGTTGCCAAACTTGAAAAGGTTTTTTTTTTCATTTTTTATTAATTTCCGTAAGTGGAGAAAAAGCAAAAAAATCAGAAATATATACCGTATATATTGGTTTATGTTGCCATTTTCTGAGACCGGGGACATTTTCATTTTTCAGTTGATGGAGCTTTGTGAGGGTTTGTTTTATGGTGTGGCAAGTTTTAGCGATACCATTTTGGGGTACATAGTAGATACAAAAATTCTTATTTAATTTGTGGTGCAGGAAAACCTGCAATTCTAACATTTTGCTTATTCTCATTATGCCATTTATATTTCGACAAACGAGACTTTTACGGCCATGGAAATGATATATATATTATTATTTGTTATTTTTTTTTATTTCTTTACTTTTACAGATGATAATGATGGGTGATTTGAATCTTTATATAGATTTTCAAAAACATTGTTAGACCCCCCTTAGGGTACTTGAATCTGCAATGCAAATATCTTATATTATATACTGCAATATTACCGTATGTTACTGTAGTACATAGGAAAAATAACGGTCTCCTATGAACGCCATAGAAAAACTGCTCTGACGATCAAAGGGGCCTTCAGTAGGCCCACAGCAATCCAGGCAGTGTGCCAAGCAATTGCGCCACGTGAGGGGGCCATGTGCATGTGGTAGATCCTGCTGTCAGAGAATGACAGCATATTTAAAGGGTCAACAGCAATGGATGGAGATCATCTCCTCTCGCTGCCATTGGAGGCTGTGTAACAGTTACTGAGTTTTCATCAAAGACAGGGAGCCGTCATATGACGTACCAGTATATCATATGTCAGGAAGTGGTTGAAGGGGTTGTCGCCAACCGATCATCTCCAGTCGAGATCACAAGCAGTGTAAAGAACAGAACCCCACAGCTTTGTAAGCGGCTTACTGGCTGCTGCCAGGTACAGGAGATCAACAACTATTCTCTTCAGTAGGCGCTGATCTGCATGATCTGCAGTACCAAGAAGCAGCCACTAACAAGCTTATAAAGCTGTGATGGAAAGATTTGGCCACTAAAGGGCTTCGCCCAAGGGCTACAATAAATACAGCTGCATAAAAAAAATTATGTTAGCGAAGCAAAAATCCGTACACATTTGCGTTCTTTTTATTGTGTAACTATTACAAGACAAAGTAAAATATATCATCTCTTATTTTGCCCATCAATCACCAGTTCTTAGATGTCAAAGCTCAGCTAGTATTTTAGCATTAAAATGGTCATCACATACAGAAAAATACATATTGGCAAAAGCTAGAAAGGAGACTACCGGTAGTTGCATTATGTATCCCTTCCTCATAATGGAAAAAAAAATCTTTGGAAATGCAGCATGGGATTTTGCCTGCGCCAGCCTGGTGCAAGGTTCACTGAGCAAAAGTAATTATCCGCAACATATTTTTGAGATTTCAGAATTCTATTTGTTTCCATTCCCACACCTTTTAGTTGGCAGCGTCCAGCTCCCACAAATGAACATTCACAAAACAGGAAAAAATGTATGCATCAATACCAACAAAGAAAACCTTTTCTGAAGAGACACTGTCCATACTATTTAAACAAAATGGCTTTAAATAAAAAAAAAAAAAAGACAGAAATTGAAGACTAACAGCACAGGGATTCTAAAATCACTTGAGAAGAGATATCACAAAGAAAGACTGCAGTCATAAATCATAACGAGATTGTTTGACACCCTTCTCTGGGCAGCATCTTCAAAATGAGAATCCAGGACATCCTGTGGGCACCATGGGAAATAGACTGTTTTAGCTCTTGTGTTGATCACAAATAACTCAATACTGAATATATTTATGTTGATCAGCCAAAACAGTCAACACCACAAACAAGTAGACTCAATATCACTGCTTACTGCATGCTAAAGGAATCCGCCAAGGATTGGAATATAAAAGCCAGCAAGTGAACAGTCAGTGCTGAAATGTATGTGTTAAAAGCACGAAAAATGGCCAAGTGTCAAGCAATAATGGACAAAATTATATGGCTAAATGACATGGTTACAGTATTTCCAAAATAGTGACTCTTGTGGTGTGTTAGTGGCATGCAGTGATTAGTATCCAACAGAAGTGTTCACAGGAAGGACAACAAGTGATTATGCGGCAAAAGAGTTCATAAGTTTATCTACAGGTGATTCTCAAAAAATTACAATGTCATCAAAAAGTTAATTTATTTCAGTTCTCATATATTATAGTCATTACAGAGTGATCTATGTCAAGTGTTTATTTCTGTTATTGTTGATGAATATGGCTTACAGCCAGTGAAACCCCAAAAGTCGTTATCTCAGTAAATGAGAACAATTAGAAAAAACACACCTGCAAAGGCTTCCTAAAGGTTTAAAAAGGTCCCTTAGTCTGTTTCAGTATGCTCCACAATCATGGGGAAGACTGCTGACTTGACAGTTGTCCAGAAGGCAGTCAATGACACACTCCATAAGGAGAGTAAGCTACAAAAGCTCATTGCTAAAGAAGCTAGCTGCTCACAGAGTGATGTATCCACGCATAATAATGGAAAGTTGAGAGGAAGGAAAAAGTGTGGTAGAAAAGGTGAACAAGCAACAACCAGGATAACCACAGCCTTGAAAGGATTGTTAAGAAAAGGCCATTCACAAATTTGAGAGGAGATTCACAAGGAGTGGACTGCTGCTGGAGTCATTGCCTCAAGAGCCACCACACACAGACGTATCCAGGACATGGGCTACAAGTGTTGCATTCGTTGTATCAAGCCACTTATGATCAATAGACAACGCCAGAAGTGTCTTACCTGGGCCAAGGAGAAAAAGAACTGGACTGTTGCTCAGTGGCCCAAGGTGTTGCTTTCAGATGAAAGTAAATTTTGCATTTAATTTGGAAATCAAGGTCCCAGAGTCTGGAGGAAGAGTGGAGAGGCACACAATCCAAGCTACTTGAGGTCTTGTGTGAAGTTTCCACAATCAGTGATGGTTTGGGGAGCTATGTCATCTCCTGGTGTAGGTCCACTATGTTTTATCAAGATCAAAGTCAGCACAGCCATCTACCACAAAAGTTCAGAGAACGTCATGCTTCCCTCCGCTAACAAGCTTTTTGGAGATGGAAATATAATTCTCCACCAGGACTTGGCACCTGTTCACACCACCAAAAGTACCAATACCTGGTTTAAAAACAATAGTATCACTGTGCTTGATTGGCCAGCGAACTCACGTGACCTTAACCCCTTAGACTAATCTATGGGGTATTGTCAAGAAGAAGAAGAGAGATACCAGACCCAACAATGCAGACGAGCTGAAGGCTGCTATCAAAGCAACCTGGGCTTCCATAACACCTCGGCAGTGCCACAGGATCATCGCCTCCATGCCACGCCGCATCAATGCAGTAATTGATGTAAAAGGAGCCACGATCAAGTATTGAGTGCATTTACTGAACATACATTTCAGTAGGCCAACATTTTGGATTTTAAAATTAATTTTTCAAGCTGGTGTTATAAAGTATTCTAATTTACTGAGATAATGACTTTTGGGTTTTCATTGGCTGTAAGCCATAATCAGCAACATTACCAGAAATAAACACGTGAAATAGATCACTCTGTTTGCAATTACTCTAGATATGAGTTTCACTTTTTGTATTGAAGAATTGAAATAAATTAACTTTTTGATGATCTAACTTTGTGAGAAGCACCTGTAGTGTATAGGGAGTGAAAATCATGCAGTCCAACTCCACAGAAGAGACCCAACCTTCTCTAGACAGTAGTCTCCATGACAGAGAGAAGATGATTAGTACAATGATCAGGTGTGACCATCCATGCATCCATGAATAGAGTACTGTGCAACCACATCTGGCTCCCTCATATATCAAGACACAGGGTTCCTTGATCCTAGCACTCTAGAAAGACATTTTGAGTTGGAGTGGTGGTTGCCTAAGCATGCAGCTCTCATTATTCTATTTTAAGGAAATGATTAACTGTAGCCACCTACCACAACTTCCAAAGACTTTAATGGATAGAGTTGCAGAGGGTCTCCTCTGCAGTACTGATTGGGGGAGTATAGCACCCTCATTCTTGTTACATACGGGAGTCCTTTAGTGGAACCTGCATGTCTTACATGGCATATACTTGTGATATGCCATAAACCTCTCAAAAGGGAATTCCCTTTAAAAGTTTATTGTGGCCCTTGAAAATCAAATAAAACAATCCATGTGGCCCTCGGACCAGAAAAAGGTTGTGCACCACTGCTTGAAAAGAACAGAGGCTATACTACCTGAACATGGCACAATAACAAAGCGATCATCGGCTGTTATCAGATCTCTGAGAAGGCGATCAAAAGGTTTTTGGCAAGATTTGGTGGCAGCAGGTACTGAAGTCTCAATTTGCACAGTAACAGCAACATTGGATCGCACTCAGACTAATGTTACTCTATGTGGTCGTGCACATGTCCGATTTTTTCCTTGGACTTAGCCGCTATTTGGATTGCACTTGGTCATGCAGATCAATGAGCCCGTGGAAAATATCAGACCGCAGTTATGACAAATCTAAAGAAATGAACTGGGATATAAATTGGTGTGCATGCAGTATTTAAGTGCACATTCACGCAGGCCACTAACCCACCCCCCCCCCCCCCCAAAAAAAAAAAAAAAAAAAAAAAAGACAGGAACGTAATAAGCAAATACCATGCAGTAAAGAAATAAAATGGTAAGGTTGTAATATTATTAGAGTTTGGACCGTCCCAATCAGCATCATCATGTTGTAGTGTGATGGATTTCGCATTTTTTGATCAAAATTATATTAACTACCTTATATACTCGAGTATAAGCCGATATTTTCAGCCCCAAAAAATGGGCTGAAAGTGCCCCTCTCGGCTTATAATCGAGTCATGGAAGGCGGGGGCGTCGGCGGGTGAGAGGGAGCAACGACAGTCACATACTCACCTGTTCCTGGCGCTCCTGACGCGGTCTCCGCATGCCCCATGGTCTCCAACGCCGGCACCTTCTTCCTCTGTTCAGTGGTCACGTGGTACCGCTCATTAAAGTAATAAATATGAACTCCACTCCCATAGGGGTGGAGCAGCATATTAATTACTGTAATGAGCGTTACCAGTGACAGCTCAATACAGGAAGAAGCTGCGGGCGCTGGAGACCATCTGTCCGGGAGAAGCTGCCAGGGACCGCGCCGGGAGCAGGTGAGTATTTCATATTCACCTGTCCCTCGTTCCAGCGTCGGCGCCGCTCCGTCTTCCACGTCCTCTGCAGTGACTGTTCAGGCTGAGGGCGCGATGACGTATTAGTGTGCGTGCCGCCCTCTACCTGAACAGTCAGTGCGGAGAGACGGGACGATGAGGAGCAGCGACGAGAGGTGAGTATGTCATCTTTTTTTTAATTGCAGCAGCATTATATGTGGCACATTGTTATATGGAGCATCTATGGGGCCATACTGAACTGTATGGAGCATTATATGGGGCATATATGTATATGGAGCATCTATGGGGCCATAATGAACTGTATGGAGCATTACATGGGGCATATTTGTATATGGGGCATCTTATGGGGCCATAATGAACTGCATGGGGCACTATAGCAGGCATATTTGTGTATGGAGCATCTTATGGGGCCATAATGAACTGTATGGAACATTATATGGAAAATATATGTATATGGAGCATCTTATGGGGCCATAATGAACTGCATGGAGCATTATATGGGGTTCATTTGTATATGGAGCATCTTATGGGGCTATAACGAACTGCATGGAGCATTATGTGTGGCACATTTGTATATGGAGCATCTTATGGGGCCATAATGAACTGCATGGAGCATTATATGGGGCACATTTGTATATGGAGCATCTTATGGGGCAATAATGAACTGCATGGAGCATTATATGTGGCACATTTGTATATGGAGCATTATATGGTGCGCATTTTAATATGGAGCATCTTATGGGGCCCATCATGAACTGTATTGAGCATTATATGGGGCTCCTGATTCAATATGGATATTCAAAAACACTTAACCTACTGATGTCTCAATTAATTTTACTTTTATTGGTATCTATTTTTATTTTTTAAATTTACCAGTAGCTGCTGCATTTCCCACCCTAGACTTATGCTCGAATCATTAAGTTTTCCCAGTTTTTTGTGGCAAAATTAGGGGGGTCGGCTTATACTCGGGTCGGCTTATGCTCAAGTATATACGGTAAGTACCCTATATTATTGTCATGCACTACTGTGGTTTATTTATTTACTGCAGGGTACTTGCTTAATATAAAATAAAATCCAGTTCACCTTGATTGAATCTTGAGGGTGTTCGTAGCCCGAGACCACCTTATCAAGGTGCGGAAAATGCAAAATGAAGACACTAGCTCCACGATCTGTGATTCTTTATTCACATAATCAATTCGGAAGACATACACAGTCAGCTATACAAATTCACATGACCCGGATCAACGCGTTTCTGGTGTCTGCGCACCCTTAATCAATTTGCATTTGCTTATTAAGCTTCTATCTTTGAACGTTCTGACAAATCGTTTGAATATTACATAAATGATTAAGATTGCAATATGCCCTTAAATGCAAGTAAGGCCAAATGATGTGTGTGCCACAAAGTGAGAAAGAGACAGCTTTCCCTATTTAGAGATCACTTAGCCTGGTGTTACACAAACACAGTAACTGTAGATAGCACCTAGATATCTGTTAATTCAACACATAAAGCAACGAAATTACAAAAAAAGGCTCATTTACTTCTCGCTCTATATACTACCACTAAATGTGCATTGCATACATTAGTATGTTATAAAAGAAAACTCAAGTCAGCAGCAACATAAACCAATGGTCAGATGCAAGGTCTGGCAGAAAATTTTTAGCTTATCAACTCATAAAACAGATTGGAGATTACAATACATTAACACCTGTCAGCTTTATGATTTTCATTCATCTACTGATCTACATAAAAAGCGCACTCGCATTGCAGCAGCCGTCCCACCAGGGCTCATGACCGAAGCAAACTTACTCATATAAGGCTAGGAGGCAGATAGCTGAGGTCAAAATGGGTCATTGGTGAGGCCAGGTATTGTGATGGAGGCAAGGTCTGGGATTCATGGTTTTGTGAAAGAAGCCTTACTCTATATTTGCAAATAACACAACTTGGTAGTGTAATATATACAGGATGTCATATACCACACAGGGTAAACTGTCCGAATAGGCCGCACGACTGTATCCACTGAGGTTGCAGAGAGTGAAATAGCGATTTTACCCAGAGCAGAATGAAGTCTGCTGGTCGCAAGCACGCTTATCAACAGGATGTGTGACCTACTGCACAGCAGAGACCCACTGGCTCCCTGCCTCACATTAAGTATACAAGCAGCAGGACTAACAGAGGCCCACAGCTGCAGGACTAAGAGGCCTGCAGCAGAAGGAAGAACAGAGGCCCGCAGCAGCAGGACAAATAGAGGCCCACAGCAGCAGGACTAAGAGGCCCAGAGCAGAAGGAAGAACAGAGACCCACAGCAGCAGGAAGAAGAGGCCCACAGCAGCAGGACAAATAGAGGCCCACAGCAGGACTAACAGAGGCTTGCAGCAGAACTGACAGAGGCCCGCAGCGGCAGGACTAAGAGGCCCGCAGCAGCAGGACTAACAGAGGCCTGCAGCAGCAGGACTAACAGAGGCCCGCAGCAGCAGGACTAACAGAGGCCCGCAGCAGAACTGCATCTGATGATTCTCTCATGCAAGAACAGGATGCTATATGTAAATGACCGTCGGCTCAAACTCAAACAGTCGTGATCAGAGTGTCATTTTACAATGATCAGATTCTCTCGAATGCGAGAATCGTTTCACAGATGCAGAGGATGCATTCTGTGAGTCCAGTGTATATCGCACTGCACTCGGATTGTGAGAGTGATCTCTTAAAGTGAGATCAATATGATTGCTTGTACCTGGCCAAATATAAACGGAGTGCGCGCTTAGAGACTAAGAATGTATCAGGTACACAGAGACTGTTACACACTCCTCTCTCAGTCAAGGTTTGTGCACAACTGAACTTTATTCTGAACAAAGGAAGATACTAAAAACACGGAATAGGGGAGGTCGCACAACTTCTGAATAGTTAGTGTCACTCTGATTGGTTCATTCTAAGCTTCATTTCCAAATACGGTGTATTCCAGTGCCTTCACTCCTGCATTCCAAAGATTCCTTCCAGGACCGTTTCAAGGATCTTCAAGACAGTTTCAAAGACACAATCGCCATCTTGCTACACCATATCTGAACTGACTTATATAAGGTTTAATAATTGATTTCATTAGACATTTTCTCCTTCACAGGATGACGACAGAGCGCAGTCTGATGTTTTGCATGCACCCAGAGATGCGCTGTCTGATATACGCTGCCAATTGCAGCATGCAGAAATATCTGTTCTTATATCAAATTGGCATGAGAAAATAAATGATAGGTGGCCTTGCTCCATACTATAACATTGGAGTGAGTGCTATCCAATGGCTACTCGCCAGTGTGAGGGAGCTCTTAGAATAAGGCTAGGTTCAGATTGCGTTAGTGCAATCCGTTTAGCGCGAGCGCTAGCGGATTGCGCTAACGCAATGTCTTTTTCGGGGCCGCGTTCAGGGGTCGCGTTAACGTCCCCGCTCTCGCAGATCCCCGATCTGCGAGAGCGGGGAACGGACCTCTGGCGCGCCGCGGACGCTGCAAGCAGCGTCCGAGTCGCGCTACAAAAGACCGGCACATCGCTAGCGCGTGCCGAAAATGACACGCGCTAGCAATGTGCTCTAACATTGCCGGCAATGGGAGCGCTAACGGACGCGGTGCACGGCGTTAATTTCGCCGTGCAACGCTGTCCGTTAGCGCTATCCCATTAACGCAATGGGAACCTAGCCTAATATATATGGGTGCCAAATTATTGGGAATATATTAGTATGCAGAATTGTTATACAACTATCTTAATAAAACGTAAATTTTCCAACTTCTATTGTTTATTTTTATCTGTTTAAGTGAGAATATTAACCAAACAATTCTAAGTGGGAAAAAAATTTCTGACATTTAAAAAAAAAAAAGGATCAGAGACCAATATAGCCACCTTACTTTTCACTAACATTCATAAGCCATGGAGTCTGTCAGTTTCTTAATCTGTTGATGATCAACTATTGGGCAGCACAAACCACAGCCTACCGGACACTGTTCAGAGGGGAGTATGCACTGTTTTCCTTCATAGTAAATCTCCCATTTAAGGGGGTCCTACAAGTTCTCAATGGGGTTTAGGTGTTATGTGTAGGGGGTCATGCCATTATTCTTTCATCTTTAAGGCCTTTACTGGCTAGTCAAGCAGTGGAATACTTCCATGCATGTGATGGAGTCTTGAGACTCTTGACCTGTATAAAAATCATGGTTTTCTAGAAAGATGCACACTTTTTTCTGTACCACTGGGTTGAAGAAAGTGGTTTCTAAAAACTAGCAGTAGGTTTGAAAGTTGATTTTGATTCCATCTTCAAACCACAAAGGTGCAAATTGCTTATCTTTAGCAATACCAGCCAACTGCAGTACTCCACCTCCACCTTGCTCGTGTCTGAGTTGAAGATTAGAAACATAAGGGTGAATGACCTTGGGGAGATCAAAACACCCAACACCGCGGAGACACCATCACGTGTTTCTCAACGCAGTGATCCAGAACACTGCCCCCATCCCTTATGGGAAATATGCAAATACATGTAGAAAAGCCACGGATCACTGCGTTGAGAAACACGTGATGGTGTCTCCGCGGTGTTGGGTGTTTTGATCTCACCGAGGTCATTCACCCTCATGTTTATAGTCTTTTCACCAGGCACTGCTCCTAATAGCCAGTTTCCTACTCCACACTGATGAGGGGCAAATACCCCGAAACAGCTGTCTGTGGATGGATACCATGTTTTGGCATAGGTGGTTTTCCTTTATTGGATGCTGCCCTTCCCGTGGTTGTTCCTTCCCGGTGAAAGACCTGGCTATTCATTGCTTGCGTTGAGAAACATGTGATGGTGTCTCCGCGGCTTTTCTACATGCATTTGCATATTTCCCATAAGGGATGGGGCAGTGTTCTGGATGACTGCGTTGAGAAACACGTGATGGTGTCTCCGCGGTCTTGGGTGTTTTGATCTCCCCGAGGTCATTCACCCTTATGTTTATAGTCTTTTCACCAGGCACTGCTCCTAATAGCCAGTTTCCTACTCCACTGATGAGGGGCAAATACCCCGAAACAGCTGTCTGTGGATGGATACTATCTTTTGGCATAGGTGGTTTTCCTTTATTGGATGCTGCCCTTCCCGTGGTTGTTCCTTCCCGGTGAAAGACCTGGCTATTCATTGCTTGCGTTGAGAAACACGTGATGGTGTCTCCGCGGCTTTTCTACATGAGTAGAAGATTAGGTCTGTGCCTGTTACTGATCCAAACATGGGCCCATCCATCTGGGTCATTCAAGAGTCACTCTCATCTCATCACTTCATAAAACCATTGAGGAATCTGTCTTCAGATATTTACTGACCAAGTCTTGACATTTCCACTTACGCGTCTTGCTCAGTGGTGGTCAGGTTTTAGCCTTCCTTACTTTGGTCAAGTCTCTGGTGCACAGAACACCTTGTACTTCTGGGCTCTCCAGGGAGGTTGCAGCTATGGTATATGACAGCACTGGATGATAATGGGTTCCTGGTCACTTCAAGTTTAGTTCTACTCAAACTGTGGCAGTTAATGTACGTCTTTTTTTCTCAACATGTTATTTGGGACCCTGTTCACCATTTGCAAAAAAAAAAAAAAAAAGAAGTGGCATAATAATCCTGCACACCTAGATAAAGGATATTGATATCCTCTAGCCACACCCTTCTCACTACACAAATACACATCACCTGATCTGCTTCATCCAATAAGCATTCAGATTTATACAGCTTGGAGTTGGAAAATCTGCATAAAAATTTTAAGATGGTCAATATACTCACTAGCCTAATTAATTGTGTACACAGTGTACATGCTTTATAACATAGGTTACAATGTTGTGTTCTTACATCACAGGTTAAATTCCATTGTGTAGGCATCATCTATTGCCTAAAAGACCTCAATCTAAAATTAAAGTCGGGAAACTCATTGCTTATTTGTAGCAGGGTGTTGGGGATAATCAGATCCTTCACCTATTCAGGAAATGTTAGAATGCAATTAATGCCAATATACTCAGGATTTTGCAGACCTCAAGAGCAGGGCTGTGGAGTCGGTAAGCCACAGTTGCGAGTCCGACTCCTGGATTTTATCAGGTTCCGACTCCGGCTCCTTCATAAATGGCCAATTCGTAACAATAAATTTACTGTTGTAAAATATTAACATTGTGCTTATTCAGTTTCTCACCATCATATAAGTATTCAGACCACTTAGAGCAAAAACTATATTTATTAGAATACAATTAGAATATAGCAAATAACTTATAAACTTTTCTAAACTCTTGTAAGTAAATATGCAATAAACACTGTTATGCAGTTAATAAGAAGAAATCTATAAATTTGTCCTCAGAAAAAAGTATTGCCTCTGTCAGATCCTCCTTCATGGATGCCCTCAAATCTGATCTAATTATTTTGAGAGCAGAGAACAACCTCTCTACACTAACTTGGGTTGGTGGCAAAGCAGTAACCACTCGGGCAACATCTCTGACAATGCCAGGATACAGAGGAATCGCTTGTTGCACTGTTATTTTTGATGAACGGTCAAATTTCTCAATTTCTTTTAGTGCACATGAAAAGTTCTGCTGAAATGTACTGGCTGTGTTCTTTGATGGGGATGACTCTTCTTCTATGCGGGAACGTTTTGCACGGTCCTTGTGATCCAAATATTTTTTGAAATTAAATTCTTCATCAGTTGATGAGGGTGAAGATGTGGCAGGACGACCAAATTCTTCTTGTTCCTCCTGACTGTTCTGCAACCGTTTCATCCTCACTGCTATTTCAAACAGAGTTCTTTTCCTTTAGTTAGCTGTTGATCATCTAGAAGAATCCGATGCATTGGGTCTACATAAACAGCTGCCAAAAGAATGTTATTTTGTAATAGTAGCTCCTCTGTTTCATTGATGTAGCAATGCCACTTGCAATTAACCCTCCTCTTTGGGACAGGTGAAACATCAGGTTCATCCACTCCTTTAAGAAAATACCTGGAGAGAAGTCCTCTGCTTGTAATTTTTTAGTCACTGTAAATGGGTGCTCTAGCAATTTTTCCAGCTCAGTCACCTGATTCCACTGACTTTCATTTAGCGTCAGTTGAGGGTTAGCCATGTCTACAAGAAAGGTTTTCAGTTCAACCTAGCGCTGAATCATTAAGTAAGTACTGCCCCATTGTGTGGCTTGATCAATAATTGCCCCTTTTCCAGCACGTCTCTTCAAAATTGAGTCAACTTTAGGGGTTCTGGCAACAGTAGCCAATTTTCTCACCTTGCCAATCAGTGCAGCAGCATGTCCTTCTTGCAGACTGTCTCTTAGGCCTCTTTCACACGTCAGAGTCTCCGGTACGTGTAGTGACAGTTTTCTCACGTACCGGAGACACTGACACACGTAGACCCATTTAAATGAATGGGTCTATGCACATGTGCGTGTTTTCACACGGACCGTATGTCCGTGCTGAAAACACGTAGACATGTCCGTTTTTTACCGGCAGCACGGACCACAATACGGACAGCACACGTGCATACGGAGAACAGTGTGCACTCTCCTCCATGTGCACGTACCGCCAGCAGGAGAGACAGCGCTACAGTAAGCGCTGTCCCCCCCGCATGTGGTGCTGAAGGCAGAATTCATCTCTTCTCCTCCAGCGTTCGTTGGAGAGAAGAGATGAAAGATCGATTTTTTTTTTTTTGAAAAATAAATTTTGCATGTGCCCCCCGCCTCCCCCCTCAGTGCGCCGCCTGGCCCCTTGCCGCAGAAATACTCACCTAGCTCCCGCGATGTCTCCTCTGTCCTATCCGCGCTGGCAGCTTCTCCTGTGTGAGCGGTCACGTGGTACCGCTCATTACAGTCAGACTGTAATGAGCGGTACCACGTGACCGCTAACACAGGAGAAGCTGCCAGCGCGGAGAGGACAGAGGAGACATCGCGGGAGCTAGGTGAGTATTTCTGCAGCAAGTAACCAGGCGGCGCACTGAGGGGGGAGGCGGGGGGCACATATAAAATTTATTTTTCAAAAAAAAAAAAAAAATATATAGATCTTTCATCTCTTCTCTCCAACGAACGCTGGGGGAGAAGAGATGAATTCTGCCTTCAGCACCACATGCGGGGGGGGCAGTGCTTACTGTAGCGCTGTCTCTTCTGCACGGTCCGTGTGGTCCTCAGGCGGCACACGGGCGGCACACGGATGCCGCACGTGTGCCACACTGATGTGCCACTTAAGCACACGGACACGGATATCTCCGGTACCGGTTTTTCCGGTACCGGAAATATCAGGACGTCTGAAAGAGGCCTTATAGCCAGCTGTAGCGTATGCACAACACAGCGCATGTGATGAAAGAACGTATTGACAGTTTCAACAAGATCATCTAAACTATCATGTTGCTGTTCATCTGAAGCAACTTCAGTTTGCTCCTCAGTTACAATACTGTGTTCCTCTATTTCAAACATTTCTGTGTCTGGTGAACCAGAATGTTCTTCTAGCTGCTGGTCACCATCATTACTCTCATTCATTAGCTTAATAGTACTTATCATATTTGAAGCCTTGTCAGTTACAACAGAAAGAACTTGCTCTTTTTTAGGTTCATAGTCTTGCAGAACCTTTTCCACCAAGACCTGGAGAAACTCACTGGTGTGATGAGCTTTGGTGTCTTTTACTGCCAATGTCTTGGTAACTATTTCATTTTTGTCACAAACAAATCGGACATTGATGGCAAAATAGTTCACTCTGTGATGTGTGCAGGTATCCATATTAAGAAACAGAAAGCGTCCCTTGAGAGGTTTTTTTAAGTTCTTCCTTTTGTTTAAAAGCTTCGATTACTAATTTTCTAATACTCTCTCTCCAGAGAAACACCAAGCTTGCGGGCCATTTCCCCATTCAGACACATAAAAGCTGGTCGTGAAAATAATGAAATAGGCATACTATCCTTTACAACTAGCTCTATGATTTGTGTTTCAAATGTATCTACTGTCATTGTCAAAGTAACTTTGTCACTGACAAAATATCTTGCAACTGATGGCTGCAAAGTTCTCTGCTCCTTTGTTTGGATGGAAGAGCTGGGCACTGGTTCATTGGTTTGGATGCAGTCTTTCTCATCCATTGCTTTCAGTACTTCTGGATGAAAGCGCTGTAAATGTCTCTTTAGATTAGAAGCTCTGGTAGGAGCATTTTTATCTTTGCCTGAATATGAACTGATCTTGGCTTCACAGCATTTGTTTTCGTCTGGATCATTTGTCATACACTGACAGACATAATGTTTTCTATTTTGAGTGATGGTGAAATGTTCAAATACAGCTGATTTAATGTTACATAGTTACATAGTTATTAAGGTTGAAGGAAGACTGTAAGTCCATCTAGTTCAACCCATAGCCTAACCTAACATGCCCTAACATGTTGATCCAGGAAAAGGCAAAAAAAAAACCCATGTGGCAAAGAGTAACTCCACCATGGGGAAAAAAATTCCTTCCCGACTCCACATACGGCAATCAGACTAGTTCCCTGGATCAACGCCTGATCAAGGAATCTAGTGTATATACCCTGTAACATTATACTTTTCCAGAAAGGTATCCAGTCCCCTCTTAAATTTAATTAATGAATCACTCATTACAACATCATATGGCAGAGAGTTCCATAGTCTCACTGCTCTTACAGTAAAGAATCTGCGTCTGTTATTATGCTTAAACCTTCTTTCCTCCAGACGTAGAGGATGCCCCCTTGTCCCTGTCTCAGGTCTATGATTAAAAAGATCATCAGAAAGGTCTTTGTACTGTCCCCTCATATATTTATGTGACGCTTCTTTGACATTCTCAGGTTTTTAATTCTGCAAACACAATCCAAATGACAATTGTTTTTCCTAAAAACAATTGTACAAAATTATTGCCAGGTCGTACAACTGATATAGTGGTCAGTAATACTGTTATTCCTCATGTACTCACAGTTAACTGATGCAAAGTTTGTTAAAAGGATAATACTTCTTACTGTCTTCCTCTTCTGAGTAGCAGCTGTGAGATGCTTGGAAGACGCACACCTCTTAAAGGGAACCTGTCACCCCCAAAATGGCTGGTGAGGTAAGCTCACCGGCATCAGGGGCTTATCTACAGCATTCTGTAATGCAGTAGATAAGCCCCCGATGTTACCTTACATAGTTACATAGTTATTAAGGTTGAAGGAAGACTTTAAGTCCATCTAGTTCAACCCATAGCCTAACATGCCCTAACATGTTGATCCAGGGGAAGGCAAAAAAACCCATGTGGCAAACAGTAAGCTCCACCATGGGGAAAAAAATTCCTTCCCGACCCCACATGCGGCAATCAGACTAGTTCCCTGGATCAACGCCTTATCAAGGAATCTAATATATATACCCTGTAACATTATACTTTTCCAGAAATGTATCCAGTCCCCTCTTAAATTTAAGTAATGAATCACTCATTACAACATCATACGGCAGAGAGTTCCATAGTCTCACTGCTCTTACAGTAAAGAATCCGTGTCTGTTATTATGCTTAAACCTTTTTTCCTCCAGACGTAGAGGATGCCCCCTTGTCCCTGTCACCGGTCTATGATTAAAAAGATCATCAGAAAGGTCCTTGTACTGTCCCCCCATATATTTATACATTAACATAAGATCACCCCTTAGCCTTCGTTTTTCCAAACTAAATGGCTCCAAGTGTAATAACCTATCTTGGTATTGCAGACCTCCCAGTCCTCTAATAACCTTGGTCGCTCTTCTCTGCACCCGCTCTAGTTCAGCTATGTCTTTCTTATACACCGGAGACCAGAACTGTGCACAGTATTCTAAGTGTGGTCGAACTAGTGACTTGTATAGAGGTAAAATTATGTTCTCCTCATGAGCATCTATGCCTCTTTTAATGCATCCCATTATTTTATTTGCCTTAGTAGCAGCTGCCTGACACTGGCCACTGAATATGAGTTTGTCATCCACCCATGCACCCAGGTCTTTTTCATTGACGGTTTTGCCCAGAATTTTAGAATTAAGCACATAGTTATACATCTTATTACTTCTACCCAAGTGCATGACCTTACATTTATCCCCATTAAAGCTCATTTGCCATTTATCAGCCCAAGCTTCTAGTTTACACAAATCATCCTGTAATATAAAATTGTCCTCCTCTGTATTGATTACCCTGCAGAGTTTAGTGTCATCTGCAAATATTGAAATTCTACTCTGAATGCCCCCTACAAGGTCATTAATAAATATGTTAAAAAGAAGAGGGCCCAATACTGACCCCTGTGGTACCCCACTACTAACAACGACCCAGTCCGAGTGTACGTCATTAATAACCACCCTTTGTTTCCTATCCCTGAGCCAGCTCTCAACCCACTTGCACATATTTTCCCCTATACCCATTATTCTCATTTTATGTATCAACCTTTTTGTGTGGCACCATATCAAAAGCTTTTGAAAAGTCCATATACACTACATCTACTGGGTTCCCTTGGTCCAGTCCGGAACTTACCTCTTCATAGAAGCTGATCAAATTAGTCTGACATGATCGGTCCCTAGTAAA
Source organism: Ranitomeya variabilis (assembly GCF_051348905.1). Taxonomy (NCBI): domain Eukaryota; kingdom Metazoa; phylum Chordata; class Amphibia; order Anura; family Dendrobatidae; genus Ranitomeya; species Ranitomeya variabilis. The sequence continues at coordinate 275,854,428 of NC_135236.1, read as the reverse complement.
CCCGTGCTGATACTGGGTCATGAGGTTATTCCTCTTCAGATACTCCAGTATAGCATCCCTTAGAAAGCCCTCCAGGATTTTACCCACAGTAGAGGTTAAGCTTACTGGCCTATAATTACAGAGTTCAGTTTTTGTCCCCTTTTTGAATATTGGCACCACATTTGCTATACGCCAGTCCTGTGGTACAGATCCTGTTATTATGGACTCTTTAAAGATTAAAAATAATGGTCTATCAATGACTGTACTTAATTCCTGCAGTACTCGGGGGTGTATCCCATCCGGGCCCGGAGATTTGTCAATTTTTGTGATTTTTAGACGCCGCCGTACTTCCTGCTGGGTTAAGCAGGTAACATTTAATTGGGAATTTTTATCACTAGTCATATTGGCTGCCATGGGATTTTCTTTTGTAAATACTGATGAAAAAAAGTCATTTAGCATATTGGCTTTTTCCTCATCCTCATCCACCATTTCACCCAGACTATTTTTAAGGGGGCCAACACTATCATTTTTTAGTTTCTTACTATTTATGTAGTTAAAGAATATTTTGGGGTTATTTTTGCTCTCTCTAGCAATGAGTCTCTCTGTCTCAATCTTTGCTGCCTTGATTTGCTTTTTACAGAATTTATTTAATTTTTTGTATTTATTTAATGCCTCCTCACTACCTACTCCCTTTAATTCTCTAAATGCTTTCTTTTTGTCACTTATTGCACCTCTTACAGCTTTATTTAGCCATATTGGTTTCCTCCTATTTCTAGCATGTTTATTCCCATACGGTATATACTGTGCACAGGTCCTATCCAGGATGCTAATAAACGTCTCCCATTTTCTTTGTGTACTTTTATGTCTCAGGATATCGTCCCAGTTAATTGCACCAAGATCCTCTCTCATCCGTTGGAAATTTGCCCTCCTGAAGTTTAGTGTCCTTGTCACCCCTCTACTACACATCTTATTAAAGGAGACATGAAAACTTATTATTTTGTGATCGCTATTCCCCAAGTGACCTGAAAGAGGAGAAAAAGACGTTAGATTATACTCACCCAGGGGCCGTCCCGGTGCGGTCTGGTCAAATGGGTGTCTCCGGTCCGCTCCGGCGCCTCCCATCTTCATTCCATGACGTCCTCTTCGGGTCTTTACGACGCGGCTCCGGCGCAGGCGTACTTTGTCTGCCCTTTTCAGGGCAGAGAAAAGTACTGCAGTGTGCAGGCGCCGGGCCTCTCTGACCTTTCCGGCGCCTGCGCACTGCAGTACTTTGCTCTGCCCTCAACAGGGCAGACAAAGTATGCCTGCCCTGGAGCCGCGTCGTAAAGACCCGAAGAGGACGTCATGGAATGAAGATGGGAGGCGCCGGAGCGGACCGGAGACACCCATCCGACCTGACCGCATCGGGACCACCCCTGGGTGAGTATAATCGAATGTCTTTTTCTCCTCTTTCAGGTAACATCGGGGGCTTATCTACAGCATTACAGAATGCTGTAGATAAGCCCCTGATGCCGGTGAGCTTACCTCACCAGCCATTTTTGGGGTGACAGGTTCCCTTTAAACATCTAGTCTAGAGGAGGAGCTTTACTACTAAGAATTTGCAACACATTTTCACATTCAGTTTCATACATTGTAAGTAGGGGGGTTGGAGCAGCATGAGGTTAACCAAGATTAAGATTAGATAAGGGCAGTGACACACAAGAAGTAAGGGTACTGTCACACAGTGGCACTTTTGTCGCTACGACGGTACGATCCGTGACGTTCCAGCGATATCCATACGATATCGCTGTGTCTGACACGCAGCAGCGATCAGGGACCCTGCTGAGAATCGTACGTCGTAGCAGATCGTTTGGAACTTTCTTTCGTCGCTGGATCTCCCGCTGTCATCGTTGGATCGGTGTGTGTGACACCGATCCAACGATGCGTTCGCTTGTAACCAGGGTAAACATTGAGTTACTAAGCACAGGGCCGCGCTTAGTAACCCGATGTTTACCCTGGTTACCATCGTAAAAGTAAAAAAAAAACTTACATACTCACATTCCGGTGTCACATCCCTCGCAGTCTGCTTCCCGACTGACTGCCGGCCGGAATGTAAGAGCAGAGCACAGCGGTGACGTCACTGCTGTGATCTGCTTTCACTTTACGGCGGCACTCAGTCAGAGCGGGAAGCAGACTGCAAGGGACCTGACGGACACCGGAATGTGAGTATGTACTGTTTGTTTTTTTTTTACTTTTACGATGGTAACCAGGGTAAACATCGGGTTACTAAGCGCGGCCCTGCGCTTAGTAACCCGATGTTTACCCTGGTTACCCGGGGCATTCGGCATCGTTGGTCCCTGGAGAGCGGTCTGTGTGACAGCTCCCCAGCGACCACACAACGACTTTCCAACGATCACGGCCAGGTCGTATCGCTGGTCGTGATCATTGGAAAGTTGCAGAGTGTGACAGTACCCTAAGAAATGTCTCTATCTCCAGCAGAACTGCTTATCACTGTTGTTCATAGTTTGATAGAACATATATATTTGAGTATCATTTATAAAATTCATATGAAAGTTCAATTATGAAATATTATTACATTTTTTTTAAAGCTGGAGTCGGAGTCGGTACATTTCTACCGACTCCGACTCCAACCAAAACTAACTCCGACTCCACAGCCCTGCTCAAGAGTACAGTCTACATTATATGATCTTCATTGACCTTGTGCAATTAATCACGAAAAAACTGCATTTCTGCCGCTGGGTTTATAATTAAAAGATGAAATACGAGGGGCTCAGAGAACAACATTAAGGGACATTACAACAGTTCACCAAAAAAATAAAACAATCTCAGAATGACAAGATACAGAGAGTTTACCAACCCTTTAACTCCATTTCCAAGAGTCAGAAGCATGAAAGAAATTAGGTGTTAGGGTCAATAAGCAGTACTGATGCCCTATAGAACTGTTTAAGGATTTATTTATAGTCTTTATTTCCTTAGTATCTACAAGTCAGAAGCAGGAGTGACTCCACATCACAGAAGAGTGAATCTTTCCATTCTAGTTTCTCTCTCTGTTTGTAGGTTCCCTGATTTTTTATTACAAATGCTGATGCAGGGCTGTGGAGTAATAAGATAAAGTTCTGACTTCTCTATTTTTAATTGACCTCAACGGTGATGTTTTATAAAAATGGACGTCATAAACCTTAAAATTAAGGATCATGAAATTTTTTGTTTTTGTGCTTTTGTTTTCTCCTCACATTCTTATAAGAGCCACAACTTTATTTTTTACATCAAGATACGTAATTAGACTTTTTTTTTTTGCTGAACAAGCTGAAGTTCTGAACTACGCCATTAATTTTGCCATACAATGTACAGTGGGGAAAACAAGTATTTGATCCCTTGCTGATTTTGTAAGTTTGCCCACTGACAAAGACATGAACAGTCTATAATTTTAAGGGGAGGTTAATTTTAACTTTGAGAGATAGAATATCAAAAATAAATTCTAGAAAATCACACTGTATAAATTACAGCTCTGGCAAAATTTAAGAGACCACCACATCAAAACCCTGTCATGGGCAGCCCAATCTCCAGACCTGAACCCCATTGAAAACCTCTGGAATGTAATCAAGAGGATGATGGATAGTCACAAGCCATCAAACAAAGAACTGCTTACATTTTTGTGCCAGAAGCAGTGTGAAAGACCGATGGAAAGCATGCCAAGACGCATGAAAGCTGTGATTAAAAATAAGGGTTATTCCACAAAATACTGATTTCTGAACTTTTCCTGAGTTAAAACATTAGCACTGTTGTTTCTAAATGATTATAAACTTGTTTTCTTTGCATTATTTGAGGTCTGAAAGAAGTTTTTTTTGTAATGTTGACCATTTCTCCTTTGTATTGCTTGGAAATTCGGAGACGTTGTCAGTAGTTTATAGAATAAATGAAAAATTTATATTTTATTCAAAAATATACCAATAAGGAGAAAAATCAGACAAACTGAACTTTTTGCAGTGGTCTCTTAACTTTTTCCAGAGCTGTATATAAATATATTTGCATTTTGCAGTGAGAAGTAAGTATTTGATCACTCTGGCAAGCAAGATTTAATACTTGGTGGCAAAACTTATGTTGGCAAGCACAGGAGTCAGACATTTTTTGTAGTTGATGATGAGTTTTGCTCACATGTTAGGAGGAATTTTGGTCCACTCCTTTTTGCAGATCATCTCTAAATCCTTAAGATTTTGAGGCTGTCGCTTGGCAACTCGGAGCTTCAACTACCTCCATAGGTTTCTATGGGATTAAGGTCTGGAGTCTGGCTAGTCCACTCCATGACTTTAATGTGCTTCGTTTTGAGCCACTCCTTTGTTGCCTTGGCTGTATGTTTTGGGTCATTGTCTTGCTGGAAGACCCAGCCACGACCCATTTTTAATGTCTTCGTGGAGGGAAGGAGGTTGTCAATCAGGCTTTTACGGTATATGGCTCCATCCATTCTCCCATTGATGCGCTGAAGTAGTCCTGTGTCCTTAGCAGAGAATACCCCCAAAACAATGTTTCAACCTCCATGCTAGACAGTGGGGACGGTGTTCTTTAGGTAAAAAGCAGCATTTCTCTTCCTCCAAATATGAAGCGTTAAGTTAATGCCAAAGACCTCAGCTTTTGTCTCATGTGAATACAGCCCCTTCTCCCAATCACTCACAGAATCATCCAGGTGTTCATTGGCAAACTTCAGACGGGCCTGCACATGTGCCTTCTTGAGCACAGGGACCTTGCGGGCACAGCAGGATTTTAAACCTTTATGGCATAATGTGTTACCAATGGTTTTCTTGTTGACTGTGGTCCCAGAGAGGATTAACAAGGTCCCTTCATGTAGTTTTAGGCTGATCTCTCACCTTCTTCGTGATCGGCGATAACCAGCGAGGTGAGATTTTGCATGGTGCCCCAGATCGATATCGATTGACAGTCATTTTGTATTTCTTCCATTTGCTTACTATTGCACCAATAGTTGTCTCCTTCTTACCTAGTGTCTTACGTATGGTTTGTAGCCCATTGGTTTTGTAGCCCATTCAAGCTTTGTGCAGGTCTATGATCTTGTCCCTGACATCTTTAGAAAGCTCTTTGGTCATGCCCATGTTGTAGAGGTTAGATTCTGACTGATTAATTGAGTCTCTGAACAGGAGTCTTTTATAAAGGGGACTATGTAAGACTTTAATGCAGGTAACGAGTTGATTAGGAGAGTATAACTAGTCTGGGGGGTCTGCAATACCAAGATAGATTAATACACTTGGGGCGATTTAGTTTGGAAAAACGAAGACTAAGGGGTGATCTTATTTTAATGTATAAATATATGAGGGGACAGTACAAAGACCTTTCTGATGATCTTTTTAATCATAGACCTGAGACAGGGACAAGGGGGCATCCTCTACGTCTGGAGGAAAGAAGGTTTAAGCATAATAACAGACGCAGATTCTTTACTGTAAGAGCAGTGAGACTATGGAACTCTCTGCCGTATGATGTTGTAATGAGTGATTAATTACTAAAATTTAAGAGGGGACTGGATGCCTTTCTTGAAAAGTATAATGTTACAGGTTATATACACTAGATTCCTTGATAGGGCGTTGATCCAGGGAACTAGTCTGACTGCCGTATGTGGAGTCGGGAAGGAATTTTTTTCCCCAATGTGGAGCTTACTCTTTGCCACATGGGTTTTTTTTTGCCTTCCTCTGGATCAACATGTTAGGGCATGTTAGGTTAGGCTATGGGTTGAACTAGATGGACTTAAAGTCTTCCTTCAACCTTAATTAATAACTATAACTATGTAGGAGCCAGAACTCATAATGGTTGGTAGGGGATCAAATGGAAATATTCTAAGTGGGATGAAATGGTGAAAAAATGCAGTTCCGCCATATTTTTGGGTTTTGTTTTAACAGAGTTCATTGTGTGGGCAAAATAACCAGGAAATCTAATTGGAATCCCTATAATTGCACACACAGACAAACTTGCATTTTTTTTAATTGATGAAAAAAATTCAGATTTTTGTTAAAGACTTTTTTGTGTGTGTGTCTCCCCTTCACAAGATTTGTAATATTTACATTTTACTATTGATGGGGATGTGTGAGGGCTTTTTATTTTTTTTAAAGGTAGGCAATGTGACCAAATACAATTCTGGCATTTATATTTTTTAATTTGTATGGTTTTTACTGTAGGGGTTAATTACTTGGAATTTTCCGATTTTGCATTTTTGTCCCCTTCTTCCAAGAGCCATAACTTTTATTTTTTCCGTCAGTATGGCCATGTGAGGGCTGTTTTTTTTTTTTTTTTTTTTTTTTTTTTTCAGTTTTGCAGGACAAGTTGTACTTTTGAACCCCATGGACTTTACTATATAATGTACTGAAAAACGTGAAAAAAATTCCAAGCGCGGTGAAATTGCAAACAAAGTGCAATTACACAATTGTTTTTTGACAAAAAAACAAAAACTAATAATATAGGGGTATACTCAGTCTATAAACCAAAAAAGACCACAACCCTTAAAAATATCTTTTAATTAACTATATTAAAAATGAAACATATAAATACCGTAATAACCAACACCAAAACTCAAGATAAGAGCAGGGTAGCAAAAAATACAGCAAAAGAGACGGCAAAAAATTTGCCAGGAAGTCCTAGTAAGGAAAAGCAGTCCTAACTATATCCCTAATTTCTTCCTAATGGACTGAACCTTCCTGGCAGTGGAGGTTGGCACCCTAGATTCGATATGGCGCCCCCACTCCGCGTCGGCTGTCCCTTCTGGCCCTAAATGGACCCTAACAACTACCCACGCCCAGATCTCAACACCATACACACAAACACAAAGACTTGGTCAGGCTAAAAAAGACTAATTGCAATAAATGTTGCACAAGATATAGTATAGCACTAGTAAACCTATTGCACTTATATCAACTTAGAGTCCCAGCCTGTTCCCTAGGCTCACCCTTTTGGATATCAGGGTGTATATATTGTGAGGGACAAAAGTAGGGAGCAAAAGAAGCCTCCAAAACACAATTTTTGAGAGAAAAAGATAAATAAAGTGCTCTTGTGCTAATAGTCTATTTGTTATCATACTACCAAAATTGGTTGCATAGCTGAGTCATCACAGCCAAGTCAGATATTTATAGCAAGCTATACGGAAACTTCACATATATATAGTTCCACTAGTCTCTCATGGCCACGGTACAACACACTATCATATTACACATGTTGCCGCCAAAGAGAACCACAAGCATGCTAATAGACCCGTAATCAGTTACTTATCTGGATAATATGACATGATTTGTTCAATATCTCCGTCCCAAACGTTTTTTGCCGTCTTTTTGCTGTATTTTTTGCTACCCCGCTCTTATCTTGGGTTTTGGTGTTGGTTATTATTTATATGTTTCGTTTTTAATATGGTTAATTAAAAGATATTTTTAAAGGTTGTGTTCTTTTTTGGTTTATAGACAATTGGTTTTTTTGCCTTTTTTTTTTACACCAATGTTCACTAAAGTAGACTAAAACTGACCTGCCATTATGATTCCCCTGTCATTACAAGTTTGCAGATACTGAACATGTATAGGTTCTATTTTATTTACATGGTGAAAAAAAAAAACTAAAGTTTGTATAAAAAAAAATGAAACCATGTGCCGTGACCCGAAGTGTCTCAATTTTTCGAGGTCTGGGGCTGGGTGAGGGCTGGCGCTGATCTGACGTTTTTATTGATACCATTTTGAGCTGGATACAAACGCCATTCTAAAATATCTATAAAGATGATGTAAAATAGTAGCTTCAGGTTACTGACATACATAGCGTCAACATATACTGTATTCATTTTGCAGCAGTTATACTGTTTAGTACAAGTCCAAGGCCACATTCAGTATTTGGTCAGTATATTTCCTCAGCTTTTGTAAACCAAAATCGGGAGTGGAACAGTATAACAGAAACACGTCATCACTTCTGCATTTTTCCCCACCCCTGGTTTTGGCTTACAAATAAAGATGTGAAATACTGACCAAATACTGATAGTGAGAATGTGGCCTAAAGGTACCTTCACACTGAACGATATCGCTAGCGATCCGTGACGTTGCAGCGTCCTGGATAGCGATATCGTTGAGTTTGACACGCAGCAGCGATCAGGATCCTGCTGTGCCATCGTTGGTCGGAGCAGAGAGGCCAGAACTTTATTTTGTCGCTGGATCACCCGCTGACATCGCTGAATCGGCGTGTGTGACGCCGATTCAGCGATGTCTTCACTGGTAACCAGGGTAAACATCGGGTTACTAAGCGCAGGGCCGCGCTTAGTAACCCGATATTTACCCTGGTTACCATTGTATATGTAAAAAAAAAACATTACATACTCACCTTCTGATGTCCGTCAGGTCCCTGGCCGTCTGCTTCCTGCACTGACTGTGATTGCCGGCCATAAAGCACAGCACAGCGGTGACGTCACTGCTGTGCTCTGCTTTTACTTTACGGCCGGCCAGCGCTCACAGTCAGTGTGGGAAGCAGACGGCCAGGGACCTGACGGACATCAGAAGGTGAGTATGTACTGTTTTTTTTTACATTTACAATGGTAACCAGGGTAAACATCGGGTTACTAAGCGCGGCCCTGCGCTTAGTAACCCGATGTTTACCCTGGTTACCCGGGGACTTCGGCATCGTTGGTCGCTGGAGAGCGGTCTGTGTGACAGCTCTCCAGCGACCACACGGCGACGCTGCAGTGATCGGCATCGTTGTCGATATCACTGCAGCATCGCTTAATGTGACGGTACCTTAATATTGGAAACCATACTGTATCCTACAGAAGGGAGAACCTGTTTGCTCTAAATAACCCATATGCCAGTTATACATTGAGCACATGAGAAGAGCAGTATCTTGGCTCAGATTACAGCATGCCGCTTTAAACAAATTCATAAATTCCCCTTCACTGAGTGCATCTGTAATTCTCCTGCAATTACACACAGGAAAATGAATGGATAATGCATAGCTGAAAAGGGAGAATGTGTAAGCAGAACAAACTGTTACAAGTCGCCAATAATTATCACATTTCCAGTAATGAGAATGTCGCTAATCACCTGACACAAGAGGCGCTTCCTCACGGTTATCACAGTCCTGAATACAGAACTTTAAAATCTATTTCTGCTATTCGCTTCACGTGAAGCACAATCTGCAGACTGGTCATTTCATTACTTAACCCTATAAAAACCAGCCATATTGCTCTGGAGAGACAGAAGACACTTTTTGCCACTTCTCATTGCGAGAGCCATAATTCTTTAACTTTCACATTCACCTGTTTAAGATTCACTGTTTGTTGCCAAATCTTTTTTTTATAATTATTTTGGGGTACAAAGAAAAAATAAACATTTGTAATGTTAGCTAAAGCATTCTAACTTTTCTGTCCCTCACTGGTGCAACGATTGGCTTACATAGCCATGTGACATGATGTAAAGGTAGAGATTACCTAATTGACCTTGCAGGACCTTGGTTTGGCAGCCACCGAATACTGGCCTCCTACCTGCCAGAATCCTAAGCTCTGCTTCTGAATTTTAGGCCCGATGCAACATCATGTTTGCAGTATAAGGCATGCAGCACATTGCGGCGAGCCTACTAATCAGAAAAGGCCCCAGGTATGCCAGAAGGTAGGAGGCAGGGATACTGATGTGGCACCTAAAACAGGGTCCTGGAAATCAATTTGCTCACCTCTTTACTTGGGGAACTTACAAGTTATTCTATCCACCTTCCAGATTATACAAAATCCCCTTATCCACATGTTAGTAGTGTCTAACACTACTTGGATTAATACCAACCCAATGGCTACTAGCTGGACTGTTCTCCCAGCTGTCACTTGGAAGTAGAGAAACCAGAGCAGCCTTCCTTTTCTTAAGACATTTTTCAAGTCCTCCTTACTACAATAATACAACTTGTGTTCTCCTCCTAATCTACTTCTCCACCCTCCAGGCCTCCCCCACTAATTGCTTGCTCAGTGAGAAGCCTTTTCCTCTCAAGATTGTCAATCACACTCCATGTTGCATTTTGTTCCTTCAGATCACTAAAGGTACTGTCACACTAAGCGACGCTGCAGCGATACAGACAACGATGCTGATCGCTGCAGCGTCGCTGTTTGATCACTGGAGAGCTGTCACACAGACCGCTCTCCAGCGACCAACGATGCCGAGGTCCCCGGGTAACCATCGGGTTACTAAGTGCAGGGCCGCGCTTAGTAACCCGATGTTTACCCTGGTTACCAGCGTAAAATGTAAAAAAACCAAACAGTACATACTCACATTCGCGTCCCCCGGCGTCCGCTTCCTGCACTGACTGAGCGCCGGCCCTAACAGCAGAGCGGTGACGTCACCGCTGTGCTGTACTTTCACTTTCACTTTACGGCGCTCAGTGTGGGAAGCGGCGCCGGGGGACGCGAAGGTGAGTATGTAGTTTGTTTTTTCTACATTTTACACTGGTAACCAGGGTAAACATCGGGTTACTAAGCGCGGCCCTGCGCTTGGTAACCCGATGTTTACCCTGGTTACCAGTGTAAAACATCGCTGGTATCGTTGCTTTTGGTGTCAAACACGACGATACACGCCGGTCTGACGACCAAATAAAGTTCTGAACTTTGTTCAACGACCAGCGATATCACAGCAGGATCCTGATCGCTGCTGCGTGTCAAACTAAACGATATCGCTAGCCAGGACGCTGCAACGTCACTGATCGCTAGCGATATCGTTTAGTGTGACGGTACCTTAACACAAGCTTCCAGGTGGGCAAAAAGATCCTATCTGCCAGAGTGGTATTCCCCATGAAATTACGGCTCCAATGTACATACATACGGCATATTGTGCACTGAAAGAAACCTTAAATCCGGCTATCCCATTATCCACACAAAAAACAGTAAATATTAATGAAAAGTAGGAAAATATTAATTACAAGTGTAACTCCTCCTTTTAACTCCCGTTTTTTAAACTCCACTTCAGAAAGCAATCTCAGACTGATTCCATTGGTATAATGTGAGCACCCGTGAACAGCCAACTCCTCCTAATTTATCAGTCAGAGGTGCGCTGCTCTTTTTATCTATATGAAGTGTTCTTGCTTTTATGTACTTTGCTTCAGGGTCACATGAGTGACTCTACATTTACTCTTTTATTGAGCTTCCTTATTGATGTAGTACATAGGACCAAGACAAGCCACTCCATTTTAATTATAAGTTTGAAGACAGACTATAATGCTGATGTAAGGCTTAGTACACACCTGTGTTTGGCTGGTCTGAGTATGGCTGCGTACATCCTCCCTTAAGCTCCGCCTACTTCCGCATGCGTCCTGCTTACCCATCTTTAACATTGGACGGGTATGCCACAACGATCCTGTTACTGCAATCTATCAAGGTACTAGTATTTATCATTACCCGCTTACATTTTGGGGTGCCCCTTAGCATGGATCGTGCATATTTACTGTTTATATGTGTATTTGATGTCTGTGACATGCTTGTCCTTGGCGATTTCTGGATGCTGTAAACATCGATTTTTACTCTTTTAGCCCCATTTACCCCTTTTCCTATATTTGATACTAAGATTTACACTTGGTTACTTCTAATGGGCCTTATGACTGTTCTTTTTCTTGGTTATTTTTCTATCTTTAACATTGGGTACGCAGGGACATGAGTTGAATGCGGATGTGGCGTTTTGACATGCCCGCTGACCGCACGGAAAAGCAAGTTTTTGCGTTCCCAGTGCGGTCGACGGACACATCAAAACGCTGCATGCAGACGCATCCACATACAATGCATGTCCCTGCGTACCCAATGTTAAAGATAGGTATGCAGGACACATGCGGAAGTAGGCGGAGCTTAAGGGAGGATGTACGCAGCCATATGCAGACCAGCCAGAAGCAGGTGTGTAACCAGCCTGAGACAGATCTTGAGTAACATTTTTAATACCTGTAATTTAGAAGCGTATGACTTCCTATTGTATAGATAAAATTAAATTAAAAATAAAGCGACCAAAAGGTATGTCCCGTAAATTATGTAAATGGATATACATGTCTGCTCAAAATTACTTTTCTATTGAGCTGAAGTATTTCTCTCTGTACCTTAAAAATAAATCTAATGAAAAACTAAAAGGTATACTGGCTCCCGCATTCATTATCAAGTTAAGGGCTCACAGGTCCCGATCTCTATGAAATTGTGCCATTATCCAAATATCTACAGGATAACTTAGAACCAAAACTTTCAGCTCTACAGTAACCTGCAATTAACGAACATCTATCTGCATATTATAAAAATGAACAGTAAGCGAGCCGTGTGTATTCGTATCTCAGATATGAACGTGGCTCCACATAGAATTTTACCATCATATATCTTCTTAACAGATATAAATCTGCTGTATTATTATGTCTTGATACATTTCTTCTCCGCATTGCACTCGAGTCATAATTTCATAAAGATCAGCTTGCGGCACTGAACAGAGATGCTTCATATTTCAGTCAGACTTTATAAATATTTTTGCTCAGCATTTTTGACCAGAATTAGCTAATAGTGCAGCTTCTAGTAGCAGAGCTAATAAAGCCTTGTTAGTGATGGATCAGCTTCCAAAGGCACCTGGACAACATCAGTGAAGGCCTGGGTTCAATCCCCAGGTAGCTTACGTTCCATTTTTCAGTACAGAAATAGCCCTCCCGAACCTGTCTCTGCAGCAATTTTTGTACGTATTATAAAAATTCTCACTTAAGGGGTGGGAGTGAAGCTGCTGAGCTGTTGTTGTGCTCTTACGGACAGAGAAGAAGGGAAGGGAAAAAAAAATTAATTTGACATATCTTTTCTTCAGAAGTCAACAACACTCTTGGAAATATACTTAATGTTCTATTGGAGCCATTAAACATTAAAAGGCAGTCAGCTGCATTACGCTCTTTGAAATAAAGTAATAAAAAATGCAATTTATCACCCACACATTTTCTAAAAAAAAAAAAAAAAAAAAAAAATATTAGTTACTTACCGGTAACGGGATTTTATAGAGCTCATGACAGCACCACCTGAGAAAGGGTATCTGCCCACCAGAACAGGAAACCTGCTGAATAAAAAGGTGGCACCTCTCGTCTGCATCAGTTTGGGTTTCAGAGCATGCTAGGACCTCCAGACAGTTAGTAACATACCCATTACCAAACACATTCTTCTTAACACCCTTAAGAGTGCACACCACAAATTACAAAGAGGGGGATGGAATATAAGGGTGCTGTCATGGGCTCTGTAAAATCCCATTGCCGGTAAGTAACTAAGATTTTTCCCTTCTCCCATGACAGCACCACATGAGATTTAAATAGATCAAAAGCACCCAAGGTAGGGATCACAACTTGCAATACCTTCCTCCCAAAGGATAGCTCAAAAGAGGAGGACAGTTTAAGGCAATAGTGTCTATAGAAGGTGGAAGGGGAAGACTATGTGGCTGCTTTACTTACATATTTTGTCGATCGACACCTCCTCTCTCTCAGCCCAGGAGATCACCATGGCCCTGGTGGAATGGGTTTACAGGTTTTCAGGAACTGGCATATTAATAGAGGTATATGCTAAGCTAATTGTAAATATAATTTGGCCTGCACTCTAAATTTAGATCGGGGTGCTGGTGAGACAGACCGTAAGGTCCAGTATCAGTATTATTGAAATCCACCGCACTCCCTGTGTGGAATATCTTAGAAACAAAAGGATTTTTTTAAATTTGCTAATTTATTCAAGTGAAAAACAGAAAATCAAATGTGACAGATCAAATAGTAGGCAGTATAAGCGACTGAGTGATTTGACGTTTCGACCCTCCCGGGTCTTACTCTAAAGTCGCACTTAATCCAGGATTTATGAGTGGCTCTTATGGTAGTGAGGATGTTATCCCTGTAGTGTCAAGGGGCAGGTACAGTCTTTTTGATACCAAGTATGGCCTGATAGTTGATTTCTCTCTGAGTATGACCTTGCTGAGGAATAGCAGCGGTGCATCAGCGTCTTGCTGCTGTTTGCATACGTGATTCAAATAGAAAGTTGGTATGTCACTGGAGACAACCTTTCTTGCAGGTGCCAATGTATCAGCCTTAAATTGCTGGTAAGTTGTATGTGATTTAATGGATTTGCCAGTTCTGGATAAAGCCTTGTAGTGGGGTAACAGCGGCGCAACTGCGTCTTGCTGGTGGACATGTAGGCTTAGTACCCTTAGTGGATGGGGGATAGCGCTCCTGCGTCCTGTGGGAAGGCCTTCCCACAGGACGCAGGAGCGCTATCCCCCATCCACTAAGGGTACTAAGCCTACATGTCCACCAGCAAGACGCAGTTGCGCCGCTGTTACCCCACTACAAGGCTTTATCCAGAACTGGCAAATCCATTAAATCACATACAACTTACCAGCAATTTAAGGCTGATACATTGGCACCTGCAAGAAAGGTTGTCTCCAGTGACATACCAACTTTCTATTTGAATCACGTATGCAAACAGCAGCAAGACGCTGATGCACCGCTGCTATTCCTCAGCAAGGTCATACTCAGAGAGAAATCAACTATCAGGCCATACTTGGTATCAAAAAGACTGTACCTGCCCCTTGACACTACAGGGATAACATCCTCACTACCATAAGAGCCACTCATAAATCCTGGATTAAGTGCGACTTTAGAGTAAGACCCGGGAGGGTCGAAACGTCAAATCACTCAGTCGCTTATACTGCCTACTATTTGATCTGTCACATTTGATTTTCTGTTTTTCACTTGAATAAATTAGCAAATTAAAAAAAATCCTTTTGTTTCTAAGATATTCCACACAGGGAGTATGCTAAGCTAATGGCATCCCTTATTCATTTAAATATGGTTCCCCTTGTAACACCAAGTCCCTTCCTGATTCTCTGGAATGACACCAGTAAGGCCTCACTCTTCCTCCATTGTCTTGCTCTGTCCAGGTACTGCATCAAGGCCCTCCTAACGTCTATTGTGTGAAGTCTGCGTTCCTCTGCAGTCTTTGGTTTCCTACAGAAGGAGGGAAGAACTACCTCCTGAATCCTACAAAACTTTGAGGCCACTTTGGGGAGGTATGCTGAATCTGGCCTCAAAATCACTATCATCTGATACCTGCATAAATGGATGATTAATGGATAGAGCCTGTAAATCACTAACCCTGCGGGCTGATGTCAGGGCTATTAGGATCACTGTTTTTAGTGTTAGTATTTTAGCTGATACTTCATGTAGGGGCTCAAAAGGCGATCTTGTTAAGGCTTCCAGGACTAGATTTAAGTCCCACAGAGGCATTTTTGGAGCTGGCATTGGTCTTTATCTCTGGCATGCTTTAATGAACCTAGGTACCCACTAATCTGCCGCCAGGTTATAATTATATAGGGCCACTAAGGTGGTAAGGTGGATACCTGCCCCTTAAGTGTGCTGGTGACTAGTCACATCCCCATACCCCTCTGACGGAACTCTAATATAGCTCTGATTGGTATCCTACCCCCAACAGACTGCCCTGAAAAAGCTAAAAACTTAGCCCACATCCTGCTGTATCTCCTAGTTGTCACAGGCTTCCTATTCTGCATCAGCGCAGCGACTAAGGCCAGGGGGAACCAATTCTCAGCTAGCAGTGCCCTCTCAAAATCCAGGCCGTCAAATGTAGGCCTGACTTCTGAGGAAGTTACACTGGGCCCTGCCTGAGGAAACCCAGAAAATATGGGAGAACCCAGGGATCTGACAAGGACATCCTCCTCATTCCACGAGAACCATGGTCTCTTGGGCAAAAACGGAGCAATGAGGATGACATCTGCTCCTTCCTCCCAAAACTTCCTTAGAACTGCCGGGATCAACATCAACGGGGGGGGGGGGGAAAGTGTAAGCCTGCTGGAAACCCCAAGGAATCTGTAGTGCGTCTACTGCGTATGGTTTTCTCTTGAGTTTAGAGAGCAGAAGATTTTTGTCTTGTGGGAATAAAAAGGACAAGAAATAGGAAAAACCCAATGTGGCTAAACAAAGAAGGGGCAATTAACAGTAAAAAGAAAGCATTTAAATTACTAATGCAGGATGGCACCGTTGAAACTCTAACAAACTATAGGGAGAAAAATACTTTATCTAAAAAAACTAATTAAAGCTGCCAAAAAGGAAACAGAGAAGCACATTGCTAAGGAGAGTAAAACTAATCCAAAACTGTTATTCAACTATATCAATAGTAAAAGAATCAAAAGTGAAAGTGTAGGCCCCTTAAAAAATTGTGAGGAAAAAATGGTTGTAGATGATGAGGAAAAAGCTAATTGATTAAACACCTTCTTCTCCACGGTATTCACAGTGGAAAATAAAATGCTACGGTAAATTCCGAGAGACAAAGAAAACCCTATATTAAGGGTCACCAATCTAACAAAAGAAGTGGTGCGAAACAGG
Organism: Ranitomeya variabilis; assembly: GCF_051348905.1. NCBI lineage: Eukaryota > Metazoa > Chordata > Amphibia > Anura > Dendrobatidae > Ranitomeya > Ranitomeya variabilis. The sequence goes on along the minus strand of NC_135236.1, from coordinate 275,838,093 downwards.
CTAAATAAAATTCAAATAGATAAATCTTTGGGTCCGGATGGCATACACCCACGAGTACTAAGAGAACTAAGTAATGTAATACACAAACCATTATTTCTTACATTTAGGGACTCTATAGCGACGGGATCTGTTCCACAGGACTGGCGCATAACAATTGTGGTACCAATATTCAAAAAGAGCTCTAAAAGTGAACCTGTAAATTATAGGCCTGTAAGTCTAACCTATATGGTTGGTAAAATATTTGAAGGGTTTCTGAGGGATGTTATTCTGGATTATCTCAATTAGAGTAACTGTTTAACTCCATATCAGCATGGGTTCATGAGGAATCGCTCCTGTCAAACCAATCTAATCAGTTTTCATGAAGAGGTAAGCTATAGACTGGACCAAGGTGAGTCATTGGATGTGGTATATCTTGATTTCTCCAAAGCTTTCGATACCGTGCCACACAAGAAGTTGGTACACAAAATGAGAATGCTGGGTCTGGGGGAAAATATGTGTAAATAGGTAAATAACTGGCTTAGTGATAGAAAGCAGAGGGTGGTTATAAATGGTATATTCTCTAACTGGGTCGCTGTGACCAGTGGGGTACTGCAGGGGTCGGTGTTGGGACCTTTTCTCTTCAACATATTTATTAACGAAGGTAGAAGTTTTATAAAGCAAAATATCGATATTTGCAGATGATACAAAACTATGTAAAGCAGTCAATACAAGAGAAGACAGTATTGTGCTACAGATGGATCTGGATAAGTTGGAAACTTGGGCCAAAAGGTGGCAGATGCGGTTTAACAATGATAAATGTAAGGTTATACACATGGGAAGAAGGAATCAATATCACCATTACACACCGAACGGGGAAACCACTGGGTAAATCTGACATGGAGAAGGACTTGGGGATCCTAGTTAATGATAAAACTTACCTGAAGCAGCCAGTGCCAGGCAATATACTGTGCAATATACTACGTGGGCTGCGCAATATACAACGTGGGCTGCGCAATATACAACGTGGACTGTGCAATATACTATGTAAGCTGTGCAATATACAACGTGGGCTGCGCAATATACAATGTGGGCTGTGCAATGTACAATGTGGGCTGCACAATGTACTACGTGGGCTGCGCAATGTACTACGTGGGCTGCACAATGTACTAAGTGGGCTGCGCAATATACTACGTGGACTGCGCAATATACAACGTGGGCTGCGCAATATACAACGTGGGCTGCGCAATATACAACGTGAGCTGCGCAATATACTACGTGGGCTGCGCAATATACTACGTGGGCTGCGCAATATACTATGTGGGCTGCACAATATACTACGTGGGCTGCGCAATATGCTAAGTGGGCTGCGCAATGTACTGCGTGGGCTGTGCAATGTACTGCGTGGCTTTGCTATACACTACGCATACATATTCTAGAATACCCGATGCGTTAGAATCGGGCCACCATCTAGTAAATATATAAGAGGACAATACAAATATCTCTTCGAGGATCTGTTTATATACCAAGGAAGGTGACAGTCACAAGGGGGCATTCTCTGCGTCTGGAGGAGAGAAGGTTTCTCCACCAACATAGAAGAGGATTCTTACTGTTAGGGCAGTGAGAATCTGGAATTCCTTGCCTAAGGAGGTGGTGATGGCAAACTCAGTCGTGGGTATCAAGAGAGGCCTGGAGCGTAACAATATTGTATCTTACAGTTATTAGGTTCTTTAGAAGGACGTAGATCTGGGGATATATTCTGACGGAATATAGGCTGAACTGGATGGACAAATGTCTTTTTTCGGCCTTGCTAATTATGTTACTATGTCTTCCTGCTCTTTCTGTTGGCAAACAAGTCTATTTCTGGCTGCCCCCCAAAGATCCACAATCTGCTGAAAATTTGACGGATCCAGTTCCTATTCCCCCTGTTATAAGGTTGTCCGGCTGAGGAAATCTGCTTCCTCGTTTTCTTTTCCCTTTATGTGTAGGGCTGATAGTTGCAGATGATGCTCCTCCATAACCTGGAGAATTTCTCGAGCTAGCCGCAATAGGGGCCAGGATCTCGTGCCCCCCCCTGGCGATTGATGTAGGCAACTGAAGTTCTGTTGTCCAACATTATGCGAACATGGTCGCCTTCTAAATGGGGAAGAAGCTATTACTGCCAACAGATCCCTGTACTTTGAGGAAAGACCAGCTTCCACCTCTGACCAGCTTCCCTGGACTATGCGGCCTCTGACATGCGCTCCCCATCCTTCTGCGCTTGCATCTGCCAAGATCACATCCGATATCTGGTAGGACCATGGAATTCCCAGCGACAGATTCCTTGGATCCTGCCACCAGGTCATGGAGTCTACTGCTTCCTGGGAGAGAATAATATTCCCCTCTAGGCACCCAGCAAGCTTCCTTTCTCCCTCTAGGACATCGTGCTCTAAGGCTCTAGAATGACACTTGGCCCACTGTACTGCTGGAATGCAATGTCACTGGTCCTAGAAGGGACATAGCTTTCCTAAGGGACATGATCGGATTGGTCAATGCTGTTGATACTAGGGCTATAATTCTGTCTTCTCTTCTGGCAGGACACAGACCAGCCTGTTTGAGTCTAAAATAAGCCCTAAGAAGGAATGAACCTTCAGGGGCTGCAGCCTCGACTTTTCAATATTTATCATCCAACTGAGTCTTGACATAGTGGCCTGGATGTGCTTTAGTTGATAACTGCAGTTGTGTTCTGTTCTGCTGAGCACTAAAAAAATTGTCCAAATATGGCACTTTTAACACATTCTTTTCCCACAAATGTGCCTTCACCTCCAGAACTATCTTGGTGAAGATTCTCGGGGTCATGACATGGACAGACCAAAGGGCAGAGCCCTGTACTGGAAAGGTCCAAGTATGTTTGTCTAAACACTGCTATCCTCAGATACTGCTGGTCTTCCTGATGGATGGGAACATGGTAATATGCATCCTTCAAGTTTAAGACACTTATGTAGCAGCCTGGGAACAAGATCTTTACTGTTGATTTTATCAAATCCATTTTGAATGGTCTGTAGAACAGGAATTTGTTGAGGCCTTTCAGGTTGATAATTGTTCTGAAGGACTGGTCGGGCTTCCTTATCAGACACAGGGGACAATAAAACCCCCTCCTCTGCTGCTGAACAAGCATCTCCACCAGTACACTCTTTTGAAGTAAAAGAAACACTTGCGCCTCTAGGGCCTGTTGTTCCTTCTGAGATCTGGGGGATACGATCCTGAAGCTGTGCCTGGGAGTGGATGTGAACTCTAGTCTCAGCCCTGATCTTATTATACTGAGTACCCAGGCATTGGCTGAGATTTCCTCCCAGGCAGGTTGGAAGTGGCAAAACATTCCTCTTACCCGGGACAGCCCATCAATTGGAGTATTTTTGGCTCCTCGTCGAGGAACCCCCGAACATGAAACCCTTGCTCATCTGCTTTTTATCTTTCCAGTCACCCTGCTTCATGGAGGGTCTATTCCTGCTATACCTTCTCCTACAAAAGGAGCTTTTGAACTGAGGACGGGACATGTTAGGAAAGCCTTTTTTCTTATCTACTGCCTTGTTTAGTTTATCGTCCAGGGCTTGACCGAAAAGATATTTCCCCTCACACGGGATAGAGCATAGCCTAGTCTTGGACTGGGCATCTCCCGGCCAGCTTTAGAGTCATAAGGCTCTGCGGGCAGCATTAGACAGGTTTGCAGACCTGGCTGCTAATCTAACAGAATCGGCCGAGGCGTCACCAAAGGTCCGCCAGGATCTTTTCTCTTGTGGTGTTGTCTCTAAGATGGTCGCAAGCTGCTACAGCAACCTCATCATAGACCTTGCCATGCAGGTTGCCGCTATTGCCGGGTTTAATGAGCCTGCCGATGATTCCCAGGCTTGTTTTAGGAAGACTTCTGCCTTCTTATCCAAGGACTCCTTGAGAGTCCCTAGGTCCTCAAAGGACAATGTAGATCTTTTGACCGATTTTGCAACCGCAACGTCAATCTTCGGGGTCTTGTCCCATATGCCCGCCGCCTCCTCATCAAAAGGATATCTCCTTTTTGAAGAAGATGGTAGTGAACCTTTCTTTTCTGGCCTCTTCCACTCTCTACTAATAAGCATTTTGATTTTCTCATTAACTGGAAAGAAATGCCTCTTCCTCAGTTCCAGGCCGCTGAACATAATGTCCTGGACTGTTCTGGTAATCTTGGCATCAGATATGCCCATAGTGGACCTTATCGCCCTAACCAGCCTGTCAGTATCCTCCGCTGGGAGGTAGGGTCTACCCTCTGTGTCCTCATCAGATAAGGAATAGGAGGAGAAATCAGTCAGGTCCGAATCCACCCCTTAAACTCTGATTTTTCAGACCCTGACAAAAGTAGTTCTAGCTTCCCTCTTCTCTTTGCCCCATCAGATGTATTAAGGATTTCTGGACCTCTGATCTATTGATGGCCTTCAGGTACATAGCGAACCCGGGGGTTTCTTCCAAGACAGTCTGCTGTATACACCCTGAGCAGACCCTCTTACTATAAGTGCACGGTAAATCCTACTTGCACAGGGCACACTACCTATTGTTCTGCTTTGAACTACGTTTCAGGGGCCTTCCCTAGTAAAGGAATACACAGAGAAAGAGAGAGGGACCTGTTTTAATACAGTGCACTTCCACGCAGATCACTCACCATTCAGCTGATTAATCTACGGGACCAGAGACAGAGGCTGAGCTGGACCTAAAGAACATCTCCCTCTGGAGGTGGACTCGTAACCTGCCTTGCTGTTCAGGCTGGTCCTGCTGCTTGTACGACTGCCATCATTGCATCCTTGCCGATGCTGCTGGTGGCGCTGAAATGGCTCCTGTGTAGCGAAGATGGTGGTGGCTGCTGCTGTTGTGGTGGAGTCGGGTGACGCTGCTGCGGCTGCTGTAGTTCATCTATGGTCCAGATTGCTGCAGGAAATGCCACCATCTTTCTGGGCACCTCTCCTTATATATAGGATGACCCAGCCCACCCCTGGCTCCATCTCCCGAAGTTCAAAATCCGGCGCGCTGTGTGCAGGGATCCCCAGAGCCCTGTGCACGAGCAGTCCCAGACTGCCGCTGAAGTCCCTGGCACGCTACTTCATCGGGACGCGCCGGATATCATCCTGCCTCCCGCGCAGACCTGGGCGGTCTTGCTTTCTGGCGCACTCGGCCCCAGCTTTATCCAGTGTCCCCGGAACATGCGCATACCTGGAAGCCCGGCTAGATGACATTTACTTAAGAGGTCTCAGCCTGCACGGCGCTGCACCAACCTCCCGTTTGGTGTTACCTCACCTGCGAACGGCATCCCTCATTCCTTGACACCCCCCTGGGTAAGTGTACCACTTCCTTCTTCAGGTTCCCACAAGGACAGGAAACCAAATTGATGAGGAGAGGTGCCTTTATATTCAGTATGTTTCCTGTCCTAGTGGGTGGATACCCTCTCTCAGGTGGTGCTTTCATGGGAGAAGGGAAAAGATGCATTTCTCATCAAGAGGCTTTTTTCTAATATGAAATGAAAAAAATACCCAGTACAAAAACCAGATACTTCATATTCTTTCCTTTGCAGAATGACCAGAATAGTACAGTTTAGCCAGAGTCATTAAAACAAAGAAATTACATAAGACAGTATGAAAAGTTGCAAAATTGCACTGCAAATCTCCTTATGTTGGCCAGCATGCTAAACACCGGATTAACAAGTAACACTATGCACTATGCCAGGACGATAGAATGACATTGCGGTGGAACTAGTCATAAAACGTCATGCACATTAAAATTCTAGCTCCCATAACACTAGCCAATAAGACTCGAATTTTAATGTATGTGAAATAGACTGGTCATTTTATAAGGATTTAGCTGTAACGTTGGAATTTCGTTTTTCATAAGTTTGGTCTACTTGAGGCTTGGATATCAGTGCATTGTAGACTTTAGCCCCCACAGACAAAGCGGTGATCTGACTTTTGCTCGTTTAAGCCTAAAAACATTAGTGCACTTGGTATGCGAGTAACTCTCTCCAACAGTTTCTGCAGGACTCGAACTAATGGCATTCTGATATCCAGTGATCTGACTGTTAAAGCGAACCGGTCATCAGAATTTTTCAGGTTGGTGCCGTTATACTGATTAAAATAATACCTGGGTTAATGAAAGACTCCTGGTGGTTGTTGTTTTATCTATATATGTAGTTTTCAGTTAATGATATTCTCGTGCTTCGAGGCAGACTGTGGGGGTCCTTATATTGTGCTCTGTTCTTATACTCATCTGTATGGCTTCTGACAGGTCACTGATCCCTCACTGACCTGCCCCCTATTTCTCACATCTATATATATATATATAATTGTCTAAGGTGTACTTCCGTCTGTCTGTCCTCAACTTCCGTAACGGTTATTCATTCGCTGATTGGTCTCGCCAGCTGCCTATCATGGCTTCCGCGACCAATCAGCAACGGCCACAATGCGATTAGTCCCTCCCTACTCCCCTGCAGTCAGTGCCGGGCGGCAGCTCCATACTCCCCGCAGTCGCGTCTCACACAGGGTTAATGCCAGCGGTAACGGACCGCGTTATGCCGCGGGTAACTCACTCCATTACCGCCGGTATTAACCATGTGACCAAGTTTTTACTATTGACGCAGCCTATGCAGAGTCAATAGTAAAAGGATCTAATGTTAAAAATAATAATAAAAAAAAAAATACATTATATACTCACCTTCCGCCGTCTTTCCCGTTCCTCGCCACCCTCCGGTAACCGCTGTGTGCAAGCGGCAGGTTCCGGTATCAAGGCTCGTATGGCTGAAGGACCTGCCATGACGCCACGGTCACATGACCGCGACGTCATCACAGGCCCTGCGCAAGCAGGACCTGCCATGACGTCACGGTCATGTGACCGCGACGTCATCACACCCCGGGACCGGAAGCTGCCGCCTGTACCGCGCACAAGCGACAGAACTACAAGTATGGTGAGTATGTTAGAACTACAAGGGGCCCTCGGATCGGAAGGTGAGTATGTTTATTTTTTATTTTTTAACCTGTTACATACGTAGCTGGGCAATATACTACGTGGCTCTGTGCTGTATACTACATCGCTGTGCAATATACTATGTGGCTCTGTGCTGTATACTACGTCACTGGGCAATATACTACGTCACTGGGCAATATACTACGTCACTGGGCAATATACTACGTCACTGGGCAATATACTACGTCACTGGGCAATATACTATGTGGCTGGGCAATATACTACGTCACTGTGCAATATACTACGTCACTGGGCAATATACTATGATGGCTCTGTGCTGTATACTACATCGCTGTGTAATATACTACGTCACTGGGCAATATACTACGTGAATCTGTGCTGTATACTACGTCACTGGGCAATATACTACGTGGCTCTGTGCTGTATACTACGTCACTGGGCAATATACTACATGGCTGGGCAATATACTACGTGGCTCTGTGCTGTATACTACGTCGCTGTGCAATATACTACGTCACTGGGCAATATACTACGTGGCTCTGTGCTGTATACTACGTCGCTGTGCAATATACTACGTGGCTCTGTGCTGTATACTACGTCACTGGGCAATATACTACGTCACTGGGCAATATACTACGTGGCTGGGCAATATACTAAGTCGCTGGGCAATATACTACGTGGGCTGTGCAATATACTATGTGGGCATGCATATTCTAGAATACCCGATGCGTTAGAATCGAGCCACCATCTAGTAATGCATATAATAGTGTTGGCTGTCAAAAAAAAAAAAAAAATGAAACTTCATCAGCGTCATTTTGCTGCAGTCAAATTTTTTTCTCCCCCTACAAAATGAAGGTGGAAAAAAAAAATTGCCTGCAGCAAAACGGCGCGAGCACTCACACAGTAGGTAAGTAGGCCATTTTTCTGAACTTAATTTTTTTTTTTTCAAAGCCAACACTATTATATGCAGTATGGAAAACAGGAGGTAAGTGACTGAAAGAACAGTGACCTGTCATAAGCCCATGAAAATGAACATGAGAACAGAACCCCATAAAAAGACCCCCCACAGGCCGCCCTAGAGCACGAGAATCTCATTAACTGAAAACTACATATACAGATAAAACAACCACAAGAAGTCTTTAACTGAAAATAAAGATTAAACAACAACCACAAGACGGATTTCATCAATCAAGGTATCATTTTAATCTGCATAACGGCACCAATCTGACACCGTCTGTAGGTTACTGAGGGAAATCCTGCTGACAGGCTCCCTTTAAGGAAATTAATTGGCAGCAAAGTCCTTTTACTGGCATTCGTGGTCATTATTTCTGGTCCAGCAAACAATATAGGAACAAAATAACTAAAAACTCCTTTTTACTCCTTCTTGACATGCCCATTTTAAGTTTATTTTTTCCTAACCTTTGTTCAAAAGCCATAACGTATTCACTTTTCTGTTGACATAGCTATATAAGGAAACGCGTTGCAGGAAGCATTGTACTCTTAAATGGCACCATCCATTTTATCGTATTGTAGTGTACTGGAAAGCAGGGAAAAAAATTCCAAGTGCAAATAATCTGGAAATATGTTTCTCCATGTCAGTACGATTACCAATGATTCATAGTTGCTTTTTTTTATCAAAATGGTGAATAAAAATTTGGAACTTTGTAAAAAAAAACCTGCCTGTGTCGCCATTTTCCAAAGCCATGTAATGTTTTCAATTTTCAGGTGACAGCTATGTACGCTCTTGTTTTTAGCACCTCGAACGATCATTGTTATTACCACTTTTTTGGAGTGGACATGAGGTTTTTTGCACTGTTGTGGTGGCCGAAATAAGGGGAAAAAATGCAATTACGGAGTTTACTTTTTTTTTTTCTTTCTTATGTCATTTACTAATCAGGTTAATCAATTTACATTTTAATAGATCAGACTTTTTATTTCTTCATTTCTAATAGGGAAAAAAGGGGTGGGACTTTTATTTATTTTTTTTTAAACATTTAACTTTTTATTATATTATATATTTGCTACTTCCTTTAGGGGACTTGTGATTGTCTAATTGCTTGTGCTAGATACTGGAATAGCACAGCATTGCTCCACTCTTGGCTGTTAGGCCATGTGAACACGATGCAGAATTGGTGCGGATCCGCAGCGGATTTTTCTGCGCAGAAAAACTGCAGTTCCGCAATGTGATTTACAGTACAATGTAAATCAATTGGGGAACAAAACACCTGTGCTAATGGTGCGAAAAATCCGCACTGAATCCGCAGCGGATTGAAAAGAAGTGCATGTCACTTCTTTTGTGCGGAACTGCAGCGGATTTGGACCCTTCCATGTTAGAAATCCGCAGGGGTAAAATCCGCACAAATTCCGCACAAATTCCGCATCAATTCCGCAGCTTTTCCGCACAAAATCCGCAGAAAATCTGCACCTGCGGATTCTGCCAAGAGATGCGGATTTGGTGCAGAAAATTCTGCACCCCATTCCGCAACGTGTGCACATAGCCTTAGAGGCAGATGATGGCTGCTATTCAGCCAGAATCTGCCTCTGCTGGAAAAGGTACAGGCTCTGCTCCTGAGCCACGTGAAAGTTAGGGAGCCAGCATAGAACGTACCTGAACGCCATGTGTCGGTAAAGAGTTGAGGACAGATTCTTTTTCTAATCCACTCCTACTTTTGGCTTCAAAACCTGCACATGTGGATGTACCCATTTGCAGAGTGTAAGCTCTTATGGGTAGGGACATCAATATCTTTGCATTAATTATTGTATTATTGTTAAATTTGTTATGACTGTTGTATATGAATTATTGAATTTTAAAGCGCAGCGGAATATGCTGGTGCTACATAAAGATTATTATTATAGAGCATATTCACACACATGATTGTAAACTGTACATACGGTAAATATATTGTGATTTTTTTTTTTTTTACAAATTCACAGCAAATTTGGCAAACAAGGTTGTTGTATTCAGATTTGGATGCAGATTTTACAATACTGACAAGAGAAGAATCCCCAGCCAAAAAATAGCATGCTGGACATAGAAAATCCACACCTTAAATCAACACCAATTGAGCATACATTTTTTTCTCTAATTAAAGCCCATACCTTTTTAACAGTGCATGTGAATGACGATGGTATAAATTCTATTAAATTACATCATCCACTACGCTGCTATAATATGATGAAGATTTTGTGCGTCCTCCTCATGCACTTTAGCAGCTCTACTAACTTGGTGAACTGCCCATTTGGCCAATTCTCTACTTCGAGTCTTGGACAGCATTTCAGAAAAAAACAATGTAGAATATGAACACACTAAGTATAAAAGGAACTTTTCAAAGATTTCAGGTTACAATCTTGAAACAAGCCCTTAGATAAATAAACCACTTTTTTATGGTTTGCCATATAGGAATCGCAATGGATACTTTAAGGAGAAGAAAAGACAGTTTAGCATTATATAAAACCTTTGAATGCTCGGATTAGTTTAGTAGTGTTATTACCCTTAATATGCTTCATTTTGTCTACATTATAACAAAATGGCACAAACTGCCAGGAGAAGGTTCCTCATGGACAGCAGCCTTATTATTAGTTTCTGCTATGATGTGCATTTTAACATGCTCATTAAATTTTAATGCTCGCCGATTATGATTATTAACAGCTGAATGTCCTCACTGTTCTCCTATGGGAACAAGGTTCTGCAATACAGCTTCCCCTACAATTACAAACGACAGCAAATCACAAATTGTTCTTCACAATTTTGGAGAGAATTTGAGGAATCTTCAAGAGGCTTCATGCTAAACACTGAAGAAGTGAGTATGAAGATAAACAACATATGACTATAATTCCATGGTACTACATCCCAATGCACATAAAGCACTGGAAACCAATTCACTGTCAAAACATAACATACAGAGCCAAATTCCTCCAGTACTTTTTGCCAGATTTCTAGTGAATGAATGCTTCAAATGTTTGAAATTTTGACATGACTTGCAACTATAACAAATTTACTGACTTTTAGAGTTGGGTTTTTTTTTTACCCTTGTGTTAGCCAGCTCCACCAACTTTTTGAAACGTAGGAGAAGCTCAAAGTAGGAGAACCTCATCTGGGAGACAGCGTGGCCGAGATTGACATCCAAATCATTACAATTTATGCCACAAAAGTGGAGTTAATTATAACAGAAAATTACTCCAGTGTCTGACCGGAGTACAATTTTTCCCTGGCGAACAGTAAATAAAAGATTACGGCAGCCTGCTCTTAGAGCTTTACCTTCACACTATCCCTTTACACTATACAGCAATCCAGCTCTAATGAAGGACCAGGTATACGCACTGAAAAATCACATCATTAATTTTTTTTTATTTTTTATTTCCTCAAAAGTAAATCTTAGTTACCATTTTCACGTTGGAGTAACAAGTACCTTTTCATTTTTAATTGTTGGAAGTGGAACCCTTCCTCAGCATCCCCTCCTCCCAGAAGTCCCATTTATACATAACTCCAGTAAATAAAATAGGTGTCAAATTCATCATGAGGCTCGTATCTTTTAATAAGTTTGATGCATCTTACCTACGAATACATTTCATCAATACTAGTGTACAAAACGCCATCCTTGATGTTTAGGAGAACAGACTATTTGAAATAAAATTGTGTTAAACAGGACCTGTGATCACTTGAAATTTTGGCTTGTTTTTGCTCTTATTATATTCTCACAGCTGCTTTGAAGATGTCCTGGTTTTTTTTTTCCTTTTTATACACACAACACAGTTCTACAAATATGGGCTTTTTTATTTAGTGCATGCAGTATGGTAATTTTTAGTTTTTAATAAGCGACCATTGCTCACAAAACTCCTTATGGGAGTCGCTCTAGGAAGTTCTGCATAATTACCCCATGAGCAACATCCCCTTGGTAAAGATTAGAAGAATGAGCATATTGGGAACACTTACAAAAAAAAAAAACATCTCTGGAACAGTAACAAAAAATAAATTAATTAATTAATTTAAAAAATCACAGTAAAAAGTGGTATATTCAGGGAAGTAACATGAATAAAATATGAGTTAAAACTGGTGGTGAAAGGTCATTATTAAATGTAATTTATCACTCACTGGAGATGGAGCAATCTCCTTTGCAACAAGCCTAATGTCCAAGTTCATATAATAGGGTAAGATTAACAAAAAATAAAGACCGTCTTATAGAAAAATTCTGCTATACAGTCCCGGCATAGCTCATATTCATTAATGGTCTTGAAAAAAAAAATCTGTACTTGGTTGCCATGGGCAAGACAGTTTTTTTTGCTTAAAAATGCAGCATGTCAAGCAGACCTTAAAAGGGTTAGGGTACCGTCACACATTGAAATTTCCATCGCTACGACGTTACGATTCGTGACGTTCTAGCGATATCGTTACGATATCGCTGTGTCTGACACGCTACTGCGATCAGGGACCCTGCTGAGAATCGTACGTCGTAGCAGATCGTTTGGAACTTTCTTTCGTCGCTTGATCACCCGCTGACATCGCTGGATCGTTGTGTGTGACAGCGATCCAGCGATGTCTTCGCTTGTAACCAGGGTAAACATCGGGTAACTAAGCGCAGGGCCGCGCTTAGTAACCCGATGTTTACCCTGGTTACCAGCGTAAACGTAAAAAAACAAACAGTACATACTCACCCGTCGGTGTCCTTCAGGTCCCTTGCTGTCTGCTTCCTGCTCTGAGTGCCGGCCGGAAAGTGAGAGCAGATCACAGCGGTGCTGCGCTCTGCTCTCACTGTACGGCTGCACTCAGAGCAGGAAGCAGACGGCAAGGGACCTGAAGGACACCGACGGGTGAGTATGTACTGTTTGTTTTTTTACGTTTACGCTGGTAACCAGGGTAAACATCGGGTTACTAAGCGCGGCCCTGCGCTTAGTTACCCGATGTTTACCCTGGTTACCCGGGGACTTCGGCATCGCTCCAGCGCCGTGATTGCAACGTGTGACCGCAGTCTACGACGCTGGAGCGATGATTATACGACGCTGCGACGTCACGAATCGTGCCGTCGCAGCGATGAAAATTTCAATGTGTGACGGTACCCTTAGTCTCACTTATCTTTAGGAGCACACCAAACCTCTACCCCTGGGCTACCATATTTCAAGGGCAACATGCTACTGAAGATTGACCGTTACGACCAGTGGCATGATTACACCACTCTGCGCTCTCCAATACGGTAGCAGCATTGAGCGCAAGGACACTAAAGATGGCTGGATCGAGCACTCCACATATCTGGAGAGTTTACATCAGTGTTCACTGAAGCGCCGTACTGAAAAGGAAGGGCCTGTAGTAATTGTGCATGCTCTGCCAGTCTTCTAGACTCGTGACTGGCAACAAGCATTAAAGAATAAATGTAAAAATCCCTCAAGTTTCTAAAAGAGGAGTTTTAATAACATTATAAAATAAAATTGTAACGTTTCTTATTTTTACAAGCACTTTGCAATTTTAACCCTCATCAGTTCACAAGCCTGTTTTCACCTTCCTGACCAGGCCAAATTTTACAATTCTGACCATTGTCACTTTATGAGGTTATAGCTCTGGAACGCTTCAACGGATCACACGGATTCTTTTGTGACATATTGTACTTCATGATGGTGGTAAAATATGACTTGCTTTTATTTGTGAAAAAAAATGGAAATTAGGCAAAAATTTAGAAAATTTTTGTAATTTTCAAACTTTTAATTGTTATGCTCGTTCACTAAAGGTAGTTAACTAATGGGACAGTTTTATAGGTCGGGTCGTTCTGGACACGGCGTTACCAAATATACCGTATTTTCTGGTGTATAAGACGACTGGGCGTATAAGATGACCCCCAACTTTTCCATATAAAATATGGAATTTGGGATATGCCCGCTGTATAAGACGGGGGTCATCTTATACGCCCAGTCATCTTATACGGCGTGTGGTTCCCAGGGTCTGAAGGAGAGGAGACTCTCCTTCAGGCCCTGGGATCCATATTCATGTTAAAAATAAAGAATAAAAATAAAAAAGATGTATATACTCACCCCTCCGAGAAGCCTGGCTGTCACTGCTGCAAGCGTCTGCCTCCGTTCCTAAGAATTGCAGAGCATGAAGGACCCTCGATGACGTCGCAGTCCTGTGATTGGTCCGTGACCGCTCATGTGACCGGTCACCTGACCGTGACGTCATCGAAGGTCCTTCACGCTCTGCAATTCTTAGGAACGGAGGCAGACGCTTGCAGCGGTGACAGCCAGGCTTCTCGGAGGGGGGAGTATATACATATTTTTTATTTTTATTCTTTATTTTTTACATGAATATGGATCCCAGGGCCTGAAGGAGAGTCTCCTCTCCTTCAGACCCTGTGAACATCCAGGATCGCTCCCTGCACACGCCGTACCTGGCGTATAAGACGACCCCCGACTTTTGGGACAATTTTTAGGGGTTAAAAAGTCGTCTTATACGCCGGAAAATACGGTAAGTACTTTTTTTTCCCCCATAATAATATTTAATCATAGGTACTACATATACATATATATATATACCGTATGTGTGTGTGTGTGTGTCTGGGATTGGCATCTGCACCGTCACAGCTACAGCCACAAAATTTTGCACAGTCACACGTCTGGACCCCGAGAACGTCATAGGCTATGTTGTGAGGCGAAATTTTAACCCCGCGCTTTCTAATTCACCAAACAATTTTGCCCCTATCTACATAATGGGGAAAAAGTGAAAGGAAAAGTGTTGGAGGCGAATGGACAGCTGTCAGATGTGAACAAGGGGGACTTAAAGAGTGAGAGTGATGGCGCCAAAGAGTATATACCGTACAGTTGCTAAGGTGGGGCCTCGACATGGGATACTCACCACACACGAGGATATGAACACACACACAAAATGTGCCACACACTACCACGTGCTTGAACACCTATCACCCTCAGCACACATTTCACCACACATACACCAACCTCGCCACATAAAAGTCGAAACAGAAAAGTCACCGCTCAAACCTCGCCACATGCAAAACTCGCCACATGCAAAACTCACCTCATGGAAAACTCACCACACACAAAACTTGCACACGCGGAAAAATTGCCACATGCACAAAAGTTGCAACACATGCAAAAGTTGCCTCACACAAAACTTACACATACTCAAAATACACCACACATAAAACTCGCCACGCACAAAACTTGCTGCACACAACTTGCTACACTAACCTGTCACATGCAACTCGACACACAAAAAGTTGCTACATGCATGTCACCACACGCAACTCAACACACACAACGTGACACATGAAACTCGCGCTAAAACACACACAAGTCTGGTATTATCATTCAAAAATACAAATCTGATAAATAAGCAGACAAACTACAAGAGCAACAAATGTACCATATAGGAAATACGGCAGCTGTCAGTCACATGACCTGTCTATTATGTGTATGTGTGAACTAATATATACTGCCAGGGGGGAGGGCTTCCTGTTGGCTGGGGATTTATCAGGCTGCCAATTTAGCTTACAAATACTGAGGTAAAAATACTGACCAAATAACGTGTGAACGAGGTCTAATACAGGAGATGACACACACATATATACTATATGCAGGAGGAGATGACATACAGGTACATACTATATACAGGGGAGATGACACACAAGTATATAATATATACAGGAGCAGATGACACACAGGTACATACTATATACAGGAGGAGATGACACACTGGTATATACTATATACAGGGGAGATGACATACAGGTATATACTATATACAGGGGAGATGACACACAGGTATATACTATATACAGGAGCAGATGACATACAGGTATATACAGTTAGGTCCAGAAATATTTGGACAGAGACAACATTTTTCTCATTTTGGTTATAGACATTACCACAATTTAATTTTAAACAAAACAATTCAGATGCAGTTGAAGTTCAGACTTTCAGCTTTCATTTGAGGGTATCCACATTAAAATTGGATGAAGAGTTTAGGAGTTTCAGCTCCTTAACCTGTGCCACCCTGTTTTTTCAAGGGACCAAAAGTAATTGGACAATTGACTCCAAGGCTATTTCATGGACAGGTGTGGGCAATCCCTTCATTATGTCATTCTCAACTAAGCAGATAAAAGGCCTGGAGTTGATTTGAGGTGTGGTGCTTGCATTTGGAAGGTTTTCCTATGAAGTAAACATGCGGTCAAAAGTGCTCTCCATGAAGGTGAAACAAGCCATTCTTAAGCTGTGAAAACAGAGAAAAAACCCATCCGAGAAATTGCTACAATATTCGGAGTGGCAAAATGTACAGTTTGGTACATCCTGAGAAGGAAAGAAAGCACTGGTGAACTCATCAATGCAAAAAGACCTGGGCGCCCACGGAAGACAACAGTGGTAGATGATCCCAGAATAACCTCCATGGTGAAGAGAAACCCCTTCACAACAGCCAACCAAGTGAAGAAAACTCTCCAGGAGGTAGGCGCATCAATATCCAAATCTACCATAAAGAGAAGACGGCATGAAAGTAAATACAGAGGGTTCACTGCACGGTGCAAGCCACTCATAAGTGTCAAGAATAAAAAGGCTAGACTGGACTTGGCTAAAAAACATCTAAAAAAGCCAGCACAGTTCAGGAAGAACATTCTTTGGACAGATGAAACCAAGATCAACCTCTACCAGAATGATGGAAAGAGAAAAGTATGGCGAAGGCTTGGTACAGCTCATGATCCAAAGCATACCACATCATCTGTAAAACACGGTGGAGGCAGTGTGATGGCTTGGGCATGCATGGCTGCCAGTGGCACTGGGTCACTAGTGTTTATTGATGATGTGACACAGGACAGAAGCAGCCAAATGAATTCTGAGGTATTCAGAGCCATACTGTGTGCTCAGATCCAGCCAAATGCAGCAAAACTGATTGGTCGTCGTTTCATACTACAGATGGACAATGACCAAAACATGAAGCCAAAGCAACCCAGGAGTCTATTAAAGCAAAGAAGTGGAATATTCTTGAATGGCCAAGTCAGTCACCTGATCTCAACCCAATTGAGCATGCATTTCACTTGTTAAAGACTAAACTTCAGACAGAAAGGCCCACAAACAAACAGCAACTGAAAACCACCGCAGTGAAGGCCTGGCAGAGCATCAAAAAGGAGGAAACACAGCGTCTGGTGATGTCCATGAGTTCAAGACTTCAGGCAGTCATTGCCAACAAAGGGTTTTCAACCAAGTACTAGAAATAAACATTTTATTTAAAATTATTGAATCGGTCCAATTACTTTTGGTCCCTTAAAAAAACAGGGTGGCACATGTTAAGGAGCTAAAACTCCTAAACCCTTCATCCAATTTTAATGTGGATACCCTCAAATGAAAGCTGAAAGTCTGAACTTCAACTGCATCTGAATTGTTTTGTTTAAAATTAAATTGTGGTAATGTCTATAACCAAAATGAGAAAAATGTTGTCTCTGTCCAAATATTTCTGGACCTAACTGTACTATATACAGGAGATGACATACAGGTATATACTATATTTAGGAGATGACATACAGGTCTATACTATATACAGGAGGAGATGACACACGTATATACTATATACAGGAGGAAATGACATACAGGTATATACTATATAAAAAATGAGATGGCATATAGGTATACAGAGGAGGAGATGACAAACAGCAGGTATATACTATATACTGGAGATGACATACAGGTACATACTATATACAGGGGAGATGACACACAGGTATACACTATATACAGGAGCAGATGACATATATACAGGAGATGACATACGGGTATATACTATATACAGGGGAGATGACACAGGTATATACTATATACAGGAGGAGATGACATACAGGTATATACTATATACAGGAGGAGATGACACAGGTATATACTATATACAGGAGGAGATGACACACAGGTATATATTATATACAGGAGGAGATGACTTACAGGTATATACTATATACAGGAGGAGATGACATACAGGTATATACTATATACAGGAGATGACATACAGGTATATACTATATACAGGAGGAGATGACATACAGGTATATATTATATATAGCAGGAGATGACATACAGGTATATACTATATACAGAAGAGATGACATACAGGTAAATACTATATACAGGAGGAGATGACACAGGTATATACAATATACAGGAGATTACATACAGCAGGTATATACTATTTACAGGGGAGATGACATACAGGTATATACTAGATACATGAGATGACATACAGATGTATACTATATATAAGGGAGACGACAAACATGTATATACTGAGGGGAAAATGAGAGGTGTGAGGTGAAAATGAAAAGTTGTGAGTGCAAAATGAGAGGAGTGAGGGAAAATGGAGTGATTGGAAAATGACAGATGTGAGGTCGAAATGACAAGTGTTGGGGGGAATGAGAGGAGTGAGGGGGGAATGTTATGATCCGGTGACCCTGGAGCTGCATGAGACTATCTCTGGAGTAGGTGGTACCTGTACTGACCGCAATCCTAATACTGACACCGCAACTAGAAGTAGCCGTGGGATGTACCTAACCAGGCCTAGACACCTCGACACAGCCGGAGGACTAAATACCCCTAAAGATGGAAATGGGAAATCCTATCTTGCCTCAGAGCAGAGCCCCAAAGGATAGGCAGCCCCCCACAAATATTGACTGTGAGTTTAAGAGGAAATACGTACACAGGCAGAAAAAACAGAGTTTAGCAAAAGAAGCCCTTCTAGCTAGATAGAAAGGATAGGACAGAGTTCTAAGCGGTCAGTACTAAAACACTAGAAAATTCCACAGCAGAAAATACTATATACTACATCTACCTAAAGACATAGGATGTATATCTGCATCTCCAGAGAAACCAGCATGACAGAAAAATCCAAACAAGTCAAGCTGGACAAAAACACAATAGATTGCACTGCACATAAAAGCACACTGCATGTGTGCTACAGAGAACCAAAACAAGGCACTTATCTTAGCTGAAATGACAGCAGGGCAGTGGAGCCAGAGAGAGATGCAATCCCTCCAAGATACAATGGACAACTGGCAGGGATTGATGGATCCTACAAACCTAAATACCTAATAGAGCTGCAATAAGCAGAAACACCTGCCCTGGCCTATAATCCAGAGACCACTGCACTACCACTAACAACCACCGGAGGGAGCCCAAGAGCAGAATTCACAACAGTACCCCCCCCTTGAAGAGGGGTCACCGAACCCTTACCAGAGCCCCCAGGCCGATCAGGACGAGCCAGATGAAAGGCCCGAACCAAATCAGCAGCATGGACATCAGAGGCAAAAACCCAAGAATTATCCTCCTGGCCGTAACCTTTCCATTTGACAAGGTACTGAAGCCTCCGTCTCGAAAAACGAGAATCCAAAATCTTCTCAACCACATACTCCAACTCCCCATCAACCAACACAGGAGCCGGAGGATCAACAGAGGGAAGAACGGGCACCACATATTTCCGCAATAAAGATCTATGGAAAACATTATGGATAGCAAAAGATGCCGGAAGGGCCAAACGAAAAGACACCGGATTGATAATCTCAGAAATCCTATAAGGACCAATAAACCGAGGCTTAAACTTAGGGGAAGAAACCTTCACAGAAACATGACGAGAAGACAACCAGACCAAATCCCCAACCCGAAGCCGGGAACCAACACACCGACGACGATTAGCAAAATGTTGCGCCTCCTCCTGAGACAACACCAAATTGTCCACCACATGAGCCCAAATTTGCTGCAACCTGTCCAACACAGAATCCACACCAGGACAATCAGAAGGCTAAACCTGCCATGAAGAAAAACGAGGATGAAAACCAAAATTACAAAAAAAAAAGGCGAAACCAAGGTGGCCGAACTAGCCCGATTATTAAGGGCAAACTCGGCCAATGGCAAGAAAGCCACCCAATCATCCTGATGAGCAGACACGAAGCATCTCAAATAAGTTTCCAAAGTCTGGTTGGTTCGCTCGGTTTGGCCATTTGTCTGAGGATGAAATGCGGAAGAAAAAGACAAATCAATGCCCAGCCTAGCACAAAAGGCTCGCCAAAACCTAGAAACAAAATGGGAACCTCTGTCGGACACAATATTCTCCGGAATATCATGCAAACGAACCACATGCTGAAAAAACAATGGAACCAAATCAGAAGAGGAAGGCAACTTAGGCAAAGGCACCAAATGAACCATCTTAGAAAACCGGTCACAAACCACCCAGATAACTGACATCCTCTGGGAAACCGGAAGGTCTGAAATAAAATCCATAGAAATATGCGTCCAAGGCCTCTCAGGGACCGGCAAAGGCAAAAGCAACCCACTAGCGCGGGAACAACAAGGCTTAGCCCGCGCACAAGTCCCACAGGACTGCACAAAAGAACGCACATCCCGCGACAAAGAAGGCCACCAAAAAGACCTACCAACAAAATCTCTAGTACCAAAACTACCAGGATGACCAGCCAACACGGAACAATGAACCTCCGAAATCACCCTACTAGTCCATTTATCAGGAACGAACAGTTTCCCCACTGGACAGCGGTCAGGTTTGTCAGCCTGAAATTCCTGAAGGACCCGTCGTAGATCAGGGGAGATGGCAGAAAGAACCACCCCTTCCTTTAGAATGCCGACTGGTTCAAAGACCTCCGGAGAATCAGGCAAAAAGCTCCTAGAGAGGGCATCAGCTTTAATATTCTTAGAACCCGGAAGATACGAGACCACAAAATCAAAACGGGAGAAAAACAAAGACCATCGAGCCTGTCTAGGATTCAGCCGCTTGGCAGACTCGAGGTAAATCAAATTTTTATGATCGGTCAAAACCACAATGCAATGCTTGGCTCCCTCAAGCCAATGTCACCATTCCTCGAACGCCCACTTCATAGCCAACAATTCCCGATTGCCGACATCATAATTACGTTCAGCAGGCGAAAACTTTCGGGAAAAGAAGGCACATGGTTTCATCAAGGAACCATCAGAATTCCTCTGAGACAAAACGGCCCCTGCCCCAATCTCAGAAGCGTCAACCTCAACCTGAAATGGAAGAGAAACATCTGGCTGACGCAACACCGGAGCAGAAGTAAATCGGCGTTTAAGCTCCTGAAAGGCAGAGACAGCCGCAGAGGACCAATTCGTCACATCAGCGCCCTATTTCGTCAAATCGGTCAGGGGTTTAACCACACTGGAGAAGTTAGCAATGAAACGGCGATAAAAATTAGCAAAGCCCAAAAATTTCTGAAGACTCTTCACGGACGTGGGCTGAATCCAATCATGAATGGCCTGAACCTTAACCAGATCCATCTCTATAGCTGAGGGAGAAAAAATAAAGCCCAAAAAAGAAACCTTCTGCACTCCAAAAAGACACTTAGACCCCTTCACAAACAAAGCATTGTCACGAAGGATCTGAAAAACCATCCTGACCTGTTTCACATGAGACTCCCAATCATCGGAAAAAATCAAAATGTCATCCAAATATACAATCATAAATTTATCAAGATAATTCCGGAAGATATCATGCATGAAGGACTGAAAAACAGATGGAGCATTAGAGAGCCCGAAGGGCATCACAAGGTATTCAAAATGGCCCTCGGGCGTATTAAACGCAGTTTTCCATTCGTCACCCTGTTTAATACGAATAAGATTATATGCCCCTCGAAGGTCAATCTTAGTAAACCAACTAGCCCCCTTAATCCTAGCAAACAAATCAGAAAGCAAAGGCAAAGGGTATTGAAATTTGACTGTGATCTTATTCAAAAGGCGATAATCAATACAAGGTCTCAAGGAGCCATCCTTCTTGGCAACAAAAAAAAATCCCGCTCCCAATGGTGAAGACGATGGCCGAATATGCCCTTTCTCCAAAGACTCCTTAATATAACTCCGCATAGCGGTATGTTCAGGCACCGACAGGTTGAAAAGTCGGCCCTTAGGAAACTTACAACCTGGAATCAAGTCAATAGCACAATCACAGTCCCTATGCGGTGGAAGGGAACTGGACTTGGGCTCATTGAACACATCCTGAAAATCAGACAAGAACTCTGGAACTTCAGAAGGGGGGGAAGAGGAGATTGACATCAAAGGAACGTCACCATGAACTCCCTGACAACCCCAACTAGTCACAGACATAGATTTCCAATCCAACACCGGATTATGTACCTGCAACCATGGAAAACCCAGCACAATAGCATCATGCAAATTATGCAACACCAAAAAGCGACAATCCTCCCGATGGGCTGGCGCCATGCACATGGTCACCTGTGTCCAAAACTGGGGTTTATTTTTAGCCAAAGGTGTAGCATCAATGCCCCTTAAAGGAAAAGGGTTCTCCAAAGACTTCAAGGGGAAACCACAACGTCTAGCGAATTCAAAGTCCATTAAATTCAAAGCGGCGCCAGAATCTACAAACGCCATGACAGAAAATGACGACAATGAGCAGATCAATGTCACAGATAACAGAAATTTAGGTTGTACGGTACCAATGGTAACTGAACTAGCAATTCTCTTAATACGCTTAGGGCAGACCGAAATGACATGAGAAGCAACGCCACAGTAAAAACACAACCCATTCTGACGTCTGAATCCCCGTCGTTCAGCTCCAGACAGAATCCTATCGCACTGCATAGGCTCAGGTATTTGCTCTGAGGACAACGCCACAGCGCGCACAACTCTGCGCTCACGCAGGCGCCGATCAATCTGAATGGCCAGAGACATAGAATCGCTCAGACCAATAGGCGTGGGAAACCCCACCATAACATCTTTAACAGATTCAGAAAGACCCTTTCTGAAAATTGCCGCCAAAGCATCCTCATTCCATTTAGTCAGCACAGACCATTTTCTAAATTTCTGACAATACAATTCTGCCGCTTCTTGACCCTGAAACAGGGTCAACAAGGTCTTCTCAGCATGATCCACAGAATTTGGTTCATCATATAATAACCCTAGAGCCTGAAAGAAGGCTTCTACATTAAGCAAGGCAGGATTCCCAGATTCCAGGGAAAATGCCCAATCCTGAGGATCGCCACGCAGCAGGGAGATGACTATTTTAACCTGCTGAATGGGATCACCAGAAGAACGAGGTTTCAGAGCAAAAAACAGTTTACAGTTATTTTTAAAACTCAAAAATTTAGACCTGTCCCCAAAAAATAACTCAGGAGTAGGAATCTTAGGCTCTAAAACCGGAGTCTGAACAATATAATCGGAAATACCCTGTACCCTAGCAGCTAGTTGGTCTACACGAGAAGCTAATCCCTGAACATCCATGCTAGCACACAGCTCCTCAGTCACCCAGAGGAAAAGAGGGAAGGAAAGACAAAACAGACTGCAGAAAAAAAAAAAATGGCTCAGGACTTTTCTTCCCTTCTTCTGAGATGCATTTAACTCATTGTTGGCCAGTTGTACTGTTATGATCCGGTGACCCTAGAGCCGCATGAGACTATCTCTGGAGTAGGTGGTACCTGTACTGACCGCAATCCTAATACTGACACCGCAACTAGAAGTAGCCGTGGGATGTACCTAACCAGGCCTAGACACCTCGACACAGCCGGAGGACTAAATACCCCTAAAGATGGAAATGGGAAATCCTATCTTGCCTCAGAGCAGAGCCCCAAAGGATAGGCAGCCCCCCACAAATATTGACTGTGAGTTTAAGAGGAAATACGTACACAGGCAGAAAAAACAGAGTTTAGCAAAAGAGGCCCTTCTAGCTAGATAGAAAGGATAGGACAGAGTTCTAAGCGGTCAGTATTAAAACACTAGAAAATTCCACAGCAGAAAATACTATATACTACATCTAACTAAAGACATAGGATGTATATCTGCATCTCCAGAGAAACCAGCATGACAGAAAAATCCAAACAAGTCAAGCTGGACAAAAACACAATAGATTGCACTGCACATAGAAGCACACTGCATGCGTGCTACAGAGAACCAAAACAAGGCACTTATCTTAGCTGAAATGACAGCAGGGCAGTGGAGCCAGAGAGAGATGCAATCCCTCCAAGATACAATGGACAACTGGCAGGGATTGATGGATCCTACAAACCTAAATACCTAATAGAGCTGCAATAAGCAGAAACACCTGCCCTGGCCTATAATCCAGAGACCACTGCACTACCACTAACAACCACCGGAGGGAGCCCAAGAGCAGAATTCACAACAGGGGAATCAGAGGAGTGAGGGGGAAAATGAGAAGTGTGAGGGAGAAAATGAGAGATGTGAGGGAGAAAATGAGAGGCGTGACGGGAAAATAAGAGAAGTGAGGTGTTATAACTAACCACAGATATTTACTATGCCCAGGCAACGCCGGGCTCTTCAGCTAATTAATATATATATATATATATATATATATATATATATATATATATATATATATATATATATACAGTGCCTACAAGTAGTATTCAACCCCCTGCAGATTTAGCAGGTTTAATAAGATGCAAATAAGTTAGAGCCTTCAAACTTCAAACAAGAGCAGGATTTATTAACAGATGCATAAATCTTACAAACCAAAAAGTTTTGTTGCTCAGTTAAATTTTTATAAATTTTAAACATAAAAGTGTGGGTCAATTATTATTCAACCCCTAGGTTTAATATTTTGTGGAATAACCTTTGTTTGCAATTACAGCTAATAATCGTCTTTTATAAGACCTGATCAGGCCGGCACAGGTCTCTGGAGTTATCTTGGCCCACTCCTCCATGCAGATCTTCTCCAAGTTATCTAGGTTCTTTGGGTGTCTCATGTGGATTTTAATCTTGAGCTCCTTCCACAAGTTTTCAATTGGGTTAAGGTCAGGAGACTGACTAGGCCACTGCAACACCTTGATTTTTTGCCTCTTGAACCAGGCCTTGGTTTTCTTGGCTGTGTGCTTTGGGTCGTTGTCTTGTTGGAAGATGAAATGACGACCCATCTTAAGATCCTTGATGGAGGAGCGGAGGTTCTTGGCCAAAATCTCCAGGTAGGCCGTGCTATCCATCTTCCCATGGATGCGGACCAGATGGCCAGGCCCCTTGGCTGAGAAACAGCCCCACAGCATGATGCTGCCACCACCATGCTTGACTGTAGGGATGGTATTCTTGGGGTCGTATGCAGTGCCATCCAGTCTCCAAACGTCACGTGTGTGGTTGGCACCAAAGATCTCGATCTTGGTCTCATCAGACCAGAGAACCTTGAACCAGTCAGTCTCAGAGTCCTCCAAGTGATCATGAGCAAACTGTAGACGAGCCTTGACATGACGCTTTGAAAGTAAAGGTACCTTACGGGCTCATCTGGAACGGAGACCATTGCGGTGGAGTACGTTACTTATGGTATTGACTGAAACCAATGTCCCCACTGCCATGAGATCTTCCCGGAGCTCCTTCCTTGTTGTCCTTGGGTTAGCCTTGACTCTTCGGACAAGCCTGGCCTCGGCACGGGAGGAAACTTTCAAAGGCTGTCCAGGCCGTGGAAGGCTAACAGTAGTTCCATAAGCCTTCCACTTCCGGATGATGCTCCCAACAGTGGAGACAGGTAGGCCCAACTCCTTGGAAAGGGTTTTGTACCCCTTGCCAGCCTTGTGACCCTCCACGATCTTGTCTCTGATGGCCTTGGAATGCTCCTTTGTCTTTCCCATGTTGACCATGTATGAGTGCTGTTCACAAGTTTGGGGAGGGTCTTAAATAGTCAGAAAAGGCTGGAAAAAGAGATAATTAATCCAAACATGTGAAGCTCATTGTTCTTTGTGCCTGAACTACTTCTTAATACTTTAGGGGAACCAAACAGAATTCTGGTGGGTTGAGGGGTTGAATAATAAATGACCCTCTGAAAAAACTTTTCCCAATTTAAAAAAAAAATAAACAAAGAAATAACATTCTTTTTTGCTGCAGTGCATTTCACACTTCCAGGCTGATCTACAGTCCAAATGTCACAATGCCAAGTTAATTCCAAATGTGTAAACCTGCTAAATCTGCAGGGGGTTGAATACTACTTGTAGGCACTGTATATATATATAGATAGAGAGAGAGAGAGAGAGAGAGAGAGAGAGAGAGAAAAGTGGAACAGCATCCAAAGAATACCTCGAATGTCATGCAAAGCTCTCCCAACCAGCAATCCAATGGTCTTCAATTATATAATCAAAAAAGGCTTGAGAGAGGATATTACATCCGAATATTTATATATTATTTTGTGTGTTTCTTTATTTATCTTCTCACTTTGTCGCGTGCGCACAGCCCCTGTGCGTGAAAGATCACTAGGATGTATCCATACGTCAAAGGTAGGTAAGTACAAGCCCACCATGACATATGGATTTGTCCAATGTCGGGAAGGGGTTAAAGGGAAGATCCCAAGTACACGAGAGAGATAGATCTGTCAACCATCTGCAAAATTTATTTCCTCTAAAATATTGTAGCATTTCAGATAAAAACATACTTGTCTCAGATTAATGGTGCCCACGGTTAGGGCAGCATGAATCAAATGACAGGTTCCTTTTAACCATTACTGATGTTAGTACACAAACCTATTCCAAAATGAAGACTTCATTCAAATATTAAGGTACTGTAGGTTATGGTACTTTGAGTGAACACTTGGAATAGAGCATGGTTCTTCCAGGGCTTTGTAAACCCGCAGCCATAGAGTCCACAACTAATACAACCAGGCACACAAGTAAAGTAAGAAAGAATTTGAATATCATTCCAAGTAAATAAGTGTCATGAATATGTTTCTTGTTATTAAACACGCTCCAGTAAACCTTACTTGATAATCTTTTGACACTGGCACTAAGGAGAGTACAGCAGTCAGAGGCCCGTAGAATAAAACTTTCAAAGGAGAATGATTTGATGCAGATCTGAAAGGGTTTTTTTTGTCGTTTAGTAAAGGCTCCTGGCCTAGAGAAAACAGAATATATGATGTTGAATGGCTTTATTACCTTAACATATTTTTGGCAGAAGTCCTTTAAGTTTCTATACAATGCTTAATGGAAATCTGTCAGCAGGATTTAGGGCTCCAAACTTCTTTTTTTTCTGACAGATGATAAGAAATTTGAAGGCTGTATTCAAACAGCAGTAAGTATGGACCCAATACGGAAAAGGAAAGCTGGCGCCCATCACCTCCATGCCACAGGCTGCGTACATTATCATAAGCTATTTCAGGTAGCACCTGCAGCATATAACAGAGGCTAGTCCACCTTCCCACACTAGCCATGACCGTTATTACTCTGAAAGTGTCTTGTGAAGATGTGGGATGTCTACGCGGTGAATTCCTCCAAGCAAAAAAAAACATAAAAAACAACAAACAGTATTTATTGATGTACACTGATGCTTGCTGAAGGGAGACGATCCAGGGGATGTGAGCACAGTGAGGCAGCGGATGGTGCGTTTCAACATGAGTGAAGATTAGGTGAAAAATGAGCAGAATTTCGGGTTCACTCTCAAAAATGAAGAGCACCTCGATCAACTCATCCATACAAATTGACGGAGTACAACCAAGTTATGGCTCATTCAGACGACCATGCAAATCAGTCTGAGCACAAACGGCAATGCATGGACTGGCCGCAAGTCTCCCTGCCGAAGGATTACAGCTTCGTAAATTTCTATAAGGCTATCATGCCGCTGCCGGGAGCAAATGAACTTTATTCCCCCATGCAGTGTTTGGCTCCCAGTCATAGGGGTGATGTCGGCACAGTTTCGGTCACCGCTTATTGTATAGAGAGCAGCGGCAGTCACAGTGCCCCAACAATGACGGACAGCAGGCTCAGCAGTTTGTTCTAGTTTACATTAGTTATCTTCATGCTGCTAACATTGGCTATTACTAAATATTGGTTATTTCTGAAGGATTTGGTGTCTGAAAAAAAGAGGTGTTGAAACTTTGACTTACAGACGCCACAGCTATGGGTAAAAAGGTGTTCTTTTTATTTAATTTGTACTAAGAAAATGTTTACCTGTCCTAAACGCAGAGACAAATCTGGCGCTCCTCAGGGTGGTACATTTGAGAAGGCCCTGCAATATATTTTTCTAAAACACGAGTAGCTGAGGTTTCACACAGGTTATGTGCCTTTTGGAGGAACAAGGTATACATTTCAATACTTTCACAAATTAGACAGTGAGCCAGTCCTCATAAATGTTCCCCATTGCATATACAAAATAAATCCGACAATTCAAGGCTCCATAAGACATGAATATTTCATACCTACTGATTGTTTCATTGCACCTAATTTGCATGGGGCAAGACTTTAGAGGTACATAAAGCAGACCTAAATGACACATCTAGGTAAATGATATAAAATGTATTCACTGTGCTTGGCACTTCATTACAGCACAGTCGTGTCGGATGTTAAATTATCCTCAGAAGTAGATTGTGCACAAAATATTACATTAAATTGTGTTACATGTGCAATAGACATCTCCAGAACCACAAAGATGGGCACTAACCAGGTGCCAGCTCTAAAGTGTTTCTAGCCACAAGGGAGCTTAGATCATTAACTCGCTGACAGACTGAAAGACCTGCTGCCACGCGTCAAGAGGAGGTAACGGAGAAAGCAGCAGACGGGTGTTTGCCGTTATTAACTCACAGGCCCAAAAGCAGAAAGGAACAAGGAAAATAAACAAAAATGTGCCCAATTAGCAGAGAAAAGCCGCTCTTAAGCCCTTTAGCACACCGCAGGCTAGCCTCCAAGCCTAGCAGCGGCTAACACTCCACATACAAAGCATCCAGGATCAGCTAAAGAAACTAGGGATACGTGGCAATGCCATACGTATACAACCTTTCTGATCTGCGTTTAGTAGAGTTACTTACTTTGATGTCACCTTGATAGGCTACATAACAGCAGATATGACACCTGACAATGCGGGATCATCACACAATGGAGTACAAATCCCGACATCTCATTATAATGGGGATCATCATTTACGGTTTCAGTATCAGTTGTTTCATAAGGAAAAGTCCATTATCAGTTTGTGGCGTTATTTTTTTAAAATTATTTAACCCCTTCACGATGCGGCCAGTTTCTGTTTTTGTGGCTTCATTTTGTCTCCCCTTCTTCCCAGAGCTATAACTACTTTTTTTCTGTCCACATAGACATATGAGGGCTTTTTTTGTGGGACAAGTTGCAGTTTTGATACCATTAATTTTACCATACAGTGTACTGAAAAACAGAAAAAATTCAAAGTGGGGAGAAATTGTGGGAAAAAAACCATGCAAATCTGTTTTTTGGAAATTGTTTTTACGGTATAAATTTTGTGGTAAAAATCACCTCGCAATATGATTCTCCTCGTTAGTAACATTACAGCGATACCAAACATTTTACTGTTTTAATGGTGAAAATAAGCTGAGAGGCTTGGAAAAAAAGGAATGGGGGTTGTGTCACCATTTTCTAAGACCTGTACCGTTTTCATTTTTTTGGTCAATGCAGTGGAATAATGTTTTATTTTTTGTGAGTCAAGACAATGCTTTTATTGATACCATTTTGGGATAGATGTAACCTTTTTATCACTTGTTACAGCAAATTTGTGATATTGGATCAACCAGAAAAATGTGATATTGAACTTTTCTCCTTTTATGGAAGGGTTAATTATTTTTATATTTTGATATACGAGATCATTCTAAAAGCGGCTATACCACATGTGTATTTTTTTCATTATATGTATTTTTACTTTTCACTGTACTTGTTAGTCCCCTTAGGGGACATGAACCTGCAATTGTCTGATCGATTGTACTATATTGCATTGCTGCACATAGTAAAAATCACAGTCTCCATGGAAGCTTGGCAACATGCAGAGTTTCAAGGGAGCTCAGTAATGACAAGTACAGAGGTCTCCAACAGACCCCTGGATATCATAGCAAGTCCGCAGTGATAGCGACCCACGATCATGTCACGAGTGTGCCGATGAGCGCAAAGAATGACGCGCTCCCCTGATGGCAAGTTGTTAATGCCACTGTCAGAGTTAGACAGAGGTAACATACGATGGTTAGAGGCAGGTCCTGGCTGTAACACTTAGCCATTACCTGCCGGGTATGGGGCGAGCTCAGCCCCGTGAGCCCGCTCCATACACCCGCTTCCGACTTGGCGACATATATGTACGGCAGATGTTGTGAAGGAGTTAAAGGAGTTGTTCCCTTTCAGATAATGTTCAGCCCAGGTGCAATTTAAAAAAAAATAACAAACCATTCTGAGGTCACTCTTCCCAGGTCCACATGTCAGTCTCCACAAGGGTGGATAAAAATCAATGTTTTTAAAAAAAAAATCTAAAAAATCGGATTTTTTTTATTTAAATTGGATTGTTTTTATTTAAATCGGATTTTTTTTATTTAAATCAGATTTTTTTCAATAAACTGCTTTTTGAGGAAAATATTTTACCATCCAAAGGTTCTTCCATCATGAGATAAAGCGGAGTTGTTTAACTCAGTAGAATAAAGGCTGTATATGTGTAACATTCACAATGCCATGCTCTTCCAGAGGTTTCTGTAGGATTAGTGGGCAGTTTCTCTCCTATATTATCACAGACGCTCGCTTTACTTACGCAGTTCTCAAAACTGAATTTGACTCCGCAGAGGTCCCAGCCTCTTCTTCACGGCAAAAATGTTACAACATGAACAGAGTTGAGAAAAAGACCTTAATCCTATTGTTCTACAAACCTATGAATACAGAATCAACCCCTTCAGTGCCAAGTCCAAGAAGTTAGACAATATGTTTCTGATTGTTTGGAGAGGAATAGATCTGCACAACACAAGAAGAATGTGAATCTAAGTGTGAGGAGGAGGAAGGGCAAGCAGACAAGAAAATGAAAGTGAAACTTTGAGCACAATACTGCAGCATAGCCACAGACAGACAAGTCTGGATCTGTTTGTGTGTACGATCTGAGGTTTATTACATTATTTCCTTATAATGTCAGCAGGCCGTAAAAGAGACCCAGTTTGGGGATATTTTAATGAAGCTCCTTCGCCTATCGGTAAGGCAGGCATGCGTGCAAAATGCAAACGATGCAACAAAGAGATGCAAGGCCTGGTGGCGCAAATGAGGCAACATCATGAGCAGTGCGGTGATGAAGATGACCAAAGAAACACTTCTGAACAGGCAGGATCTTCAGGTTGGTAAACATTTTTATTGAATCCTATTTCTAAAGACTGAACTGGCATGTGTGAGAAAAATTATATTTCTTATTATTACTGGATGTTACTGTCATTTGGTACAGGTATGAAGAAAAACAAATATTCCTTTTGGGGCAGGGGCAGTGATGTGTTGTGTACAATAAGCAGAAATTGTATAAACAATAAAACAACAGCATTGACTTTTTTTGTTTAGGGGAATTCATGGATTCTGGAAACTATCCACCTCCAAGATCACCATCATCCTGTTCTACAGTTTCAGAGTTATCCATCCAGGATAGTGCTTCATTAGCAGCAGCATCATCATCAGACACCCACAGCCACATATCACCATCACCCAAAAGGAAGAAAAAACCTTTACCTCCTGGAACCACCATAGATAGGTTTGTGATAAGAACTAGCAGATTAGAAAAAGAGTTGATTGATGAAAAAATTGCCCAGTTTATTTATGAAACGAACTCTTCTTTCCGTCTGACTGAGAACCCACATTTCATTAATATGGTTCAGTCACTGAGACCAGGATACAGTCCACCCAGCAGAGCTGATGTTGCAGGGAAACTGCTGGATCAAGTGTATGACAGAGAAATGGAGCAATGTGCAACAGCTCTGGAGGGTAAAATTGTTAACCTAAGTATTGAGTTGTATTAAGTATGTGCTTGTATAACAACAGAAGGTAAAGTCTTCCTTGCACAAACAACTGATACGTCAGGAAATGCACACACAGCAGAATACTTACAAGAAGTGGCAGTAAAAGCTATAACGACATGTGAACAAAAATTCAAATGTCTAGTACGCAGTTTGGTCACTGACAATGCTGCAAACGTATCCAAGATGAGAAGAGATTTAGAAGAGCAGGGAGGGAATACAAAGCTGCTAATAACATATGGTTGCAGTGCTCATTTGCTGCACCTCTTAGCCAAAGACTTAAGTGTTCCAGAAATAAAGGCTAATGTTGTTGAAATTGCTAAATACTTCCGTAATAATCATTTTGCTGCAGCAGCTCTGAAAAGGATGGGTGGAACCAAGCTAACGCTCCCACAAGATGTTAGATGGAACTCTGTGGTGGACTGTTTTGAGCAGTATATAAAAAACTGGCCTATTCTGATGACACTTTGTGAAGAAAATCGAGATAAAATAGATGGCACTGTCACGGCCAAAATCCTCAACATTGGGCTTAAGAGAAATGTTGAACATATGCTGAGCTTCCTGAAACCCATCTCTCAAGCTTTAAACAAAATACAGAAAAATAGCTGTTTTATTGCGGATGCTCTTGAAATTTGGAAGGAACTGAGTGAACACTTAAAAACAGAACTACGCATGGACAGAATTAAATTACAAGCAGTAAACAAACGAATGGGACAAGCACTGACTCCAGCTCATTTTTTGGCAAATATTGTCAATATCCAATATCAGGGTCAAAACCTAAGTGCTGAGGAAGAGGAGTTAGCTATGACATGGGTATCCAGCAATCATCCATCTTTAATGCCAACTATAATAAACTTCAGAGCTAAGGGGGAACCATTCAAGAAATATATGTTTGCTGAAGATATTTTAAGGAAGGTCACACCAGTAAACTGGTGGAAGTCACTTAAGCGCTTGGATTTAGAGACTGTTCAAGTAATGATTTCACTTTTAACAGCAGTAGCTTCTTCTGCAGGCGTTGAAAGAATATTCTCTTCCTTTGGACTCATTCATTCTAAATTGAGAAATCGGTTGGGACCCAATAAAGCAGGAAAGCTTGTTTTTCTCTTCCAGATTATGAATAGGAACAAAGAAGAAGATGATGATGAAGATGACGACAAGTGAGCTACAGAGGACAGCAGGGACAGTAGTATTTAAGTTTTTCATGTGTCGGCTGGGCTGACAGTAAGTTTCTTAAAATATATATATATATTTTGTTTAGCCAAATTAGTTAACAAACATGGATGTTTGTTTAAGCAAATAACTTATGCTGTAATGTTGTTATTGTTTCAGTTGAATACATCTATACCAACAAACAAATACACAGTTAAAATAGTGCTATACTTCAAGGGGAAGTGAGAAAGCAAGCACACCGGAGGGCGAAACGCGCGTCGGGGGTTTGAGCTGGTGGATCCTACCCGGTGTCTCCTGTCCTGGTGTCCCGCATTGGTAAGCGCTGCTCTTTATACTTGTTACTTCTGCGCCGTGAGGTACTTCTTACTCACTGGTCAATTTGGTATATGGACTTTTGGCAGCACTTTCCTTCTGCAACTATGCATGCTGGCTTCATGGACAGTTCACACCGGGGGGATACCCATTTCTTTTTAATCATCCTTATGCACCTTATTTGATATTGGCTTTTGTATACTGTTTGCACTTTAAGCTTGTTAAATTTAACTTAACTCCTTCATGACCTTGGGATTTTCAGTTTTTCAGTGTTCGTTTTCCGCTCCCCTCCTTCCCAGAGCCATAACTTTTTTATTTTTCCGTCAATTTGGCCATGTGAGGGCTTATTTTTTGCGGGACGAGTTGTACTTTTGAAGGACATCATTGGTTTTACCATGTTGTGTACCAGAAAACGGGAAAAAAATGTCAAGTGCGGTGAAATTGCAAAAAAAGTGCAATCCCATGCGTGTTTTTTGTTTGGCTTTTTTGCTAGGTTCACTAAATGCTAAAACTGACCTGCCATTATGATTGTCCAGGTTAGTACGAGTTCATAGACACCTAACATGACTAGGTTATTTTTTATCTAAGTGGTGAAAAAAAATTCCATACTTTGCTAAAAAAAAAATTGTGCCATTTTCCGATACTCGTAGCGTCTCCATTTTTCATGATCTGGGGTCGGTTGAGGGCTTATTTTTTGCATGCCGAGCTGGCGTTTTTAATGATACCATTTCGGTGCAGATACGTTCTTTTGATCGCCCGTTATTGCATTTTAATGCAATGTCGTGGCGACCAAAAACATGTAATTCTGGTGTTTCAAATTTTTTTCTCGCTACGCCGTTTAGCAATCAGGTTAATGCTTTTTTTTATTGATAGATCGGGCGATTCTGAACGCGGCGATACCAAATATGTGTAGGTTTGATTTTTTTTATTGATTTATTTTGAATGGGGCGAAAGGGGGGTGATTTAAACTTTTATATATATTTTTTTTTTTTTTTCACTTTTGCCATGCTTCAATACCCTCCATAGGAGGCTAGAAGCTGGCACAACGCGATTGGCTCTGCTACATAGCAGCGATCATCAGATCGCTGCTATGCAGCAGAAATGCAGGTGTGCTGTCAGCGCCGACCACAGGGTGGCGCTCACAGCTACCGGCGATCAGTAACCATAGAGGTCTCAAAAACCTCTATGGTTACTATTCAGAAGCATCGCTGACCCCTGATCATGTGACGGGGGGTCAGCGATGCGCTCATTTCCGGCCGCCCGGCCGGAAGCGCTGGTTAAATGCTGCTGTCTGCGTTTGACAGCGGCATTTAACAAGTTAATAGCGGCGGGTGAATCACGATTTCACCCGCCGCTATTGCGGGCACATGTCAGCTATTCAAAACAGCTGACATGTCCCGGCTTTGATGCGGGCTCACCGCCGGAGCCCTGCATCAAAGCGGGAGATCTGACCTCGGACGTACTATCCCGTCCGAGGTCAGAAAGGGGTTAATAAAGTATCATGATTCTTTGATTACCTAGATGCTCCTGTTGTACTCCTTTCCAAGGGCATAAAAATATGCAGGTTTAATGGTAAAAATGCACCAACCTTTACTGGAGCCTAAACAAAATAGGTGTTAACCCCAAAACAAACCATCAGACCAGAACAATAGAGCACAGTGAATAGATATTGTCTATCTGTAAAATGATGACTGTGCAAACAAAGACCGGCATCAAAATATGCAGGTTTAATGGTGAAAATGCACCAACCTTTACAAAAGCTCATACAAAGTAGGTGTTAACCAAAATAAACCATTAAACCAGAGCAATACAACACAATGAATAGCGTTATCTATAACAGCATTGTTTGACAATAATGATTGCCCAGCACACAAAGAATTAGGCTGTGGAAACCTATAAACACATATTACCTGGATAGGTGATGCTCCCTGTGTGTGGCTGAGTGGCACGCTATGCCTAGGCCAAACCCCGACGCGCGTTTTCGCGAAAGCTTCCTCCTTGCTAAGATGGAGGTACTATCAGTGTTAACCTGTACATGTTGTGCTGTTTTGTTACACTCTACATATTATTTATAGGCACTAGCACTTTAATAGTTTTCATGTTATAACTTTAAACAATCAACACAATTAATAACATTGAGGTGTTTTCTCAGCATGCTTTATGAGTCATTGACATAATATTGTCTTCCATTTTGGGTATCAATATTTTTCATGCCTTTATTAATTAATTAACATGACTTTAATGCTACTTGGAAACTGTTATGATTGAAATTTTCCCTGGATTTGTATAGTTCCTACGCTTACCTGCTATTATAATATTTCTGTGGTTTAGAGGCACTATTTTAACTATGTGAATTTATTTGTTGGTGTATATGTCAATAAAGTTATAACTTTTTAACCAAAAAAACAAATAACACTTCCTGATTCAATGTAGTTTAATAACGTGATCGTTGGTCAGTATGTTTATATATTGATTAGAGTGTTACCCATCCCTTGAGTAGGGAAATGGAGCTGGGTTCTATGTTTATACTGACAGACATTTGTGGAATGCAGCACAGGGGCAGTTAAAGGTGGCATAAATTTGTTCATAGGCTCAAAAATTGGTGACAGGTTCCCTTTAAAGAAATCAGTGGGCAGCCACTGAGTGATGATTTTTCTAAATACAGCTTGTTATCAAAATTGGTCAGTAGCGTCAAAAGAAAAAGTAGGAAAAGTCATGTCAAGTCTAAACTTCTAGGTTGTAGTATCCCAGGATGCAGGACAAGATCTCATAACACTCCACAGCCCCCCGCCGCAGAAAAAGTGCAAAATTCTGCATTTCACCACAGTATCTCGCTATTTGCACAAGCACTGCCGCATCCTAAAGGTACCTTCACACTAAGCGACTTTGCAGCGAGAACGACGACGATCTGTGACGTTGCAGCGTCCTGGATAGCGATCTCGTTGTGTTTGACACGCAGCAGCGATCTGGATCCCGCTGTGATATCGCTGGTCGGAGCTAGAAGTCCAGAACTTTATTTCGTCGCTGATCACCCGCTGTCCATCGCTGGATCGGTGTGTGTGACACCGATCCAGCGATGTGTTCACTTGTAACCAGGGTAAATATCGGGTTACTAAGCGCAGGGCCGCGCTTAGTAACCCGATATTTACCCTGGTTACCATTGTAAAAGTAAAAAAATACACTACATACTCACCTTCTGATGTCTGTCACGTCCCCCGCCGGCGGCTTCCCCGCACTGAATGTGTCAGTGCCGGCCGGCCGTAAAGCAGAGCACAGCGGTGATGTCACCGCTGCTGCCGGCGCTGACACATTCAGTCAGTGCAGGAAGCTCTCGGCAGCAGCGCGTAACCCTGTGGACGCCGGGGGACGTGACAGACATCAGAAGGTGAGTATGTAGTGGTTTTTTTTTACTTTTACAATGGTAACCAGGGTAAATATCGGGTTACTAAGCGCGGCCCTGCACTTAGTAACCCGATGTTTACCCTGGTTACCCGGGTGCTGCAGGGGGACTTCGGCATCGTTGAAGACAGTTTCAACGATGCCGAAGTCGTTCCCCTGATCGTTGGTCGCTGGAGAGAGCTGTCTGTGTGACAGCTCCCCAGCGACCACACAACGACTTACCAACGATCGCATCGCTGGTCGTGATCGTTGGTAAGTCGTTTAGTGTAACGGTACCTTTAGTGTCACAGGGTTACCACGACAGTTTGGAGCCAGAACACCCAAGCATCTGACTGCTACTACTCCGGCGCTGAGAAGAAGCACTTCTTCATTTTAAATGTGTTTATTTTTTCTGGCAGAACAGGGGTTAATCGGCCATGTTGGAAATTGGCGTGCTCACAGCTGAGCTCGGTTAGCAACTCCTTTTCCCTTTATTATCTGGGCTCTGTTACTAATCCTCCTCAGAGTTAGCTTTATTGCTGGATGGCTAACAGTGAAAGAGGAGCACATATGAGAAGGAGAGTTGAAGGAGTAATTAGTGACTGTTGCTTAGTTTGTTTGTGTGGTAATTCATTATCCTTCTCCGTTTGCGTTTATTCTCCTACCTTCACACCCCGGTACATTCCTCTGTTATATGTGAGTGAATATTTTGTATGCCTGGAGTTTTCTGTTAACCCTTGTCCATGTTGCCTTATTTGTCAGGTTGGTGCACTACAGTGCACGGTAGCGCCACCTCTTCCCTGGATGGGGGAGACCAGGCGGAGAGCTAACGTAAAAGATAAGGCAAGGGCGAAGGTCTCAGCATCTTCACCATCTGAAGTATCCCGGGGAACAGGGCGAGCTAGGGTGCCCCCTAGTGGTAGGGACAGGTAAGGAGCCCTTAGTGCCGGGTCACTCAACAGCTGTGTGATGACACTAAGTGGTTACTGAAAGAGAATACTAGTAGAGCAGGTACTGTTCGGTAACCGAAGGATGCAGTACCACTGGGTTCATGCAAAGCGTGTTATTACACAGTCGTGCAAGTCGCAACAAAATCATGAAGTGAAGCAAATTATAATAGAATCATTAAGACAAAATACCCTTGAGTGCACTAAATGATGTGAAGTAAAGCATGCCAGATGAGGTACACGTTACCGCAAGTCCACACTAACATAAAAAAACAGGTGTGAAATCACTTTTCTAGAAGGGTTTAGTAGTGGAGCACCTTCATACACAGACAGCAAGCTCTGTGCATGTTGTGTTGTGTGTCATAATGACCCCCAAACTCAAGGGGGAGAAGAAACAGCTCTCCAATGCATTCCTAGTAAATGAAGGAAAATCTCTGACAGCAACTTCATTTTACCCAGAGCAAATGTTTCTGCGTGACTGTAACTGTGCACCATCTGCTCCCCAAAATTAGCATAAGGATGGATTATTTCTCACTTTACAACTTCGAGACACAGGCTTTAGCCATAAATGTACAAACTCAGGTACAACCTCACTGGCTGAAAAGACCAAGAAAGGTTCGGTTATAGCCATTTTGCTGATTTCTATGCAAATGTTGAGACAGAAGTCCCAGCTTATTTTCATCAGATGATAAATATGTATCAGTGCTGTCAGTAAGAGGACTCCAGCAGAGAAGCTAATTCACTGCATGGACAGAGCTGTTGACAGATTCATAATTACTTTATAAACTTATACCCCATGTCCCCCTTAATCAGCACACATCAGATTGTTAGCGGAGAAATACAAAGATGAAAGCCATCATCACACTCTCATCTAATCTCAACAGAAT
This sequence comes from Ranitomeya variabilis, assembly GCF_051348905.1. Taxonomy (NCBI): domain Eukaryota; kingdom Metazoa; phylum Chordata; class Amphibia; order Anura; family Dendrobatidae; genus Ranitomeya; species Ranitomeya variabilis. The sequence goes on along the minus strand of NC_135236.1, from coordinate 275,799,763 downwards.
ATTATTAGGATCCATAGAAATTAGTGAGTTGGGGGAAAGAATAAAAACTGCAAAATGTACATTTATGTAGCACCAACATATTCCATGTTGTTGTATTATTTCACCTATTGCCAAGAACTAAAAACATGAAAACGCAAGGAGATGGGCCCCAACGATGAAAGTGCAATCCAAATGTAATGGAGGAGTGATAAAACAGGTACATGGTGCTCCATTTTGTACAGTGGGCCAGAAACTTGGTATAAATATGTCATAATATTATAAATCGCTCTCTCTTATATTCACCCGGAGTGGACAAAGCCTTAACTCTTTTAGTGCCAAGGACAGTCATGGCCGAAAGTGTTGGTACCCTTGAAATTGTTACAGAAATTTAAGTATTTCTCCCAGAAAATTATCGCAATTACACGTTTTGTTATACAGTTACATCCATATATATTTGGACAGAGACAACATTTTTTCTAATTTTGGTTATAGACATTACCACAATGAATTTTAAACAAAACAATTCAGATGCAGTTGAAGTTCAGACTTTCAGCTTTCATTTGAGGGTATCCACATTATTGGATGAAGGGTTTAGGAGTTTCAGCTCCTTACCATGTGCCACCTTGTTTTTAAAGGGACCAAAAGTAAGGGTACCGTCACACAGTCACACTTTGATCGCTACGACCGTACGATCTGTGACGTTCCAGCGATATCCATACAATATCGCTGTGTCTGACACGCAGCAGCGATCAGGGATCCTGCTGAGAATCGTACGTCGTAGCAGATCGTATGGAACTTTCTTTCGTCGCTTGATCACCCGCTGACATCGCTGGATCGTTGTGTGTGACAGCGATCCAGCGATGTGTTCGCTTGTAACCAGGGTAAACATCGGGTAACTAAGCGCAGGGCCGCGCTTAGTAACCCGATGTTTACCGTGGTTACCAGCGTAAAAGTAAAAAAAAACAAACAGTACATACTTACATTCCGGTGTCTGTCCTCCGGCGTCTCAGCTTCTCTGCACTGTGAGCGCCGGCCAGCCAGAAAGCGAGCACAGCGGTGACGCCTGACGTCACCGCTGTGCTTTCCGGCTCTGCTGCTTACACAGTGGAGAGAAGCAGAATGCCGGGGGACAGACACCGGAATGTAAGTATGTACTGTTTGTTTGTTTTTTACGTTTACGCTGGTAACCAGGGTAAACATCGGGTTACTAAGCGCGGCCCTGCGCTTAGTTACCCGATGTTTACCCTGGTTACCCGGGGACTTCGGCATCGCTCCAGCGCCGTGATTGCAACGTGTGACCGCAGTCTACGACGCTGGAGCGATACTCATACGATCGCTGCGACGTCATGATCGTGCCGTCGTAGCGATTAAAATGGTACTGTGTGACGGTACCCTAAGTGAATATTTGACTCCAAGGCTATTTCATGGACAGGTGTGGGCACGCCCTTCGTTATCTCATTCTCAATGAAGCAGATAAAAGGCCTGGAGTTGATTTGAGGTGTGGTGCTTGCATTTGGAAGGTTTTGCTGTGAAGTAAACATGCGGTCAAAGGAGCTCTCCATGCAGATGAAACAACATCCTTAAGCTGCGAAAACAGAAAAAACCCATCCGAGAAATTGCTACAATATTAGGCTCCCCCGGAAGAAGGCCTACACGGCCGAAACATGCGTAGGGGTTCCTGGCACCAGTAGACCTGAGGTAATTGCTGTATGTGATTTATAACTGTCTTTGGTATATTTTGCCTCATTGCGGGTTAACATGGTCTCCCACTGTTTACTATCAGGCCACTGGGCGTAATAGTTTGTTGATGTATGGGAGGGTGTATCTATGAGGCATCAGTGACACTTACTATTGGCATGCCTCAGGCTTATGGTGCCTGACCATTGGTACTTACCATCATCATTGTTGTCCTTTTGCTGTTGTTTTAATTCAATAAAGTTTTGTATTAATTGTATTTTGAGGTTCGACTCGTGCAATTCATTATAGGTTAATAATATTAGGAGTGGCAAAATCTACAGTTTGGTACATCCTAAGAAAGAACTGGTGAACTCCTCAATGCAAAAAGACCTGGGCGCCCACAGAAGACAACAGTGGTGGATGATCCCAGAACAATCTCCATGGTGAAGAGAAACCCCTTCACAACAGCCAACCAAGTGACCAACACACCCCAGGAGGTAGGCGGATCAATATCCAAATCTAACATAAAAAGAAGACTGCATGAAAGTAAATACAGAGGGCTCACTGCATGGTGCAAGCCACTCATAAGCATCAAGAATAAAAAGGCTAGATTGGACTTTGCTAAAAAACCATCTAGAAAAGCCAGCACAGTTCTGGAAGAACATTCTTTGGACAGATGAAACCAAGATCAACCTCTACCAGAATGATGGAAGAGAAAAGTATGGCGAAGGCTTGGTACAGCTCATGATACAAAGCTTACCACATCATCTGTAAAACACGGCGGAGGCAGTGTGATGGCTTGGGCATGCATGGATGCCAGTGGCACTGGGTCACTAGTGTTTATTGATGATGTGACACAGGATAGAAGCAGCCGAATGAATTCTGAGGTATTCAGAGCCATACTATGTGCTCAGATCCAGCCAAATGCAGCAAAAGTAATTGGTCGTCGTTTCATACTACAGATGGACAATGACCCAAAACAAAGCCAAAGCAACCCAGGAGTTTATTAAAGCAAAGAAGTGGAATATTCTTCAATGGCCAAGTCAGTCACCTCAATCCAACTGAGCATGCATTTCACTTGTTATAGACTAAACTTCAGACAGAAAGGCCCACAAACAAACAGCAACTGAAAACCACCGCAGTGAAGGCCTGGCAGAGCATCAAAAAGGAGGAAACACATCGTCTGGTGATGTCCATGTGTTCAAGACTTCAGGCAGTCATTGCCAACAAAGGATTTTCAACCAAGTACTAAAAATGAACATTTTATTTAAAATTATTGAATCTGTCCAATTACTTTTGGTCTCTTTAAAAACAGGGTGGCACATGTTAAGGAGCTGAAACTCCTAAACCATTCATCCAATTTTAACCCCTTCCCGACCTGTGACACAGCGTATGCGTCATGAAAGTCGGTGCCAATCTGACCTGTGACACATATGCTGTGTCACAGAATGATCGCGTCCCTGAAGATCGGGTGAAAGGGTTAACTCCAATTTTACCCGACCTACAGGGACAGGGGGAGTGGTACTTCAGCCCAGGGGGGTGGCTTCGCCCCCCAGTGGCTACGATCGCTATGATTGGCTGTTGAAAGTGAAACAGCCAATCAGTGCAATTTGTAATATTTCACCTATGAAAAGTGGTGAAATATTACAATCCAGCCATGGCCGATGCTGCAATACCATCGGCCATGGCTAGAAACCCTGATGTGCCCCCCCGCCACCGCCACCGATACTCTCCCCAGTCCTCCGTTCTGTCCCGTACTCCCCACCGTCCTCCTGTCTGCTCCCCCCGTGCTCCGATCCACCCCCCAGTGTTCCGATCCCACCCTCCGTGCTCCGATACCACCACCTCATACTTACCGAGCCTCCCGGTGTCCGTCCGTCTTCTCCATGGGCGCCGCCATCTTCCAAAATGGCGGGCGCATGCGCAGCGCGCCCGCCCAATCTGCCGGCCGGCAGATTCGTTCCAGGTACATTTTGATCACTGTGATAAAACCAATCACAGTGATCAAAATAAAAAAATAGTAAATGAACCCCCCTTTATCACCCCTATAGGTAGGGACAATAATAAAATAAATATTTGTTTTTCCCCACTAGGGTTAGATTTAGGGTTAGGGCTAGGGTTAGGGCTAGGGTTAGAATTAGGGTTAGAACTAGGGTTAGGGTTAGAATTAGGCTATGTGCACACGGTGCTGATTTGGCTGTGGATCCGCAGTGGATTGGCCGCTGCAGATTCGTAGCAGTTTTCCATCAGATTTACAGTACCATGTAAACCTAAAGGAAAACCAAATCCGCTGTGCCCATGGTGCGGAAAATACCACGCGGAAACGCTGTGTTGTATTTTCCGCAGCATGTCAATTCTTTTTGCGGATTCCGCAGCGTTTTACACCTGTTCCTCAATAGGAATCTGCAGGTGAAATAAACACAAAAAAAAATGCCTTTTACTTGCGGATTTTTCAAAAATGGTGCAGAAAAATCTCACACGAATCCGCAACGTGGGCACATAGCCTTAGGGTTAGGGTTGGAATTAGAATTAGGGTTGGAATTAGGGCTAGAGTTGGAAATAGGGTTAAGATTAGGCTTGTGGTTAGGGTTATGGTTAGGGGTGTGTTGTGGTTAGGGTTGGGATTAGGGTTAGGGGTGTGTTGGGGTTAGGGTTGTGATTAGGGTTATGGCTAGAGTTGAGATAAGGGTTAGGGGTGTGTTGGGGTTAGTGTTGTAGTTAGAATTGAGGGATTTCCACTTTTTAGGCACATCAGGGGTCTCCAAACGCAACATGGCGCCACCATTGATTCCAGCCAATCTTGCGTTCAAAAAGTCAAATGGTGCTCCCTCCCTTCTAAGCCCCGACGTGCGCCCAAACAGTGGTTTACCCCCACATATGGGGTACCAGCATACTCAGGATAAACTGGGCAACAATTATTGGGGTCCAATTTTTCCTGTTACCCTTGTGAAAATAAAAAATTGCTTGCTAAAACATAATTTTTCATTCCTCAAAAATTATTTTTTATTTTCATGGCTCTGCGTTATAAACTTCTGTGAAGCACTTGGGGGTTCAAAGTGCTCACCACACATCTAGATAAGGGGGGGTCTAGATTCCAAAATGGGGTCACTTGTGGGGAGTTTCTACTGTTAAAGGTACCGTCACATTAAGCGACGCTGCAGCGATAGCGACAACGATGTCGATCGCTGCAGCGTCGCTGTTTGATCGCTGGAGAGCTGTCACACAGACCGCTCTCCAGCGACCAACGATGCCGAGGTCCCCGGGTAACCAGGGTAAACATCGGGTTGCTAAGCGCAGGGCCGCGCTTAGTAACCTGATGTTTACCCTGGTTACCAGCTTAAAAGTAAAAAAAACAAACAGTACATGCTCACCTGCGCGTCTCCCAGCGTCTGCTTCCTGACACTGACTGAGCTCCGGCCCTAACAGCACAGCGGTGACGTCACCGCTGTGCTTTCACTTTCTCTTTAGGGCCGGATCTCAGTCAGAGCAGGAAGCAGACGCTGGGAGACGCGCAGGTGAGCATGTACTGTTTGTTTTTTTTACTTTTACGCTGGTAACCAGGGTAAACATCGGGTTACTAAGCGCGGCCCTGCGCTTAGTAACCCGATGTTTACCCTGGTTACCAGTGTAAAACATCGCTGGTATCGTTGCTTTTGGTGTCAAACACAACGATACACGGCGATCGGACGACCAAATAAAGTTCTGGACTTTATTCAGCGACCAGCGACATCACAGCAGGATCCTGATCGCTGCTGCGTGTCAAACTAAGCGATATCGCTAGCGAGGACGCTGCAACGTCACGGATCGCTAGCGATATCGTTTAGTGTGACGGTACCTTTAGGCACATCAGGGGCTATGCAAACACAACGTGACGCCCACAGAGCATTCCATCAAAGTCTGCATTTCAAAACGTCACTACTTCCCTTCCGAACCCCGATGTGCGCTCAAACAGTGGTTTACCCCCACATATGGGGTATCAGTGTATTCAAGACAAACTGGGCAACAACTATTGGGGTCCAATTTCTCCTGTTACCCTTGTGAAAATAAAAAATTGCTTGCTAAAACATCATTTTTGAGGAAAGAAAAATGATTTTTTATTTTCACGGCTCTGCGTTGTAAACTTCTGTGAAGCACTTGGGGGTTCAAAGTGCTCATCACATATCTAGGTAAGTTCCTTGGGGGGTCTAGTTTCCAAAATGGGGTCACTTGTGGGGGGTTTCTACTGTTTAGGCACATCAGGGGCTCTGCAAACATAACATGATTCCCACAGACCATTCCATCAAAGTCTGCATTTCAAAAGTCAATACTTCCCTTCCGAGCCCCGACGTGTGCCCAAACAGTGGTTTACTCCCACATATGGGGTATCAGTGTACTCAGGACAAACTGGACAACAACTTTTGGGGTCCAATTTCTCCTGTTACTCTTGTGAACATAAAAAATTGCGGGCTGAAAAAAATAATTTTTGAGGAAAGAAAAACGATTTTTTATTTTCACGGCTCTGCGTTATAAACTTCTGTGAAGTACTTGGGGGGGTTAAAGTGGTCACCGCACATCTAGATTAGTTCCATGGGAGGTCTAGTTTCCAAAATGGGGTCACATGTGTAGGAGCTCCAATGATTAGGCACACAGGGGCTCTGCAAACATGACATGGTGTCTGCTAACGATTGGAGCTAATTTTTCATTCAAAAAGTCAAACGGCGCTCCTTCCCTTCCGAGCCCTGCCGTGTGCCCAAACAGTGGTTTACCCCCACATGTGAGATATCAGTGTACTCAGGAGAAATTTCCCAATACATTTTAGGATCCATTTTATCCTGTTGCCCATGTGGAAATGAAAAAATTGAGGCTAAAATAAATTTTTGGTGAAAAAAAAGTACTTTTTCATTTTTATGGATCAATTTGTGAAGCACCTGGGGGTTCAAAGTGCTCACTATGCATCTAGATAAGCTCCTTTGGGGGTCTAGTTTCCAAAATGGGGTCACTTGTGGGGGAGCTCCAATGTTTAGGCACACAGGGGCTCTCCAAACGCGACATGGTGTCCGCTAATGATTGGAGCCAATTTTTCATTGAAAAAGTCAAATGGCGCTCCTTCCCTTCCGAGCCCTGTCGTGCGCCCAAACAGTGGTCCCCCTCACATATGGGGTATCGGCGTACTCAGGACAAATTGTACAATAACTTTTGGGGTCCAGTTTCTCTTTTTACCCTTGAGAAAATAAAAAAAATGTTGCTAAAAGATCATTTTTGTGACTAAAAAGTTAAATGTTCATTTTTTCCTTCCATGTTGCTTCTGCTGCTGTGAAACACCTGAAGGGTTAATAAACTTCTTGAATGTGGTTTTGAGTATCTTGAGGGGTGCAGTTTTTAGAATGGTGTCACTTTTGGGTATTTTCAGCCATATAGACCCCTCAAACGGACTTCAAATGTGAGGTGGTCCCTAAAAAAATGGTTTTGTAAATTTTGTTGTAAAAATGAGAAATCGCTGGTCAAATTTTAACCCTTATAACTTCCTAGCAAAAAAAAATTTTGTTTCCAAAATTGTGCTGATGTAAAGTAGACATGTGGGTAATGTTATTTATTAACTATTTTGTGTCACATAACTCTCTCGTTTAACAGAATAAAAATTCAAATTTGAAAATTGCGAAATTTTCAAACTTTTCGCCACATTTCCATTTTTTTCGCAAAAATTATCGACCTATAACATGAAGCCCAATATGTCACGAAAAAACAATCTCAGAACCGCTAGGATCCGTTGAAGCATTCCTGAGTTATTACCTCATAAAAGGACACTGGTCAGAATTGCAAAAAACAGCCAGGTCATTAAGGTCAAAATAGGCTGGGTCATGAAGGAGTTAATGTGAATACTCTCAAATGAAAGCTGAAAGTCTGAACTTCAACGGCATCTGAATTGTTTTGTTTAACAATTCATTGTGGTAATGTCTATAACCAAAATTAGAAAAATGTTGTCTCTGTCCAAATATATATGGACCCAACTGTACATTTATTTCCTTTGTGTGTATTGAAACACAAAAACAAATACAGAGAAAAAAGGCAAGTTGGACATATTTTCACACAAAACCCCCAAAATGGTCTGGACAAAATAGTTGGCACCATTCCATAATTGTGGATAAACAACTTTGTTCCAAGCTTGTCATGTTCATTCAAACTCACCTGTGGTAAGTAACAGGTGTGGGCAATATGAAAATCTAACCAGATAAAAAGGGAAGGAGTTGACTCAATCTTTGCATTGGGTGTCTGTGTGTGCCACACTAAGCATGGAGAAGAGAAGAGAACTGTCCGAGACCCAAAATTGTTGAAAAATATAAAAAATCTCAAGGTTACAAGTCCATCTCCATTGATCTTAATGTTCCTTTGTCACAGTGCGCAACACAAACAAGAAGTTTACAAAACATTGCACTGTAGCTAATCTCCCTGGACATAGACGGCATAGAAAAAATGATGAAAGGTTGTAATGCAGGATAGTCCGGATAGTGGATAAGCAGCCCTAATCAAGTCCAGAGAAATTCAGGATGTCATACAGACTCAGGGTGCATCATTGTCATCGTAAACCATCAGTCATCGTTTGAATGGATTAGAATGCTATGGCAGGAGTCCCAGGAGGACCTTGGGACATAAAAAAAACTTGACTGCAGTTTGACAAAATGTGCGCAAGTAAGCCAAAATCCTTCTGAGACCAAGATAGAGCTTTTTTGGTTAAGCACATCATTGTACTATTTACCGAAAACAGAACGATGCCTACAAAGAGAAGAACACATTATCTACAGTCAAATATGGTGGAGAGTCAAAGATGTTTTGCGGTTGTTTTGCTGCTTCTGGCACTGGGTGCCTTGAGTTTATGCAAGGCATCATGAAATCTGAAAATTGCCAAAGGATTATGGGTGGCAATGTAGTGCCCAGTGTGAAAAACCTAGGTTTGTGTCCTAGGTCATGGGTCTTCCAGCAGGACAATGACCCCAAACATACTTCAAGAAACATGGAAGGAAACAAAAGCTCTGTAGAGTTCTGAAGTAGCCAGCAATGAGACCGAATCTAAATCCCATTGAACACATGTCTAAAGAACTTAAAATTGCTCTTGGGAGAAGACACCCTTCAAATAAGAAACCTGGAGCAGTTAATAAAAAGAAGAGTAGTCCAAAATTCCAATCGAAAGGTGTAAGAAGATGGTTAATCGTTAAAGGAAGTGATTAGTTGCAGCTATTCATTCCAAATGATGTGCACACAAATATTAAGTTGAGGGTGCCAACAATTTTGTCGGGACAATTTTGGGGGTTTTGTGTGAAATTATGTCTAATTTGCCTTATTTCAGTTTTTTTGTTCAGACATATACAAAGGAAATAAACACATGCAGAACAAAACGTGTAATAGCAATTTTCTGGGAAAAATACTTCATTTTCTGGAACAAATTCAAGGGTGCCAACACTTTTGGCCACAGGTGCATTTCATATGTCGTTTTAGGGTAGCACGTCAGTAGCCATGAACATATAAGATACTTATTGGCGACTATTAGCCATATCTCTGCCTGAATATCACTTACAAAAGCTATCCAGGGCTCATTTTGAAGCCAAGGTTCTGAGGCCCACATCACTGTCGTAGTGGGTGATACAGCCCAAAATATTAAGGTTTAAAGTGAGAGTTGCAGATCCATCTTGCCCACTTGACACTCACTTCAAAGGGTTGGTCTGAAACAAACATTGATTTAATCCTAAATCTCTATTTAATTTTTTCAATTTATTTTAATAAAAAAAAGTATCCATTGTTTCCTCACTACACTTTATCTGTTTTATTTTATATCCACTTCCTATTTGATTACCGTACACTTAGTTTGAGAATGTCCAGTGCATGCTGGATTACTCAAACAACAGTCATCAGGGGACAGATGCTACTGTCACCGCCGCAGCCTCTCTTCCTGCCCTTAAATGAAGCGTCATCACTGACGTCCATTTCATGGGCTTGACTAATCACTTCCCTATAGATCATGTGTTGGTTGTCAATTTCAACGTATGCTCAGTACGAGCTCCCTTGTCACTGTATTATACCCTTTTCATTGCACAATGACAGTGCACTCCCTCATCAATTCTAATGAGAAGTTACGAGCTGTCAAGAGAGCACACTGTCAATGAGCAGCGAAAAGGATATCATACACTGACAAAAGTGCAAAAATTATCCGAGCTACCAGAGGCCAAAAATGTTGAGGAAAACTAGCAATGAAAGGGTTAAAGTGTAATATATCGCTATATCACGGACTTCGACTTTGTTTGTACACTCTTTGTTTTTTATACACACTTTTTGTGACAAATTGCTTCACTAGTCAAGAATAAAAAATTAGAACTAGGCAAGGAAAAAAAATTAGAACATCACTATAGACCTACATAGCCCCAGTCTAATAGGAACACAATAAGACACACTGTGGCCATATAATAGAAAACGCTGCACACTGCCAAGGACAACTGTAACTTTAAAAAAAAAAAATTGCTCTGAAAACGATAATGGCCATTTACGTCTTTTAAGTCATATGACTGTTCATTAAGTAACCACCGATCAACCAAACCGCTGCACGACCAGCTCTATCCTCGCCTACTGTATTCTCACCCATCCCTTGTAGATTGTGAGCCCTTGCGGGCAGGGTCCTTTCTCCTCCTGTACCAGTTGTGACTTGTATTGTTTAAGATTATTGCACTTGTTTTTATTATGTATACCCCTCCTCACATGTAAAGCGCCATGGAATAAATGGCGCTATAACAATAAATAATAATAATAATTAAGACTGAGACAGATCATCCCGTAATCTGTACCTTGCAGAACTAAACTAGTTTCAGCAATACCTACAATACTTGCCTTCAACCTGTTTTGACAGATGCTTTTTTAACATGTAGCTTCCAACTTCAATCCATCTGCCTCCACATGTTTATCTCTGCAGTGCCAGCCTGTACCTTCATCAATGTCAGCTTGTATCCTTCAATCTTATATAGCTGTATTACTGCAGGTGTCAGTCTGTGTTTTGCTGTACCTGCATTTGGCAATAACTCTTCCAGCTGATTGTGCGTCATTCTCGGGATCTCACTGTCATTTTTTTTGCAATTCTAGTGAAAGATTTCTTTTTATAATTATTTTGCATAAAGAATGTATAAAACCAAATGAACAAACCAGGATCTTAAGGAGATTGCCTGCTGCGATTAAGATAATACAAAATGCACTTAGACCCCAACTCATCATTAAAGTTATTTTAACTTACTTTTCTTTTTTTTTTTTACTTTTATTTATTGAGGTTTTGAGCCATATTCTTCACAACGGAACACTGTTCAGTGCAAAAAATAAAAAATGGTCTTTATTTTAGTCACCTGTTTTTGTACCTGTTTAGAAGTGAAAAGATTTTTCTGCAAAAAAGGTCACAACATTTTCACAAAAATTTCTAGAGTACAAAAAAAAAACCCTAGGAGAGGAGAGGGGGAGTGAGGGTGACAGTAGTATATTTTTAAAAATCTTGCATTGACAAAATCAGTCTAAATACGATCTGGAACAGTTACATTGACACAAAGATCAAAAAATGAAACAATGACAACTTTTAAAAAGGTGCTGTTGCGATTCCGCATACAGGCGTGTATTGGAGCAGTAAGTGACAGTTCAGTCATCCAATCTGGGCCAGGGCTTCTTCCATGTGTATGCTATTTGAGTGATTACCTGGCTATTTAGCTGGTTCTCTGCATCCAATTAGTGCCAGTTGTAGCTTTGCTCAAGTCGTGTGACCTTCCTCTGTTCTCGGTGCTTCTGTATTTGATCTTTGCTGCCTGACCTAGGACCTTGCTTTAACAATCAGTTTGCCTTGCAGTTTTGTATTGATCCACTACATTTCCATAATTCTGACCTCAGGCTGTTACCTGACTATGCCTTTGCTTTATCCCTTTGTTTATGACGAGCCCTCTACATATCTGACCCCAGACCTCGTGACCTCACGGCTTGCCCGTGAGTAGTGACTAGTGTCACAAGTGCAAATGCGTTGCTGAATCTGTCGCAATTCAAAAAGTTAAGAATTTAAAGTTATTCATGACAAAAAAACACTGCTGAAAATGCAATGATAAACCATGCCCTTCATTTTTCAAACCAATATGTGCACAGTATAACACATCTAACCCTTGTTGTTGCATGATCGCAAAAGGGCTGATAGGCAGTGGCGTAACTATAGTCTGATGGGCCTCGAGCAAGATTTGGACCGGGACCTCCTCGCATATATACACACAGGATGAGGGACATATATACACACACACACACACACACACACATATATACGCCTTCCATCCTGGTATACATGTCGCTCATCCAGGCCCCATCCTGGTATGTATATCACCCATTCTGGTGTATGTCCCTCATCCTAGGCCCTATTCTGGTACGTATATACCCCATCTTGATATATATGTCCCCCGTTCTGCCGCTGTTCTTTAATGTATAGAAAAAATAAACCATTACACTCACCATACGGGTACATAGAAGTCATGGGGCTCCATAAAAGTATAATGCACCCCCATAATCCTCCACACATTATAATGTAACCCATAATCCCCCATATAATATACTGCACAGCTCATGATCCTCCATATTAGTAAAAGACATAGCCCATATCCTTCATATAATATAACGCACAGCCCGTAGTCATCCACAAAGTGTAATGCAAATCCAAAGTCATTCATAAAGTATAATGCACCCCAGTGTCATCCATAAAATATAATGCACCTCCATAGTCATCCATAAAACATAATGTACAGCCCATAATCATCCATAAAGTGTAATGCACCCCCAGTCATGCATAAAATATAATGCACAACCCACAATTATCCATAAAGTGTAAAGCACCCCATAGTCATCCATAAAGTATAATGCAAACCTAGAGTCATCAATAAAGTATGACAAGTCCATAGTCATCCATAAAGTATAATGCACCCCATAGTCATCCATAAAATATAATGCGCCCCCATATTCATTCATAAAGTATAATGCACCCCCATAGTCATCCATAAAGTATAATGCACCCCCATAGTCATCCATAAAATATAATGGACCCCCATAGTCATCCATAAAGTATAATGCACCCCCACAGTCATCCATAAAACATAATGCACACCCCATAATCATGCATTAAGTATAATGCACTCCCACAGTCATGCAGAAAATATAATGCACAGCCCATAATCATCCATAAAGTATAATGCACCCCCATAGTCATCCATAAAGTATAATGCACCCCCACAGTCATGCATAAAATATAATGCACACCCTATAATCATCCATAAAGTATAATGCACCCCCATAGTCATCCATAAAGTATAATGCACCCCCAGTCATGCAGAAAAATATAATGCACAGCCCATAATCATCCATAAAGTATAATGCACCCCATAATCATCCATAAAATATAATGCACAGCCCATAATCATCAATAAAGTATAATGCACCCCATAGTCATCCATGTACTAGTATAGACACTGATTTAAAAATACTCACCTTCCCTTTGCTCTACTGCTGGGCGACGTCCTCTTGTGATGCCGGCTGCTAACTTGGGCAAGCGACGGGAGCATATGACGTCACTGCCATGCACCCCATTACGTGCACGCCGTCAGGTGCTGCCCTTTGATTGGCTGTCAGTGTGTATTGTTGCACACGGACCCTATGTCCCTGAAATAGGCATCAGTATCCACAGCATATATATTGCTTAGAGCCAGCATAAAGGGGGAAAACTGGACAATCGATAAGGATTCCACAATTCTTAAAATGGGCACTCTGCCACTGCAGACCTAAAACTAAATCAGATTTTCATACAAGTCCTAAAAGTAGATAAAGAGAACCAAATAAGTCAGTCAAAAATGTTAAGGCTTTGTCATTTATTTTATTGAGGAAATAATCCAGCATAACATGTACACTCACCGGCCACTTTATTAGGTACACCATGCTAGTAACGGGTTGGACCCCTTTTGCCTTCAGAACTGCCTCAATTCTTCGTGGCATAGATTCAACAAGGTGCTGGAAGCATTCCTCAGAGATTTTGGTCCATATTGACATGATGGCATCACACAGTTGCCGCAGATTTGTCGGCTGCACATCCCAAAGATGCTCCATACAAGGCAGGATGGATCCATGCTTTCATGTTGTTTACGCCAAATTCTGACCCTACCATCCGAATGTCGCAGCAGAAATCGAGACTCATCAGACCAAGCAACGTTTTTCCAATCTTCTACTGTCCAATTTCGATGAGCTTGTACAAATTGTAGCCTCAGTTTCCTGTTCTTAGCTGAAAGGAGTGGTACCCGGTGTGGTCTTCTGCTGCTGTAGCCCATCTGCCTCAAAGTTCGACGCACTGTGCGTTCAGAGATGCTCTTAGGCCTACCTTGGTTGTAACGGGTGGCGATTTGAGTCACTGTTGCCTTTCTATCAGCTCGAACCAGTCTGCCCATTCTCCTCTGACCTCTGGCATCAACAAGGCATTTCCGCCCACAGAACTGCCGCTCACTGGATTTTTTTTCTTTTTCGGACCATTCTCTGTAAACCCTAGAGATGGTTGTGCGTGAAAATCCCAGTAGATCAGCAGTTTCTGAAATACTCAGACCAGCCCTTCTGGCACCAACAACCATGCCACGTTCAAAGGCACTCAAATCACCTTTCTTCCCCATACTGATGCTCGGTTTGAACTGCAGGAGATTGTCTTGACCATGTCTACATGCCTAAATGCACTGAGTTGCCGCCATGTGATTGGCTGATTAGAAATTAAGTATTAACAAGAAGTTGGACAGGTGTACCTAATAAAGTGGCCAGTGAGTGTATGTGAACCTTTGCTCTCAGAATCTGGTGTGACTCCCTCATGTATCAACAGCTGCTTCTAAACGTTTGTAGTAATTGTGGTTTAGTCCTGCACATGGGCTTGGGGGAATTTTAGCCATTCCTTCCTATAAAACAGCATGAAACTGATGCTGTTGCTTTAGTAGGTCTCCCCCCCCCCTCCCCCTTTCTCCTCACCATGAGACGATCTCATCAAGTCCTTTCACAACAGTATTGGAGTCATGACTATGATTTGGCCATTCCAAAATCTTAAAGCGGTTGTGCCACAAACAAAAGTATATTTTATTCAACAGATATTGGAATAAAAATAAACTCCACAATTGGATGTGTTAAATAACATGTTCCTTTGCTGATTTAATCTTATAAATGTGCCCCTGCTGTGTACTGTGTAATGGCTGTGTCTGACCTTACAGGAACATTGTCTGATCATACCACAGCTCCTGGGCAGGGAAGGGAGAAAAAGTATAAAAAAAAAGTATACAGACAGGACAGCATGGGATCACATTTGATTCTTTCTTTGAGTGAAAACATTGTTTAAAAACAGGCAGGGAAATGTTTTACTCACAAAAACAATCAGCTGTGATCCTGTGCTGTCCTGTCTGTATACTCTCTTGCCCCCCCCCCCCCCAGGAGCTGTGGTATGATAAGACCATGTCCCAGTATGGTCAGACGCAGCCATTACACAGTAGGGACACATTGATAAGATTATCTCAGCACAGGAATGTTATTTTTAAACACATACAATTGTGGACGGTTTTATTATTTCGAGATCTATTGGGGGTATCAGGAGTTTGCATTGGTCAGGAAATCGTATGGAGGGTGATGTAGAAGTGGAGTGTGTATGACTTGTAAGATCTGCATATGTTTCAGTGTGGAATGTGAGCATCCCTTGTGTAACTTGGTATTTAATCACTGCATGAATGGGATGTTTTCATCATGTATCTTGTGTTTAGGGAGTTGTTCCCTTTCAAAAGACTTCTGCCTGTTGGATTAGATACCTGTGAAAAAACAAACTGAACTGTACTTAACCCTCGCTGGTTCCAGCCCTGTATCTCCACCACTACCCCAATCTCTAATATTTGACTGCAGCGGTGAGATGACATCAACAATACTACAACCAACCAATAAGCTCTGCCAATGTAGACAGCATGATCTGCTGAGTTTATTGATTGGCTTGATGAGTAAAGTTAGGCTTGTTATTGACAGGTATCTTAGCAGAAACGTTTTTTTGGAAGGGTGCAACCTCTTTAATAGCAAACATATCCAGCATGTGCCACATGTTTTGTGTGATTGGGAATGAGAACAGTGTGTAAATGGGTTGTGTGGATGCCATTTGTGTGCAGCATGTTGGTGCTGCACCTGCATTATTTTAACCCCTTAACGACCGCCGATACGCCTTTTAACGGCGGCAGTTAAGGGTACTTAAACCACAGCACCGTTAATTAACAGTGCTGTGGAAAAAGTGAATAGCGCCCCCCAGAATCGGATTTTCTCTGGGGTCTCGGTTACCAGGGGTAGCCGAGACCGCAGAGAACATGATTCGGGGTTTTTTTACTGACCCCCACCCCAGGGTTGCGATCTCTGGTAATTAACCTTTTACCGGCGATCGCAAAAAAAAAACAAAAACGCGATTTCCCATTTAATTTCTCTGTCCTCCGATGTGATCGCACATCAGAGGACAGAGAAATGGGGTCCCTCATCCCCCCGATACTCACCTGTCTCCCCCGGTGATCCTCGTGGCTCCAGATGGGCGCCGCCATCTTGTTCCGGCCAAAAAATGAAGGGCGCATGCGCAGTGCGCCCGCCGGCCAGCACCCGGAACATCTTTGGGGTCTCGGCTGCCGGGGGTAGCCGAGACCCCAAAGAACATGATCGGGGTCGGTTTTTACTGACCCGTTTTGCGATAACCGGTAATTAACGGTCTACCGGCGACCGCAAAAAAAAAAAGCGATGCGTAATTCTCTGTCCTCTGATGTGATCGCACATCAGAAGACAGAAAATAGGGGAATTCGGGGACCCTGTTATACTTACCGGTGTCCCTGGGTCCTCCTGTGTCCTCTCCTGGCCGCCAGCTTCTTCCTCCGGTAAGAAAATGATCTGCCGGCCGGCAGCTAGAGGAGATGGGGCTAAAATTAGGGTTAAGGTTGGGGCTAAAGTTAGGGTTAGTGTTGAGGCTAAATTTAGGGTTAGGGTTGGGGCTAAAGTTAGGGCTAGCGTTAGGGCTGGGGCTAAAGTTAGGGCTAGGGTTAGGGTTGGGGCTAAAGTTAGGGTTGGGGCTAAAGTTAGGGCTACGGTTGGGGCTAAAGTTAGGACTAGGGTTGCGGCTAAAGTTAGGGTTAGAGTTGGGATTAGGGTTGGCATTAGGGTTACGTTTGGGATTAGGGTTAGGTTTGGGATTAGGGTTAAGATTAGGGTTGGGATTAGGGTTAGGGGTGTATTGGGATTAGGGTTAGGTTGGTGGTTAGGTTTGAAATTAGGATTAGGGGTGTGTTGGATTTAGGGTTCGGATTAGGGTTATGGTTGTTTTCGGGTTAGGGTTGTGATATCGTTAGGGTTGTGATTAGGATTATGGATCGGGTTGGGATTAGGGTTAGGGGTGTTAGCATTAGGGTTGGAGTTAGAATTGGGGGGTTTCCACTGTTTAGGAACATCAGGGGGTCTCTTAACGCCACAGCCAATTTTGCGCTCAAAAAGTCAAATGGTGCTCCCTCCCTTCTGAGCTCTGCCGTGCGCCCAAACAGTGGTTTACCACAACATATGGGGCATCAGCGTACTCGGGATAAATTGGACAACAACTGTGCACTGTGTAGGCTAGATAGTTTGGTGACTTTGAAAAGCGAGGAGGAAAAACTATGCAAATAGATTAAATAATCAAGTAATACTACCTGATCTCATCTCCAGTCTTACCTTTTATGTCAATACTGAATGAAGGACACTTGTTAAATATAAAAAGAGGTTACATGTCTCTATAGAGAGACAGAGAGAGAAACACAGCCAGAGATTCTGCCAAGACATCCAAACATCCAGGACTACAGAACTGCTGCCAATACATCATGGCTCCATCACGAGGCACACGGATCTATCATTCTTCAAGAAACAACCTACGAGACCTCGGCACCAGTGGGAAGAATACAGATCTGCTCCACTGACTATCGCTGAACCATGGATACGCTTGGAGAAAGCCAGGATTGGAACCCACCGGTCACCTGGCGTCATGGAGATGTTCTGAGAAGCCATGATGTGACCCTCGGATCAACTGGCCTTGTATGTCAATGGACAGACATCTTCCTAAGCTTGTCGTTACCTCCTCTCTGTGTGAGTGCAACAGGTGGGGTAGTCGACCGTGGGAGCTTCGAAGTAACATCTGCCATTATCCCGGCAAGTCAGCAGAAGGGAGAAACTCTGTAATGTGCACCATCTTGGGGCATTTTGCTGCAATTGTTCAACATGTTATCTGCCTGTTTTGTGGTTCAATAAAGCATTGCCACACTGTTTTCCCCTCACCCTGTGTTGTCGGAGTAGCGTTATGCCCACATTAAAGGGAGAGCAGGCGTTCGGCGGGACGATTCGCAGGCTGGCGGACTGTGATGCCTGATGACCCCCCGTGTCTCCACATTGTCGTTCTAGTAATAAAAAAACAAATAGATACAGCACTCTCTGTGTATACTTCCATGGGCACAAGACAGGACCTAATGAAAACCTAGCCAACATCTCATTGACGTGTACAGAATATGCTACTTTAAACCAGAAGACTATAATTGCAAAAACACAATGGTGGATATGCTGCTTTTGGGTTAACTTTTACTTAATGTATGCTCCAGGGAATACCATAGTTTATTATGCTATTCCATATCTCTTTTTGAAGTATATGGACATGTATCTGCCAGAGGCAGACTAAAAAAAGGCATTTGGCAATGAAAACATATGGACACATGTAAAGTATACACTAGTCGCTTTCCAGGAGGGTTCCGATGACCATATTTGGGGCATAAAACTCAATGTTACCATAAAAGGGATTTATGATCTGTAATTACTTATCTTACTAATTAAAAAAAAAACTTTTTACAGCATTTACTGATACACTTTACAGCAGCAACAAGATACATAGGATCTTGTAGACTTGAGGGAACTGATTGACTTCCAGACCTGTGCACAGACGTGAAGGAGGTGAGGTGTCATGATTAAAAAAAATTCCTGATTGCCAGCCAGATCTGTACTGATGCACTGCTGAACTGGCTGTCAGACAGCACCACAAGCGTGGTTACAGTCACTGCTCACTGCGTGTTGAGCGGTGACTGAAGCTGTGCCTTTATGACTGAAAGGCCTAGGCTGCAGGGAGGAATAAAATTAATTTCCGCCTGGGTGCTGGGCTCTCCATGCGGTGGTACAGCTTTAAAATATTATTAATAGTATATACAGATATAAACGTCAGTTAGTTATAAGCACATGGCGACTCAATTAACAATTAGCTAATATTAGAGAGGCAAGAGTCAAAAACTAGCCATACGAGTAACATTAGAACATATTTATTGAAAACTTCAATTTCAACCTAAAATTTCATTATATATAGTACAACATCATGTTATAAATAGTAACAAATGACTATATCCAAAGTGCATCTAGTACTGCAGGTTCACAGAACGGGACAAAAATAAATCATATATTGTGGCCGTGAGTGTTACCAATCTCTACACATGTACAATGAAAGTAGATGCATACCAACTAAAGATAAGTATTGCGATAATACAACCGCACTGACCATGTGGTGCATCATAAGTAAACACCCCACAATATGTAAAAGATAAGGTGCAAAAGTGAAAAGGGTTAATTACCCATAAATATCCGTAATGACCCGTCTGGACACTGGAATGCTACCCCAACGCGCTGTGATGCAGTGACCCCTGTAACAGGTAGGGGGCGCTGCATGGTCTCCCCGGTGTGTGCACGGAGTCGTATTGAGGCCGTGAGAATCGACCTGCAGTTATGTCAGGATCACGTGACCAGCCCAGGTGATCCATTACTGTGGGTGTGCTTACGGGTACATAATGTAGCCAGGGTGTGGGTCACGTGGTTCCTGTGTGGTTCCAGTGTTTGGATCTGAATGGTCCAAGTGCAAGGTCCTGGAAGCCTGTGTTGGAAGACCTGGGAGGAGGCTTCCTGGAAAGCACATGGTTTGGACCTGGTGGCCTGTGGTGTTGGACTAAGTCCTGAATAGCACCCAGACAGGCCACATGCCTCTGTGTTGGACGGTCCCAGGTGGGATGGACGTTCTGAAGACCACAGTGTGATCATGGTCCTGGACAGTCTGGGTTAAGTGCTCCTGTGACTGGAGTCTTCTTGGAGCACCTGAGAGACTGGGGACCTGGATGATCGGTGATCGGTTTTGGGGAAGCTACCGGCCTTCAGTGGCTCTGGACTGACTGATGTGTGCCGGCCAGGCAAGTTGGTGAACCCCGTAAGGCAGTTTCCCCAGGAGAGAGGACTGACAAGGAGTCGGCAGATGGAGCAGGAGCTCCCATAAGGTACCTCCACAAGCTGTTGGTGCTTGTAACGTGTACTGTGTGGAACCCCCCGGCAACTGGTCAGTGAGCACCAGCGTGTTTAGTTGCTCCAGAATAAGGGCCTGAAACTTAAAGTGAGGTCCTGGTTCAGTAGGTAAATGGATTGCTCATGGTATGGTTTATGAGGCATAATAAACCGTATGGACTGTTTTGTTTTTAAAACCCGTGCCCGTGTGCTGAATGTCGCGGCCAAGCGAGTGTTCCCCAACACACTCAGTAAGAATAGTCTTACATTTGGTGCTCGAATGCGGGCAACGGTCCAGCACGCACACGTGGAGTTAATTGCTGTGGCTAGGCGGGGCAACGAAGATTGCGTCTGGCTGTAACTCGGCGGGGTTACGAAGCTGACAAGCGTCTGGCTGTAACTCGGCGGGGTTACGAAGGGGACAAGCGGCGTCCTGTGGATTGGCGGGTCCACGAAGTCGGCGGTAGAGCCTTGTGGAGCGTAGCTGCAGTGGCAGCAAGAGGTTCCACAGCAGGCGGAGCCGCAGTGGCTTGTGGTTGGCAGCCGGAGGTCCCGGTTGTGTGTGACTGCAGCGGGAGCTGTGGCGGTACCAGCAGGAGCTGGTGAAGTGACATATATAAGAAAAAGAAAAAAAAATTATTTTTTTTTTCTCTCTCCCTTTTCCTCCAAGTTGTGCTGACTCTTAAAGGGCCAGTACAAGCCCAGAGACAAAGGGGTGTACTGTGCGAACTGGGGCCTGAGTGCCGTGGGGAAGTCCACGCAGTGTATCCCAGGGAGGGGAGTATCCCTAATAGTGAGCCCTGACCCAAATGGAGATGGTTGCCCAAAAGGGGGCGGAGTCCCAAAAAGGGGCGGTAACCCGAACAGGGGTAATGGCCCAAAAAGGGGTGGAATCCCGAAGGGGGGGCTGAATCCCGAACAGGAGTGGTGTCAAAAAGCAGAGCACTTGCCCAGAAAGGGGGTGGATCCAAAAAAGGGGCGGCAATCAGTGAGGAGTCACGACTGTGTCCTTTTTGGCTGGATGGAGAGTGTGTGCGGGGGTTGATAGACCCGGGGAGAGAAGCGTCTTTGCTGAGAACCCTTCCAGGAAGTTCTGTGTCACCTGAGGACACTAAACGTCTTCAGGTAGCCACTCTCTACATTGCCGTAGCGGGGGTTTACACATATCATGAGGTGGCTGTAGTCCCGAACTTGCCGTGTCCTATGGTAATAGGACAAGATTTGGAAGCACTGTGGGAAAAGGGTGAAGTGTTTGTGGATATAATGTGGATGGGAGGTAGTAATGTTGAGAAGGCGCCCCCTAGAGGTGACAGTCCTAAGGTAGGCCTGACCAAAGGAAAAGGTGCGACTGCCCAACTAACTGACCTGACGTCACCTGAAGTGTGCCACAATACGACTGGTAGGAGTCCGGTGGATAAAACAAGTGGAGCTGACACCCAGACAGAGAGTGACTTGCGGGGTCATCGTACTGTGGAGTGTGACACAGATTCTGGGGGTGACTGTGACAAGTCATGGTCAGTAACAAGCGCATGTGCCATGGTGACAGGTGGAGGACGGGGTCCAGGACCTGTGGTAATGGGTGGAGGACGGGGTCCAGGACCTGTGGTAACGGGTGGAGGACGGGGTCCAGGACCTGTGGTGACGGTTGGTGGTGACTCCCATTCAGACGGTGATGCCAGTGGGAAAGAGTGCAATAAGGTTGATTCAGGTACAAATGGCAAGTCTTCCTCTCGTCGTCAGAGAAGTAAAAGAGGCGAAGGGGCTGAACCAGTTGTTCCGTGTGAATAATTGACGGAAGATGCCGAGGACCTGGGGTGTATGAAGTACTCTGAAGTCCCAGGGAAAAGGAACGAACCTAATGATGTCACCGCTGAGACCCAAGAGAGGGCCGACCCTGACAGTGCAGAGTCTGAGGGTGCAGAAGTGGAGGAGGCCACCAAAGAAGTGGTGCCTGAAGTAAGTACCTCCTCAAGTGATGGATGTCCCACCAATCCAGAGGATGGGAGAAGCGAGATAGAATTGATTAAAGAGTCAGTGAAAGACCATGTTGAACGAGAAAGGGTCCTGAGACAAGCGGCTGAGCACAGGCTGGATGAGCTGAAGAAGGAAGTCTCTGAGCTCAGAGGTCACCTGTTCACATGGCAAAGTATGTATGAGACCCTAAAGGAAGACATTGTAGTGCTCAGAGAAGCACTAAAAGGCCCTCTACAAGAGAAAGAGGTGGAGGTCGCAGACTACCCGTGTCAGTACCAGAGGGGTAACGAGGTGAAGCTGCTAATGCCCATCTTGACCAGGGGTCTGGAAGAGGGTAAAGCTGAAGAGGAGTTGGCGCTAAAAGCAGAACAAGATAGTCACCCGGTTGTGACAGGTGTCTTGATGGAAAGGTCCATGGCAAAGCAGGAGCCGTCCGTTCCTGAAGAAAGTGAGACTCCGCTCTTCAAGTGCGTGATAGATGTACCCGAAGAGGCGCAAGATGCATGTACCAGTGAGGGTGTGCATGAGGCCTTTAAAAAAGCAGTAGAAGCATGTAGTGTGCACTGGGCACTGGAGACGAAACAGTTGGTGGTACTGTCTACTAAGGAAGTCACAGTGAAGAGGGTGGCTGTCCTGGGGGACATGCACCTACAGTGCCTCCGCACGAAACAGATGATCCTGTTGAGGAATAATGAGGCCACTCGTTGTTTGGAGCAAGCCAGGAAAGCTCAAAGTCGTCTGGGCTTGGTAGAGGACACAGTCCAAGTGCCCAGAGCTCTGGTAGCGAAGCTCATTGGCAGATTTGGGAAAGTGATGCAGGAGATGGTGGATAAATCCGGTGTGAAGAGACTAAGGATTCCGGCTGATGACGAGGCCCAGGTGGGTGAAGATGGGATGGTGTCATTCCTGGTTGTCGGGTCCAAGGAGAGTCTAGGGAATATCCGGATGCTCCTGAGGTATCGCATGGCATACCTGAGAGAAGTAGAGCACCTAAGACTGTACAGACGGCAGGTCAATAAACAGCTGCAGAACCTAAGGTGGTGGCCGCCTTCTTCCCAAGGAAAAGGAAACCAAAGGGACCCTCCAAAGAATGGAATGGCTGACCACCAAGGATGTTCAGAGAGACAAAGTGGTCGAATATCTGAAAGTGGCAGTTCTACTCACCGTACAAAGCTAAGGAGCATGAACAGTAGTAGACGTAGTGATGGAGGGTCAGACTCTGGTCAGTTGCTAGTCTCGACTGTAAGTGGGACTAATGACCGCACCAACCATGGGTGGCGACCCTGGAGAGAAAGGTCGAGTAAAGAGACAAACTTGACTAAAGGTTTGGTGACACAGACAGACTGTGACTTAAGGGCCAAAGCTCAAGGCCTACATGTTGACCGCTGGGGGCGGGGTAAACTCAACAACTGGATGGTTGTGTGTGATGCTCAAAACCGACTGAGACGGTTCTCTCGACTGGTAGGGCAAGGTAACGTGCGTGACATATCTCGTGACCCCACGTGTATGACAGGTGTTCAACCCCACAAGCTTGAACAGAGGGGGGGGATATGTGATGCAGTGACCCCTGTAACAGGTAGGGGGCGCTGCATGGTCTCCCCGGTGTGTGCACGGAGTCGTATTGAGGCCGTGAGAATCGACCTGCAGTTATGTCAGGATCACGTGACCAGCCCAGGTGATCCATTACTGTGGGTGTGCTTATGGGTACATAATGTAGCCAGGGTGTGGGTCACGTGGTTCCTGAGTGGTTCCAGTGTTTGGATCTGAATGGTCCAAGTGCAAGGTCCTGGAAGCCTGTGTTGGAAGACCTGGGAGGAGGCTTCCTGGAAAGCACATGGTTTGGACCTGGTGGCCTGTGGTGTTGGACTAAGTCCTGAATAGCACCCAGACAGGCCACATGCCTCTGTGTTGGACGGTCCCAGGTGGGATGGACGTTCTGAAGACCACAGTGTGATCATGGTCCTGGACAGTCTGGGTTAAGTGCTCCTGTGACTGGAGTCTTCTTGGAGCACCTGAGAGACTGGGGACCTGGATGATCGGTGATCGGTGTTGGGGAAGCTACCGGCCTTCGGTGGCTCTGGACTGACTGATGTGTGCCGGCCAGGCAAGTTGGTGAACCCCGTAAGGCAGTTTCCCCAGGAGAGAGGACTGACAAGGAGTCGGCAGATGGCGCAGGAGCTCCCATAAGGTACCTCCACAAGCTGTTGGTGCTTGTAACGTGTACTGTGTGGAACCCACGGCAACTGGTCAGTGAGCACCAGCGTGTTTAGTTGCCCCAGAATAAGGGCCTGAAACTTAAAGTGAGGTCCTGGTTCAGTAGGTAAATGGACTGCTCATGGTATGGTTTATGAGGCATAATAAACCGTATGGACTGTTTTGTTTTTAAAACCCGTGCCCGTGTGCTGAATGTCGCGGCCAAGCGAGTGTTCCCCAACACAATCAGTAAGAATAGTCTTACAGCGCGTTTCGCGTTTTGTGTCTTCACCGCTTCCTCAGGGGGCGTCATTTGTTACTATTATTAATAGTGATGAGCGAATATACTCGTTACTCGAGTTTTCCCGAACGCGCTCGGGTGTCCTCCGAGTATTTTTTAGTGCTCGGAGATTTAGTTTTCTTCGCCGCAGCTAAATGATTTACATCTGTCAGCCAGCTTGATTAGATATGGGGGTTCCCTAGCAACCCCCACATGTGCTTATGCTGGCTAACAGATGTAAATCATTCAGCTGAGGCGATGAAAACGAAATCTCCGAGCACTAAAAAATACTCGGAGGACGCCGAAGCGTGCTCGGGAAATCTCGAATAACGAGTATATTCTCTCATCGCTAATTATTAACCTACAAAGTAACCCCATATATGCAGATTACCAGTGTTTTTTGATATGACAGGTTCCCTTTAAATTTCTCCCTTGGCTGCAGTTTGCTATAAAGAAACAAAAAAAAAAAAAAAAATTGCGGGATTCGACTTCCCGAGTCCATCAGCTAGTCACCGCCACTGTTTCCAGTATCTGGCACTGGCTGCGGCACTGACATAACCTTGACAGTGCCACAAAGAATTGGTGAGCTCAGCAGCTTTAGTGGGGTGTACCTGTGTACAAGTTGTATTTTAGAGGATTATTTTTATTATTGATCAACAACTATGTTCTCAGTCAACCCAAAAGACTCATAAATATCAAAGCTTAATATTTTTGGAAGTTGGAGTGGTTTTTTTTTTTTCAGATTTGGCTATCTTAGGAGGCTGTTTGTGCAGGTAACTATTACTGTGCAGAATTATTAGGCAACTTAATAAAAATCAAATATATTCCCATCTCACTTGTTTATTTTCACCAGGTAAACCAATATCACTGCACAAAATTTAGAAATAAACATTTTCGACATGCAAAAACAAAACCCCAAAAAATTAGTGACTGATATAGCCACCTTTCTTTATGACACTAAACAGCCTTCCATCCATAGATTCTGTCAGTTGCTTGCTCTGTTTACGATCAACATTGTGTGCAGCAGCCACCACAGCCTCCCAGACACTGTTCCGAAAGGTGTACTGTTTTCCCTCCCTGTAGATCTCACATTTTATGAGGGACCACAGGTTCTCTATAGGGTTCAGATCAGGTGAACAAGGGGGCCATGTCATTATTTTTTCTTCTTTGAGACCTTTACTAGTCAGCCACGCTGTGGAGTAGTTGGAGGCATGTGATGGAGCATTGTCCTGCATGAAAATCATGTTTTTCTTGAATGATACCGACTTCTTCCTGTACCACTGCTTGAAGAAGTTGTCTTCCAGAAACTGGCAGTACGTCTGGGAGTTGGGCTTCACTCCATCCTCAACCCGAAAAGGTCCCACAAGTTCAACCAGCCCATCCCAGTACCCCACCTCCACCTTGCTGGCGTCAGGGTGGAGCTCTCTGCCCTTTACTGATCCAGCCTTTAGCCAATCCATCTGGCCCATCAAGAGTCACTCTCATTTCATCAGTCCATAAAACCTTTGAAAAGTCAGTCTTAAGATATTTCTTGGCCCAGTCTTGACGTTTTATCTTATGTTTCTTGTTCAAGAAACCTTGGGCATGTCCCTGAGTATCGCACACCTTGTGCTTTTTGTTACTCCAGTAACATTGCAGCTTTGAAATATGGCAAAACTGGTGGCAAATGGCATCTTGGCAGCTTCACGCTTGATTTTCCTCAATTCAATGGCAGTTATTTTGCGCCTTTTTTGCTCAACGCGCTTCTTGCGACCCTGTTGGCTATTTGCCATGAAACGCTTGATTTTTCGGTGATCACGCTTGAAAAGTTTGGCAATTTCAAGACTGCTGCATCCCTCTGCAAGACATCTCACAATTTTGGACTTTTCAGAGCCCGTTAAATCTCTCTTCTGACCCATTTTGCCAAAGGAAACGAAGTTGCCTAATAATTAAACACACCTTATATATGGTTTTGATGTCAGACAACACCCCTCCTCATTACAGAGATGCACATCATCTGATTTAATTAAATGGTAGTTGGCTCTCAAGCCTAAACAGCTTGGAGTAGGACAACATGTATAAAAAGTATCATGAGATCAAAATACAACTTGCCTAATAATTCTGCACACAGTGTAGGTGCTGAGCTCACCGATTGGTTATACTGTTGAGGTGACACCAGAAAGGGGAAGTACAGAACATTTTGTTTCTTTATAGCAAACTGAAGACAAAAGAGAAATGTAATTGAAAGGGAGTCTACACTATTATCACATAGAGATTAACAGTGGATTTGTATAAGTGTAGGGTTCAGGAAAGTGAGAGCCATGATTAGTGACAACTGCTCTATAAAATGCTGGTCAGTGTGATTATACATGACTGATCAGAGCAGGTCTGTCAGGAGCGGAGAGGGAGGGGGAGGCAAGCAGATCACTGCTATTTGGAAATCAATGGGCTGGAAAGAGCTGGCTAGCATCTTAGCTGTTAACACCTCTCCTGGACTGCAACTCCTGCGCAAACTCACCAGGCTGCAGTAGCCGAACTTGGAAACAAACTATGTAAGATAAAAGTTCTCACAGTAGTAAAATGAAAAAAGCAGGTGTATTACAAACGTTCTTATTTTCATGCTGTCTAAGGGTATGTGCACACGTCAGGATTTCTGGCAGAAATTTTCCTGACAAAAACCGGACATTTCTGCCAGAAATCCGCATGCGTTTTTACCGCGATTTTACCACGTTTTTGACGCGTTTTTTCCCAATGCATAGAATAGCAACGCGAAAAAAACGCAAAATTAATGAACATGCTGCTTTTTTTACTGCAATGCGTTTTTTTCGCGGAAAAAAAAAGCACCATGTGCACAAAACATGCAGAATGCATTGTAAATTATAGGATGCATAATGTATGCCTTTTTAATGAGTTTTTATAGCGTTTTTATCGCGAAAAAACCTGAACGTGTGCACATACCCTTAAGCAATTTAATAGCACGAGAATACGCCTTTAAAAAAATATTAGGGGAAAAAATAGTTTCATACTTGACAAAAAGAAAATATCACCTAAAATGCTTGTTAGAAAAAAGAAAAAGCTTTAAATTCACATCTCGCTTTTTAACAAAGGTTTATAAACATTGAAGAAAGGATATGTGCAAAAGCCTCACAGACAATACTTGGTCTTCTATTTTTGATAACATGAATCACTCTATACTCCCACTTTGCAAAATGAAAGAAAGCAGATAAATATTATGGCAAAATCCCAATTCATAAACCTGCACTTATCACTGCGCAATGGCATCTTGTGTTCACTGCTCGTAAGCGCTCAATAAGACGAAAGTTTTATACTGGTAGGAGATAGTTGACGAACATTGTTTCATAACGTACAGGTCACGACCACAAAAGACCTTCTGGGTCATGTAGGGATAAATAATATTTCAGCATTTCCACGAATTGCAAGTAAGATGATAAACATCCAATACAATCCATGCAACTGTGGCACGATAATACTGATACAGAGAAAACCTGCGTTAATATCAAAGCCTTCTAACCCCAGCTTGGAATGATCTGATTCAGAAATTCTGCAAGGTCATAAAGCTTATCTGACAATTAATCTATTCCAAGCATTAAACTCTCCAACCGCACAGCACCCAGGGGCTCAGACCAGCTGCAGTAAACATTTTGCTATTAATTAAAATCCCAGCATGCCCTGCAAGGCGGACCTATAATTCCTAAACTGGAGGTCAGCTTCCAGCACCCCTGGATGTGGGTTTTTTGTTTTGCCCCCATGAAGACAAAATTAAATTGTGCATTTATTGCAATTAAAATTCTAAATCATATTAACATCTAAAGAACTTAAGAGGTTAAAAAAAAGTGTATAGAGTTAAATGATCACTAACAAATTTGGACAGTTTTTCATTTCGAGCCCCTTGGACAGACCACTGTATGACTTGAGTTTGACCTGAAAGCCAAACACTAGTTAGTATTTGTATGTATGCAAGGTCTTAAAGGCTTTTCTGGTTTTCATGTAAATCTTTCCACAATAAAAAGACACTCAACTTTCTAATATGATTTGTCTGCTTAAATCCTCATTATAGTCAAAATCCAGAACATTCTAGTTTATATCCAGAGGCTCAAAACCTGTACGGACCTAATCAAGTGCAACATTTCACAGCTGAAAAGAATATATGTTTGGAATCTGTGCAGACAAGCGGTTTTACCACAAGCTAAATAAGCTGAGCGGTGAGCTCAGCAGCTATAGTGGGGTGTACCCGTGTACACACAGTGCCCAGTACATAGATGCTGAGCTCACTGATTGGTTATACTGTTGAGGTGACACCAGAACGGGGAAGTACAGAACAGTTTGTCTCATTATAGCAAACTGAAGACAAAATAGAAATTTAAAAGAAAGAGAACAGCCTCTGATGAGTCTAGAGCAGGGTTCCTCAACTCCGGTCATCAAGAGCCACCAACGGGTCACGTTTTCAGGATTTCCTTAGTATTGCACAGGTGATAGTTGCATTACCTGGACAGGCAAGCATTCAGGCTCCTGTGCAATACTAAGGAAATCCTGAAAACATGACCTGTTGGTGGCTCTTGAGGACTGGAGCTGGGGAACACTGCTCTAGACTGTTATCACATAGAGATTAACAGTGGATTTGAACAAGTGTAGGGCTCAGGAAAGTGAGAGCCATGAAAAGTGACAACTGCGCTATAAAATACTGGTGAGAGAGAGTGATTACACAGGTCTGATAAGAGCAGGTCGGTCAGGAACTGAGAAGAAGGGGAAGGCAAGCAGATCACTGCTATTTGGAAATCAATGGGCTGGAAAGAGCTGGCTAGCATCTTAGCTGTTACCTCCTCTCCTGGACTGTAATTCCCGTGCATACTCGCCAGGCTGCAGTAGCCGAACTTGGAAACAAGCTGTACACTATATCCAGGGGCTCAAAACCTGCACAGACCTAATCAAGTGCAGAGAGCAGAGCACAAAATCTAAACTGGAAATCTACTGCAATATTTAACTGTATGCCAATATATGTTTGGAATATTAGACAAAATCCAAAACCAATAAAAAAAAGATATAAACTTAATTAGCGGGTAACCGAAAACTGTGCAGACAAGCGGTTTCAACACAACCTAAACAATTTTGGTGGTAAAACTACTGTTAATCCGCAAAGTTGGGTAGCTATTAAAGAATATACCGTATATATATATATATATATATATATATTTTATATATATATATTATATATATATATATATATATATATATATATATATATATATATATATATATATATATATATATAAAATCTGCAACGATTTGGAGTAAGGCCATGTGCACACGTTCAGGATTTTTCGCTATAAAAACGTGATAAAAACGCGAAAAAAACGCTTACATATGCCTCCTATTATTTACAGGGTATTCCGCATTTTTTATGCAAATGTTGCATTTTTTTCCGCGAAAAAAATCGCATCGCAGAAAAAAAAGCAACATGTTCATTTAGGCCATGTGCACACGTTCAGGATTTTTCGCGTTTTTTCGCTATAAAAACGCGAAAAAAACGCTTACATATGCCTCCTATTATTTACAGTGTATTCCGCATTTTTTGTGCAAATGTTGCATTTTTTTCCGCGAAAAAATCGCATAGCGGGAAAAAAAAGCAACATGTTCATTAAAAATGCGGAATTGCAGAGTATAACCATTTTTTTTATTATTTTTAAACATGCTATCTTTTACTATAGATGCTGCATAAGCAGCATCTATAGTAAAAAGTTGGTCACACTTGTCAAACAGTATGTTTGACAAGTGTGACCAACTTGTCAGTCAGTTTTCCAAGCGATGCTACAGATCGCTTGGAAAACTTTAGCATTCTGCAAGCTAATTATGCTTGCAGAATGGTAAAAAAAACACGAAAAAAAACGCAAAAAAAAAAATGCGGATTTCTTGCAGAAAATTTCCGGTTTTCTTCAGGAAATTTCTGCAAGAAATCCGGACGTGTGCACATACCCTTAAAATGCGGAATTGCGGGGATTCCGCACACCTAGGAGTGCATTGATCTGCTTACTTCCCGCACGGGGCTGTGCACACCATGCGGGAAGTAAGCAGATTATGTGCGGTTGGTACCCAGGGTGGAGGAGAGGAGACTCTCCTCCACGGACTGGGCACCATATAATTGGTAAAAAAAAAAAGAATTAAAATAAAAAATAGTGATATACTCACCCTCTGATGGCCCCCGAAGTGTTCCCGCCTCTCCGGTGCATGCTTTCTCTTCCGTTCCTATAGATGGTGTGGTTCAGGACCTGTGATGACGTCGCTGTCTTGTGATTGGTCGCGTGACCGCTCATGTGACTCACGCGACCAATCACAAGCCACGACATCATCGAAGGTCCTGAACCACACCGGCATCTATAGGAACGGACGCCGCTGAGGAGATTGGCTGTCTGCAGAGGGTGAGTATAACCATTTTTTTTATTTTTAAACATTCTATCTTTTACTATAGATGCTGCATAGGCAGCATCTATAGTAAAAAGTTGGTCACACTTGTCAAACAGTATGTTTGACAAGTGTGACCAACCTGTCAGTCAGTTTTCCAAGCGATGCTACAGATCGCTTGGAAAACTTTAGCATTCTGCAAGCTAATTACGCTTGCAGAATGCTAAAAAAAAAACACGAAAAAAAAAGGAAAAAAAAACGCAAAAAAAAAAAATGCGGATTTCTTGCAGAAAATTTCCGGTTTTCTTCAGGAAATTTCTGCAAGAAATCCGGACGTGTGCACATACCCTCAATTTCATGTCAAAGCGGTTTTCAGCCACATCAACACCTCATACTAGGGCAGTGTTTACATGCACCTTTTTTATGCAAATGAAATATCGGATTACGTACCGGTAATGCTCTTTTATAGAGCCCACGACAGCACCCACTGAGAGAGGGGATCCGCCCCTGGGAACAGGAAACCTACAGAGAGATAAAAGGGGCGGCCCCCCCTCGCTCCTCAGTTGTTTTACAGAGAATAAGGAGGAACCGCCGCCAGGCTTATTAGTTCAACAGGTTCAGTTATATATACATATTTACAACTTCATAGCCTCTTACTCTATTATATACATCTCCCTACAAGACACCACGTGCAACTAAATAAAGAAAAGGGAGGGAATCGAATGGGTGCTGTCGTGGGCTCTATAAAAGAGCATTACCGGTACGTAATCCGATATTTTCTATTCGCCACGACAGCACCCACTGAGAGATTTACAGAGATTATAGATTGGGTGGGTTAACTGAGTCAAGAACCGAAACCCCAAAGGTTAGATCAGAAGCAGCAGATAGGTCTAGTCTATAGTGCTTATAGAAGGTATTAGGCGAAGACCAAGTTGCAGCCTTACATATAAGGTGTATTGGCACGTTCGCTCTTTCTGCCCAGGAAGTCGACACGGCCCTAGTGGAGTGTGCTCCGATATGCAGAGGAGGATCTCTTCCCTTAGATTTGTACGCCAAGATTATAGCATCCCGGATCCAGCGCGACAGTGTGCACTTTGTGACTCTGGATCCTTTGTTTTTCCCCTGGAAAGACACAAAGAGAGACCTACTCTCCCTCCAGTCCCTAGTTCTTTCTATATAGGTTAGAATAGCTCTTTTAAAGGGAACCTGTCACCTGAATTTGGCGGGACCTGTTTTGGGTCATATGGGCGGGGTTTTTGGGTGTTTGATTCACCCTTTCCTTAACCGCTGGCTGCATGCTGGCCGCAATATTGGATTGAAGTTCATTTTCTGTCCTCCGGAGTACATGCCAGCGCAAGGCAATATTGCCTTGCGCAGGCGTGTACTCCGGAGGACAGAGAATAAACTTCAATCCAATATTGCGGCCAGCATGCAGCCAGCGGGTAAGGCAAGGGTGAATCAAACACCCCAAAACCCCGCCCATATGACCCAAAACAGGTCCCGCCAAATTCAGGTGACAGGTTCCCTTTAACGTCTAGGGTATGAAGCCTAGCTTCTTCTGGAGTCGAGTGGTTCTCATAAAAGGTAGGTAACAAGATCTCCTGAGACCTATGAAAACTAGTGGCTACCTTAGGGAGATAACATGGATCTGTTTTTAAAACTATTCTGTCAGAAGTCACTGATAGGAATGGAGGATCTACTGATAAGGCATGGAGATCACTCACCCTTCTGGCAGATACTAATGCCACTAGTAATATCGTTTTTAATGAGATATGCTTCAGAGAGGCTGTCTGAAGAGGCTCAAAAGGGCTTTGTGTCAATGCATCCAGGACTAACGTCAGATCCCACTGAGGAATCTGTGGTACTCTAATAGGTTTTGATCTCTCGCAAGCAGAAATAAACCTAGATATCCATCTATTGCCTGCAATATCAGAATTAAATAGAGCTCCTAGAGCCGAAATTTGGACCTTTAATGTGCTAACCGAGAGTCCCAAGTCCAGACCCTTCTGTAGAAATTCTAATATTGAGAATATAGGAACTTCCGAAGAGAGTTGTGCAGTATGGAATTCAAGAAATTTCTTCCAAATCCTAACATAAATTCTGGTAGTGGAAGGCTTTCTACTCCTCATGAGGGTATTTATTAGCCCCCTAGAGAACCCTCTAAGCTCTAGTAATTGCCTCTCAAATTCCAGACAGTCAAGTTCATTCCTTTCACTTGAGGATGTAGGAACGGCCCCTGAGATAGAAGGTCTTTGGTCTGAGGCAGAATCCAGGGGTCTGAAATTGACATCGCTCTGAGCCACGAAAACCATGGCCTCTTGGGCCAGAATGGGGCTATCAGAAGGACTCTTGCTCCTTCTTCCCTTATCTTTCTTATGACCACTGGCAGTAGATTCCATGGAGGGAATGCATAGGCTAGGTCGAATGCCCATGTTATATGGAGGGCATCGAATATGTCCGGATTGTCCTCTCTGCATAGAGAGGCGAACATCCTCACCTGACGGTTTGCTCGTGTGGAGAACAAGTCTATCTGGGGTACACCCCATTTGGCTGTTATTAACTTGAACACTTTCCTGTTGAGCATCCATTCCCCCTGATGCAGAGTGTGGCGGCTGAGGAAGTCTGCACGAAGATTGTCTATGCCTCTGATATGAACTGCCGACAAGGATAGTAGGTGACCTTCGGCTAGCTCCATGATGTCTGAAGCAACTCCCATAAGATTTTCTGACCGAGTACCTCCTTGACGGTTCAGATAGGCCACTGCGGTTGTGTTGTCGGAGAAGACCCTTGTGTGAGAGCCTCTCAGCTGAGGGAGAAAGTGGAGCAGGGAATAAAATATAGCCTTCAACTCTTTTACATTAGAGGAATTCTCAAGCTCTGCATAAGACCAGAGACCCTGGGCTACCTGATCCTGAAAGTGTGCTCCCCAGCCATCGGGACTAGCGTCCGTGGTAACGTTAGTGGATGAAGTGATAACCCATAAAACTCCCTTAGATAGATTGTCCCAATCTAACCACCATGCAAGGGAGTGTATTACATCTGACGTTAGAACGACTGTGTCATCCAGCTTTCCTTCCCTCCTAATGTCCTCTTGTAATACAAATTTCTGTAGCTGTCTAGTGTGGAATTGCGCCCATTGGACAGCGGGAAGACAGGAAGTCAGGGAACCTAATAAAGACATGGCATTCCTCAATGACATACTACGCTTACTGATGGCTATACTCACTTTATGTATTATGGTGGTCTTTTTCTCATCAGGAAGCCTACATATCTGGTCAACTGAGTCCAATAGGAGCCCCAGAAATTTCTGACATGTCACAGGCTGGAGCCTGGATTTTTCCCAGTTTATAATCCAGCCCAGTTTTTGCAAAGAAAATACTACTTCCCCCAACCTCCTCTCACACTGTAGGGAATCTCTACCTACAATCAACAGGTCATCTAGATACGGAATTACTAGTGTGTCCCTTACTCGTAGGAAGGACATTACCTCTGATAGTAATTTGGTAAAAACCCTTGGAGCCATGGATAAACCAAATGGCATAGCCCGGTATTGTAGGTGACAGACCTGCCCCTCTATAACCACTGCTACCCGGAGAAATTTTTGGTGTAACTGGTGTATGGGGAGATGGTAGTAAGCATCCTTAAGATCCAATACTACCATGTAACAATTTGGAAACAAATTTTTAATAGCTGAACGAATAGATTCCATTTTAAATGTTCTGGGTTTTATAAAGGAATTTAATTTTCTCAAATTGATTATGGTTCTGAAAGAGCCGTCCGGCTTAGAAATTAGAAATAAGGGGGAGTAGAAGCCCTTCCCTATCTGGGATGGTGGTACTTTTATTAATACGTGTTTGGATATGAGGGATTTAATTTCCGTTTCAAGGGCCTCCTGCTGAGGCCTAGATTTTAAGGATGTAAGAAGGAAGGAATCCGGAGGTGTTTGGATGAAATCTAAAGCGAGGCCTGAAGAAACTAAATTGATGGCCCACGGATTGACCGTTATTTCCTTCCATTGCTCTGCAAAGTGTAGAAGTCTAGCTCCCACTGGCAGAACCGGGTCAACGGAATTTATCCGCTGGCTTAAAGGGACGTTTATTGAATAGATTTCCTTTTTGTTTGAATTCTTTATTATTATTCCATCGGTCTTTAAAGCCTCCCTTCTTGCCGAATGGTGGCTTCCTGAACGCCCTTCTGTAAGAAGGAATAAAGGGATTAGGGAACCCCTTCTTCCTTTCACCCGCCTTAGTGAGTATTTCGTCTAATACTGTTCCGAAGAGGTACTCACCCTGACAGGGTATGGCACACAATTTAGACCTGGACTGGGCATCTCCTTTCCAGTTTTTTAGCCATAAGGCTCTACGAGCCGTGTTAGTAAGACTGGCCGTTCTGGCCGCTAGACGGAGTGAGTCAATAGAGGCATCAGAAATAAATGCCGCAGCCCCCTTAATTAAAGGAATAGCGGAGCGCAATTTTTCCCTGGATACTCCGGTTTTAATGTTTTGGTCCAGCTGGTCAAGCCAAACTAGCATAGACCTGCTAGTAGAAGTGGCTGCAATTGCAGGTTTAAAGGCCGTTACACAGGCTTCCCATGACTTTTTAAGTATTGTGTCAGATTTCCTGTCCATAGGATCTGATAAGGAACCTGCATCTTCAACTGGCAGGGAAGAACGGCGGGAGGTGGACGCCACCGCCGCATCCACTTTAGGTACTTTGGACCAAGTGGTCAAGTCCTCATCATCAAAGGGGTACCGCCTTTTACACGAGACTGGCACAAACCCCTTTTGTCCTTTACTCCATTCCCGTTTAACCAGGTCCTTGATGGCCTGATTCACTGGAAACACATGGCCTTTTTTCTGTGAAAGACCAGCAAACATAGCGTCCTGAGGTGTCTGAGGTTCCTTAGACTCTGCTACCCCCATAGTACCTCTCACTGACTTAATCAGATTATTTACACTGTCTGTGGGGAAACAGACGTAATCCTCCTCATCCGAGGAGCCTGATTTCTGAGAAACGTCTGAGCTGACCTCCCCACTTTCTGCTGACGTGTCTGCTGCTGCTGCAAGGTGTAATCTATGCAACTCTGACATAATTTTTTAATATAGGAGTCCGGCAGGGGCTCAATACACATCGCACACTGCTTGTGCCTAGATTTCTCCGTCCGCTTACCCTATAAGATAGAAGTAGGAGAACTACCATTAGCCCCCATAAAGCCAGCTACACATTTACCCAGGAGTAAGGTTAAATACCGTCTGCCGGGTTGTACGATCAGCTTTCGGTGCAGAGCGGCCTGACTTTTTCACAGATTTCTCAGCGGAGTCACTTCTCTTTGAGTGTCCACTGCCTTTCTCTTTGGCATCACCACTAGGCAGGATTAAATCCTCCAGTGGGCGCTCGATATCCTCCTGGGACGACATGTTGCGCAACCAGGAGAGCTCTAAACTGCCTTATATAGCACCGCCTGTGCTACACAGCTGAGAAAGCACTCCCCCCTTTTTTTTTTTTTTTTTTGTACCTGACCATAGAGGAGATTAGCGATTAGTCCAGGTGTGTGGCCAGCAGTCTCCTTCTCCAGCCGCAGATGCTTGTAGTAATTACCGGCAACCGCAATGGCGCCTATAGCCGAGCCCAGGCTGACCTCGCGACCTCGGAAGTTCCACTAAGCATTTCCGGGACGCCGATGCTACTGCGCATGCGCCGGCGTCCCTGCTACATGCTGGAAGACGCCGCACCTGCAGCCATGTCAGACATTCAGTATCTCCGCTCCGGAGCACCAGGAGGGGAACCAACCACCGGGGAGACGCCAGCACCACCGCAGCTCCATATTTCTTAGGAGTATATCCTCTTACCTGCCCAGGACCCGGGCCGGCCGAGGTAGGTGCCGCTCCGCATCATTGGTGGCCCATACAACAGTGTCCCAGCAGGGAGACTGTTGACAGCATCAGCAGACGAGGGGTCCACAGGATCATCCCCCGTCTCTGTTCTACCCGCTCTGGAGCCCCTGCCGCTCAGCAGAGTCGTACAGGCGGCAGTCCAGGCGGGTTTTTCCTCTTCATACTCCATAGAGTCTTCTCTGTGGGTTCCCGTCTAGGAACAGGAAACCAACTGAGGAGCGAGGGGGGGCCGCCCCTTTTATCTCTCTGTAGGTTTCCTGTTCCCAGGGGCGGATCCCCTCTCTCAGTGGGTGCTGTCGTGGCGAATAGAAAAAGCTCCTTTTTGCAGTACAAGCAAATACCGTCACACAGTGCCATTTTAATCGCTACGACGGTACGATTCGTGACGTTCTAGCGATATCCATACGATATCGCAGTGTCTGACACGCAGCAGCGATCAGGGATCCTGCTGAGAATCGTACGTCGTAGCAGATCGTATGGAACTTTCTTTCGTCGCTTGATCACCCGCTGACATCGCTGGATTGTTGTGTGTGACAGCGATCCAGCGATGTGTTCGCTTGGAACCAGGGTAAACATCGGGTAACTAAGCGCAGGGCCGCGCTTAGTAACCCGATGTTTACCCTGGTTACCAGCGTAAACGTAAAAAAAACAAACAGTACATACTTACATTCCGGTGTCTGTCCTCCGGCGTCTCAGCTTCTCTGCACTGTGAGCGCCGGCCAGCCAGAAAGCGAGCACAGCGGTGACGTCTGACGTCACCGCTCTGCTTTCCGGCCGCTGTGCTTACACAGTGCAGAGAAGCTGAGACGCCGGAGGACAGACACCGGAATGTAAGTATGTACTGTTTGTTTTTTTTACGTTTACGCTGGTAACCAGGGTAAACATCGGGTTACTAAGCGCGGCCCTGCGCTTAGTTACCCGATGTTTACCCTGGTTACCCGGGGACTTCGGCATCGCTCCAGCGCCGTGATTGCAACGTGTGACCGCAGTCTACGACGCTGGAGCGATACTCATACGACGCTGCGACGTCACAGCGATCAAAATGGCACTGTGTGACAGTACCCTAAGAGATTTCAGAAAACTTATGAGCACACTTTTTTTCAGGCCAAATTTGAGGACTGCAGCATTTCTGAATTCAGTAGCATGTGAATCCTTACAGCGTTTTTGCAGCCTTTTTCCGTGAATAAAGATCAGGAAAAATCAATGATTGAACATGTACATGTCCAAATGAAGCCTTAAAGAAGCACTCCTCCCATCAAAATGTTGTCCTCTTAATATATTGCAGCCATCATATTCTACAGCACTGACTACTTTCAATGGCTCATTTTGCTTTTCTGCCCAGCTAATAGTTCTCTTTTCCATTAGGTCTAAGGGTACCGTCACACATTGAAATTTCCATCGCTACGACGGTACGATTCGTGACGTTCTAGCGATATCGTTACGATATCGCAGTGTCTGACACGCAGCAGCGATCAGGGATCCTGCTGAGAATCGTACGTCGTAGCACATCGTATGGAACTTTCTTTCGTCGCTTGATCACCCGCTGACATCGCTGGATCGTTGTGTGTGACAGCGATCCAGCGATGTCTTCGCTTGTAACCAGGGTAAACATCGGGTAACTAAGCGCAGGGCCGCGCTTAGTAACCCGATGTTTACCCTGGTTACAAGCGTAAAAGTAAAAAAACAAACCGTACATGCTCACCCGTCGGTGTCCTTCAGGTCCCTTGCCGTCTGCTTCCTGCTCTGAG
The DNA here is from genome assembly GCF_051348905.1 of Ranitomeya variabilis. NCBI lineage: Eukaryota > Metazoa > Chordata > Amphibia > Anura > Dendrobatidae > Ranitomeya > Ranitomeya variabilis. Next base: position 275,761,259 of record NC_135236.1, on the reverse strand, counting down.
TGCCGGCCGGAAAGTGAGAGCAGATCACAGCGGTGCTGCGATCTGCTCTCACTGTACGGCTGCACTCAGAGCAGGAAGCAGACGGCAAGGGACCTGAAGGACACCGACGGGTGAGTATGTACTGTTTGTTTTTTTACGTTTACGCTGGTAACCAGGGTAAACATCGGGTTACTAAGCGCGGCCTTGCGCTTAGTTACCCGATGTTTACCCTGGTTACCCGGGGACTTCGGCATCGCTCCAGCGCCGTGATTGCAACGTGTGACCGCAGTCTACGACGCTGGAGCGATATTCATACGATCGCTGCGACGTCACGGATCGTGCCGTCGCAGCGATGAAAATTTCAATGTGTGACGGTACCCTAAGACATCACAAGATTAAAAGCTGACTAGCTGAATCCTTCTAAGCTCTATGTAGAAACAGGAGGTCAATTTTCCCTGTATGAGTCATCAGTCACTGCACACATCATTGTCATTGGTAGAGGGGAGGAGGGAGAAACTGGGTCAGGAGCTGAAGAGAGGAATCATTTCTGCAAGGACAGGAGATTTCATGTTTCTACATAGAGCCGAGAAAAGAGGAGCTATCTGTGTAGAAAGGCAAACTGAGCAATTGTTAGTACACAATGCTATATAATATGATGATTGCAATATATTAAGAGGATAAAAATTTGGATGGGAGGAGGAGTGCTTCTTTAAAAAAGGTTGGTTGTGGAGCAGGAGGAGGATTTTAGTTAAGGATTCTCATAACACTGGATATGAAAATGGCCATTACAAACTGAACGAAACAAATGTCAGATGCAACAAGGCCTAGGCTCACAGTATAACAAATCTCAGACTTGTTCACAAAAGTTACAATGAGAATTTTCTTATGTTCCATTTACGATCTTAAAGAGATCATGAGATCATGTAGACGGATGTTGTTCTAGTACAGGCATCAGATTTTGATAATCAAATTACAAAATGGGAAAAAAAACAAGTTATTAAAAATTCCAGGGAGGATTATAAAAGAAGAAATAAAAAAGGTCAGACAAATATAAACCTTAAGTGTAGCTTTAATCTCGGACACTAAGCTCAGGGTATAAACAGTAGCACCATGTCTAACTTTAGTAACAGCCAAAAGCCATAACTATAACTGGATATGTTAGAAATATATTATGACTGCTGTAATCTCAAAGGCCCAGCAGTAAACAGAGTGCTAAAAGGGCAATCTAGCCCTGTCTTATAAAGCTCAGGCTTTACAGATGTTTTTCAGTTTCTTTAGCTGGAAAGGTGATGTTGGGGAAAAAAACAAATCTGCATTTTTACGCATGGCCCCACCAGCACTATACAGCTCAATTTAAAGGGGAGACTGCATTGTGTAATATGCTCAGATAAGCATCATCAATAATGATGAAATTACCGATTCTCTCTATTGCACTTTTACAGTGGTTGTCTCACCTTCTAATATGGGTAATATTCCAAAGTGCTTATATTAAATAAAGAATAAAGCAACTTTGCAATTTATCTCTTATTAAAACTCCCCTTGGTTCTCAAGATGCTCCTCCCCTGCTGTAGAGGCAAAGCAGCACAGAAGAGTGTACAGTAGCTGGGCCAGCAGATCATCCATGCCTGGTCCGAACTAGCAATCATCCAGCAAGCAGGAGACCAGGAGGCAAGGGAGTGCTTCGCTCCTGAAGCTGGAAGGGGAGAATAACACTTTAAAGGGAACCTGACACCAGGTTAGGCTGATAAAATATACGGCCACTGCCTTTCAGGGCTGATATTCAGCATTCTATAATGCTGTATATCTGCCCCCAACCTGACCTGGAAGAACTGAAAAATAAATTTTATTATACTGACCTGCGGGGCGGTCTGGGCCGATAGGTGTCACTGGTCTTGGTCCAGAGCCTCCCATCTTCTTATGATCGCCACTTCCTCCTGTTGCTTCTTGTGGATGACGCGTCCCTTCGTCATCCACACAGGCTCCCTGGAATTGCGCTCCTGCTCAGGCGTACTTCTCTGCCCTGTTGAGGGCAGAGTAAAGTACTGCAGTGCGCAGGCGCCGGAAAAGGTCAAAGAGTTCTGCAAAAGGTCAAAGAGTTCTTCCAGGTCGAGTTGGGGCCTTATATACAGCATTATAGAATGCTGTAGATAAGCCCTGAAAGGTTATTGTCATGTCTTATATCAGCCAGCGCCTACTAGACAGTCACGTCACTAGACAGGACGCGGCCTCGCTCTATACAAGTGTACGGGGCAAGGCAGCGCCTACTAGACTGTCACATCACTAGACAGGACGCGACCTCGCTCTATTCAAGTGTACGGAGCAAGGCAGCGCCTACTAGACTGTCACATCACTAGACAGGACGCGACCTCGCTCTATTCAAGTGTACGGAGCAAGGCAGCGCCTACTAGACTGTCACGTCACTAGACAGGACGCGGCCTCGCTCTATTCAAGTGTACGGAGCAAGGCAGCGCCTACTAGACTGTCACGTCACTAGACAGGACGCGGCCTCGCTCTATACAAGTGTACGGGGCAAGGCAGCGCCTACTAGATCGTCACATCACTAGACAGGACGCGACCTCGCTCTATACAAGTGTTCGGAGCAAGGCAGCGCCTACTAGACTGTCACAACACTAGGCAGGATGCGGCCTCGCTCTATACAAGTATACGGGGCAAGGCAGCGCCTACTAGACGGTCACGTCCCTAGACGGGACGCGGACTCGCTCTATACAAGTGTACGGAGCAGTCTACAGGGCAAGGCAGCGCCTACTAGACATTCACATCACTAGACGGGACGCGGCCTCGCTCTATACAAGTGTATGGCGCGAGGTGGCGCCCATTAGACGGCTTCTGCCTGGTAGTCCTCTAGCAGCGGCTTATATTATTTGCTCCCACATAAGGTATTTTAGTTCCACTATGTTACATTTTTCACCTTCCCCAACATCTGTGGGCCTGAGACCCATATACAGATTACAGACTCCACCCTAAAATACACACATTTGGACAATTTATCTAATCTTTATGGCTGTTTACAAGTGTCTGTAAGCTTCATAATTGTAGTAATCTCCTCTAAAAATTAATATGGATTTAAAAATATGGTACAGTATGTGCTTATAGTGCGAACCTTACATCAGAATGGATTAGTATTTACATCTGTAGGATACCCCATACCAGCATCTCAGAAATATATAAACAAAGACCATAATAGACCCCCCATCAGTTGGGTGCAGAAGGGGTTACACAAATCAGACTAAGCTAATCCTTCTGAAGAACTGACTTTGTAAGCACATCTCAATTTGTGTGCAACTGGCAGATAAGGGCAATTTCCCGGTTCCAGTTGGCTTAGTAGCTCCTGGGATAATGCTCCATTGTCTCATAAAGGGCTTTCTGTGGGACAAACAGTAAGAGCACTTTGGGATCTTTCCAAGACTAGTTGCTATGGAGAAGCACCTATGACAAATTACCAAACCATTTCCAGAAACATATGCAACAAAACCTTGCCCTAGAGACTTGTCACACAGTAAGGACAAGCAAAACAACCTGCTCAGAATGCAGATGCTGCAGAAGGATTTTGGCATCTATACCATGTAAAGAGTGTATATCTACTATATATATATATATATATCTACTATATATATATATATATATCTACTATATATATATATATATATATATATATATATATATATATATATATATATATATATATATATATATATATATATATCATAGTGTGTAAGGGGAAAAAGCGAGATGTCAGCGATTGGCATTCAATTACTTGGTTTAATCCTTTAAATATATAGACTGTATATGGGTATGCACTGAGAAAATAAAAAATGTTTTCCACCTATCCCTGACAACAGAAAATACAACTTCTTGTTAAAGCCCCCCCCCCTGCATTTACTTACATGCCACCAATAGTAACTGTTGCACAGGTGCGCTCAGGAAATGCTGGAGTCGTTTCTGTGGCCGCGCTAGCGGGTCGGATGTAATCCACATTTACATTCACCTAGAGACAAATGGAAACAGGTTTTAAGATTTCATACACATCCAGAAAAACATCAAATAAACTTCCAACCATCAACCAGCCTTATGATCATTGAACATCCACATCACAATGTAACATTCCCCTCATACAGCAATGGATAGCTTCTCGATTCAATTATCCAAACCCATAAAGACTTTCCAAGGAATCCGTTATGTATGCACGCTAGTTTACAAGCTTGCCCCAGGTTTACCGGTTACAATCTGGACCACTGTGCCCTGAGGGTCTCCCCATGGCAAGGAAGGCGAGAAAACGTCTTAGTTCTAGTCCTCGACTTTCAGATCACACACACAGTCAGCCTGTGTACTAAGCATGTCAGAAATATACTGCTGTTATACATTAACAACAAGCAAGCAGAGTGCTTGTGCAGCAATGTGCAGCGCGCTCAGCAGTGAATAATCACAGGCTGCCGATCACACTGTAGTGTTCTCTCTCACTGACATCACAGGCCTGTTTCACATTAGCGTTTTGAGAAGCTGCGGAGGGCTGCGGACATCCTCTGTGAAGCCCCGCCCTCGGCGGCACCTCCGCCGCTAGCACCGCCTACTTCTCCATGCGACCCTATCTTTAACATTAGGTACGCAGGTCGTGTGGCTGTATGCGGATGATTCCGCATGCGTCGTTTTGACAATGTGACGACCAGCGTAGGACGCAGCTTGTAGCAATTTATTTTTTTTGCCGCATCGTCAAAACGACGCATGTGGAAGCATCCGCATACAGCGGCACGTCCTGCGTACCTAATGTTAAAGATAGGTACGCAGACCGCATGCAGAAGTAGGTGGAGCTAGCAGTGGAGGTGCGGCCGAGGGCGGGGCTTCAAGGAGGAAGTCCAGCCCTCCGCAGCTCCTCAAAACGCTAGTGTGAAACTAGCCACACACTCATCAAGCCAGGAAATGGGAAATGACAGCCTTCACACAGCAGCTAATGCTAGCGAGCCCTCCCAATCTACTGTGCTTACTGTAAAGACCACAATCAAAGACGCTATTCTAAGAAAAAGACCACAAACCTTAAGACGTAAAGGGAATGTGACGACAGGACATGGCAGATTTTTTTTTTATTTTACAGTTTGTTTTTTAAATTATTCTTATCATTATTGGTGATCAGATAACGTGCTGGGATAAGGTGCTATCTGAGCATGCTCAGATACATGAGTGACTTCGGCATGCTCAAATAATATGTTTCAGGCTCCTCGGCTGCATGTCTCCCGGCTGTTACACAGCCACAACACATGGAAGGAATGGCCTGTTTGTTAGATGATCCCTGCATGTGTTGTGGCTGTCTAACAGCGGAGAGAGATGCACAGGGACTTAAACATATTATTTGGGCACGCCGGAGACACTCGTGTACCTGAGCATGCTCAGATAACACCTTACCCCAGCACGTTCTCTCACCGCTATTCATCTAATATATAAAGCTGAATGTGTGTGTATGTATGTGTGTGTGTGTATGTCCGGGATTGGCATCTGCACCGTCGCAGCTACAGCCACAAAATTTTGCACAGTCACACGTCTGGACCCCGACAGCGTCATAGGCTATGTTGTGAGGCGAAATTTTAACCCCGCGCGTTCCAATTCACCAAATAATTTTGCCCCTATCTACATAATGGGGAAAAAGTGAAAGGAAAAGTGTTTGAGGTGAATTGACAGCTGCCAGATGTGAACAAGGGGGACTTAAAGAGTGAGAGCGATGGCGCCAAAGAGTATATACCGTACAGTTGCTAAGGTGGGGCCCCAACATGGGATAATCACCACACACGGGGATATGAACACACACACAAAATGCACCACAAACTACCACGTGCTTGAACACATATATCACCCTCAGCACACATTTCACCACACATACACCAACCTCGCCACATAAAAGACGAAACACAAAAGTCGCCGCTCAAAACTCGCCACATGCAAAACTCGCCATATGCAAAACTAGGCTGACGTGCAAAACTCACCTCATGGAAAACTTGCCACACGCAAAACTTGCACACGTGGAAAAATTGCCACATGCACAAAAGTTGCAACACATGCAAAAGTTGCCTCACACAAAAATTGCACATACTCAAAACGCACCACACATAAAACTCGCCATGCGCAAAACTTGCTGCACACAGCTTGCTACACTAACCTGTCACATGCAACTTGACAAACAAAAAGTTGCTACACGCATGTCGCCACACAAAACTCAACACACACAACTTGACACATGAAACTCGCCCTAAAACACACACAAGTCTGGTATTATCCTTCAAAAATAAAAATCTGATTAATAAGCAGACAAACTACAAGAGCAACAAATGTGCCATATAGGAAATACGGCAGCTATCAGTCACATGACCTGTCTATTATGTGTATGTGTGAGCTAATATATACTGCCAGGGGGGAGGGCTTCCTGTTGGCTGGGGATTTATCAGGCTGCCAATTTAGCTTACAAATACTGAGGTAAAAATACTGACCAAATAACGTGTGAACGAGGTCTAATACAGGAGGAGATGACACACAGGTATATACTATACACAGGAGATGACACACAGGTATATACTATATACAGGGGAGATGACACACACGTATATACTATATACAGGGGAGATGACACAGGTATATACTATATACAGGATGAGATGACACACTGGTATATACTATAAACAGGGGAGATGACATACAGATACATACTAAATACAGGGGAGATGACACACAGGTATATACTATATACAGGCGAGATGACACACAGGTATATACTATATACAGGGGAGATGACACACAGGTATATACTATATAAAGGAGGAGATGACACACAGGTATATACTATATACAGGAAGAGATGACATACAGGGACATACTATATACAGGAGATGACATAGGCACAAACTATATACAGGGGAGATGACACACAGATATATACTATATACAGGAGGTGACACACAGGTATATACTATATACAGGAGGAAATGACACAGGTATATACTATACACAGGGGAGATGACACACGTATATACTATATACAGGAGGAGATGACACACAAATATATACTATATACAGGAGCAGATGACACACAGGTATATACTATATACAGGAGGAGATGACATACAGGTACATACTATATACAGGAGGAGATGACACACAGGTATATACTATATACAGGAGCAGATGACACACAGGTAAATACTATATACAGGAGGAGATGACATACAGGTATATACTATACAGGAGATGACATACAGGTATATACTATATATAGGAGCAGATGACATACAGGTATACAGTATATACAGAAGAGATGACATACAGGTATATACAATATACAGGAGATGACACAGCAGGTATATACTATTTACAGGGGAGATGACATACAGGTATATACAGGAGATGACATACAGGTGTATACTATATATAAGGGAGATGACAATCATGTATATACTGAGGGGAAAATGAGAGGTGTGAGGTGAAAATGAGGGGTGTGAGGTGAAAATGAAAAGGTGTGAGTGCAAAATGAGATGAGTGAGGGAAAATAGGGGAGTGATCGGAAAATGACAGATGTGAGGTCGAAATGACAAGTGTTAGGGGGGAATGAGGGGAGTGAGGGGGAAAATAAGAGGAGTGAGGGGGGAAAATGAGAGGTGTAAGGGAGAAAATGAGAGATGTGAGGGGGGAAAATGAGAGGCGTGATGGGAAAAAAAGAGAAGTGAGGTGCTACAACTAACCACAGATATTTACTATGCCCAGGCAACGCCGGGCTCTTCAGCTAGTTATCTATAAAAAAAAAAATCTTGCAATTTTCAAACTGGCTACACTGTGGACAAAGAGCACCATGCGTGCTCGAAAAGGGTTCAGCTAACTTATGGCTTCTTTTCTGAAATAGTTGTGCAGTTACTTGCAAGCAGCTTTTTCCGAATTTTAAATATGTGGAAATAAAATGATGACTTTTACTCCGGAGCTGGATTTTTTTTTCTTACTTACTCAGCAGAGGACGTTGGGCGGTAGCGTTTTCCTTGCTCGGATGTTCCTGTGGACTCTCATGGATTTCCTGATGCGGGTGAGCTGAAACATAACTTTTTTACTGTACAAGGCCTTATACCAGACACGTACTTCCTGGTCTGTACAGATGACTTTTTAGCTGTGTTATTGTGAGAGACAGGATTACGCTGAAAGGTATTATCTCTATACATAGAAGAAAATATACTATTCACAAAAATTTACAGCTCACCTTCGCTCCCTCCCTTCACAGCAGCCTTTGTCCAGATTAGGGTATGTGTTGTGAATTCTGCTCTTGGGTTCCCTCCGGTGGTTGTTGGTAGTAATGCAGTTGTCCCTGGGTTGCAATCCTGGGCAGGTGTCCCTGCTGATTGCAGCTCTGACTGGGATATTTAGGTGTGCAGGATTCATTAGCCCTTGCCAGTTGTCCATTGTTCTTGGAGGTTTTGCATCTCTGTCTGGTTCCTCCTGCCCTGCTGCCAAATCAGCTAAGATAATAGTCTGGTTTTTGTTTTTGTAGCACACATGCTGTGTGCTTTACAATTCAGTACTATTCAATGTTGTTTCTTGTCCAGCTTAGACTGTGTTTGGATATTTCAGTCAAGTTGGATTCTCAGGAGATGCAGATATACATTCCATGTCTTTAGTTAGATGGTGGAATTTTTGTATTTTCTGCTGTGGATATTTTTAGGGTTTTAATACTGACCGCTTAGTATTCTGTCCTATCCTTTCCTATTTAGCTAGCGTGTAATAGCAAAATCTGTATTTGGTTTATCAATCCAACAGATGGATCCACTAAATAATATTAGAAAATACAGCACAAGTGGAAATAAAACATAACTTTTACTAAATATACATAGATAAAAGTAGAAACAATATCACCCAAAGTGTTATAAAAACATGGGGTAAGGTCCCACCAAGAGACCTATAACACCCCCAATAGGATAAAATAAGCAACGCCTGTAGAGGCTCTAGCGAATTAAGGCAGACCAAAGTATGGTTCGAACCATAACTGACTCAATCATGTACATATGAATGGCACAATATAACTCCATACAATTGATCGCATGTAAACAGTCATCACTCAATAACAAAACAACACCTACAAAGTGGTGTCACTAATAGTTATTAAGGTGAAATAAAAAGGAACAATCTCACCAATTCCAATACGAATGAGCAGGAGCACCGGAAGACTTTTGGTCATGGAGTAAACCGGGACTTGATAGAGGGAAACGACAATACCCTGTCAATCCCTATGGGGCTACCGGTAAGCTATCCCCAAAAGCTCCTGCCCTTACAAGGGCAGTCCACAGCTACCCCTGTCACAGCATACCCTGCACTCTCCCTATGGTCAGTCCCGACGCGTTTCTTACAAGCCAATCATAGGGGACCTGCTTGTGTAGAGAGGTCAGTGCCTACGTGCTCAAGAAGGGAGACAATAAGTTCTGCCACCCCCTATGCTATCTTGCAGATCTTGCATGATTGGCTTGTAAGAAACACGTCGGGACTGACCATAGGGAGAGTGCAGGGTATGCTGTGACAGGGGTAGCTGTGGACTGCCCTTGTAAGGGCAGGAGCTTTTGGGGATAGCTTACCGGTAGCCACATAGAGGGAAACGACAATACCCTGTCAATCCCTATCAAGTCCCGGTTTACTCCATGACCAGAAGTCTTCCGGTGCTCCTGCTCATTCGTATTGGAATTGGTGAGATTGTTCCTTTTTATTTCACCTTAATAACTATTAGTGACACCACTTTGTAGGTGTTGTTTTGTTATTGAGTGATGACTGTTTACATGCGATCAATTGTATGGAGTTATATTGTGCCATTCATATGTACATGATTGAGTCAGTTATGGTTCGAACCATACTTTGGTCTGCCTTAATTCGCTAGAGCCTCTACAGGCGTTGCTTATTTTATCCTATTGGGGGTGTTATAGGTCTCTTGGTGGGACCTTACCCCATGTTTTTATAACACTTTGGGTGATATTGTTTCTACTTTTATCTATGTATATTTAGTAAAAGTTATGTTTTATTTCCACTTGTGCTGTATTTTCTATTTAGCTAGCGTGGCCTCTTTTGCTAAATCCTGATTTCTGCCTGCGTGTGTCTTTCCTCTAATACTCACAGTCAATATTTGTGGGGGGCTGCCTATCCTTCGGGGTTCTGCTCTGAGGCAAGATAGAATTCCCATTTCCATCTATAGGGGTATTTAGTCCTCCGGCTGTGTCGAGGTGTCTAGGATGTGTTAGGTACACCCCACGGCTACTTCTAGTTGCGGTGACAGTTTAGGGTTTGCGGTCAGTACAGGTTCCACCTACTCCTGAGAAAGTCTCATGCGGCTCCAAGGTCACTGGATCATAACAGTACAACTGGCCAACAATGAGTTTATGCATCTCAGAAGAAGGGAAGAAAGATCCATTTTTTTTTCTGTAGCCTGCTTTGTCTTTTCTTCCCTCTTTTCCTCTGGGTGGCTGAGGAGCCTTGTGATAGCATGGATGTTCAGGGATTAGCTTCTCGTGTAGACCAGCTTGCTGCTAGGGTACAGGGTATTTCTGATTATATTGTTCAGACTCCAGTTTTAGAGCCTAAGATTCCTACTCCTGATTTGTTTTTTGGGGACAGGTCCAAATTTTTGAGTTTTAAACACAACTGTAAACTGTTTTTTGCTCTGAGACCTCGATCCTCTGGTGATTCCATTCAGCAGGTTAAAATTGTCATCTCCCTGCTGCGTGGCGATCCTCAGGATTGGGCATTTTCCCTGGAATCTGGGAATCCGGCCTTGCTTAATCTAGACGCCTTTTTTCAGGCTTTAGGATTATTATATGATGAACCAAATTCTGTGGATCAAGCGGAGAAGACCTTGTTGGTCCTGTCTCAGGGTCAAGAAGCGGTAGAATTGTATTGTCAGAAATTTAGAAAATGGTCTGTGTTGACTAAATGAAATGATGATGCTTTGGCGGCAATTTTCAGAAAGGGTCTTTCTGAATCCGTTAAAGATGTTATGGTGGGGTTTCCCACGCCTTTCGGTCTGAGTGATTCTATGTCTTTGGCCATTCAGATTGATCGGCGCTTATGGGAGCGCAGAACTGTGCGCGCTGTGGCGTTGTCTTCAGAGCAGATGCCTGAGTCAATGCAGTGTGATAGGATTCTGTCTAGAACGGAACAACAGGGATTCAGACGTCAGAATAGGTTGTGTTTTTATTGTGGCGATGCTTCTCATGTCATTTCAGTCTGCCCTAAGCGTACAAAGAGGATTGCTAGTTCATTTACCATCAGTACTGTACAACCTAAATTTTTATTATCTGTGTCCTTGATCTGCTCATTGTCATCATTTTCTGTCATGGCGTTTGTGGATTCAGGCGCCGCCTTGAACTTAATGGACTTTGAGTTTGCCAGGCGTTGTGGTTTTCCCTTGCAGTCTTTGCAGAACCCTATTCCGTTAAGGGGCATTGATGCTACACCTTTGGCTAAAAATAAGCCCCAGTTCTGGACACAGGTGACCATGTGCATGGCGCCAGCCCATCAGGAAGATTGTCGATTTCTGGTGTTGCATAATTTACATGATGCTATCGTGCTGGGTTTTCCGTGGTTGCAGGCACATAATCCTGTGCTGGATTGGAAGTGTATGTCTGTGACTAGTTGGGGATGTCAGGGGGTTCATAATGACGTTCCCTTGATGTCAATCTCCTCTTCTTCCACTTCTGAAATTCCAGAGTTTTTGTCTGATTTTCAGGATGTATTCGATGAGCCCAAGTCCAGTTCCCTTCCACCGCATAGGGACTGTGATTGTGAAGGGCCGACTTTTCAACCTGTCTGTGCCTGAACATACCGCCATGCGGAGTTATGTTAAGGAGTCTTTGGAGAAAGGACATATTCGAACATATTCATCACCGTTGGGAGCGGGATTTTTTTTTGTTGCTAAGAAGGATGGCTCCTTGAGACCCTGTATTAATTATCGCCTCTTGAATAAGATCACGGTCAAGTTTCAATACCCTTTACCTCTGCTTTCCGATTTGTTTGCTAGGATTAAGGGGGTTAGTTGGTTTACGAAGATTGACCTTCGGGGGGCATATAATCTTGTTCGTATTAAGCAGGGTGATGAATGGAAAACTGCGTTTAACACGCCCGAAGGCCATTTTGAATACCTTGTGATGCCATTCGGGCTCTCTAATGCTCCATCTGTTTTTCAGTCCTTCATGCACGATATCTTCCGGACTTATCTTGATAAATTCATGATTGTATATTTGGATGACATTTTAATTTTTTCCGATGATTGGGAGTCTCATGTGAAACAGGTCAGGATGGTATTTCAGATCCTTCGTGATAATGCTTTGTTTGTGAAGGGGTCTAAGTGTCTCTTTGGAGTGCAGAAGGTTTCTTTTTTGGGCTTCATTTTTTCTCCCTCATCTATAGAGATGGATCCGGTTAAGGTTCAGGCCATTCATGATTGGATTCAACCCACATCTGTGAAGAGCCTTCAGAAATTTTTGGGCTTTGCTAATTTTTATCGCCGTTTCATTTCTAACTTCTCCAGTGTGGTTAAACCCTTGACCGATTTGACGAAGAAAGGCGCTGATGTGACGAATTGGTCCTCTGCGGCTGTCTCTGCCTTTCAGGAGCTTAAACGCCGATTTACTTCTGCCCCGGTGTTGCGTCAACCGGATGTTTCTCTTCCGTTTCAGGTTGAGGTTGACGCTTCTGAGATTGGGGCAGGGGCCGTTTTGTCTCAGAGGGATCCTGTTGGTTCCTTGATGAAACCGTGTGCCTTCTTTTCCCGTAAGTTTTCGCCCGCTGAACGCAATTATGATGTCGGCAATCGGGAGTTGTTGGCTATGAAGTGGGCGTTTGAGGAGTGGCGACATTGGCTCCAGGGAGCTAAGCACCGTATTGTGGTCTTGACCGATCATAAAAATCTGATTTACCTCGAGTCTGCCAGGCGGCTGAATCCTAGACAGGCTCGATGGTCTTTGTTTTTTTTCCCGTTTTGATTTCGTGGTCTCTTATCTTCTGGGTTCTAAGAATATTAAGGCTGATGCCCTCTCTAGGAGTTTTTTGCCTGATTCTCCTGAGGTCTTTGAACCGGTCGGCATTCTGAAAGGGGTGGTCCTTTCTGCCATTTCCCCTGATTTACGATGGGTTCTTCAGGAATTTCAGGCTGACAAACCTGACGGCTGTCCAGTGGGGAAACTGTTTGTTCCTGATAGATGGACTAGTAGAGTGATTTCTGAGGTTCATTGTTCTGTGTTGGCTGGCCATCCTGGTATTTTTGGTACCAGAGATTTGGTTGGTAGGTCCTTTTGGTGGCCTTCTTTGTCACGTGATGTGCGTTCTTTTGTGCAGTCCTGTGGGACTTGTGCGCGGGCCAAGCCTTGTTGTTCCCGTGCTAGTGGGTTGCTTTTGCCTTTGCCGGTCCCTGAGAGGCCCTGGATGCATATTTCTATGGATTTTATTTCTGATCTTCCGGTTTCCCAGAAGATGTCTGTCATCTGGGTTGTTTGTGAACGGTTCTCTAAGATGGTCCATTTGGTGCCTTTGCCTAAATTGCCTTCCTCTTCTGATTTGGTTCTGTTGTTTTTTCAGCATGTGGTTCGTTTGCATGGTATTCCGGAGAATATTGTGTCCGACAGAGGTTCTCAGTTTGTTTCTCGGTTTTGGCGGGCCTTTTGTGCTAAGCTGGGCATTGATTTGTCTTTTTCTTCCGCATTTCATCCTCAGACAAATGGCCAGACCGAGCGAACTAATCAGACTTTAGAAACTTATCTGAGATGCTTTGTGTCTGCTGATCAGGATGATTGGGTGGCTTTCTTGCCATTGGCCGAGTTTGCCCTTAATAATCGGGCTAGTTCGGCTACCTTGGTTTCACCCTTCTTTTGTAATTTTGGTTTTCATCCTCGTTTTTCTTCGGGGCAGGTTGAGCCTTCTGACTGTCCTGGTGTGGATTCTGTGGTTGACAGTTTGCAGCAGATTTGGGCTCATGTGGTGGACAATTTGGTATTGTCTCAGGAGGAGGCTCAACGTTTTGCTAACCGTCGTCGGTGTGTCGGTTCCCGGCTTCGGGTTGGGGATCTGGTCTGGTTGTCTTCCCGTCATGTTCCTATGAAGGTTTCTTCCCCTAAGTTTAAGCCTCGCTTTATTGGTCCTTATAGGATTTCTGAGATTATTAATCCGGTGTCTTTTCGATTAGCCCTTACGGCTTCTTTTGCTATCCATAATGTCTTCCATAGATCTTTATTGCGGAAATATGTGGTGCCCGTTGTTCCCTCTGTTGATCCTCCGGCCCCTGTGTTGGTTGATGGGGAGTTGGAGTATGTGGTTGAGAAGATTTTGGATTCTCGCTTTTCGAGGCGGAGGCTTCAGTACCTTGTCAAATGGAAGGGTTATGGCCAGGAGGATAATTCTTGGGTTTTTGCCTGATGTCCATGCTGCTGATTTGGTCCGTGCCTTTCATCTGGCTCGTCCTCATCGGCCTGGGGGCTCTGGTGAGGGTTCGGTGACCCGTCCACAAGGGGGGGGGGGTACTGTTGTGAATTCTGCTCTTGGGTTCCCTCCGGTGGTTGTTGGTAGTAATGCAGTTGTCCCTGGGTTGCAATCCTGGGCAGGTGTCCCTGCTGATTGCAGCTCTGACTGGGATATTTAGGTGTGCAGGATTCATTAGCCCTTGCCAGTTGTCCATTGTTCTTGGAGGTTTTGCATCTCTGTCTGGTTCCTCCTGCCCTGCTGCCAAATCAGCTAAGATAAGTGTCTGGTTTTGTTTTTGTAGCACACATGCTGTGTGCTTTACAATTCAGTACTATTCAATGTTTTTTCTTGTCCAGCTTAGACTGTGTTTGGACATTTCAGTCAAGTTGGATTCTCAGGAGATGCAGATATACATTCCATGTCTTTAGTTAGAATTTTTGTATTTTCTGCTGTGGATATTTTTAGGGTTTTAATACTGACCGCTTAGTCTAATACTCACAGTCAATATTTGTGGGGGGCTGCCTATCCTTTGGGGTTCTGCTCTGAGGCAAGATAGAATTCCCATTTCTATCTATAGGGGTATTTAGTCCTCCGGCTGTGTCGAGGTGTCTAGGATGTGTTAGGTACACTCCACGGCTACTTCTAGTTGTGGTGACAGTTTAGGGTTTGCGGTCAGTACAGGTTCCACCTACTGCTGAGAAAGTCTCATGCGGCTCCAAGGTCACCGGATCATAACAGGTATGCCCAGTTCCCATACATTGAGGCTATGTGCAAACTTTGCGGGGTCCTCTGCGGGTTCTCCCGCAGCGGATTTGATAAATCTGCAGGGCAAAACCGCTGCGGTTATCCCTGCAGATTTATCGCGGTTTGTTTTGCGGTTTCCGCTGCGGGTTTACTCCTATACTATTGATGCTGCATATGCAGCAATATGCAGCATCAATAGTAATGTAAAAAATAATAAAAAATGGTTTATACTCACCCTCTGACGTCCCGATCTCCTCGGCGCTGCACGCGGCGGTCCGGTTCCAAAGATGCTGTGCCGAGAAGGACCTTCGTGACATCACGGTCATGTGACCGCGACGTCCCGGTCATGTGACTGCGACGTCACCGCAGGTCCTGCTCGCACAGCAACCCTGCGACCGGACGGCCGCGTGCAGCGCTGAGAGGTGAGTATAGCATTATTTTTTATTTTAATTCTTTTTTTTTTACACTAATATGGTTCCCAGGGCCTGGAGGAGAGTCTCCTCTCCTCCACCCCGGGTACCATCTGCACATTATCCGCTTACTTCCCGCATCGTGGGCACAGCCCCATGCGGGAAGTTAGCGGATCAATGCTTTCCTATGTGTGCAGAATCGCAGCGATTCGGCACAAAGAAGTGACATGCTGCGGAATGTAAACCGCTGCGTTTCTGCGCGTTTTTTCCCACAGCATGTGCACAGCGGATTGCGGTTTCCATAGGGAAAACCCGCCGCGGATCCGCGGTAAAACCCGCAAAGTGTGAACATGGCCTGACAGTGCATGTGCAGAACAGGAAGACGGCTAATGGCCAGTATGAAAATGGCAAGATTTGTTATTTACAAAAATGTTGCAAAAATGGATTTAACATAAAAACTTGATTTGAAACAATAGGTCATTTTCTGATGACATTCCTTTAAAGAAGTATGCTTCTTCACAAGACTTTCAGCATAGACAGACACATTTCAGAATTAAAACAATGAAATGCTGTGCTGTCAATGGAAAGGGAACCTGTCACTGCATTCATGCTGCACAAACCACAGGCAGCATAAATCAGAGCCTGGCTGAGCAGCAATTCAGAGAAAACTCAGTGATGATTGGGAGAAGTGGGAGTAGCCAGCCTGTCCCTGCCCCAGGTGGCTGACCGTTGTCTCTGTACATTCGTACATTTATGGGAGAGACCTGTCATCAACTGACTTGGCGTGGGTTACGAGTTTGTGTATTTTGGCCAAAATATTAACCAACACCTCACTATTTTTGTATATTTTTTGCACTATATTTCTCGGGGTGCAGCCAAGCCCAAACACGTTCGGTCTCGCATGAGGGGTGTTCGCACTGGGATGCATTGAGAGTGTACTAGCCAGCCCGCCTAATCGAAAAGTAGGGGCGTGACTAATAGGCTGTGAACCAGACACTATGCAGTACCATTGTGTGAACAACGCCCTATGTGGGCCTTTATTGTGCACTTGTATACTGGGCAGTCACCCCCCTCCAGGAGTGGGTAATGTGGAGAGTGGCTGTTGATCTGGTATTTTGCACCTGTGTTGCTAACATCTTGCTTTATGGGCTGGCTGCACCCTGCAGTGCATTTGTTCCAAGATATGGGCAGGTAAGTGTTGCTGCCTTTTTTTCTGCTGTTGAAAATTGAATTTTTGTAGACCTTGAGTCGCTAGTGGCTTTGCTATTTAGTTTACTGTCATCAACTGAAGCAGAGAGTGGGAGAAGGAAAAGCCAGCAGGAGATGTGCCGGATTTGTTACGTCTCTCCCCATTACGTTTTTTTAAACTGTTTTCTGTGAAATTATTTAGTCAACAAGTAGTGACATCCAGCTCCTGCTTCCCCTCCAACCCCCAGTAGTAGTGACACACTCAGAGCCCCCATTATTGATATATGAACCAAAGATTCTCCAAAGATATCACACCATGGCAGTATAACAAGATTCAGGGATTAATAGGTTATCACATATGTACAGACAGCACCAATGTTATTCATTGGGCCTGGCAGATGAGTGTTTTTGTTTTGTTTTTCAGTGACCGAATCTGCATGTGGGGAAAAATTGCAGCATGCAGTAGTTTCTTCTGTGTGTGAGATGAGATTTGCTCATTCAACTCTATGGGTGCACAAGAAAAAAATTACACACCAAACGGAGCATCAGTATAGCACCCATATTTAATGGATACATTACAATTCTGTAAGATAAGAAATTGTAAATGGTTCTGTAAATACATATTATATCCAGCATGTAAACTAGGGGGCAGGTCAGTGAGGGATCAGTGACCTGTCATAAGCCAGCAGTACGAATACCTAATCAGAGCACCACATGCACAGTTTTGGCGCAGGGAAAATGCTACAAGTAGCTTCCTCTGTACCCTGTCTTGTGCGTCAATATGACGCATGCGTCGTGAAACGCATTCCAACGCATACCGGTGCATGTCCATGCGCCCCCCATGTTAAAGATAGGGGCGCATGACACATGCGTCGGTATCCGTCGACGACGCTGCGCCCAACAACGCAAATGTGAACGTTACCTAATATACACAATATAATCAGTATTGCACTGGGGGTGAGGTGGGAAACCTAAAGTCAACCAGTGTGCAAATAGGCAATTATTCAGTTTTCTAAAATATATTAAAAAGAAAACAAGGGAATGTTGACTGAAAGTGAGCTGTCATGGTGTATCAAAGACAGGCACGTAATAGGTCATCATACCTCATTACTTTGGGCAATTAAATCTCTGTATGCCTGCACATATGTCCCAAAGCACCTATTAAAATGTGCACAATTGTCGCAAACACTAAACCTGATATTCACGCAGCAATGGGTTATTGACCCTGCTTACTGCTTTATAAAGAGTAAGCTCTAAATATCACAGGAGTGTGTTAGCAGAATTAGCTACACTTTAGGAAATACTTCACCATAGACACTGGAAATGTATCTTAAAGCACCATTCTGGCATTTTATTGCATTCTAATGCCAGAGTGGCATCACTAATGTCTGTTCCCTGCTCCGATCCCAAGCCTTGTGACTCCAGCAGCCCATGACTGTCCGGAAGTCACAATGAACGGTCACAGGTATTGATGTAAGTCTATCACACCCTCATTCTGGCTCTCATAGCATTACACCGAGAAGTGACTTCTGGTCCACCCTGCAAACACAGGAGCGATCTCCAGGAGGTCACAACCTGCAGACGATGACAAGAGCAGCACGGAGAACAGGTGAACACGAGTGATGAGCGAGTGTACTCGTTGCTCGGGTTTTCCAGAGCACGCTCAGGTGATCTCAGAGTATTTGTTAGTGCTCGGAGATTTAGTTTTCATCGCTGCAGCTGAATGATTTACAGCTATTAGCCAGCTTGATTACATGTGGGGATTCCCTAGCAACCAGGCAACCCCCACATGTACTCAGCCTGGCTAGTAGCTGTAAATCATTCAGCTGAGGCAATGAAAACGAAATCTACGAACACTAACAAATATTCGGAGCTCACCCGAGCGTGCTCAGGAAAACCAGCGCAACGCGTACACTCGCTCATCACTAGCGAACACTGCAGCTGGTAAGTATCGCACTACGGGCAGGGAACGTACATCAGTAATACCACTCCAGTGGTGAAATAAAACATGCAGACTGGTGCTTGACATTATTCCAAGGCCTAAGATCAAGTGCATATGCTGAAGTAAGCCACTGTCCTAGTATGACTTATGAACGTGACCTATGGTCTCTATCAACTATAAGATTAAAAAAATATATACTGTATTTTGCTAATTATAAGACGCAACCCCAAATTTTGAGGAGAAAAATAGGAAAAAAACTTTTTAATAAAATGGTGGTGCTTCTTATAATCCATACATCTTATTGCTTACCGGGGGTGGTGGCTGCGGTGAAGCGGGGTCCCAGGGAGCGGGGGGCTCTGGGCTTTCACAAAATGTCGGCAGAGCCCCCACAGCACCGAACACCCACAGCGGAGCGCCGCACATCTGAACACCCCCTCATCCCAGCCGGCAGCAACGCTCCACTCCCGCCTCCTCCAGCAAAGACCCCGCTCCACTGTGGCCAGTAAGGTATATCCGCATTATAAGACGCACCCCCATTTTCCTCCCAAATTTTGGAGGGGGAGGAGTGCGTCTTATAATCCGAAAAATACGGTACATAGGCAGTAACCATGCCTACTGGGGAAACTTTCAAAAGAAACCTGAAGAACTACCTCTTCCGACAAGCGTACAACCTGCAGTAACCCTCGTTCCACCATATGGCTGCACAACCAGCTCTCCCCCTCACCTACTGTATCCTCACCCACCCCTTGTAGATTGTGAGCCCTCGATGGCAGGGTCCTCTTCCCTCCTGTACCAGCTGGTGACTCGTTTTGGTAAATAATAATGTACTTGTTTTTTGTTATGTACGCCCCCTTTAACCCCTTCACCCCGAAGCCTGTTTTCACCTAAGTGACAGGGCCAATTTTTACAATTCTGACCACTGTCACTTTATGAGGTTATAACTCTGAAACGCTTCAACGGATGCTGGTGATTCTGACATTGTTTTCTCGTGACATATTGTACTTTATGATAGTGGTAAAACTTCTTCGATATGACTTGCATTTATTTGTGAAAAAAACAGAAATTTGTCGAAAATTATGAAAATTTAGCAATTTTCAAATTTTTCGTTTTTATGCCCTTAAATTAGAGAGTTATATCACATAATATAGTTAATAAACAACATTTCCCACATGTCTGCCTTACATCAGCACAATTTTGGAAACATAATTTTTTTTTGTTAGGGAGTTATAAGGGTTAAAAGTTGACCAGCGATTTCTAATTTTTGCAACAAAATTTGCAAAACCATTTCTTTTACGGACCACCTCACACTTGAAGTGACTTTGAGGGGTCTATATGACAGAAAATACCCAAAAGTGACACCATTCTAAAAACTGCACCCCTCAAGGTACTCAAAACCACATTCAAAAAATGTATTAACCCTTCAGGTGCTTCACAGGAATTTTTGGAATGTTTAAAAAAAATTGAACATTTAACTTTTTTTTCACAAAATTTTTACTTCAGATCCAATTTGTTTTATCTTACCAAGGGTAACAGGAGAAATTGGACCACAAAAGTTGTTGTACAATTTGTACTGAGTGCGCCGATACCCCACATGTTGGGGTAAACCAATATTTGGGCAAATGGCAGAGCTCGGAAGGGAAGGAGTGCCATTTGACTTTTCAATGCAAGATTTGCTGGAATTGAGATCGGAACCCATGTCGCGATTGGAGAGCCCCTGACGTGCCTAAACAGTGGAAACCCCCACAAGTGACACTATTTTGGAAAGTAGACCCCCTAAGGAACTTATCTAGATGTGTGGTGAGCACTTTGAACCTCCAAGTGCTTCACAGAAGTTTATAATGTAGAGCCGTAAAAATAATTTCATATTAATTTTCACAAAAAATGATCTTTTCGCCCCAAATTTTTTATTTTCCCAAGGGTAACAGGATAAATTGGACCCCAAAAGTTGTTGTGCAATTTGACCTGAGTACGCTGATACTTCATATATGGGGATAAACCACTGTTTGAGCGCATGGCAGAGCTCGGAAGGGAAGGAGCGCCGTTTGACTTTTCAATGCAAAATTGGCTGGAATTGAGATCGGAACCCATGTCGCGTTTGGAGAGCCCCTGATGTGCCTAAACAGTAGAAACCCCCCACAAGTGACCCCATTTTGGAAAGAAGACCCCCTAAGGAACTTATCTAGATGTGTGGAGAGCACTTTTAACCCCCAATTGTTTCACTAAAGTTTAGAATGTAGCGCCGTGAAAATAAAAAAATATTTTTTTTCCTTCCACAAAATGATGTTTTAGGCCGCAATTTTTTTTTTCCCAAGGGTAACAGGAGAAATTGGACCACAAAAGTTATTGTCCAATTTGTCCTGAGTACGCTGATACCCCATACATGGGGGGAAACCACTGTTTGGGCGCACGGCAGAACTCGGAAGGGAAGGAGCGCCGTTTGAAATGCAGACTTAGATGGATTGGTCTGCAGGCGTCATGTTGCATTTGCAGAGTCCCTGATGTACCTAAACAGTTGAAACCCCCCACAAGTGACCCCATATTAGAAACTAGACCCCCCAAGGAACTTATCTAGATGTGTTGTGAGAACTTTGAACCAACAAGTGTTTCACTACAGTTTATAACGCAGAGCCGTGAAAATAAAAAATATTTATTTTTTCCACGAAAATATTTTAGCCCCCACATTTTTATTTTCCCAAGGGTAACAGGAGAAATTGGACCACAAAAGTTGTGGTCCAATTTGTGCTGAGTACGCTGATACCCCGTATATGGGGTGGCACCACTGTTTGGGCGCACGGCAGAGCTCGGAAGGGAAGGAGCACTGTTTTACTTGTTCAAAGCAGAATTGGTTGGAATTGAGTTCGGACGCCATGTCGCGTTTGGAGAGCCCCTGATGTGCCTAAACAGTGGAAACCCCCCAATTCTAACTGAAACCCTAACCCCAGCCCTAACCCTAGCCCTAACCCTAGCCCTATCCCCAACCCTAACCCTAGCCCCAACCCTAACCCCAGCCCTAACCCTAGCCCCAACCCTAATGGGAAAATGGAAATAAATACATTTTTTTAAATTTTATTACTTTTCCCTAACTAAGGGGGTGATGAAGGGGGGTTTGATTTACATTTATAGCGTTTTTTTTGGCGGATTTTTATGATTGGCAGCCGTCACACACTAAAAGATGCTTTTTATTGGAAAAAATAGTTTTTGCATCACCACATTTTGAGAGCTATAATTTATCCATATTTTGGCCCACAGAGTCATGTGAGATCTTGTTTTTTGCGGGACGAGTTGACGTTTTTATTGATACCATTTTCGGGCATATGATATTTTTTGATCGTTTTTTATTCCGATTTTTGGGAGGCGGAATGAACAAAAACCAGCAATTACTGAAATTCTTTTAGGGGGGCGTTTATAGCGTTCCACGTGTGGTAAAATTGATAAAGCAGCTTTATTCTTCGGGTCAGTACGATTACAGCGATACCTCATTTATATAATTTTTTTATGTTTTGGCGCTTTTACACAATAAAAACTATTTTATATGAAAAAAAATTGTTTTTGCATCGCTTTATTCTGAGAGCTATAACTTTTTTATTTTTCTGCTGATGATGCTGTATGGCAGCTTTTTTTTTTGCGGGACAAGATGACGTTTTCAGTGGTACCATGGTTATTTATATCCGTTTTTTTGATCACATGGTATTCCACTTTTTGTTCGCCTGTATGATAATAAAGCGTTTTTTGCTTTTTTTTTTTTTTTTTTTTTTTGCGGTGTTAACTGAAGGGGTTAACTAGTGGGATAGTTTTATAGAGCGGGTCGGTACGGACGCGGCGATAACAAATATGTGTACTTTTATTGTTTTTTTTTATTTACATAAATAAATGTATTTACTGGGAAATGTTTTTTTTTTCCTTTATTTGGGTTTTTTTTTTTTTACTTTTTACTATTGTCCCAGGGTGGGACATCACTGAATTAGATCAGATCGTTGATCTGACAGTGTGCATAGCACTCTGTCAGATCAACGATCTGACAGAGAAGTTTAGGTGGCTTTCCGGCGCCTGCTCTCAGCAGCTCTCAGCAGGCGCCGGCTAGCCAGGTCATTTCATGACCAGGAAGGAGTCCCGTGGCTATCTTGGATCCGGGGACTCCTTCCGGATCACCGGAGCAACGCGATCTCATCGCGTTGCTCCGGTGGGAGAGCGCAGGGGAGCCCCCGTCCCTGCGCGTTCCCCCTCTATGCCGCTGTCACTACTGACAGCGGCATCAGAGGGGTTAAATGCCCGCGATCGGCGCTAGCGCCGATCGTGGGCATTGCTGCGGGGTGTCAGCTGTCATATACAGCTGACACCCGCAACCGATCACCGCGGCGCTCAGCGCGAGACCGCGGTGATCGGTGCGCCGTACTAGTACTGCTGCTGGCACAAATGCAGTGGCGGCAGCGCAGTACTAGTACGGCGCATGTCGCGAAGGGGTTAAACATGTAAAGAGACATGGAATAAATGGCACTGTAATAACAATAAATAAAATAACGTAAACATATAGATCTACATGGTAAATATAGAAGCTATTTTTTTTTATCAAGAGTATTTGATGTTTTTATAGGTGAAATAGAAAAAGGCTGCAGAGATGTATATTTCCGTTAAGCATGAGAAATGAGGAATTCTCTCTGAAGAACATGCCCCACTAATTGTAAGTCAATAAATGGCACGGAAACATTATGCTGCACAAGTTAAGATCAAACTTCCAGTTTAACCCGCTTACCTTATTCAGAAAATTGCATAATAAAATGAAGAAGCGAGCACCAAGGTTAAAGCTGGGAGCAAAAGGACAACGAAGAAGAAGCAAAAATAAATGTATCATCAAAGAAGGTGAGCCAGTTCAACCTTATCTAATAGAGAAACAAAACATTTCCAGCACTTCTAAGCTTCTGGTAGAAACATCTTGTTTTAATATTTACTGAAATGCTCATATTCTAAAAAGGACAGCTCAAGTACACAAAGTGCCAAAGGGTAGGAGGCAGAGTGAAAAATGCATTATGAGAAATGAGCCCAAGGGCAACTCCACAAAAGTAAAGTGCGATTAAAACGTTTTTACATTTAATACACAGAGCATCCTCTTCCTTTATTAAGCCTCTGGTCACAACTGTCCATTTCTAGTTCATTCCTCGTCCCTGTAGCCAGTTAAACATATGTACTCACACACAAAATGCATACAAGGAAGGGTAGAAATGTCCAGAGATGGAAGGCCAAAAGGTTGTCAAAGTAAACAACGAGAAAAAGTTGAAAAATCGCATTATTCTTTTTCATAAAGGAAACAGAAAGTAATGACTTTCTTTACACTGAACATCATATCAATACTTGTATGTGTGTGTTATGCTTAAAAAACATACAGGTTCTTATCAATCTCACCTGGCAAGAATGGTGTACAGACAGTGGAAAGTCTAGCCTGCTACCCGAGTGTACCGAAACAGATAAAGGTACTGTCAGCAGGTTTTTGCATGTAATCTGAGAGCAGCCTGATGTAAGAGCAGAGACCCCAATTACAGTGATGCATCACTTACTATGTTGTGTTTTTATACAATCAGTGTTGTATCAGCAAGAGATCATCACTGCATCCTAGTCCAACCAGGCCTTTACCACTGATTAGCAGCTCTCTGTCGCTATACAATGTACACAGAAAGCTGTAGTGTCGGCAGGGTTATACACAGCTCAACAACTGAGCTCTGCTACATCTGCAGCAGAGAAAATTGTGACTATCATAACTGCTGAACCCAGGAAAATAAATTATACATTGCTGGAATCGGGGTCTCTGTCACTGCCTCATGCTGCTGTCAGATTATATAACTAAAACCTGCTGACAGATTCCCTTTAAGGTTGGTTATTGCTCACACACCATTCGTTATAGCTGGGGAGAACACATCAAAAATACAATTTATTTGTTAGGGTTTAACAGACTGTAGAAAATGGGAGTGCTGACAATGTAATGATGCAAACTGCCTTATACCATAAGTACATACATTTATCACCTGGTGTAAATGTCACAGTTGCCCTGAATCTGGTATGGTCTACATTTTTTTTTTTAAAGGGACTCGATATGAAGAGTAATTCTGTGCTGACAAAATACAGGTGCTCAGCGCATCGAGGTGGAGCCAACCATTTAAGTGCATCTTCCTGCTCATTTTCTGTCTATTTCAACCCCCTCTTTCATTTACTGCTCTGGCTTCATAGAGCATGAGAAGGGCAGAGATAGGCAGAAAACAAGCAGATGGGGAGGGGCATTTAAATGTTGGCCCAACCATGGTGCATTGAGCGCCTGTATTTGGTTGAAATCATTCTGTGTTGACAGAGTCCCTTAAAGAAGGGTGCTATATCTCGTAAATGAAGAGGAGCAAGAACAGAAGAACAGCAATGATACATTTAGGAGAACAACATTGATACATTCAAGAGAGAAGCATTTACTTCATTTACATTTATGGCAAACAACAGGTTCTTTTTAAATCAAATAAGGTAGGAGAGAACACTAATGAATAAATAAAATTTATATTTTTCTTCTGCCCTTTTTGCATATTAGCATTTTTTTATGGGTGGGGGGCTAGAAAATAGGGTATACAAGTACACGACATGTGGATGATAGACATTACCTGGATACATTTTATGTAAATATCTGACAGACTAAAGGCCCCGTCTCACATAGCGAGATCGCTAGCGAGATCGCTGCTGAGTCACAAGTTTTGTGACGCAACAGCGACCTCAGTAGCGATCTCGCTATGTGTGACACGTACCAGCGATCAGGCCCCTGCTGTGACATCGCTGGTCGTGTCGGAATGGCCTGGGCCGTTTTTTGGTCGTTGAGGTCCCGCTGACATCGCTGAATCGGTGTGTGTGACACCGATCCAGCGATGTCTTCACTGGTAACCAGGGTAAACATCGGGTTACTAAGCGCAGGGCCGCGCTTAGTAACCCGATGTTTACCCTGGTTACCAGCGTAAATGTAAAAAAAAACAAACAGTACATACTCACCATCTGATGTCCGTCAGGTCCCTTGCCGTCTGCTTCCTGCTCTGACTGAGTGACGCCATACAGTGAGAGCACAGCACAGCAGTGACGTCACCGCTGCGCTCTGCTCTCACTGTACGGCGGCACTCAGTCAGAGCAGGAAGTAGATGGCAAGGGACCTGACGGACACCGAAAGGCGAGTATGTACTGTTTGTTTTTTTTGGTAACCAGGGTAAACATCGGGTTACTAAGCGCGGCCCTGCGCTTAGTAACCCGATGTTTACCCTGGTTACCCGGGTGCTGCAGGGGGACTTCGGCATCGTTGAAGACAGTTTCAACGATGCCGAAGTCGTTCCCCTGATCGTTGGTCGCTGGAGAGAGCTGTCTGTGTGACAGCTCCCCAGCGACCACACAGCGACTTACCAACGATCACGGCCAAGTCGTATCGCTGGTCGTGATCGTTGGTAAATCGCTATGTGAGACGGGGCCTTAAGAGTATGTGCACACGTTTCAGATTTCGTGCAGATCTGCAGCTTTTTTTCCGCGCAGAAACGCTGCAGATCTGCAAGTGATTTACAGTACAGTGTATATCATTGGCAAAAAAAAAAAAATGCTGCGCTAATGGTGCAGAAAAATCTGCACGGAAAACACAGGAGATTAAAAAAAAGGACCATATCAATTCTTTTTGCAGATCTGCTGCGTTTCTGCACCCATTCCATAATAGAAATCTTCAGGGATAAAAAAAAAGGAAGACATACGCACAAAAATCTGCAACGTGTGCACATACCAAAAAAAGGCGCAGATTCTGACCTGCGTTTTCTGCCAAGAAATGCATAATCTGCACAGAAAATTCCACTGTCAAATCTGCAACATGTGCACATACCCTTAGAGCAAAACAACGCTAGCCCCTTGCCATAGTTTAGTAAATTCACACACACCAATTTAGAGAATATTCTTAATTCCTCTTCCCCTTATTTTTTTTCCCCGTTGGCTTACCCTGACCATCTAGGAATATGGCAACAAGGCAGGCTCAGAGGAGGGATTGAGTTGTGAAACGCATTGCTGATTATATGCATTGGTGAGTTTCCAAGGTCAATCATTCATAGTCACTGTGAATTAAATCACTACTGGTGGTAAAACTCCCTTGAGGAGTCTTGTCCAGAGGAAGACTACAGAGTGAGGAAGTGTGTCACTATATAGAACACACAATGTCACTCGAAAGCAGTAATCTCACTGGAGGTACAAACATTTACATCCCGGAAGGAGACATGGTGATGGAAAAGACTTACCATGACTGCTGTACATTTTACAAGATTGAGTGATAACATATACAAAGGGTGAATGCTGCTAATGGAAAACTGCAGAAAACAGGATAAAACTTCCATCGCTCTTTGAAACATCATCATCAGCCAAATAATTTCCTTCCTAGCCAAAGGACACGCCTTCTCATTTAAAGATTTTTCAGTATTTTCATGACTATGAAAATTGTAAATTCACACTGAAGGCATCAAACCTATGAATTAACACATGTGGAATTATATACTTAACAAAAAAGTGTGAAACAACTGAAATTATGACTTATATTCTAGGTTCTTCAAAGTAGCCACCTTTTGATTTGATGACTGCTTTGTACACTCTTGGCATTCTCTTGATGAGCTTCAAGAGGTAGTCACCGGGAATGGTTTTCAATTCACAGGTGTGCCCTGTCAGGTTTAATAAGTGGGATTTCTTGCTTTATAAATGGGGTTGGGACCATCAGTTGTGTTGCGCAGAAGTCTGGTGGATACACAGCTGATAGTCCTACAGAACAGACTGTTAGAATTTGTATTATGGCAAGAAAAAAGCAGCTAAGTAAAGAAAAACGAGTGGCCATCATTACTAAGAAATGAAGGTCAGTCAGTCCGAAAAATTGGGAAAACTTTGAAAGTGTCCCCAAGTGCAGTGGCAAAAACCATCAAGCGCTACAAAGAAACTGGCTTGCATGAGGACCGCCCCAGGAAAGGAAGACCAAGAGTCACCTCTGCTTCTGAGGATATGTTTATCCGAGTCATCAGCCTCAGAAATCGCAGGTTAACAGCAGCTCAGATTAGAGACCAGGTCAATGCCACACAGTTCTAGCAGCAGACACATCTCTACAACAACTGTTAAGAGGAGACTTTGTGCAGCAGGCCATCATGGTAAAATAGCTGCTAGGAAACCACTGCTAAGGACAGGCGACAAGCAGAAGAGACTTGTTTCGGCTAAAGAGCACAAGGAATGGACATTAGACCAGTGGAAATCTGTGCTTTGGTCTGATAAGTCCAAAGTTGAGATCTTTGGTTCCAACCACCGTGTCTTTGTGCGATGCAGAAAAAGTGAACAGATGGACTCTAAATACCTGGTTCCCACCGTGAAGCATGGAGAAGGAGGTGTGATGGTGTGGGGGTGCTTTGCTGGTGACACTGTTGGGGATTTATTCAAAATTGAAGGCATACTGAACCAGCATGGCTACCACAGCATCTTGCAGCGGCATGCTATTCCATCCGGTTTGCGTTTAGTTGGACCATCATTTATTTTTCAACAGGACAATGACCCCAAACACACCTCCAGGCTGTGTAAGGGCTATTTGACCAAGAAGGAGAGTGATGGGGTGCTATGCCAGATGACCTGGCCTCCACAGACACCAGACCTGAACCCAATCGAGATGGTTTGGGGTGAGCTGGACCGCAGAGTGAAGGCAAAAGGGCCAACAAGTGCTGAGCATCTCTGGGAACTCCTTCAAGATTGTTGGAAGACCATTCCCGGTGACTACCTCTTGAAGCTCATCAAGAGAATGCCAAGAGTGTGCAAAGCAGTCATCAAAGCAAAAGGTGGCTACTTTGAAGAACCAAGAATATAAGACATCATTTCAGTTGTTTCACACTATTTTGTTAAGTATATAATTCCACATGTGTTAATTCATAGTTTTGATGCCTTTCATAGTCATGAAAACACAGAAAAATCTTTCAATGAGGTGTGTCCATCCAAACTTTTGGTCTGTACTGTGTATATATACAGCACGGTGGCTCAGTGGATAGCACTGCAGCCTTGCAGCACTGGAGTCCTGGGTTCAAACCCCACCAAGGACTACATCTGCAAAGAGTTTGTATGTTCTCTCAGTGTTTGCGTGGGTTTCCTCCGGGCACTCCGGTTTCCTCCCACATTCCAAAGACATACTGATAGGGAATTTAGATTGTGAGCCCCATTGGGGACAGCGATGATAATGAGTGCAAAACTGTAAAGCGCTGCGGAATATGTTAGCGTTATATAAAAATAAAGATTATTACTAAAGATTATATATATATATATATATATATATATATATATATATATATATATATATATATATATATATATATATACACACACACAGATATATGAAAAAGTTTGGGCACCCCTATTAATCTTAAGCTTAGTGTTTTATAAAAAAAATTTGCAACAGCTATTTCAGTTTCATATATCTAATAACTGTTGGACACAGTAATGTTTCTGCCTTGAAATGAGGTTTATTATACTAACAGAAAATGTGCAATCTGCATTCAAACAAAATTTGACAGGTGCATAAGTATAGGCATCTCACCAGAAAAGTGACATTAATATTTAGTAGATCCTCTTTTTGCAAAAATAACAGCCTCTAGTCGCTTCCTGTAGCTTTTAATGAGTTCATGGATCCTGGATGAAGGTATTTTTGACCATTCCTCTTTACAAAACAATTCCAGTTCAGTTAAGTTTGATGGTCGTCGAGCATGGACAGCCCTCTTCAAATGATCCCACAGATGTTCAATGATATTCAGGTCTGGGGACTGGGATGGCCATTCCAGAACAGTGTAATTGTTCCTCTGCATGAATGCCTGAGTAGATTTGGAGCGGTGTTTTGGATCATTTTCTTGCTGAAAGATCCATCCCATGCGTAACTTCAACTTTGTCACTGATTCATGAACATTATTGTCAAGAATCTGCTGATACTGAGAGGAATCCATGCGTCCCTCAACTTTAACAAGATTCCCGGTGCTGGCATTGGCCACACAGCCCCAAAGCATGATGGAACCAAATTTTACTGTGGGTAGCAAGTGTTTTTCTTGGAATGCTGTGTTTTTTGGCCGCCATGCGTAACGCCTTTTTTATGACCAAACAACTCAATCTTGGATTCATCAGTCCACAGGACCTTCTTCCAAAAAGGAATTTGGCTTCTCCAAATATGCTTTTGCATACCTCAGCCGACTCTGTTTGTGGCGTGCTTGCAGAAACGGCTTCTTTCGCATCACTCAGTGAGTCATTACTTAAATTTAAGAGGGGACTGGATACCTTCCTGGAAAAGTATAATGTTACAGGGTATATATATTAGATTCTTTGATAGGGCGTTGATCCAGGGAACTAGTCTGATTGCCGTATGTGGGGTCGGGAAGGAATTTTTTTCCCCATGGTGGAGCTTACTCTTACCACATGGGTTTTTTTTGCCTTCCCCTGGATCAACATGTTAGGGCATGTTAGGCTATGGGTTGAACTAGATGGACTTAAAGTCTTCCTTTAACCTTAATAACTATGTTACTATGTTACTATGTTACTCTCCCATACAGCTTCTCCTTGTGCAAAGTGCATTGTATAGTTGACCGATGCACAGTGACACCATCTGCAGAAAGTTGATGCTGCAGCTCTCTGGAGGTGGTCTGAGGATTGTCCTTGACTGATCTCACCATTCTTCTTCCCTGCCTTTCTGATGTTTTTCTTGGCCTGCCACTTCTGGCCTTAACAAGAACTGTACCTGTGTTCTTCCATTTCTTTACTATGTTCCTCACAGTGGAAATTGACAGGTTAAATCTCTGAGACAGCTTTTTGTATCCTTCCCCTGAACAACTATGTTGAATAATCTTTGTTTTCAGATCATTTGACAGTTGTTTTGAGGAGCCCATGATGCCACTCTTCAGAGGAGATTCAAACAGGAGAACAACTTGCAAGTGGCCACTTTAAGTAGCTTTTCTCATGATTGCATACACCTAGCTATGAAGTTCAAAGCTCAATGAGGTTACAAAACCAAAAAAAGTGCTTTAGTAAGTCAGTAAAAAGTAGGTACCGTATTTTCCGGCGTATAAGACGACTTTTTAACCCCCGAAAATCTTCTGAAAAGTCGGGGGTCGTCTTATACGCCGGGAATCGACTTGTACGCCGGTGTATATGGTGGGTGGGGAGGGGGAGTGATCCTGATGACGAGGGGGCGTCTCACAGGAAAGTGAGTAATCCCCATTACCTTATCCTAGCGGTGCAGCGTGGGGGTGTCAGTGCTGGGAGCGGCGGCGGCTGCTGTGTTCTGGTGCGGCGGCTCCTCTTCTGTGTGGGGCCTCTGTGCTGTGAGGTGGCGGCGGCAGCGGCGTATCTTTATCCAGTTGGGGCTCCTCCGGCATCTCCTTAGCCCTGGAGGCCCCGCCGCAACTCCATCGGTGCAATGTGGTGGCCTCCGGGAAAATGGCCGCTGCTCAGATTCAGATCTCGTGTCCCGAGATTTCGGGACGAGATCTGAATCTGAGCAGCGGCCATTTTCCCGGAGGCCACCGCATCGCACCTATTGAGCTGCCTCCGGGAAAATGGCCGCTGCATTGCACTCATGGAGTTGCGGCGGGGCCTCCAGGGCTAAGGAGATGCCGAAGGAGCCCCAACTGGATAAAGATATGCCGCCGCCACCGCCACCGCACAGCACAGAGGCCCCACACAGAAGAGGAGCCGCCGCACCAGAGCACAGCAGCCGCCGCACCAGAGCACAGCAGCCGCCGCCGCCACTCCCAGCACTGAGACCCCCACGCTGCACCGCTACGATAAGGTAATGGGGGATACTCACTTTCCTGTGAGACGCCCCCTCGTCATCAGGATCACTCCCCCCCCCCCAAAAGGCACATATTCACCGGCCCTATAAGACGACATAGGGTGTATAAGAAGACCCCCGACTTTTAAGAAGATTTTATATTTTAACTGGTAAAGTTGGGGGGTCGTCTTATACGCCCAGTCGTCTTATACGCCGGAAAATACGGTAGGAGTATTTAAAACAAGAAAATGATAAGGGTGCCCATACTTATGCACCTGTCAACTTTTGTTTGAATGCAGATTGCACATTTTCTGTTAGCACAATAAACCTCATTTCAAGGCAAAAACATTACTGTGTCCAACAGTTATTAGACATATGAAACTGAAATAGCTGTTGCAAAAAAACAATTTTTATAAAACATTAAGCTTAAGATTAATTAACTTTTTCATATGACTGTATATACACATACTGTGTGTATATATATATATATATATATATATATATATATATATATATATATATATATATATATATATATATACACATACTGCTAGCAGACCTTCATTACTACTAGAAAACTAAAAATTATTTACTATATTGATGGAAATTAGAGTCCCACTCAGGAGGTCTTAGGATATGTGCACACGAGTAGTTAACGCTGCGGGTTGGGCGCTGTGCACTTGTGCAGTGTCTAACCCGCAGCGTCCAGCTCTTACAGCATAGTGGATGGGACATCTCATGCCCACTATGGGTGCACAGACGCCCGCGGCTCACCCGTGGAGACTGACATGTGGCACATCTTTCCAGACTGCAGCATGTCTATGTATATTCTAGAGACGCGAGCCTCTGGAAGCTAAAATTCACCCATACAATGTATTGGATGCGGTGATTCCACACAGGTTCAGTGATCACATGCGGATTCACCTGTGCTGCGTCCAAAGTGCTGCCGAATCCTGAACGTGTGCACATACCCTTAAAGGGTTATATGCTACTGGACAGATGTTTGGCAGTCTGTGGCACACAAACATCGAATTATACTGCTAGTACAATCAGATAGTGGACATAGCCCCTATACAAAGAATGCCTGTAGTACAGAATTCACTGTTTTAGCTGTCCAAAGAAGAAAAAAAAACTTCTTCATTTAATCCGAAAACCAATGCTCTTCAGTGCACCCTTGGTGTGACCAAGTGCTCTGTGAAACATGGAGAACTCTGCACGTAGCTTGATTTACAGTACTCGTCCAGAGTGAGCGCTGCATTAAAAATGGTTTTCCACTTTCTGGAAAGTTGACCTCAAAATGTTCTAAAAAAAACTCCTTCCATCAGTAACAACTAACCTGACAGGCGCAGCTCTTTTAAGGCCCCGTCTCACATAGCGAGATCGCTAGCGAGATCGCTGCTGAGTCACAAGTTTTGTGACGCAACAGCGACCTCAGTAGCGATCTCGCTATGTGTGACACGTACCAGCGACCAGGCCCCTGCTGTGAGATCGCTGGTCGTGTCGGAATGGCCTGGGCCGTTTTTTGGTCGTTGAGGTCACGCTGACATCGCTGAATCGGTGTGTGTGACACCGATCCAGCGATGTCTTCACTGGTAACCAGGGTAAATATCGGGTTACTAAGCGCAGGGCCGCGCTTAGTAACTCGATGTTTACCCTGGTTACCAGCGTAAATGTAAAAAAAAACAAACAGTACATACTCACCATCTGATGTCCGTCAGGTCCCTTGCCGTCTGCTTCCCACACTGACTGAGCGCCGCAAAGTGAAAGTGAAAGTACAGCACAGCGGTGACGTCACCGCTGCGCTCTGCTCTCACTGTACGGCGGCACTCAGTCAGAGCAGGAAGCAGACGGCAAGGGACCTGATGGACATCAGATGGTGAGTATGTACTGTTTGTTTTTTTTGGTAACCAGGGTAAACATCGGGTTACTAAGCGCGGCCCTGCGCTTAGTAACCCGATGTTTACCCTGGTTACCCGGGTGCTGCAGGGGGACTTCGGCATCGTTGAAGACAGTTTCAACTATGCCGAAGTCGTTCTGTGTGACAGCTCCCCAGCGACCACACAGCGACTTACCAACGATCACGGCCAGGTCGTATCGCTGGTCGTGATCGTTGGTAAATCGCTATGTGTGACGGGGCCTTTAGTTTCATTTCTCCATCCTCACCAGATTGTCAGGAAATCCGACACCCCCAACACCTTCCTGACTCTTGATGCTTTGTGAACCCTGATATCACAGTTGTACTGCAGAGACTCAGGAGAGCAGATATATCTGTGCTGGCTTCTCAGACACATTGTTCCCGAACATGTCACACTATAAAAGGTTGGTATTTTATGTTTTTAGTCATCACAATTGTTCATTTAGCTTGTTTTAATGAATGGATAATGCAAAGTTTGTGGATATTTCATATAAAAAAGTAAGGTTTTCTTACAAATTAAAGTGTGCTTTTCAGGCACGACTATATTGCCAAAGCTTTAGGAATTTTAGGGTATAGATGGTGATGGTCAAGGAATAGAAAAATGTGGCTTTGTTATGTGTTTAAAAAGATTCAAGATTATAATTTGTTGCCTTCAGTTCGATGACAAAACACTTCCCGAACCCAACAAATTTGTGATTTATTTCAAAAATTTGTTGAAAACTTTAAGAAAAGCTATATTATTGACAAAATGCTCCCTGGTTTTCATGGCAAATGTGTATTTCATCAATGCATTCCATCAAAACCGATCAACTATGGAATTAAATTTAATGCCCTTGTTGATGCCAGGAAGACCTACACATACAACCTTGAAATTTGTGCAGGAAAACAACCAGAAGGTCCATACCGTGTCAGCAACAAACCCAGTGATGTTGTGAAAAGAATGGCTGAGCCCTTATTTGGATCAGCAATTATAAATCATAAACCTACCCTATAAAAGTCAATTTTTAT
The DNA here is from genome assembly GCF_051348905.1 of Ranitomeya variabilis. Classification (NCBI taxonomy): domain Eukaryota; kingdom Metazoa; phylum Chordata; class Amphibia; order Anura; family Dendrobatidae; genus Ranitomeya; species Ranitomeya variabilis. Next base: position 275,726,811 of record NC_135236.1, on the reverse strand, counting down.
TATTCATTATTAAAACCAATAGATAGGTCACAAAAAGAACCAAAAAAAAAAAAAAAACTGTGCAAAAAATCAAACAAAACTATGGAAAAATAGGGGAATCCCTAGTAATGTATCTATGCCGTGACCTTCCTATCAGCGGGGGTTGGCACCCTATGGGAAGCGGTTTGGCGCCCCCGCTCAATGACGGCTGCCCCTAGTGGCCCTAAGTCTAATGAGCCAAAACCCTCCCCAGGTAGGGAATAAAGGGCACCTCTAGGTCTATACAATAATCACTCCTACGAAACTAAGCATAGCCCTAATCCCCAAGTGTGTGTGCAAGATAAAACCATATGATGAACACAATTGGCAATTGGTGGAAACATTATGCACAAAAATCCTGCTTAATCGATATCAATAGGGTAACTGTACAGTCTCAATACTCCATAAATATGGTTAACCCTTCAAAATGATAAGTACCAAACCGTCATGTCCAAAATTCAAGCCAAGTCCCACATGGCCCTAAAGGAAACTGAGCACCAATTAGGACATGACAAAGGATAAATATAAGTATTGGTACTCATCCATGCAAGTCCACCCGCCACTTCCGCCTCAACGCGTTTCGCCCCTCTGGCTCATCAGGAGGCCCGATGTACAGAAAGTGTTCCGATTCAAATATGATGCTTACCGATAGATACAATACCTCCGTTTAAATAGTCCCGCTGTTATCTCTCCCCACATTCTCTTCCGTTGCGCCAAACCGGAAGTGCCGTAGCCGCACAGTTGTGTGGGAAAAATTACACCGCGCATGCCCCAACTGGAGCGCACAGAATTAGACTGCGCAGACTCAGCGTGGAACGCGCAGCCATTGCAGTGAGGAAAGCTGCGCTATGACACTATCCTCCGTTATTTCAATGGATAGCCGATGGCGCATGCGCCCTGCGAGTTACGTGATTCTAGTTGACTGCAGTCCAATGACTGTCACGGAGTTGTTAACCCTAGAAGATGCCAATGACTCAAAGTGAGATCAAAGCGCTGCATTGATAGATTAGGGAAACGACTCCTAAATTGAGTCGCATTGTTCAATTAGCCCAAATTATTTTTTAGGCAGCCATATAAAATGTCCTCATTATCATAAAATTAATAAATTACAAACAAGGTCAAATGAGTCACATATAATGCTCGCAGGATGACTTATTTTACTAATTCAGTTCCAAATGGAGTATAAAAATCAAAAGAGGGGGAGGAAAAATAAATAAGGACCCAACAAAGGATTTTTATTACAAATAGGTTACATCAATATGTAAAGCCCCAACAAAGGGGGAGGATTTTTCTAGTCCAGTATTTAACCATTAGCCTTTATATATCAATGTCAAAACAGTCTAGATGGGAAAATACCCATAAGGTCGGAGTCACACACCCAATCTAAAGGAAGCAAGCAAAAGATATTTGTTCATTCAGACCTTTGGGTACCAGTGAATCCAGTCTAAATGTCCACTCACATTCCCTTTTAAGGATAGACTTATCCTGGTTTCCACCTCTACAGTTCTGCATTACCACTTCAATGATCATAAATTGGATACTGTCCAGTTGATCTCCATGGACTGATCTCATATGTTTAGCTAAGGGGGTATCCCTATTGTTCCTTATATCCCCCAGGTGTTCCCCCACCCTTCTCCGGAACTCACGTTTTGTCTTCCCCACGTAGTCCTTCGGACAAGGGCAGGTAGCCTTATAGACAACACCAGTCGTTTTACAATTAGAGAAATCTGTCTGGTAGAATTTTTTACCCGACGATGAGCTCTCAAAGGACTTGTTTGGCTTCATCCACTTACACATTTGGCAATGGCCACAACGATAGAAGCCACATGGCTTCCTATCCAGCCAAGTTCCTCCTGCCACTGGTCTTTTGTAGTGGCTATGAACCAGGAGATCTTTGATGGACTTTCCCTTGCGAAATGTAATATTTGGTTGCTCGCCTATAAGGTCACTGAGATCTGGGTCCATTTTTAGTATGTCCCAGTGTTTGTTAATAATATCTCTAACACTCTGGTGTTGATGATCAAAAGTACCAATGATCCTAATCAGGTTGCAATACAACAGCTGACAATTGGTTAACAAATTGTGATCTGATTATCTGAAAATGCAGAATCTTTCATATGTAGGTACTGTGAGAAAAAGAAAAAATTGCCCCCACAGTTTGTAAACATGAAAGGGAGAAAACAGTACAGAAGTATGTTTGCATTCAATAATGGAAAGGTTTTGGTTTCCTATGTACCGCATGAAATGAAAAATGTACCGTATTTTGCAGATTATAAGAGGCACCCCAAATATTGATGAGAAAAAAAGGAAAAAAAACTTTTAATAAAATTGTGGTGCTTCTTATAATCCATGCGTCTTATTGCTTACCGTGGGTGGTGGCTGTGGTGAAGCGGGGTCCCAGGGTCGCCGCTGGAGGAGGTCAGAGTGGAGTGTTGCTGCAGGCCACAGGCTAGGATGAGGGGATGTTCGGACGTGAGGTGCGCCTCTGCGGGTGTTCGGTGCTGCGGGTGTTATGCCAACATCTTGTAAAAGCCCAGAGCCCCCACAGTGACATGGTTTCCTATGCAGTGGACTGGACTTCGGGAAAATGGCTGCCAGCCGGGGGCGGCACATGCGCAGATGGTGCTCTTGGCACCAAGATTTCGGGAGATGAGATCTCAGTGCTTATTCCCACACTGTATTCTCTATTTATTTTTATGTTTAATTTTACCTCAATAAATCATTGTTTGTATCAATATATTGCTGGAATAACTTTGCATCTCTAGACAGCCGTGTTTCTGTTGTCAGAGATAGTGTATCTATTTATTGTAGTTAGAGTGTCTAGCGCCTTATCCTTTTTTGGACATTTTCTTGAATTACCTTTGTAAGATGTACATTAAAAGCCGAGTGCCTTTAGACTGGTTCGCAGCTACAACCTGTTCACACAAAATCAGTGAGTCCAGAACCACATTCACATTCTTAGGGCTAGAATGAGACAGCGTTCCTAGCCGACTGGTAATCTATATACTGGTGAAGCAATATCTGCAGTTTTCATGACACTGACTAACAGCATGGATTCTGACAAACAATGTTTAGCATGGGATAAGAATGCCCTCTGTTTTTCATTGTACCGCATAACTACTTTTTAACAAAAATTAATGAAAATAGGGCAAATTTAGGACTAAAGGAACTCTGTCAGTGCAGAATAACTATTCCAACAAAGTACAGGCAATCAGCACATCATGACGTAGGCAAACATTTAAACACACCTTCTCACCTGCAGTCCATCTATCTGTCAAAGAAAAGAAAAGAGTGGAGACAGAGAGACAACAAGCAGGTGGGAAGGTGTACTTAACATTGGCCCGGCCATGATGCATCGGGTTCCTGTATTGTGCTGACAGTCCCTATAAGTCCTCAGGACTAGCTGACAAGTGGTTTCCAGACTTCTATAGTGCTGAAGTGCTTTGACTAAACACATATTGGTATGAAAAAGAAAGCAGGGATGGCACATGATATCCGTCTACATGAAAATAGAAATACATCTCCTCAACAGGGGGGACTGAGCAATTCTGAATAGCTTCAACTTCTATTACCTTTGCATTATCAAGCATCATAAAACACAGTCAAGTAATAGAAGCATTTTTACCCAGTTTCAGAATGACAATAAAACATTACATCCAGCTGCCAAAGGCTTTCAAGCAAAGCAGCAGTGTTTAGGCTATAGAAAGCCGAAATCCTCCACCTCCACACATAATAGTCGTGTCTGGATTCTAAGATATTTGGACAGCAGGTATACTTCATTGTTTACACTGCCATCTTCTGCACTGCACGCGGCGTGAGGATGCCACCGACACCGGACAGCTCACCTGCCACTGCATGAACACTGTTCCAGGAGAAGCTTCCATTTCTACAAATTGATATGTACGAGTCTTTGATCTCTCACTTTCCTCTCTATAAATGTGTTAATGAAGCTGGCTCCCTAACAGGAGGTATCATTTTCAAGCAAAATAATGTGGATCTTACAATTTCCGAGACTGTGCTGGTTTCATCTCAATCCAACACATTTTGCAGATAGCAGGACAAAAAAACAAAGAGGATATTATCTTAAACGTTGACATTAATATGTACATGAAAGCTGATTACAGAAAATTAGGGGAGGCGGTTAGTTCCCTTCTTTTGCTTGTTACAGTAAATATTTCCGTTTCACATGACCTAATCCTGGCGTTTAATTCCTTAGCACATTGCCAGTAGCATTTACAGGGACAGCACAATGCAACTTATGAAGAATCTGACACTCGCCAATGAATGCGGATTCTAATGACAATCTTCTCTCACAAGGAAAATTGTCACACTCAGTTGTCAATGTATTTCGAAATTTCTAGGAGGAATTGCAGAGCAACACCAGAATGTCTAGTTCTAACACAATGCTCCAGAATTATCATTAAAGTCCTGTAATTTCCTCAAAACATGACATCAATGCTTAGCCTCCTCGCTCTGGCACTTTTCATGTACGGACTGGTTTGGGAGCTCACACCGGTGTTATTTTCATGCAGATGGCCCCTCAGCTGCTATACAGTTAGGCTGTGCACCCATGATCAGGAACGCATCTTATTATCACTGCATCTAAAACACAGCGTTGTACAGTACAAGTACAGTGGATGGGATTAATAGAATGGCCACTGCTTTCTTACACTGTGTAAACTCACCTGTGGTGCAGGTTTCGGAGCCACAGCATGTCAATTTCTGATAACGCTCAGTCTTCTGTGCGAACTTTCGCAAACCCTCTAAAAATAATGTACTTTAATATACTTGGTAAAAAACACCATCACCTGTGCGATCTTGAAAATCAACAGTGATCCAATTGGGGACAACCGTATTAAACAAATACCCTTACAGATCTTTCTGATAATACCAAATTTAAACTTCTAAATCCCTGTTCTTGGCCTGAGTTAATGCTGCCCAACGTGGAGGTTGGCACAGTAATGCAAGTGAATTGGTGACCCCACTCCTCGGCAGCTATCCCTTACTCTCCCTTTTTTGCCCAGATAAGAGAGCTAAAGACAGAGAATGGGTGACAGCCTATTCTAACACATAAATATTTCTACCATATAAATAAGGATATATAGATAGATAGATGGATAGACTTATCAGTTGTACAAACTGCCTCAACGAGTTTCCCGTCTATTTGGTTTATTAGGAGGCTCAGTTGATGGCTGCAAATTCAGGATAACAAAGAATCACAGGCTGAGATGGTCTATGCGGACTTTCCCCATAGTCTTTTATTGGATGCAGCAATTCCGCAGTTAAAAAAAAAAAAAAAAAAAAAGGACATGTGCTGCTAAGTGCATTTACACACCCAAATCCAAGAAGTATCTTTCTCCTTGCGGAGATTGACATGCTAAGCATGCAGAGATGAGGAGACTTAAAGAGAACTAGAACTCTAGTGCCACCTATCGGAAGGTAGCAATCCTACAAGTCAATGTCGACCCTTTAACAAGCCTTGTCACATTAGCATGTCAATCTCCGCAAGGGGAAACGAAACTTCTTGGATATCAGTCGGACACCTCTCACACAGCCAAACCAGATCTCCACTCTGCACTGACGAGGGGCAGTACCCCGAAACACAGTGTCTGCAAATTGAGATTCTGGTTTGGCTACAATCCTAAGTCATGTGACAAGGCTCGTTAAAGGGTCGACATTGACTTGTAGGATTGCTACCTTCCAATAGGTGGCACTAGAGTTCTAGTTCTATATCATAAATAAATAACTTAAAAAAATGACCTGGTATCCCTATATATATATATATATATATATATATATATATAATTGTCTAAGGTCCACTTCCGTCTGTTTGTCTCTCTGTCTGTAACGGAAATCCCGCGTCGCTGATTGGTCGCGGCCGGCTGGGCGCGACCAATCAGCGACAGGCACAGTCCGGCCGCGAATTGCCCCCTCCATACTCCCCTCCAGTCAGCGCCCACATAGCGTTTTAGCAGTCCGTTAAACAGACTGCGTTGAACCGCGGCATAACATGGTGTAACGCAGTCCGTTAACGCTGCCATTAACCCTGTAAGTGTCACCAACTTTTTACTATTGATGCTGCCTATGCAGCATCAATAGTAAAAACATATAATGTTAAAAATAATAATAATAAAAAAAAATCATTATATTCTCACCTTCCGGCGTCTGCGGCAGCCTTTCCCGCCCCCCCGACTCTCCGGTCCCAAGAATGCATTGCGGCAATGACCCCAGATGACGTAGCGATTTCGCGAGACCGCTACATCATCACGGGTTATTGCCGCAAGGCATTACTGGGAACGGAGCGTCACAAGGAGCATTGCTAAAGACCTGGGCTGGATCTGGAGGCCGCCGGAAGGTGAGTTATATAACAATTTTTTATTTTAATTATTTTTTTTAACAGGGATATGGTGCCCACATTGCTATATACTACGTGGGCTGTGTTGTATACGGTGTGGGCTGTGTTACATACTGCGTGGGCTGTGTTATATACTACATCGCTGTGCTATATACTACGTGGCCTGTGCTACATACTTCGTGGGCTGTGCTATATACTACGTGGCTGTGTTATATACTGCGTGGGCTGTGCTATATACTACGTGGGCTGTGCTATATACTACGTGGGCTGTGCTATATACTATGTGGCTGTGCTATATACTACGTGGGCTGTGCTATATACTACGTGGCTGTGCTATATACTATGTGGTTGTGCTATGTACTACGTGGCTGTGTTACATACTAAGTAGCTGTGCTATATACTACGTGGCTGTGCTATATACTACGTGGGCTGTGTTATATGCTACGTGGGCTGTGAGACTCTTTCGCCCGGGGCCCTCAAAAACCTGGAGCTCGCCCTGGCTTCACCGATTGTTTGCGGCCAGCCAGGCACGACCAGCGACAGACGCAGCCCGGCTGCGAATTGGCGCGGGATTTGAACCACCCTTTGCTAATTGGTTGCGCCTGGCCGGCCGAATCCTGTGTATTCATGGCATTATTTTGAAATCTTCATAAGTAAACTACATACATATTCTAGAATACCCAATGTCTTAGAATCGGTCCACCATCTAGTTTTTGATAACCAGCCCATGTAGACAAGACAAGAAGACAGCTGCAGGCTTATATTATCAGGCTAGAAAAGTCCATGGTTATTGGCCCCTTCCCAAACTAAAAATACAAGCCAGCAGCTGCCCCAGAATTGGTGGATCTAATAACTCAGAAACATCATCGCTTGTGAAACATGACCGGAAGTAATTTATGAAGCATCATTCTCAGAACAACGCTCCATATGATGAGGTGCAGAATCGCTGGGTGTCGTGGGAAAGCCATGCATTACATCGGAGCTGTAAGGAATTTTTAATAATAAATAGGTGAATGTGGGAGTGTTTCTTGTTTTTATTTCCTTACTCTCTTTTTATGTATTTGAGGTTCCCATTTTTGGACTTCTTCTGATTCGTTGCATTACGTTGGATCTTTTTTTTGTTGTTTGGTTTTTTACTTTTTAATAAATTGGAGAACAATAAACTTTTTTCCTGCTTTTTTTCTTTTTAATTACTGGGTTAGTAATGGGGGTTTCTGATAGACTCCACTCCATTAGTAACCCATGGGATTGATAACAGCTGACACTATAAAGCTGACAACAACCCCATAAACTATTATTCTGGTTTCCAACACACCATGGCAATCGGGAAAACCGGGCATAATACCCGAACTGGAGCATCTGATGGATGCGCCAATTCTTGGGTGGCTGCAGGCCTCTATTTTTAGGTTGGGAAGGGTCCAATAACCATGGACTTTCCCAGCCTGATAATATAAGCCCGCACCTGTCTTTACTTGGGTTTGTTATCAAAAATAGGGGGGACCAATGTCATTTTTTTAAATTATTTATTTAGTAGGTTAATACAAGTACACAGGGCACTAATTAATCTCAGAAATCTCTAACTATCCCATATCTATCTATCTCATATCTATCTATACTTTACAAAAGCAAATGAAACGAGCATGCATTTTTGACAAATACAAAAAACGCAAATGAGAACAGCCGTTCTATATACTACGTGGGCCGTGTTATATACAACGTGGGCTGTTATATGCTACGTGGGCTGTGCTATATACTACATGGCTGTTCTATATACTACGTGGGCCGTGTTATATACTACGTGGGCTGTGTTATATAATATGTGGCTGTGCTATATACTATATGGGCTGTTATATGCTACGTGGGCTGTGCTATATACTACGTGGCTGTGTTATATACGTGGGCTGTGTTATATACTACATGGCTGTGTTATATGCGATCATGAATCGTGGTATGTGTTAAAGGGGGGGCCCGCTGAGACTCTTTCGCCCGGGGCCCTCAAAAACCTGGAGCCGGCCCTGACCAGATGACCCAGGAGGTCCCTTCCAACTCGACGAGTCTATGATTCTATGACACATCCCTGAATTCTGTCTCAGCCTCTATCTCCTGCTGTCTTCAGATTACATAGCAAAAACCAACTGACCGATTCCCTTTAAAGGGGATGTCCACTTTCAGTAAAGAGGTCAACAAGTGTTTAAAGTACATAAAAGAACAAACTAATCAGGTACTCCCCTTCCCTTGGTCCAGCACTGGCACCCCACTGCTACTTTAGTCCCAATGTTGTGAATAAATAATCATATTTTTTTTTCTGTAGCGTCAACATATCCTGCAGCACTTTACATTTTAGAGGGCACTTGTACAGACATAAAAGACATTACAGAATAACAATAATCACATAAACCCACAGATATTAAGAGGAATGAGGGCCCTGCTCGCAAGCGTACAATCTATGAGGAAATAGGGGAGACACGAAAGGTGGATGGTAATTGCTTGCATTGTACGGTCCAGCCATTAATGCAATAAATGGGGTGTTCATGTAATGCTGCATGAACCGGTCACCAACCAGTATGTGTATGGACACAGAGGGCTACTAATTGCATGAAGTGTGTGAAAACAGATGATACGGGGGGTCCTGGTTTTGAAGAGAATGTTGTATGGGAAAAACAGGTATAGCTAGACAAGTATGTTAAGATGATGGGTCAGTCTGAAGAAATGTGTTTTTAGGCCACGCTTAAAACTCTGGGTATTGGAGATTAACTGAATTGTCCTGGTTAGTGCATTCTAAATAATTGGTGCAGCACGCGAGAAGTCTTGGAGACGAGAGTGGGAAGTTTAGATTATTGATGATGTTAATCTTCAGTAATTAGCAGAATGGAGGGCACGGGTAGGTTAGTAGGATGAGACATGGAGTGCTTTGTGGGTGAGGGTAATAAGTTTGTACTGGATTCTGGAGTGGATGGGTAACCAGTGTAATGACTGGCACAAGGTAGAGGCATTGGTGTAATGGTTGGTGAGGAATATGACCCGGGCTGCTGCATTCAGGACGGATTGGAGAAGGGAAAGTTTGGTAAGAGGTAGGCCGATTAGTATAGAGCTGCAATAGTCCAGACGAGAATGAATAAGAGCAACAGTAAGGCTAAGTTCACATCGGGCGTTTTTAGTTGCTTTTTTAAGCTAGTTTTCTGCTGCTTTTTACAGATTTCATAAATCTCATGCACACAGCTTGTTTTTTTGTCATCAGTATTTTGTGCTTTGCAAGTTTTTTGGACACATAGCATGTCATTTCTTTCAGCGATTTTCACTCATCGAATTGAAAAAAAAGCATGAAAAAACGCACCACAACCGCCACAAAAAACACAGCAAAACTTGCATTTTTGCCACAACTTCTTTCCTGCCAAGCACCCCCGTTTTTGCTGCAGAAAAAAAATGCAGCAAAAAAGTCCAGTGTGAACTTGGCCTAAGAGTTTTTGCAGAGCCAAAATTAAGAAATGGCTGAAATCTAGAAATGTTTTTGAGGTGCAGATAACATGAGCGAGTGAGTAATCGGATGTGGGGAGTGAATGAAAGTTCTGAATCAAGTATGACCCCAAGACAGCGGGCATGTTGCTGGGGAGTAATGGTAGAACCACACACGGAAAAGGCAATGTAGGGCATAGGTAGGTTAGTAGAGGGAGGAAACACAAGGAGTTCAGTTTTTGACAGGTTCAGTTTCAGACAGAGGGAGGACATGATGTTGGAGACAGTGGTAAGACAATCACTGGTGTTTTGTAATAATGCAGGTGTGATAGTGGTGACATCATGTCAGCAGCACATGTCATCGAGCTCAACAGCGCTAGCAGTCAACATCTACACAGCGACAGGCGAGTGGCTAGAGTGGTAATGTGTGTAACAGACAAGACGTCTCTGCTCTAGTCACAACATAAGCAGCAGCTGGGGAGAGCTGGCACTGGACCCAGCGAGGGGGAACACTTGATCAGTCTGGTTTGAAAAGTGTGTAAAGTACGTAAAAGAACAGTTTACTGAAAGTGGATATCCCTTCTAAGGTGCACGCACTTTGCATGATTATTGTGAGCAATCACTCCTAGGAATGCTCATTCATGATAATCAGACAGTCTAAGCAAGCTGCTGATCTCCCAACAAACTAACAAAAACGCTCATTGGTCACGTGACAATCTTTTGGGCTGCACAAAAGATCATCATGCTTGGCAGTGCATTGTCCTGTGTAAACAGTACAAATGGGAGACTTCGTGTACTGAACGATCTATTACAGATTGCACAGCCCACATCTGAAGTCGTTGCAGCCTGTGTGAAGAGGCCACTAATTGGCAAGTATCACGGAGAGTACACTCAACCCCTTCCGAAGTGACCACTGAAATGCCAGATCTAAACAGAAACAGATCTCTAGGTACCTTCACACTAAACGACTTTGCAGCAATAACGATAGCGATCCGTGACGTTGCAGGGTCCTGGATAGCGATATCGTTGTGTTTGACACGCAGCAGCGATCAGGATCCTGCTGTGATATCGCTGGTCGTTGCTGAAAGTTCAGAACTTTATTTGGTCGTCAGATCGGCGTGTATCGTCGTGTTTGACAGCCAAAGCAACGATGCCAGCGATGTTTTACAGTGGTAACCAGGGTAAATATCGGGTTACTAAGCGCAGGGCCGCGCTTAGTAACCCGATGTTTACCCTGGTTACCATTGTAAATGTAAAAAAAACAAACCGTACATACTCACCTTCTGCTGTCTGTCACACGTCCCTCGCCGTCTGCTTCCCGCACTGACTGTGAGTGCCGGCCGTAAAGTAAAAGCAGAGCACAGCGGTGACGTCACCGCTGTGCTGTGCCTTATACGGCCGTCACTCACAGTCAGTGCGGGAAGCAGACGGCGAGGGACGTGTGACAGACAGCAGAAGTTGAGTATGTACGGTTTGTTTTTTTTACATTTACAATGGTAACCAGGGTAAACATCGGGTTACTAAGCGCGGCCCTGCGCTTAGTAACCCGATGTTTACCCTGGTTATCCGGGGACCTCGGCATCGTTGGTCGCTGGAGAGCTGTCTGTGTGACAGCTCTCCAGCGACCAAACAGCGACGCTGCAGCGATCGGCATCGTTGTCGATATCGCTGCAGCGTCGTTTAGTGTGAAGGTACCTTTAGTGTATAGGTTTTGATAGGGAAAATCCAGACAGACTGCAGCACAGTGAGAGCCAGAGAGGAGATGGAGGGGAGAGCCAGAGAGGAGATGGAGGGGACAGCATAATGAGGAGAGATTTAGTGAGAGACCACAGAATGACTAGTAACGGTTACTGTCCCGTTGTATCCTATTCCGTAACAATCCCGCTTGTATAGGTGAAACCTTCTAAATTTTATTAGAGAGGTTGAAATAGTCAGTGCAATCTTCTGTGAGCGACTGATAAAAGCAGCTGCAAGGGGAAATATGCACAATTAAAAAGTTGGTTGTGAAGGTGCAGCAGAGCTAGCTTGCAGAGATGGACGACAGCGATTCCATTAATCACTGTGAGGAGAGTAAAGGCTCTGGAAAGCAGAGATCAAGGAGCATTATGTATTTGAAGAATACAATATTGTTGGAATGAGAATATTAGAAGGTTTTACAGTCGGACCCACTCACCATTTTCAACAAGATGCTATCTATCCTTGTTAGTAATTATGCAAAATGCTTGCTCGTAGAGTAACATGATCTTTTGTGCTGCACCATTAACCCCTTCTCACCATGGAGGTTTTCCTTTTTGTTTGGATTTTTGGGGTAGGAGATGGATTGCTTTTGTTTTATTTCCTCCCCTTCTTCCAAGAGCCACAACTAAATTTTTCCATCGATAAAGCCATATCAGAGCTTGTTTTATTTGTGGGATAAGCTTTAGTTTTGAATGACACCATCCAATTTACCATGTGATGTACTGAAAAACAGGAAAAATAATTCCAAGCACACTGAAACCTCAAATGACAACAAATCCGTTTTGGGTTGTTCTTTTTTACAGAATTACTTGTGTGGTAAAAATGACTAGATTAGATACTGATGGCCTAGCCTAACGATGACATGAATAAAAAAAAGTAGTAGCCTATCCCTTTAAGAGTCTTAGTATTTATAAAAAAAATAAAAATAAAAAAACAGAAAGAGGAAATGTTCTTTAATTTACTGTGAGCAGCCTTTATGTTCATTTAACAAGTATTATCTTGGAAATGTTAACACCTACGCTGATCTGCTTGATTACGATATTTCAATATTTGTTGTTCGGGTGTAAAGAAAATTGTTCACCAAGTTTTGGCTATTCTCCTGAAAACAGCATAATGTAGGGGCAGATACCCTGATTCCAGCAGTGTGTCTCTTACTGTTAGTTTTATTATTATTTTGATTAAAAAAAACACTGTTTCCTCTGCTGCAGATTTACCAGTTCTCTGAACCTGAGCCCTGTACAACCTGCCCACACCATTAATTGGTAGCTTTCTGTGTACACTGTGCATAGGCAGAAAGATGCCAGTCAGTGGAGGGGGAAGAGTTATACAGAGCTCATGAATATGGAAAACTACCTGGCAGCAGTGATTATTTCCTGTTGATAAAATAGTGATTTTATGAAAACATCAGCAAGCGACACATCACTCGAATCAGGGTCTCTACTTCTACATTATGCCGCTCTCAAATTGGGTGTCAAAAACCTGGTAACAGACGCCCTTTGATATGTTTACAGAATAGAAAGTGAGCGATGAAATATTTGTACATATATAGTGCCAATGATCTATACATCCGTAACACTGCTGATGTAGCGGTAGATGAGTAATGCAGTGTAGGTGGTATGCTCAAGCTGTGTGGACTGCAAAAGGCGGCAGTGTGAGCAAAATACAGTATATCTAGTGTACAAAAACCTTAGAACCCAAACACACAGTCTATAATGTGTTAAGGGGTAGGATTTCAGCATTCTATAGAATGGCACCTGGCACAGAAACTGGACTACAGGCTTGAGAAAAGTATTTACTACAAGATAGAGGGCAGAAGGGGTGACGGGTCCTTGTCCAACAACACGTAATTGCTAAAATAAGGAAAGAGTGGATAACAATAAAGTGCCCCCTTCAGCTCCCAAATCTAATGTGGGCGTACTGCACATTACATGCTTACTATCTGCACTGGACAGAAGGGCGATTGGGGGAAAGCTTATTTTCTCCTCCCAAGCTGCCTCTCTGCGAGCACGTGGTGATGTAGAGTTAGCACACTGCCATAAGATTTGGGGCCAGAAATGTCTCTTGGTCCACTTGTATATTTAATTGTCTTCTTAGCAATTGGCAGCATCAGATCATATTGTGCAGACATGGCACCCATGTTCTCATAACTAAAAGCGGGATAGTCAAAAACAGCAGCAGTAAACACTAGTGTAGGAGCCATGTCAATTAAATAAGACTTATAATATGTACCGGGTTCACTTCAGTGTGCTTCAATAACATATCTTGCCACATACAAAAGGTTAGCACCTGGAAGAATCCCCAAAACTTAAAGGGAATCTGTTAGATAAAATAGCAAAAACCTGCTAAGGACAGCATGAGGTAGGGGTTAAAACACTAAACTCAACGATGTTGTCACATGTCCGGCTGTGTGGTACAGTTTACTTAGACTGAAGCTTTAATCACATTGTTATTATCATTGCTGTGACTAGCTGACATGTGCTGACAAGTCCGGCTCTGCCCCCTTCTGTGATAAGCAGCTCACTGTCAATAGACAATGTACGTGGAAATCCTGGTGTGGGCGGGGTTAGCTTTCTCGGCTCTGCTGCATGCCTAAATCTAAAAACCTTGATTGTGCTACAACCGCTGCAACCAGTAATCTAAGTGATACATCATTGGATTCAGTATCTCTTTGCCTACATTATGCTGATCTCAGATGAGGTAGCAAAAATCTGCTGATGGATTTCCTCTAAAAGTGTCCCACTAATTACAGATTCCTCCTTAGGAACATCAATAAAGAATAGAAGACTCTGTGACAGCCTCATTTTTGTTAGTGAAGATCAAAATAATACTAGGGACATGTAGATTTTCCAAATCCATGATTTGTATTTTTCAATATTCTACATACTAAAGGAATACTTACTAAAAACTTCAAGAAATACATTACATTTGAATTGTGCACTTTTTTTTGGCAGACAACCACTACAGATACGAAGTAGAAAAATTAGGCAATGTTTGAAAACACTGCTTACAATGCGATATCTGGGAATCACAGGAGCTTGTGAGCAAAGATGGAAAGCGGTAAAAACTGAAGATCTGAGCAAGCAAAAGCTACTGGCTGTTGTAAGGGAGATAACAGAGCTGCTCTGCCCGCATGCTTTACAGTGCAAAATATATATAATCAAGGCAGGCAGATCTGATATTTTAATATAGTCATATTTCACAAAGAATTTGACACATTTACTTAATCATCATCTTTGAAGCATGCAAGCAGCATGTGGAGAGTATCCAAAAGTTCAGAAAACAAAACTTTCTATTAGAAAACAGTAGGTTGCCCATGTTCTTCAGGCAAAACAAAACTGCAAAAATGTACATCATAAATGAGTAAATTCAGCAAATTTATATACAACCGTGTGGTTGTACTTGTGACGATGAATAATTCATGTCTATAGCGGTCTGCTCATAGAAGTTTAGACTGCAGAACGTATTTCCACTGAGCTTTTTACACTCTACACCATATTTTACAGCAGCTAAACCACTTTATTTTCACAGAAGCATGCAGTGGATTGAGCCAACAATAAACAAAATTATTGATCAAAATCTACAGCATGCTCGCTTTTCAGTTGTTTTTCCTATCAAGTGATCCAAGTTCTTACAACCGCCTGCTGCTTCCCAACCAATAACCTTTCTAACATCCTGTTTTAATAAGCAGATTTTCACTAGGGGACTAGTACATTTGCTGCCAAATAGTCGTCCAAGTTCATGAACTCTGTATAAACACATACCCAACAGCGATTGGCGGATTTCGGCCTATGCACGATATAGACATAAAGCTGTCAATCAGTGGTGTGAGCAGGGGTCATACAGAGCTGAGCATTCAGAGCACTGGCAGATCTGAAGCAGGTACTGCAGCAATTTCATTAGAACCACTGCAAGCAGTCCAGTAAGCTGACACAACTGGGATCAAGGTCTCTACCCCTACATCATGCTGCTCTCAGATTAGGTGCCAACACCCGGGGTCAGGTTCATGTTAAACGGCTGCCATATAGTGTCCCCGCCATACAGCTCTAACCTGATCTCTTTCTACCTTCCCACATGTAATCGAAGGTCCTCACAAGATCTCCTTTTTCACGATCCTCTTTCTTGCACTTTAAGGCTATGGTCACACGTTGCGTAAATGGCTGCAGAAATTTCTGCACCTCTAGGCATGAATAACGCAGCTGCAAAAACACACTTTGTATTTCTGTCCTGCACTTTTGACTGATTTGAGTTAAAGTCAATGGTGAAAAACACAAGGAAAAAAAAGCACAGAGAATTGACATGCTGCAGATTATTTTCTGCACCAATACTGCAAGTCACAAATACGCAACGTGTGCATGACAAGTCAGTTTTCTCATTCACTTTGCTGGCATCAGGATTGCTTCGGGTTTTGTTAGCAAATCTGCTTGGCAAAAATGCACCAAATCTGCAAAGTGTGCACAAGGCCTTACCCAGCAGTCTCCAAGACTTCTCCTGGGCTTTCCCCATACTGCAGAACTCCCTACCCAAACCATTCAGACTCTTCCCATACCTTTGACATTTTCAATTGCAACCTGAAAATCTGTTTTGTTGTTGATTAGGTGAATAAAATTTCATTATCACTGCACCACTGTAAATCTTATCATCAAGGTAAGGAATCACAGAAATGGAATAATCCAATTTATGGATAAATCGTAGTCATGTTTTAGTGTGTCTAGGATGGTAAAAATATGCTTGGGAGACATGGTGGTCATAATAATCCACTAGAAGTTTCCCATGGGAAAATATTATCGAAATTTGAATTATGGCCTACAATCGCCTTTCCTTGCATATAATTTGCCATCGTCCTCTCACCTAACCATAAAAACGGTAATTAGTTCTTACCGGTAATTGTATTTCCAGGAATCCACCTGACAGCACCATTGGAGGACGTCCTTCTTACCCTCAGTGGGACAGGAACCACAAGCAGTTAAAAGGACCCTCCCCACTCCACCCACCAGTGATTTTCTAAGTACCACATCTGGATGGATGCAAAAAGAGAGTTTATTAACAGTTATACACCAATGTTACATCACATTAGTCAGTAGTATAAGTTTGCAGTGGGAGGGAACTAGTAGTGCTGTCAGGTGGCCTGGAAATACAATTACTGGTAAGAACTAATTACCGTTTTCCAGTCCACCACCTGACAGCACCATTGGAGAAATACCAAAGGATGTTTAACTAGGGTGGGACTACTGCATGTAATACTTTTCTACCAAAGGCTAATTGGACAGATACGATATCTAATTTATAGTGTCTAGCAAAGGTAGAAAGACTAGTCCAAGTCGCCGCCCTACAGATCTGCTCAGCTGAGGCACCCCCCTTCTCTGCCCATGATGTAGAAATGGCTCGTGTTGAGTGGGCCCTAAGAGTGTCTGGGGGATCTTTCCCTTGGTCTGTATATGCTAGGCTAATCATGTTTTTAATCCATCTAGCAATGGTTGATTTTGCTGCTTTACAACCCCTATTTGGACCACCGTATTGTATAAATAAGTTAGTGTCCTGTCTCCAGCTTTCTGTCGCCCCCAGGTATTTTAGAACAGTCTCCCTAATGTCAAGGTTATGGTAGACCCCCTCGTTTGCATTTTTAGGGTGTTGGCAGAACGAAGGAAGGATTATCTCCTGATTTATATTGGTAGAGGATACTACCTTGGGAAGGAAAGCTGGGTTAGGTTTGAAGGCTATTCTGTCGTCAAAGATTTGAAGATACGGGTTCTGGATAGAAAGAGCCTGCATCTCCCCCAGCCTTTTAGCCGATGTGATGGCAATTAGGAAGGCAGTCTTAAAGGAGAGATTGGCTATGTCCATATCTTCCGACAGCAAGTAAGGGGTTTTACACAAAGTGTTAAGGACCAGGTTTAGGTCCCAAGGAGGAGCTGATTTCCTCACAAGTGGCCTCATTCTCTGCGTGGCCCTGGAAAATCTCGCTATCCAGGGATGGGAGGCTAGTGATGTATCAAAAAAGACACTAAGTGCTGCAATCTGTACTTTTAGAGTACTAGGCCGAAGGCCCTTGTCAAATCCGAGTTGCAGGAAATCGAGGATTCTGGGAATATCTGGTTTTGAAGTATCCACAGGACCCTCTCCCAGGAAGGAGCAATACCGCTTCCAGATCTTGTTGTAAATCGCCGAAGTAACCGGCTTTCTGCTTGCCTGGAGTGTGGTAATGACATCTTCTGACAGGCCTCTGGATCTTAGGGTTTGCCGTTCAGGATCCAGGCAGATAGGTGAAGAGAGTCTGGATTCTTGTGGAATACCGGACCCTGAAGTAGAAGGTCCTGTCTGTTCGGTAGAAAGACTGGTTCTTCTGTTGACATCCTGGACAGTAGAGAAAACCAGCTTCTTTTCGGCCAAAAAGGAACCACCAGGATTACAGTTGCTCTCTCGTCTTGTATCTTCCTGAGTGTCTTCGGTATCAGAGGAAGAGGCGGAAATGCGTACAGGAGACCTTCTCCCCAATACTGAGACAAGGCGTCTACTCCTATGGCTCCATCTAGAGGATTCAGAGAAAAAAATGCTCTGATCTTTGCGTTTGACCTGGTGGCAAAGAGGTCCACCTGAGGTGTACCCCATTTCTGGCATAGACTGCTGAATACTTCCGGGTTCAGTTCCCACTCTCCGGGATGTACCGACTTTCGGCTCAAGAAATCTGCTACCTGATTCTTGGCACCTTCCAGGTGAACTGCCGAGATGGATTTGACAGATCTTTCTGCCCACCTGAAAATCTGGTCTGCTAAGTGTTGAAGTGGTGGATGTCTCGGACCTCCCTTGTGTCTCAGAATTGCCACTGCTGTGACATTGTCGGACAGTATTCTCACGTGTCTGTCTCGGACCAATGACTGGGCCTGGCGCAACACTTTCCAGATCGCATACAGCTCCCTGAAATTTGACAATCTTGCCGCGTCCATTCTCCCTGGTAGTATGTTCTTCCTATATGACCGCCCCACCCGTATTGACTGGCGTCTGTGGTAACCGTAACACGGATCGAGTATCCATGGTACTCCCTCTCTCAGGTTCCTCGGGGTGGTCCACCAGGTTAGGGATCTCTTTACCGACGTAGACACAACCATCTTCCTGTCTAGGGAACTCTGTTTCCTGTTCCAGGATCCTAGGACTTCTCTTTGCAACTCCCGCGAGTGGAATTGGCTCCATCTCACACAGGGTATGCATGCTGTCATGAAGCCGAGTATCCTCATTGCCTCTCTTATGGAGGGGGTACTTCTTCTGAATCGACGGATGTGCCTGATCAAGGCCTCGTCTGTCTTCTGGTAAAAAAGATGTTCTTAGATTGGAATCTAAGATCACCCCCAAAAATTTTATTCTGGAACTTGGGACCAGGCAGGACTTCTTCCAGTTCACAATCCACCCCAGCTCCTGTAGGATGGAAAGAGTGAAAAGCCGGATTACTCACCGGTAATGCTCTTTTAGTGAGTCCACGACAGCACCCTACTGGAGAGAGGGATCCGCCCTGCAGGAACAGGAAACCTATTGAGAAACAAAAGGGGGCGGTCCGCCTTTCCTCCTCAGTTTTGATTTCAGAGTACCCTGAGGACCGCCAGTATTAGGCAAATATCATTTATTTCATTGTTTAAACTTATTTGATTATGATTAAAAGGATTTTACTCAAATAATATGTATTATATTAATCTAGGGAGGGATGTAAGAGGGTGCTGTCGTGGACTCACTAAAAGAGCATTACCGGTGAGTAATCCGGCTTTTTACTCTTCGCCACGACAGCACCCTACTGGAGATCTTTCAGAGACCATCACCTAGGGAGGGGACCACCGTGCTGAGGACAGTCCTGCCAAAGTCTAGGTCAGAAGTTGACGATAGGTCTAGCCTATAGTGGTTATAGAATGTAGAAGGATTTGACCAAGTTGCCGCCTTACATATAGTTTCAATCGGGACGTCTCCCCTCTCTGCCCAGGAGGATGCCATCGCTCTGGTAGAGTGTGCCGTTATGCCTTCCGGAGGGTTTTCTTTCCTCGCGGAGTAAGCCAGTCTGATAGACTCTCTGATCCACCGGGATAAGGTGCTTTTTGTTACTCCATGACCCTTCTTGACACCCTGGAAGGAAATAAACAGAGCCCTACTCTGTCGCCAGCTGCTGGTCTTTTCAATGTATTTTAACACTACTCTTAACGTCTAGAGTGTGATATTTTTGTTCTTCAGGAGTGGATGGATTACTGAAGAAAGTGGGCAAGATTATTTCTTGTGACCTGTGGAATTTTTTCGCTACTTTGGGCAGGTAGGAAGGGTCTGGTTTAAGAATTAACTTATCCTGAAAGGTTAACAAAAAAGGTGGATCTATAGAGAGTGCTTGGATGTCACTGATTCTCCTAGCTGAAGTCAGTGCTACCAAGAGGGCCGTTTTTAGTGATAGACATTTAATTGGTATTGAGTCTATTGGCTCGAATGGAGAGTCTGTTATGGCTTGTAAGACTAAATTTAAATCCCAGGGTGGAATCCTAGGTATGTTAACTGGATTCATTCTTTCGCAGGCCGTAATAAATCTGGATACCCATCTATCCCCCGCGATGTTATGGCCATAGAGGGCTCCTAGTGCTGAAACATGAACCTTTAAGGTGTTTACAGTTAGACCTAGTTCTCTCCCTTTTTGAAGAAACTCCAGAATAGAATGTATCGGAATCTCTGATGTGTTGGTAGATGTATGGAATTGAAAACATTTTCTCCATACTCTTGTATAGATTTTTGTGGTGGAGGGTTTTCTACTATGGAGAAGCGCATCAATTAAACCCCCCGAGAATCCTCTCGATCTTAGCATCTGCCTCTCAAGTTCCAGGCCGTCAGGTGGAGATTGTCTACCTGAGGGTGGAAAAACGGACCCTGGAAGAGAAGGTTGGGCGTTGAGGGGAGGACCCAAGGATCTGAGACCGACATGGTCTGTAGCCATGAGAACCATGGTCTCTTGGGCCAGAATGGAGCTATCAGTACAACTCTCGCCCCTTCTTCTCTGATTTTGCGTATAACTTGAGGTAGCAATATGATCGGAGGAAACGCGTACGCCAGACTGAACTGCCAAGGGGCTTGGAGAGCGTCCAGAATGTCCGGATGATCGGCTGGAGATAGAGAAGCAAATCTCCGGACCTTTCTGTTTTTCCTTGTGGCGAAGAGATCTATCTGAGGACGGCCCCAAAGAGATATTATGTCCAGAAATATTTGCTGGTTTAGACACCACTCTCCCTGTCTCAGGGTGTGTCGGCTTAAAAAGTCCGCCTGCTGATTGTTTGCTCCTCTTATGTGCAGCGCAGTAAGGGATGTTAGGTGACTTTCTGCTAGATTTAAGATTTCTGTAGCAGAAGACATCAGAGTCTCTGATCGCGTACCTCCTTGCCGATTTAGATACGCCACTGTGGTGGTGTTGTCGGATAGGACTCTGACGTCTTTCCCCTGAAGCTGTGGGAGGAAATGATATAAGGCGTATTTTACAGCATTCAGTTCTTTAAAGTTAGAGGAGCTGCCGCTTTCCTCCATGCTCCATGACCCCTGGCAATAATCATTTCCCATAAGAGCGCCCCATCCATGAGGACTGGAGTCAGTGGTTATGGTATGAGATGGCGTTATTACCCATGGAACCCCACTCATCAAATGGTTTGAGTCTAGCCACCATTCTAAGGAAGTTAAAACCTCCTGAGATAAGGTTATTTTTGCATTTAGGCGCCCAAATAACCGTCTATCCTCTTGTAAAACTTGATGTTGTAGTGTTCGAGTATGGTGTTGAGCCCATCTCACTGCTGGTATACAAGAGATAAGAGACCCTAATAACGACATAGCTTGTCTTAGGGATATACGCGGATTATTTATTGCAGCTAGGACTTTGTGTCTGATCAGTAGAACCTTTACCTGCGGCAGAAGACACTTTTGAGATATGGAGTCTAACTGGAACCCCAAGAACACCTGACGGGAAAGCGGAGTGAGTCTGGATTTGTCGGTATTGATTATCCAGCCCAGGTCCTGTAGAGAGGAAATTGCGTGAGCTAAACGATCAGTACATTGAGTAACTGAATTTCCTATTACCAGAAAGTCATCCAGATAGGGCACAATCAAAGTCTCCTTCTGGCGTAGGTATGCCATCACCTCTAGCATTATCTTGGTGAAGATCCTCGGCGCTGTTGAGAGGCCGAAGGGTAAGGCCGCATACTGGAAGTGACGAACCTCGTTGTTGATTTTTACCGCCACTCTGAGGAATTTTTGGTATCTGTCATGAATGGGGAGATGATAGTAAGCATCCTTTAGATCAATGCCCCCCATCATACAGTTTGGGAATAGGAGCTTTATGGTGGACCTAATGGATTCCATTTTAAATGTATAGTTTTCAATGAATGAATTGAGTTTTTTAAGGTTTATGATTGTCCTGAAAGAACCGTCGGGCTTAGAAATTAGGAATAGGGGAGAGTAGAATCCCTTACCCTCCTGTCCCACCGGCACTTGGACTAGGACCCGTTTTGATATTAGGGTTTGAATTTCAAGCTCTAGAGCCTGTTGCTGTATAGGCGAGCTGAGAGATGTTATAATATAAGACTCGTGGGGAACACGAGAGAATTTTAGTTTAATTCCATCTCGGATGATATTTAAAACCCACGAGCTAGATGTTATTTTCTCCCATTGAGTGGTGAAAAATTTAAGTCTGCCCCCAACTGGTATATCCTCAGTATTTGTTGTCTTTTGGGGGGTTGGGTCTTCTAAACATGGTACCTCTCTGCTTGTCGTCCTTAGGGGTCCATGTTGTAGACCTATCCGTTTGTCTCCTCTTGCCAAACGGCCTCCTCTTAAAGGCTCTCCTGTAAAAGGGAATAGAGGATTCAGGAAAAGCTTTCTTCCTTTCCTTTGCTTTCTTGAGTATCTCGTCTAAGGTTTTACCAAAGAGGTACTCACCCTCACATGGGATTGCGCATATTTTGGATTTAGATTGCGCGTCCCCTTTCCAACTCTTCATCCATAGAGCTCTTCTTGCGTTATTCACAAGGCCCGCAGATCTTGCTGCTAAACGGAGTGAGTCGGCGGAGGCGTCTGCCATAAAGGCCGCTGCTCCTCGTATTAAAGGGATGGCTGCTCGTAGTTTTTCTCTCGAGCTTTTGTTTTCAATTTGCTGGTCCAATTGATCAATCCAGATGATCATTGACCGGGCCGCACAAGTGCTGGCTACTGCAGGTTTGAATATTCCTGTAGCCGCTTCCCAAGAACGTTTAAGGGATGATTCAGCCTTACGATCCAAAGGATCGACTAGTAGTCCTGCATCCTCCACAGGTAGAGTGGATTGCTTAGAGGTAGAAGCTACAGCAGCGTCGACCTTAGGGACTTTGGTCCATGTAAGAAGCTCCTCGTCACTGAACGGATATTTACGTTTTGACGCTGAGGGTAGAAAGCTTCTCTGATCCTGCTTCTCCCACTCTCTTTTAATTAATGTTTTCACTGCTGGTATAACTGGAAAACATCTCCTCTTTCTGTCTGCCAAACCCGCGAACATTATGTCCTGCGCGGTTTGCGCACCCTTAGACTCTTCACACCCCATGGTATTTCGAATAGATTTTACCAAGTTGTCTACACTGTCTAAGGGAAAACATGAGCGTCCCTCAATCTCCGATGAGGATGTTGATGCTGGACATGATGACAGGGAGGCGTCTGACAGTACAGGTTGGTCACTGTCGGAGTCTGACACAAGTGTCGGTGTTTTGGACTTAGCACTACGCGGTTTGTCCTGGGTCATATTTTTTAGCTCCTCTCTAATAATGGCCCGTAGGTCCGTAATGGACACTGCTGCTCCCTGTGTTGTTTCCTTAAAGCAGTCCTTGCAAAGCTTTTTGGGGTATGAGTCAGGAAGGGGCTGGTTACACAAGGCACATTCCCTGTGCTTCGTTTTTTGTCGTTTTTTGCCCTAAGCGTATAAGTAGAGAGAGAAAGGGAAAAGAGAGAAATAGGGAGACAGCGTCAGCTTAATAGGCAGAGTTCACAACTCACCCAGTGAAGCAAATAATACCGGATCAGAAGGCCGAGATCCTGTTCTGGAACCGTCACTTTTACGAGCGGTGTCCGAGGATCCTCTGGCGTGATCTTTGGCGGGGGGTACTGGATCTCCAGCTGTGGGGTCCATGGCACCTGGGGATGACATCTCTGCATCGCCGTTTTAATGTTTGTGAGCGATTTAAATAGTGCGCCAAAAATTTATTTATTTTGTTTTGCGCATGCGCAGATCGGCGCCGGCTTCCCCCGCCTTGGATCCGGCCTGGGCGCCCCGGAAGTCCATGATTCACTTCCGGGGTAGCCTGTATTGCGACGGTCGGCGCATGTGCGGCCCGGGATTCAGCGCCGGGCCGCAATGGAGGATCACCTTACCCGGCTCCTGGTCATACTGCCACACCGCACGCTGGGAAGGACGCCGGTCGGCCCTCCCCGGACCCGGCCGTCTGCCCGCTCCATCAGACGAGGAGGGAGCCGTCTAACGGAACTCCCCCGACGCTGCTTCTGAGCCGCAGCCCCTGCCGTTCTCTCGGACACCGCGCAGGCGGCATGCTAGCCCAGGTATGTTTCCCATGACGAAGTCCTGTCGTTCCCGCAGGAACAGGAAACCTAAACTGAGGAGGAAAGGCGGACCGCCCCCTTTTGTTTCTCAATAGGTTTCCTGTTCCTGCAGGGCGGATCCCTCTCTCCAGTAGGGTGCTGTCGTGGCGAAGAGTAAAAGTGCAGTCTATTTTGAGGAGTTTCTGTGATTTCGCCATTATCAGGAAGTCGTCCAGGTATGGGACTATGGTTACATTCTGGTTCCTTAGATAGGCCACAACTTCCGACATCAGCTCGGTAAAAATTCTGGGCGCTGAAGCAAGCCCGAAGGGGAGACATCTGAACTGGAAGTGATGTACAATCCCCTTGTTCATTATGGCAAATCTCAGGAATTTTTGGTAGGAGATGTGTATCGGGACATGATAATATGCGTTGCTTAGGTCTAGGGTACACATTACCATGTCCTTGTCTAATAGAGGCGTCGGGGACTTTATAGATTCCATCCGGAATCTTTTGTACCGGACCCATTTGTTTAGTGGTTTTAAATTTATAATCGTCCGGGAGTCCCCAGATGGTTTCTTTATTGAAAACAAATGAGAATAATGGCCTTTGCCTCTTTCTGAGATCGGAACTGGCACAATCGCCTCTAAATCCAACAGCTCCCGGATGTTTGTCCACATGGAGGAGTCGGAGAGCGGGCAGGGTCGGGTTACTACAAATCTTTCTGGGGGACTGCTGGAGAACTCTAATTTGTATCCCTGTGCAATCACCTGAAGAATCCAAGGATTCTGGGACACCTTCTGCCAACCCCCTAGAAATTTTTGTAAACGACCTCCCACCTTGATGTCATTTCTTTGACTTTGGTGTACCTGCACTTGGGAAGATGGAGTCTCTACCTTTTCCACCCTTGGGATAAGACCACCTCCCAGTCTTCCCTTTCCCCCTGTAGTCTGTCCTCTGACTAGGTCGGGATCTACGAAAGGGCTGATATTTTTTGGTATTCTCCTCAGGGAATCCCTTCTTTTTATCTGAGGCTTTTTCTAGGATATCGTCTAGAATAGGCCCAAATACTTTATTCCCTGAGAATGGGATTCCACACAATTTATTTTTTGACTGGAGATCCCCCGACCAGGTCTTTAGCCATATGGCTCTTCTGGCCGCGTTAGACAGAGATTCACTTCTAGCCGCAAAACGTACAGATTCGGCAGAAGCGTCTGCCATAAAGCCTGTTGCGAGTTTGAGCAATGGCAGGGATTTTAGGATAACCTCTCTGGAAGTTTTGGCTTTGAGATGATCCTCTAAATCGTCAATCCATAAATGCATTGACCGGGCTACGGATGTTGCCGCTATATTGGCCCGTATTATTGCCGCGGAGGACTCCCAAGTTCTCCTTAGCAAACCGTCCGCTTTACGATCCATAGGATCTTTTAACGCGGAAGAGTCCTCAAATGGAATTGAGGTCTTCTTCGCCACTTTTGCTAGTGGGACATCGATCTTGGGAACTTCATCCCACACTTTAATGTCCTCAGGATTGTAGGGTAGACGAAGTCTAAAGTCCCTGGGAATCACTAGCTTCTTCTCCGCTTCCTGCCACTCTTCCAGGATCATGGAACGGATGTGGTTGTTGACGGGGAAGACTTTTGACACCTGGGCATGTAATCCGCCAAACATCTCGTCCTGGATCGAGGTCTCCTCTGGTGTATCCTGTAGCTGCATGGTGTTACGTACAGCATAAAGAAGCTCATCTGTGTCTGCTGCGGAGAAGAGATATCTCTTCCCTCTGCCCACAGATCCGTCTCTTTCTTCCTGGTCAGAATCCTCCGAAACCTCACCCTCGGAAGAGGGGCTAGACTCCCTTGGCCTCTTCCGTGAAGTCTGCGGTTCTGACTGAGTTGCCTGGGAAAGATTCAAGCTTGAGATAGAAGCCTGAACTTCCTGTCGAATCATGGTCCTCATACTAGATAGTAGCGTTGTCTGCTCATCACCCACAATTTTGGATGTGCACGATTTGCACAATGGTTTTCGCCAATTTTCTGGAAACTTAGTGGCACAAATCGGGCATTTATTTTTCCCCGATTTTTTTCTTTCAGTTGTGGGGATGGGGGGCTCAGCCTAGCACAAATAGACATACGTGGGCACCGTAAGTAGGGAAGCAGGGGGGAGGGGTGAGCTTTGTGGTATGGCTTTTACATAGCCTACTCACGTGCCCATGAAGCTGGTCAGTCCCCTCAGCTCTGGTAGTCTCCTCCATGATGAGGATAATATTACTATACAGCCGTGTGCACCCTTGTCAGGATAGCCGGCGGAAAAAAGACCCCCATAGAATGTTTATATAGGTTTTACCTGGTTGATCCTCCTCCTTACCGCACCCCGCGCGGACGACCGTGCTGAAAGGCCTTCCTGAAGGCCGGCGCCGCCGCTGGCGTCCCCCAGTCCGATGCTCGTCGTACCGGAAGTGACGCGGCCCGTCGACCGGAAGTGACGCGGCCCGTCGACCGGAAGTGACGTGGCCGCGGGTCCTGGAGCCGGCAGCGGCTGCTGCGCTGAGAGCGCTTGCCGAAAATGGCCGCGGCCGCATGCTAGGAACAGCCGCCGTCCGCCCCCAGCCGACAGCGCCCGGACCGAGAGCCCCCAGAATGGAGAAACGGACCTTGGACCCAGGAGCAGCGCTACACTGGGGAGGCGGAGGGACCCCCCCATCGCAGGTATCAGCCGCAGATATCTTGCGGCGGGGAAGGGAAAGGCTGGGCCCCCCGATCCCCACCATCTGCACAGCACCGTCGGAGGATACGCTTGCAGTTCCTATCCGCAGTGGGACAGGAAAAACACTGGTGGGTGGAGTGGGGAGGGTCCTTTTAACTGCTTGTGGTTCCTGTCCCACTGAGGGTACGAAGGACGTCATCCAATGGTGCTGTCAGGTGGTGGACTGGAAAAAGGGTGAGGGTTCTAAATGGGACCCTTTAAAATATCTTTTTCAGAGCCAGTGTCAGACCCAGGAGAAACCAAGAGGATTGTACATCTGTCTGAAATTCTGCGGTGTCCTCCAGAAAGCCCACTCTCTGATCTAATAACAGCTTTTTTATTCTTTTTGTTTTTGGACTGTTTTGCAATTATATATTTTTGTTACATTTGTAAGCACTGAGCTTTTGGATATTATATCTAAAATACAATAAGTTTGTTCCTTGCTGTTCTAATTGTAACCACAACCTCGAAGAGGGAACGTTAAGCCTGCCTGTGTTGTCCTGTGTATGCCACAGTGCTAGCATTGTACTAGTTTGGTACTGGAATGGTGGGTGTGCGGGACTACTAGTGCGTTATCCAGGGTAGGCGCCTCACTGGCCTAAAAAATAGCAAGTGGAGACAGCAAGAACTGTGGTGTGGATGTATGAACTGGCTGTGGGTGCGCTTAGCTCATTGCTAGCCTACTGGGACAGGTAAGTGGGTGAGGGAGTTTGAGCAGCAGAGTACTGCTCTACGGGTGCAGCCAAGTCATGTGTGCACGGAGCGGTGTTGAAACATGCTTTTTAAAGAAAAGCCAACAAACTCACATATCAGAAGCTTCATACCATACCTACTGGCTCTTTTCCCCCACTTTATTGTATGTGCTTATTTGTTATTTAGTCTTATTTATTGGTAATTGTCATTTACTGTAAACCCGGTTTCAAAAAGTACTACTCTCTAAAAAGGTATGTGCCCACGATCAGGAAATAGCAGCACTTTTGACTCAGCGTATTTTCACTGCGTTCAATCACGCAGTTAAAACCGCAAGTGTCCATTGAACCATGTGGATTTTGCAACAGAAATTGATAGACATGTAGCCTGAGCCGCGTCACATAGAAGCATAGTGGGCATGAGATTTATATAAATCCCATCCACTGTGCTTGTATCGTAGAACGCAGCTGATTGACAGCAGCACAAGTGTGCAGAGTCTAAAACGCTGCTGTTTCTGATCGTGGGCACGTACCCTAAGGCTATGCGCACACGTTCTGGATTTTTCACGTTTTGCCAACGGTTTTCCGCTGCAAAAACGCTTAGAAAACTCGTACATTAAGCATCCCATCAATTTTAATGCATTCCGCAATTTTTGTGCCCATGTTGCGTTATTTTTCCGCGAAAAAAGAATCTCTCTCGATCTCGAACAGGAAGTCCAAACTCTAGGCCCGTTAAACAAAAACGGATCCGGCAAAAAAAAAAAAAAAAAAAAACGGATCCGGCGCATCAGTTTTTCACAATTTGCACCAGATCTGTTTTTTTTGGTTTTTTTTTCAGAAATAGCCGGATTATGCCTGAAGGCAAAAAAAAAAAAAAAAAAAAAAATGATGTGTGAAAGTAGCCTTACACATAATGAATGTTCTGCAAGTCGTCTAGGTTTTTTGTGCAACTTCAGGACCTTCTTCCCCACATGTCCAATCCAACCCTCTTTTGCAACAGAAAGGTGGTCGCTCAAACACACTCATGAATCAGGTCCTGTTTTTTGACACAAGTAGCCTTTGGCACCATTTTATAATCAGTTTGTGCCAGAAATCTCGAAGTTGTTCAAACATTACACGACTGCCATTTTTACACAGTTCTGACAAGTTTTTGGTGGAGCGCATCGGGAGCAAGAGTGGCTGACTGCAGCCCGACAAAATTCATCATAATTTACACCACAAAAATGGTGTAATCAATGGTAATTAGTGTTGAGCATTCCGATACTGCAAGTATCGGGTATCGGCCGATATTTGCTGTATCGGAATTTCCGATACCGAGATCCGATACTTTTGTGGTATCGGGTATCGGGTATCGCAACAACATTAATGTAATAATGTGTAAAAGAGAGAATTAAAATAAAAAATATTGCTATACTCACCTCTCCGACGCAGCCTGGACCTCAGCGAGGGAACCGGCAGCGTTGTTTGTTTAAATTTCGCGCTTTTACTTGGTTACGTGAAGTCCCGGCTTGTGATTGGTCAGGGCGGCCATGTTGCCGGGACGCGGACCAATCACAGCAAGCCGTGACGAAATTACGTCACGGCTTGCTGTGATTGGTCCGCGTCCCGGCAACATGGCCGCCATTAACCAATCACAAGCCGTGACGTCACGGGAGGCTGGACATGCGCGTATTTAAAAAAGCGCGCGTGTCCAGCCTCCCGTGACGTCACGGCTTGTGATTGGTTAATGGCGGCCATGTTGCCGGGACGCGGACCAATCACAGCAAGCCATGACGTAATTTCGTCACGGCTTGCTGTGATTGGTCCGCGTCCCGGCAACATGGCCGCCCTGACCAATCACAAGGCGGGACTTCACGTAACCAAGTAAAAGCGCAAATTTTAAACAAACAACGCTGCCGGTTCCCTCGCTGAGGTCCAGGCTGCGTCGGACAGGTGAGTATAGCAATATTTTTTATTTTAATTCTTTATTTTACACATTTATATGGATCCCAGGGTCTGAAAGAGAGTTTCCTCTCCTTCAGACCCTGGGAACCATCAGGAATACCGTCCGATACTTGAGTCCCATTGACTTGTATTGGTATCGGGTATCGGTATCGGATTGGATCCGATACTTTGCCGGTATCGGCCGATACTTTCCGATACCGATACTTTCAAGTATCGGACGGTATCGCTCAACACTAATGGTAATGTTTTCGGTCCATGACTTGAGCACATTTGTGATGGTGGCAGTAGCTGGAAAATGTGCCAAATTAATTTTGAGACATGCACCTCTTAGGCTACGTTCACATTTGCGTTGTTGGGCGCAGCGTTGTCGACGCATACGGACGCATGCGTCATGCGCCCCTATCTTTAACATGGGGGGCGCATGGACATGTGCCGGTATGCGTTGTACTGTGTTTTACGACGCATGTGTCATATAGACGCACAAGACAGGGTGCAGGGGACGCTTCTTGTAGCGTTTTCGCTGCGCCAAAAGTCCCGATCTGTAGGATCTTATGACAACGCATGCGTTGCAAAACGCTGCGTTGTGTACATGCGTTGTTGGTTGCGTCGCGTCTCGTCGCCGACGCTACGCCCAACAAAGTAAATGTCAACCTAGCCTTAACTTGGTACATCTTGCTCCAATGCACCCCGGAGCATAAAGCTCCAGTCTTGGAGAATCAGCACTATAGTTATATTTTAACAGTATGTAGTACTAAAACATTAGAATATTTATTTTAAAAAAACCTATAGCTTTTAACTTACAAATTTGGCACTGTTGGCCATAGAAACCAGATTCAGAGTTTCATTTTACAGAGCTATTTCGATAAGGAAAGCTGACCCCTGACTGCTAAAGGCAACAACACAGCTTTCTTTTTGATACTTAA
This sequence comes from Ranitomeya variabilis, assembly GCF_051348905.1. NCBI lineage: Eukaryota > Metazoa > Chordata > Amphibia > Anura > Dendrobatidae > Ranitomeya > Ranitomeya variabilis. Next base: position 275,696,398 of record NC_135236.1, on the reverse strand, counting down.
GATTTATTTAATCATCTGCTAGCAATATAGTCTCTAAAAAGCCTCATTCAAGGCCAAAGCACCACTTGTAGATAAAAATGTTTCACCCTGCAGCTGATCACTAGAGCTGAAACCATTTGTTCTACTACAAAAAGCTATGAGGAGTAACGGTCCACACATACAGAACTAAAGAGCACATCAGAGACTGATTTGTAGAATCAGCGTGAAGCATCCACACTAACCTCATATCATCTGTACTTTATATCTCCAGAATGTCCATCCCCTGGGGAACACTGATTAACACATGAGAACTTAGGGCATTTTATCAAATTAAGCTAGAGGAAGAAACATAGGGATTGATATTTATTCTGCACCATACTATGACTACGCAGAGTCAACATCTCTAATCTGATTTCTTTTAACAGCAAAGCAGAATCCTACAGCTGCTCAGCTGGCTAGGATGACTTCAGGTTATTTTCATTTCTAAGACAAGGCTTTGCTTGAAAGAGATAGACATGACACCACAATCACAAGCAGAAGTTTGTAACTCCTGCTGACGCAAACATAGAAAATTGCTTCCTTCACCAGAACATACTTAAAGGGGATTCCCATGAGCAAAGTTAATGTTAATCAACATTTTAATCAATACATCTTGGAATAATAATAAGTTCCACAATTGGATGTGTTTAAAAAATATTCCTGTGCTGAGATAATCTTATACATGTGGCCCTGCTGTGTACTGTGTAATGGCTGTGTCTGACCGCACAGGAACATTGTCTGAGCATACCACAGCTCCTGGGCAGGGGAAGAAACAAAAGAATATACAGACAGGACAGCATGGGATCGCAAATAATTCTTTCTTTGAGGTAAAACTATCTTTTGCTTCCTCCCCTGCCCAGGAGATGTGGTGTGATCAGACCATGTCACTGCACGGTCAGACACAGCCATTACACAGTACACAGCAGGGACACATTTATAAGATTATCTCAGCACAGGAACATTTTTTTTAAACACATCCAATTGACCAAAGTATTATTATTCCAAGATCTATTATTAATTAAAATGTACTTTGTTACTGGGGAAAACCCCATTAAAAAATTCACAGGAACCATTCAGGAGGCTATTATGCACTTGCATATTAGCTGTAGTAATAAAGCTGAATTCTCAGCTCAACTAAACCCAAATGACAACAGATCTCTGGTCAAGAACTCACTGCTAAATATCGCAGCTGAAACTCAAAATCAAGGCCTTGATATCGATCCAGGAGCGGGCTGCATATTGAGAGCTCCACACACGGAATAAAACAAGACAAGGGAATGCAGAAAATCCTTTTCCAGAGGTATTATTGGGGAAAAGATGAGCTTCTTAATGGAATCCAATGATATTTTATCAAAACATTTGTAATAAGGTACTAGGTCGCTCATTTTCAAAATATATAAAACATTTTCCTTTAAATAATGACAGCATCATAAGCCTTATGATCGGCTTTGAATTGTGGGACTCAACAAGAACAGTTTTTCCCACTGAATACGTATAGTTGCCAAAAATGCTTCTGGCCAAAAGTAAAGCCAATAGATCATCTACTTAAGCAGCTTCCTACATATGACTGCCAGTGAGCACAAAAAACTTGGATCAATGCTATCAACCATGCAGAACAAGACCAACACTATTAGGTAAATAAGAAACTCATAAGGCCCACAGGCTCAGGGATTTCACTGAAAATGGCAATGAAAAAAAAAGCTGAAGTATAAAGTTCTAAAGATACAGGGATAATTTAATCAAAAACAGGCAAATGAGGACTACACAATTAATGACTATCAATCCCACTGATCAGCTGTTTGAAGTGAATGAGACACGTACATTTTATACGTTACTCCACCAACAAGCTGTTCCATTCACCTGATGGCATATGCTACCAATATCCCTGAAAACAATATTCATTGGAAGCCAAAATGAAGCTCTCCAGGTAAAGAAAAATACATAAAAATGTCATAAAAATAAATTCCTAAATACCATTAATTAGGTATTTACATAACACTTGTGATAAGCTCTGTAGACGAAATAAGTGCTTTTGATCATGCGCAATAGGAGGCTCTGCAGTGCTGACCTGGAGTCAACACGACATACTATCAAACTATCTCCTGGTCACAGTTGCCACTCAGACATTCAGAAAGACAAGATGGACGGCAGGATGAGCAGCCACTCACACATTCAGAAAGACAAGGTGGACAGCAGGATGAACAGCCTCTCAGACATTCAGACAGACAAGGTAGGCAGCAGGATGAGCAGCCTCTCAGACATTCAGAAAGACAATGTGGACAACAGGATGAGCAGCCTCTCAGACATTCAGAAAGACAAGGTGGACAACAGGATGAGCAGCCTCTCAGACATTCAGAAAGACAAGGTGGACAGCAGGATGAGCAGCCTCTCAGACATTCAGGAAGACAATGTGGACAGCAGGATGAGCAGCCTCTCAGACATTCAGAAAGACAATGTGGACAGCAGGATGAGCAGCCTCTCAGACATTCAGAAAGACAAGGTGGACAGCAGGATGAGCAGCCTCTCAGACATTCAGAAAGACAACGTGGACAGCAGGATGAGCAGTCTCAGACATTCAGAAAGACAAGGTGGACAGCAGGATGAGCAGCTTCTCAGACATTCAGAAAGACAAGGTGGACAGCAGGATGAGCAGCCTCTCAGACAGTCAGAAAGACAAGGTGGACAGCAGGATGAGCAGCCTCTCAGACATTCAGAAAGACAAGGTGGACAGCAGGATGAGCAGTCTCTTACATCAGCATCCCTAGTGCATTCCCCTATTGACATTCTAAGACAGGTTTCTGCCAATTTACCAAGACAGTGGCCATTTTAATGTAGTATAGAGATTAGTGTGATTTGTTAACTAAAGGTAATTAAGAATTTATTTATAAATTATATTTATTTTACTTTTTTCTAACTTTGGAGAACCCCTTTAAAGCTAATATAATCAGATGTGGGGGTGGGGTGTTAATCTTCATATCGGTGTCCTCTATATGACACTCATCAAACACTGCATTTCATAATCACTAATTAACTGAAACAGATTTTTTGGGGCTGAGCATACATTTACCAAACATCAAATACAGAAACTCAGCAGCAGGATAATGATGAAAGATTTTTTTTTTTATAAAAGCCATTTGCAAAGCTGCTAAAGGGACCTGTCACCAGGTAAAAAAGTAAAAAAAAACAAACAAAACCTGGCCAGTTTTCCACTTCATTTACTCCTGTTGCTCCAGAGTATATTTTTTGTATATTTTTAATCCACTATATGCTTGCAGAGATAAGGGCTTTTTAATTTGGTGCTGGTTTATATGTCATTTCCAAGAGAGCATTGCTCTTTAGACTGCTCTGCATTATTACCCAGTGAGCAACGCTCCCTTGGTAAAGACCATAAAAAGTAGCATTGAGCCGTGCACAAGATAAAAAAAAACAAACAAACACATATAATACTCAAAGGAGCAGTTGGAATAAAATAAAAGCAAAATCTGGCCACTTTTGTTCTGATGACAGGTTATCTTTAACTTTTCCCTTAGGCAGCAAACAAGCAGTTAGAGATGTGGATTTGCAATGTGAAATCTTGTTTTCTTTTTATTCATGGTAACCCTCTGAGAAAAGCATCTTTAGTAGAGATGGGTGAATTCGAACAGTAAAGTTCGGGGTCTGTAACGAATACTTACTGTTCGGGCACAAACCCCGAACACGCATTTCACCAAGAAGTACGTTTTACTGTTCAGGTTTGACACCCCGTAACACCAGATGTTTCTCCTGCTGTCATCTGCATGTCATCACGAGAAACACCGGCGGATCTCATCGTCGGTAAGATTAATACCACTGATTAGTGAGCAGCAGTTCTCATGCTGTCAGATGACGGGGTGAGCCCGCAGCTGTGACAGGAGGTAAAAAGTTTACCTCCGGGCACTGGCATCAACTGATATGACTACTACTCCAACCAGCCTACGCCTGCTGCGCTAATAACATCAGCTGGCGCCTGCACTCTAAATAAATAATAATGATAATAAAATATCCATGGCCTCCTTACCCGTCTGATAATACCAGCCACCAGCTATATTTTTTAGCTTGGCTGGTTGTCAAAAGCTTGGCTGTTATTAACATAGCAGGCATGGGCGAATGGGAGTAACAGTCCCATCAGCCCATGCAAACTTTACCTCCGGTTACAGCACAGGCTCTTTACATCAGAATAATTTCAAAGAAAACTGGAGAAATTCACATCTATCAATTTTCATGCATGCTCTGTAAGTAAACAATTAAATATATCACATCCTTATACGAGTCCCTTTAGCCTGTTAAAGGGTCATTCACATCTCTACGATCGTATCCCAAAATTTAGTAGATGTAATAATAATATCAGCAAATTCCTCCAATTAGAAATGTAGTATAGTTTTTCTGATTTGCTATGTCGCTTTCCTCATGTGAAGGCATTGCAGGAACTTAGGTATCCATGGTTATGGCCACTAGCAACTAGCTAGAACGGTCATTATATTAGTGGTTATAACCATAGATACCTAAGGTCCTGCAAATTTCTTTTCTCTACAGTTTTTACCAATCAAGTGCATTTTATTTCTTGATAAATTGGATTTTTATGGATGCTGCTATACCACATATATTTATTTTAATAAAATAATTATTTTTAATTATAAAAATGTGGGGGGGGGATTTAAATTGGTATGTCTAATATTTCTGGAAACTTTTAGTCCCCTTGGGGGACTTGAATCTATGATCATCTGAATGCTTATAATTTGTACTGTATTTCAGAATGTAGGCCAAATCCCATAATTAGCAAAATTGATTAAACCTCAGTTTCTGCAGTACAGGGGCAGCGATTAGAACCCTAAGGTGATGTTCACTTGGAACATTTTTTTTCTGCAGGCAAAAAAGCTCTTTTGGCAGTAAAAATAAATGCTGGGTTAGAAAAATGTGGTGTTTTTCAGGCAGATTACTTACATATGAGATTTGTCTACAGTACGTTTAATAAAGTTATCTTTATTCACCAAAAAACGCAGCAAAAATGCAACAAAACCTGTCTGCTGTTTTTTTTGCACTCTTATTGCTATTGCTTTCTATGGGTGCTGCAAAAAAATACTGAAAAAATTGACATGTTGCAGATTTTAAAAATGCTACCGTTCTCAAAGAGTCAGGAAAAACAAGAAAAGATTTCTGAAATCTAATGGCTTTTGCTTGTACTATAAAACACAGCTGCTCATTTGCATAAAAGAGCATAGGCTTGTAGGGGATATAGCCTCTATAAAACCTTCTATTATACTGTCAGTTGGACTGACAAACTCCCTTTAAGTTTCTTGCTGTTTGAAATCAATTCATGCACGCAGTCCATGTCCGCTCATATTCCCAGGAAGGCACGTAGTGACACACTATGACTCACAATGTCATTTTATTGTATCCAAAGTATTTAAGAGAATCTGATTCTGCGTGGACAAATTTGCAGCTTGTTTCCTTTGTGAAACATTTTCTGGAGGTGGAAGAGGCAGCAGAGTCTAGAATTGTCTCAGAGGAATCAGCTAAGGACACTTGCAAAACATGAATTCCACTTGCTTCTCTCATCTCCAACAAATGAAACCACTGAGGCCAAACATGATACTACAGCCACAGCTAGAGCTCAGCATCAATCCTGGTTACATCATTTTGCAGTGTGAAGGAGAACATTAACAGACTGAATATTTAAGCAATTTCTGCTGAAAGTTCACTAGGAAAATACTGAGTAAAAGGAAATCTCAGCAATTGACCTGCAGTATAAGGCCAATTAATATAACGGCATACAATGAACAATTGCTTTAAAAAAAAAAAAAAAACCCACAGTATTCATTCCTTTACAATTATTTTTTTTGCCGGGGAAAAGGGAGAGGAGTAGGAATTAAATGCACTCCCAATTGATTGATATAGGAGCAAATAGCTGATCATTGGGAGTCACAGGTATTTTATCCCCATTAGAGTGGAGCAAATATGTTTGGAATCAGTCACCGAATCTGAATTTGCCATCTTTGTGCCATACTGGTACCATATTCTTCATGCTGAACTCATGTTTGGAACTGATCATTAAGCATATTTGTTAATTTCTATTTCCATTGACTCCAATGACGTTCGGCGTATTTTGCAATAACAATATTCGCCGCCAATCATAATCGTAACAGAATTTTTGAAAATTTGCTCAACGCTAATCCCCACCAATTTCATATTGATAACCTAACTTATATAGAGTTGGATAGGTCTTGGCTATGTTCCGACCAAAGTTAGGTAAAACAGTACTATGAGTGACAGCAACTTTTTTAAAACCATTAGAGACATAATTGCTACCAAGCAGCTCTTAGATCAGTTTATTTTATTAATTTTTTTTTTTACTTGTATATCGTACTTATATTTGCCAGCGCTTTACAGACATTATCATATGTTCTTCCGTATGATTTAAAAAGAACCTTTCAGCAGTTTTTAGAAAGTTATACTGGCCACGTCATGGAATATTGTCTGCAAAGATGAAAAAAGGACGTTTTTATTTTTTAAATTTCTCATCTCCGTTGTGGAGATAATGGCTTAAAAAAGTTTAGATTCTAAGTTCTCCTTCATCCAATAGGAGTTAACAGGTATTAGTCTCTTTGCGCGGTTGGTTTTCCCCCTGAATGACTTTGATCAATCATAAGTAGGTGGCATAATACAGGAGGAAAAAAAGGACATACCTCCAGAGGAGGTCAGACTCGGCTTTCCCTGTGTGAGACATGTAATGATATACAGCCCAACTCTCCTCACTATACTGCCGGCGCCTACTGTAGTTACAAGTGGCGAGGGTGAAATAGCAAGGCTGTGGGTCATTACAAGCACCTTTGCATGCAAATATTCCTGTCACTAAAAGCCCCTCTTGAAGCTCTCCTCTCACAGCACTGTCCGAGTTGCTCTACTCACCCTCCTGCCACACTGACTGCCATTAACTGAGAGTGTTTGAGTGATACACAGCCTTGCTCTACTCCCCTTCCCCATCACTTGTAATCACAGTAGATGCCGGCAGCACAAATAGTGAGGAGAGCAGGGCTTTAGGGCATTACATTTCTCCCAGAAAAAGTTGGTTCTGACCTTCTCGGGGAAGGTGGGGTCTCATTTCATCTGTATGATGCCTCCTAGCCATGATTGGTCAAAGTCATGAAGGTGAACGAGTACATGCCACCCAGAGATGAATCTCTGTGAAATACCCCTTTGTATTAGTGAAAATTAAAATGTAATCTTTACAAGCTAATATTTCCACAACCTCGATGAGAAACTAAAAACAATGTTATATCCAGATCTGCTGCCACTATTCCATGAAGAAGCCAGCTTAACACTAAAATTAGTGAAAGGTCTTACTTTAAGACAGGTATGCTTCCTTTATAAAGTCAGCACATGACTTACCTAAAACTATTATGGAGTAATCTGACATTTCTTATACAAAAGAAGTTCAATCATCTATTCAACATATTCAATAATTTTTACTATGATGAAAGATCAAAACTAAAACTTATTCATATGCATGTTGTGCAGAGGCTGAGGGTATGCGCACACGCTGCGGATTACTCTGCGGATTTTTCCGGACTGATCTTGGTAAATCCGCAGGTAAACCGTACTGCGGATTTCCTGAGGAATTACCACGATTTTTTTTCGGATTTTGTGCAGATTCCACCTGCGGATTCCTATTATGGAGCAGGTGTAAACCGCTGTGGAATCCGCACAAAGAATGGACATGCTGCGAAATAAACACTACGTTTCCGCACGTTTTTTTCTGCAGCATGTGCACTGCGGATTTTGTTTTCCATAGGTTTACATGGTACTGTAAACTCAGGGAAAACAGCTGCAAATCCGCTGCAGATCTGCAGCAAATTCCGCAACATGTGCACATACCCCAATTCTGCTATGCTGAGCATTCTCTGATAAACCTGGGCTAGGGTTGCTTGCACTTGTGGTCATAGGGAATGGATAAATGCATTAAATATCAGCCAGGTTATTAGAGGCCTAAAGTCAGTAGCGCAGCAAGCTAAGCAGCCTGCAGAGCGTGTAGAAAAACTGCTGTGTGTGGACCAGGACTTCTGTTCTGGTTAATGTAGAACATACCCAAATGGCACATCAGAAGGAGGGGCCCGTTTCCACCTACCAAATCCTTTCTTCAGAAGTCAAATATGTTTATAGGAACTTTCTTAGTTACCATGGGGAATGCCTTTGACAGCAGGAAAACCAATAGCCATATGGTCTCGCTATTCTTCAGTCCTCTATAACAAAGGAACCAAACACCCACCAGAAATGATCACTGAATCAAAAACAAATCCCATCACAATGAAATTTACTGCAATCAGTCATGTGTGGGGAAAGATGTGTGTTTGGCATGCAAAGGAGTTAATGTGGTTTTCTCTATTCATTTGAATGGGTGAAAAAAAAACACAAATACAGAAAAGCATGGACATTATGCAGATCTGAAACTGCTTCAAATCTACAAGGAAAAATAAGCAACGTGTGCTTGAGATTTCAGAAATCTCATTCATTTTGCTGCACTGCACTGCAGTGTAAGGCTATGTGCACACGTTGCGGATTTACTGCGTATCCGCAGCGTTTTTTCCGCGCAGAAAACGCAGCGGATTGAAAGAAGGAGCATGTAAATTCTTTTGTGCGGATTTGCAGCGTTTCTGCACCCATTCCAGGGGTAAAAAATACATCAAATCCGCACTGAATCCGCACAAAATCCACAAGAAAAACACATGAAATCTGCACCTGTGTTTTCTGCCAGGAGATGCAGATGTTGTGCAGAAAATTCTGCACCCAAATCTGCAACGTGTGCACATACCTTTATGATGCAAAAATTTCAGTTGCATATACTTAAGGCGAACCTGTCAGCAGGATTTTGTAAACTACAGACAGTGTCAGGTTGGATGGGTTAAACTGATTAAAATGATACCTGAGGTGAAAAAAATCAGTGTTAGGAGTTTTCAGTAAATGAGATGCCGATGCCCTTTCCTTGGTTTCTGGTTTATCAGACTGCATCTGTCACTTGATTAAAATCAATGAACTGCGCAAGAGTTGCAATGTAGCCTACGTTATCCACCTTGGCAGAGCGGCAGGCGAGCACACTGCAGTGTTATGAAGCAAATCTCCGAAAACTGTAGTCTGGAGACACCTCATTGACTTCTATAGAAAAATGTTTTAGGCATATTTTGTGACATGGGCAGAGGTCACTGATGGAGTAAAGAGGATATTTGGTGGTGACCATCAATTATTGTGATTCTGTGCTATCTACCATATTTTTCGGACTATAAGAGGCACCTACATTTTAGAGGAGAAAATTACGAGAAAAAAATTGAAGCAAAAAAATTTTCATTCTGTACTTAATATCATCTATCCTGGTATATATGGTCCCCTCATCCCCATCCTGATACACATGGCCCCTCATCCCTATCCTGGTATACATGGCTCCCTTATCCATATCCTGGTATGCATGGCCCTCATCCCTGATTGACACCATCCCAGTCCTGGTATTATTAGCCCCATCCTCATCCTGGTATGATTGGCAACATCCCAGTCCTGGTATGATTGGTCCCATCCTTATTCTGGCATAATTAGCCCCATCCCATTCCTGGTATGATTGGTCCCATCCTTTTTATTTTATAATTGGCCCCATCCCGGTCCTGGTATGCACGGCCCCATCCCAGCCCTGGTATTATTGGCCCCATCCTTATCCTAGCATGATTGGCCCCATCCCAGTCCTGGCATAATTGGTCCCATCCTTATTCTGGTATGATTGTCCCCATCCCGGTCTTGGTATGATTGGTCCCATCCTTATTCTGGTATAATTAGCCCCATCCCGTTCCTGGTATGATTGGTCCCATCCTTTTTAATTTATAATTGGCCCCATCCTGTTCCTGGTATGATTGGTCCCATCCTTTTTATTTTATAATTGGCCTCATCCTGTTCCTGGTATGATTGGTCCCATCCTTTTTCTTTAATAATTGGCCCTATCCCGTTCCTGGTATACATGGCCCCATCAGGAAAGATTTGGAAAAAAAAAAAAAATTACACTTACCTTCCTCCACTCCCTCGCAGTCGAAGCGTCCTGCTCCGCTGCCAGCAGCTGCTTAATACTTGTAAGCAGCGCATGGCAGGGATGTCATGTGCTGCTTACAAGCAGAGCACAGCTGCCAGAATACTCACCAGGACCAGTCATCGCAGCCAGCGGCTTCCTGTTGCTGTGGCGGTCACATGTGCCGATACTTAAGAGAAATAAAGATTCAGAAGATTCATTTCTCTTAAGTATCGGCACACGTGACCGCCGGCAGCAGTAGGAAGGCTCCGGCTGACACTGCGCGCTACTGAAGAGGAATGGATACTCACCACTCTCTGCGATGAATGGTCCCGGTGAGTATTCCGGCAGTTGCTGGCACCGGAGCAGAACACTGCGAGGGATAGGAGGAAGGTAAGTGTAATGTTTTGGTTTTTTATAATCTTTTCTGATGGGGCCAATCATACCAGAATGCCAGAAAGAAATGAATATTCATTGCCCTCCACGCCCATGGGCATGGAATGCAGTGCATATTCATTTCTCTTTAGCAGCGAGGACAGGAGTTAGCCGGAGCCACCGGATCCAGCCTCCTGTGACCCGATGCTCCGCCGAAACGGCTCCCCCACCTCAGCCCATACATCCAGACTATAAGACGCACCCCTCATTTTCCTCCACATTTTGGGAGGAAAAAAGTGTGTCTTATAGTCCAAAAAATACGGTATATACTGATGTTATATTTTTCTCAATCAGAAGTCTTTTTTGTCTTGTACTTGGAAAAAAAATGTTTTTTTCAGTGTTGTTGATAAGATTTTCATAATTCTTGGTCAGCGTGTCCATTTTTTACCATTACTGATATTCTCACATTCAAACATGTAAAAAATGACAACATATGGCCTGCATACAAATTGCATCCATATGCTGTCTGTGATTTTCAAGGACTCATGCTTATAAGTTTTTGATCGCAGTTACGGATCAAAATCATCAATACAAGTCTGCATGATTTTTTTTTTGCAGATACTTGGTTAACCAACAAAAAAAACAAAAAACCCACATACTGAAAAGTAGACTATATTAGACTATATTATATTCATGAAAACACAGAACATGCACATGAAAATATGGATGTCTGAATAAGGCCTTATTGCAATCCTGCCGGTTAGAGAACTGCTAAAAAGTGATTTGTACACAACATAACTATTCGTCTATTAGGACGCACTCGGTGATCGGTGTGAAAGGGATTGTGTAAACTAACTACTGGAACAGAAAATTTGCTAATATATCACCAAAAATACATTTAATATAAAGACATGATTTAGACCATTTCATATTCTGACAAGTCACTTTTAAGAATTGCTTTTGCATCAGAAATTTCTTAAACTGAGTATCTAAATATTCAACTGAATGGGACTTTGTGGCATAAAACATATACTTTTCTGCAAGTTCCTGAATGGGACAGTAACAAATCTCTGAGACAAAATCTATAGCAAGTGGATGAACACTTACAAGGGACCTTTTACCTTGAGCAATCACCTAATGGCTTCATGAAATCCAATCGGCAAATCCTTTAATAACTTCTTTAGACAGGCCAACCATATTTTTATGCACCCAGGACGATTGTTTATATGAAAATCATATTGCCAGCAGCACTTGTCCTGCTTAAATAGGAAATGTAAATGTGCTGCCGAGAACAATCATTTTTAAGCTTGCATAAATATAATTTCACCAGACGAACAAACATTTTTGCTCGTTCTTAAAATTATTGGCCAGTTGGCAATCGCCTGACAAACACTCATTCCCAATTATTGGCCTGTCTAAATGGGCCTTTCAAGTACTGCAAAAGCTTGGTCCAGCACACAGGAGTAGTTGCTGCTTACACGGTATTAGAACCACTTCTTTACAATAGGGGAAGTAATTCCGATAACCTACAGGACACTCACAGATGCTCTTGAGGTTGTGAAGAGAATGCTTCCTCCTAAGAAGTCCGCATTCTGTAAATTAAGTGAGCTTTTGGTATGTCATGGTGTGCTCGCTGAAATAACAATGAACCCAGCACCTCAGTAGATGGTCAGGCTTTTCAGAAGACAATCCAATTTACCTACCTTGCAGGGGGCTTGCTATAAGATACTTATAAGTGTATTGTGGCTCCCTCTCAAAGTTAAGGCCCCGTCACACATAGCGACCCTGAAGCGATACAGACAACGATGCCGATCGCTGCAGTGTCGCTGTTTAGTCGCTGTGTGGTCGCTGGAGAGCTGTCACACAGACCGCTCTCCAGCGACCAACGATGCCGAGGTCCCCGGGTAACCAGGGTAAACATCGGGTTACTAAGCGCAGGGCCGCGCTTAGTAACCCGATGTTTACCCTGGTTACCAGTGTAAAATGTAAAATAACAAACAGTACATACTCACCTTCGTGTCCCCCGGCGTCCGCTTCCTGCACTGACTGAGCGCCGGCCCTAACAGCAGAGCGGTGACGTCACCGCTGTGTTGTGCTTTCACTTTACGGCCGGCACTCAGTAAGTGCGGGAAGCAGACGGCGGGGGACCTGACGGACACCGGAATGTGAGTATGTACTGTTTGTTTGTTTTTACATTTACGATGGTAACCAGGGTAAACATCGGGTTACTAAGCGCGGCCCTGCGCTTAGTAACCCGATGTTTACCCACCCTGGTTACCAGTGAAGACATCGCTGAATCCGTGTCACACACACCGATTCAGCGATGTCAGCGGGACCTCAACGACCAAAAAAAGGTCCAGGCCATTCCGACACGACCAGCGATCTCGCAGCAGGGGCCTGGTCGCTGCTACGTGTCAAACATAGCGAGATCGCTACTGAGGTCGCTGTTGCGTCACAAAACTTGTGACTCAGCAGCGATCTCGCTAGCGACCTCGCTTAGTGTGACGGGGGCTTTAGTGCATTGCCATCCATTGTCAAGGTGAAAAAGAGAATGAAAATCAAATAGAGAAACTGATCTTCATCAGTGGCTCAGCATATTTCTGTCAATTTTCTATCTAACATAGTCAACCATTACAGAAACAACAACTTATCAATATTTGAAAAAAAAAAGCTAACAAGCATCTGCTAATTAGCCTAAATGTCTAATTACATGCCAATTAGACATTTAACGACTGTATACAGTATAGGTTTTCTTCCAATGCTGGAAATAAGCAACACAGCTCTCACTTTTTCCCCATTTCAGGTTCACTTAGACCCATGAATGGTTTAAAGGTGTTGCCCATTACTAGGATAAACCATTCAAGATCTAAATGTTTGCCCCGCCCCCCGAATAAAAAAAACAAACTATACTCACATCCCAATCAGCGCTGGCGTCACCTTTCCCACCTTTGGACATATTGACCATGAAGAGGAAGTCCCAGCTGCATCTGCTCTCTCACTTCCTCTTCATGTTCAATTTGACAGGAGGTGGGGACAGTGACGCCAGCACTGATTGGCCACAGGGGTCACGTGTCACAGCAACAACAAAGAAGATTCGGGGAGAGTGAGTGCAGACACCACGTGAACGGTGCCAGCACAAGAGGTGAATGTAGGCTTTTTTTTATTTTATCGGGGCCAAAAATGGGGTATGAGAAGAAGTTGTCCAAGCAGTGGACAACTTCTTTTAGTGTATGGAAAACCATGACATAGTTAAAGAACGGTTATAGCATAAAAAATATACATAAATGTATCCAGTCTTTATTTTAGCCACTCTGTCGTACAGGGACATCATACTAGACCATACACTATTCCTGCTTCGGAGGAAAAATAACTCAATGATATGGCATGCAAAGGAGCACAACCATCCAGACATACACCACGAGCAAAAACCTGAATACTATGTATGTATAAACTTTAATTTTGTACAAAGGTACTATCTTGGCCCATACATTTCTATGGGTGTCATTTTAAAGACCTATAATGCAGCTATTGTATAAGGGCCCTAGTTGAATATATATAGAGAGTTACACTATACTCCCTCTTAAACTTCTCGCACACAAATTGCAAAAATAGTCAACAAAACCCACAGATTATAGTGGGATCGGTCAACCATTTAATGTGTATGGGGCCTCCCAACATATTATGTTTAAGCAGCAGGTGGTCAGAATTCGATTGCCAGATCCTTTTGTTAAGCAGAGAGATTAGCTGTTGCAAAATGATTCTGGCAGTGGCCAGAGAAAATAAATATAGTTAAGATTCCAAGCTATGCTCACCTCATGCAGCAATGCTGGCGTTGCTATTCCCGGAGGGTTATGTGACCGCTGCAGCCAATCATTGGTCGCTGAAAACTGCAGCCCATCAATACTCTATCAGACCAAACGTCAACTAAGGAAATCGCAAAGACTGCAGCCCATCAACAGCAGCTGATTGATTGCAGTGGTCAAGTGATACATTGTTACAAGACCCACCGGGAATAGCAGAACAGCATATCGCTGGAACGGCGCAGCTGTAGGAGGGGAGTATAGATTTTATTTTCAATTTGGGGCCCTGAAGTGATTAAGCAGGGGTTGTCCAGTAATGGATGAACCTTTCAAACAGTTATACAATATCTTACCTTCTTTCCAATTAGTTTCTTGCGCAGAAATTCTCTGGCCTCAAACATATATGGAATGTCATAGAGAGGACGGAGCTTCTTGTTTTTATCCTGCCGGGAAATAAAGGTTGATAAGCTAATCAAAATGTGCACAACGTAACACACAAAACTGTTAACTGCTAAAGAGGAGAAAGGGTTCTTAAGATGGAATCTATCAGCAGGATTTTATAACCCAAACTATTTATATGAGCATGTAGCGGTTTCAAATAGATATCCAATAATACTTTTACATGGCCAGTCTGTTCTTTGGTTACTTAGAAAACAGTGTTTGAATTATTCTGTAAATGTTTATGGTATTTCTGCAGCTTTGGTCACTCCAGGTCTATTCACAGCCCACAGCCCCCTCCTCCTCCTGCTGACAGCCTCTATGGTGTGTGACTTCAGGAAAAGAAGTTGTCAGTTAAGCAGGAGGACGTGGCTCCGAGCAGGGGAATAGAGCTGGAGTGACACTATACCATAGCCATCTATATATCAAGTCAAATGTTGATTTCTCAGTAACTCAGAAAATGCTTCTTCTATCCTTTGATATGTTAAATTATAATAGATTATAATATAATAGATTAATATTAATTAATAATAGACTTATTGCCACTTTTCATCCATGATGCTTTAAAAAAAAAAAAAAAACACGACATGTCTGAGTTTTGCATGGCCAGACAGATATAAAGATATATATAGGATATAATGGGTACGTGTTGTATACGTGAAAAACACGGATAGAACACGTACGTGCAACACGGACGTCTGAATGAGGCCTTATGTATTATCTGCAAATAGTTCACTGATCAAATCTAAAAAAAACTAACCAATATCTATTTCCAAGTTATAACAGTATGGTATAATGACATAAATATCATGATTTCTCAGGAGTTACAAGGTTCTGCATATTTAATTTTGATTCATGCAAAACCAAATGACACTTCATAGTTCTATAAAAGTACCTCACTTCATAAAAACACGGAATATATGTAATGTACGTTTTTTAAAACATGCTAATAAGGTAACAGGAAAGTGCATACAAAAACTATCATGGGGATGGATTTAGTCTCAATCAACAAGGACTTTTAAAGATGGAAGAGAAATGTCTTTCATTACATGTTCCAAGGCTTTGGATGTCCAGAAATAATGAATTTTTCCAGCAATAAATCAGTTTCCTGTGTCAGGCATTCTCAAAATAACATCTTGTTTGTAACCTTTACAATACTGGAAAAAGACTCGCTTAAGCCAATTTCCAGCAATTCTTTTATTTTAGAAAGGGTCACTGTATGAGTCATCAACATGCCAATGGCTTTAAAAGGTGGTCAAATGAAATGCTTTCTAGTGGTCTTAAATTATAATGTGGTAGAGACTAAAGACTAACACTAAAAAAAAAATCATTCAAATTCAGTATAATAAACGGGTTTTCTTTCATATTTAAAATGTAAAAGAAAACGAATATGCGGCTTTATACATTAGATATGCAAATTGTCTTCATAGAGGAAGAGAACTAGAACTAGTGCCACCTATTGGAAGTAGCAATCCCAAAAGTCAATTCTGACCCTTTAACAAGCCTTGTCACATGACTTAGGATAATAGCCAAGCCAGAATCTCAATTTGCAGACACTGTGTTTCGGGGTACTGCCCCTCGTCAGTGCAAAGTGGAGATCTGGTTTGGCTTTTATCCTAAGTCATGTGACAAGGCTCGTTAAAGGGTCGACATTGACTTGTAGGATTGCTACTTCCAATAGGTGGCACAAGAGTTCTAGTCCTCTTCCTCTCTGAAGAGACAATTTGCGTATTTCCCAGAGGAGCATTCCGGCTTTAAGTCTCCTCATCTTGGCATGCTTAACATGTCAATTGCCGCAAAGAGAAACGATACTTTTTGGATACATTAGGTATGATATCTCCAGCTGCCCATGGAACACTGAAAAGTCACATTTAAAACTTTAAAATGGTCACTGGTGATTCAACAAGCTCTGGAAGAGTACAAGCTAATGTAAGAAACTTTGTAATGTATATTAGTCAGAGAAATATGCTTCTTTCTACACTTATGAGCTTTTATTTCTCCTCCCCTCCGGCCTCATCAGCTCCTTCACTCTGAAAAACAGCTGAAATCTGAATTGGCCAATGCAAGAGAGACAGCAAGTATAACTTAATTATCAAGTTATAGCTACAATTGATAAATATGGAAAGGGAACGCAGAAGACTTTGGAAGACTAGGGAGAGGCTCTGACACAGACACCCAAACCCTGCAGCTGCTTCAAGCAGAAAATTTATCTCACTTCAGGGCTGGATTCACAGCTACATTGCTCAGAATTGCTGTATAATATCAACCATACTGCTAACAAAAGCTTAAAGGAAACCTGTTACCAGTTTTGTCATGTATCAACTAAAACTATCACTTTATTTAGAGCCTGTACTGCATTCCCTAAATCGTTATATAACCCCCTGTATGCCCCCAAAACCTTTTAAAGTTATCAAGCGCTGTATGTTAATCCTGTTTGTCCAGTCCGAGAAGCATCCATTCTGGGCTATTCACCCCTCCTCCCAGCTGCTGCTCGCTGTCATCCTGCTTTAATTGATGTGGTTGATGCCTTCTGTATCATCCACATAGGCGAAATCCCAAGCCTGAGCAGGTAAATAGTGGTCTTGTGCCTGTGCACTATGCTCTGCAGAAGGCGTCATCCAAATCAATCAATGCAAGAGGACAGGGAGCAACAGCTGGGAATAGGGGTAAAGAGCCCAGAATGGATGCCTCTGGGACCAGACAGGCAGGATTATCATACAGCGCGGGAGAACTTTAAAAGGTTTTCGGGAGGTATACAGGGGGATATATAACTATTTATGAATTGTCGCAAAGGTGATGAGTAAGGTAATAGTTTTAGTTGACACATGACAAAACTGGTGATAGGTTCCCTTTAAACCACATTAACTTAGTGCAGCTAGATTCAGTGGTAGCATTCCTCAACAGAGTACCCACCACTTACAGTAATTTATATAAAAATACCCCTAGGCTTTAATCATACACGGTACCGACTACCAAAAGCAAAGCATGATCACAGAGCAGTGCCCCTAGAGACATTATGTGTAACCTTCGTTGTAAGACTTGACGTTTTAAGATTTCCTTGCCAAAGGAATGTGAACAGATTTTTGTATATTTATCACAACACCCAGGGCGCATCTGGACATCTTGTGCTACCTAGTAATGTAATAGTGACATTTCTTAGACACTTTCTTAAGAGCTCCAGCACACAGCAAACTCTCCGCCATCAGTATGATTAATAAACAAAACCGGCAAAAGCTTTAGAAAAAATAAGGGAAAAAAGCCCATAGGATATTTCTTATTCAGAGGAAACAAACTGTTTGAAACAGATGATACCATTACATCACAGAAAGAGCATTACAAGCTGGCTTGGAGCCATTAACACAGGGAGGACATGATCAGGATCCCACAGAAAGGAAAGCAGGATTTTCATGCAACTTAAGTATATTCTATGGTAGAACACTTGAAACCAGCAGCCAGCTTTACAAATGGCATTTCATTTTGTCTGCCTCAGACAGAGCTCAATTTGCAGGTTTGTTCTAGTGCCAAAAATGATGTTATTTTTATGTTGTTGGTTTTTTTTTTTTGCTGCAGATGAGACAGGTCTTTCTCAATGGATTATGCATGAAATTAATTACTGCTAAATAGCTTGTATTTTCCACACTGCAGAAAAAAAAAAGTAAATGATTCATATTTTCCATTTTGATAGCGAGAGACAAATGCATACAGCTAGAGCCTCGCCCTCTTGAAGAAGAGAAAATTAACGTGACCTAACTGCTCAACATCCTTGCTGATGAATCTGGAATACATGAAGTTGTAAGAAACAGCTGTCGAGTGAGTTTTTTCTCCAGTGGCCAGTTCTCATGGACTTCTCACTGTGGCCACCATAGCCATCATCTTACCACCTAAAGGTTATGCCAACAAGGTTTTTTTTTTTTTTTTAGCAGATTATGCTCCAAAATTCACATTAAAAACAGATCTAGTACTCTTAATACACCTCCAGTTGATTTCAGTGGACGTGGTACTGGTTTCCAGGAGAAGAAAGCAAAAAGCATACCAACTTTCGAGGCGCCTCTGCTTGAAAATATTTTAAAAAAAAAGCTTCAGATTCGACTTAGGAATCAACGTCTTTTATAAAAAAAACAAAACTCTCAGCCACAAAAACTGTGCTGAAATGTACACACAGTTTTTCCATGAATTTTCCAGACCCCAAAAAAAACAAACCAGAAAACTATTTGAACATACTCTTAAAATGTTTTATATAAAAAAACGCAGGTAAATTACCATGCTGTTTAAATATGAAAAGAATAAAGGTTTTTGCAGTTAAATTTTTGCATTCTTCACTTCCAACTACTTCACATAGCTGGTTTTCCTGCTGCATCTGATAGCAAAAAGATCTTAGATAGTGGGGAACAATGTTCTGTCTCCCCACCTTCTCGCAGTGCCAGTAGTACCAGCATGATGGATGAGGTAATACAAATCAAATCAAAGCGTCATGAGGAGTAAAAAGCAACAGAGTCTTCATGAAAAGTAGACTGATTCAGTACAACCTGGCGGAGTAGGAAAACGCACACAAGGTAAGCTCGAAGGTTTAGAAGGAATCTGTCACGGACTCTGTATGTGTACAAACAGAAACAATTGCATACAGATTTTGCAGAGGGAGAATAAACACAATCCTAAGTATCAGCAACTAATAGCACAAGCAAAAACATACTTAGTGGCCTATACAAGGCAAGAAAAAAAAGAAGGTAATTCCGGGAATGAATCTGTGCAGACACATAAGATGATGGACACATAAACCCCATATCTGGCATGTATGAGGCTACATTCACAAGATCATGCTAAATTCGGTGAAAAATGTATAGCACATGGACCCAGTGTGCATTCAGTTTTCCCTCACTCCAATGGAATACTAGAACCATAGAATGCTAGATTGGAAGGGACCCCCAGGGTTACAGTGTCCAACCCCCTGCTCAATGCACGATTCAATAAACCATCTCAGAATGATGTCTGTTCAGCCTGTTTGAAGACTTCCATTGAAACAGAACTTGCCACCTCCCTTGGTAGCCTGTTCCACTCATTGATCACCCTCACTGTCAAAATGTTTTTTCTAATATTTAATCTGTATCTTCTCGGTTTCAGTTTCATTCCATTGCTTCTAGTGTTTGCATGTGCAAATGAAAATAAGGATGATCCCTCTATACTGTGACATCTCTTCAGATATTTTTAAACAGCTATTACCGTATATACTAGAGTATAAGCCGACCCGAGTATAAGCCGACCCCCCCTAATTTTGCCACAAAAAACTGGGAAAACTTAATGACTCGAGTATAAGCCTAGGGTGGGAAATGCAGCAGCTACCGGTAAATGTCAAAAGTAAAAATAGATACCAATAAAAGTAAAATTAATTGAGACATCAGTAGGTTAAGTGTTTTTGAATATCCATATTGAATCAGGAGCCCCATATAATGCTCCATACAGTTCATGATGGGTCCATAAGATTTTCCATATTAAAATATGCCCCATATAATCATGCATAAAGGTTAATAATGGCCCCATAAGATGCTCCATAGACACATTTGTCCAATATAATGCTGCACAAACGTTAATTATGGCCCCATAAGATGCTCCAAAAAGATATTTGTCCCATATAGTGCTGCACAAACGTTATGGCCCCATACAGACACTTGCCCCATATAGTGCTGCATAAACGTTATGGCCCCATACAGATACTTGCCCCATATAGTGCTGCACAAACATTATGGCCCCACACAGACACTTGCCCCATATAATGCTGCACAAATGTTATGGCCCCATAAGATACTCCATACAGACATTTGCCCCATATAGTGCTGCACAAACGTTATGGCCCCATAAGATACTCCATACAGACACTTGCCCCATATAGTGCTGCACAAACGTTATGGCCCCATACAGACACTTGCCCCATATAGTGCTGCACAAACGTTATGGCCCCATACAGACACTTGCCCCATAAAGTGCTGCACAAACGTTATAGCCCCATAAGATGCTCCATACAGACACTTGCTCCATTTGCTGTGATTAAAAAAATCACATACTCACCTCTCAGTCACTCAGGCCCCCGGCCCTTGCTATATTCACCTGCTCCCCGTTCTGGGCGCCGCACCATCTTCAGCGTCTTCTGCACTGACGTTCAGGCAGAGGGCGCGCACTAACCACATCACCGCGCCCTCTGACCTGAGCGTCACTGCAGAAGACGCTGAAGACGGAGCGTCGCCCGGAACGGGCAGCAGGTGAATATCGCGCAGCGCTCCCTTTCCCATTATACTTACCTGCTCCTGGCACTGTGCAGTCCGTGCTTCCTGGCGCCACAGCGTCTTCCTGTACTGAGCGGTCACCGTTACCGCTCATTACAGTAATGAATATGTGGCTCCACCCCTATGGGAGGTGGAGCCGCATATTCATTACTGTAATGAGCGGTACCATGTGATCGCTCAGTGCAGGAAGAAGCTGGGGCGCTGGGAAGCCAGGGACCGTGCCAGGAGCAGGTGAGTATTATGAGACAATCCCCGCTCCCCCTCCCCTCCCCTGCTGACCCCTGGGTATGACTCGAGTATAAGCCGAGAGGGGGACTTTCAGAACAAAAAAATGGGCTGAAAATCTCGGCTTATACTCGAGTATATACGGTAAGTCTCCTCTTAGCCTTTTTTTGCAAGCTAAGCATTTCCAGATCCTTTCCTCATAGGACATAGTTTGCAGTCCACCTACCATCATGGTAGCTTTTCTCTAAACTTGCTCTAGTCTCTCGGTGATTTTTTTTTTTTTTAATGCAGAGCCCAGAAATGGACACAATATTCCTGATGAGGTCTGACCAAGGAGTAGCAGAGGGGGATAATTACTTCACGTGATCTAGACTCTATGCTTCTCTTAATACATTTCCTTTTTCACTGATGCATCACACTGTTGACTCATGTGCAGTCTGTAATCTATAAGTATGCCCATCTTTTTCGCACAGACTGTTGATTCATTCGGTTCCTTCCATTCTGTAAATGTAACTTTCACTTTTCTTGCCCAGATGTACAATCTCGCATTTCTCCCTTTTAAATACCACTCTATTTGTATTTGTTACCACTCTTCAACCTTATCTAGATCCTTCTGAAATCTCTTTCAGTCTTCTCTAGTGTTATTAGCCATCCCTCCTAGCTTTATGTACTCTTCAAAGTTGATTAGTTTACCTTCAGTTCCCTTATCTAGATCATTTATAAAAATGTTGAACACTGGGGTCTGGACAGAGCCTTGAGGTACCCCACTTGAGACACTATTCCAATTGGATGTGCAACCATTTATTACCACTCTTTCAGTACGATCGCTGAGCCAGTTATAAATCCACTTAACCGCAGCCTGGTCAGTCCCATACTTGATCATTTTTTTCTATTAGGATAGTATGAGATACTTTTTCAAATGCTTTGCTGAAGTCGAAATATACTATATTTACCGCATTTCCCTGATTCACCCAGTCAGCAATTCCAACATAGAAGAAAATTAGATTAGTCTTGCATGACTTACTTGTTTGCTACAAACCCATGCTGGCTATGGTTAATTACCGTATTCTTATCCAAGTACTTACATACATGCAGTTTATTAATTTTCTAATAGATCTTTCCTGTTATAAAAGTAAAAATCACTGGCATGTCATTCCCTGGCTCCATCTTCTTTCCTGTTTTGAAGATAGGGCAAATGTTGTCCATATTTCTTATAGAATTTAACCCACAATCATAGTCCAAAATACAAAAGGGCATAGAGTTTTTTCAGACAAGCGCGTGGTTGTGAATAGCTTAAGTGACAGTGAGGTCGGTGAGTTGTAGGTTTATTTTTTTTGTGAAATCACAGTCTGAAACTAAGAGCAAGCTACAGGGTATCATAGAGCAGGGATTGGGAACGTTTTTGTTCCTTACAAGGCAAGGTCCTTTCCTCCAGCACCCAGGCAAGATAAAAGGACTCCCCAGTGCTCAGATCAGTAGCCCATTTTGCTGGCTGCTAGCCCTTTACTTCATCCTTACACTTCAAGCATAAACAGTGTTAACTACTTAACTCCATAGTGCATGCAACGAAGAACAAGGTCCTGACACTGGACAGTGCCAGAGTCGGTCCTGACACTGGACAGTGCCAGAGTCAAGAAGTTCTTTGTGTGCACAATCGAATGTCTCCAATGTGATTTATGTATACCAACCACAGTGCCTCTACAATGGGGAAAATAAGTATTTGATACACTGCAAGTTTTCCCACCTACAAAGAATGAAGAGGCCTGTAATTTTTATCGTAAGTACACATCAACTGTGAGAGACAGAATGTAAACATATAAACTAGAAAATCACATTGCACGATTTTTAAATAATTAAATTGCATTTTATTGCATGAAATACGTATTTGATCACCTACCAACCAGCAAGAATTTTGGCTCTCACAGACCTGTTAGTTTTTCTTTAAAAAGACCTCCTACTCTGCACTCATTACCTATATTAATGGCCAGTTTGAACTTGTTACCTGTATAAAACAAACCTATCCACACACTCAATCAATCACATGCCAACCTCGCCACCATAGCCAATACCAAAAAGCTGTCTAATGACAAAATTGTAGACCTGCACAAGACTGTGATGGACTTGAGGAAAATAGGAAAGCAGCTTGTTGAGAAGACAACTGTTGGCACAATTATTGGAAAATGGAAAAACACAAGATGACTGTCAATCGGTCTGAGGCTCCATGCAGGATCTCGCCTTGTAGGGTAGGGATGATTCTGAGAAAGGTCAGGAATCAGCCCAGAAATACACGGGAGGACATGATCAATTGTGAAGCATGGTGGGGACAATTTCATACTTTGGAAGTGCTTTTCAGCAAAGGGGACAGGATGACTGCACCATATTGAAGGGACGATGGATGAGGTCAAGGATGGTATGATTTTGCCCAACAACCTCCCTAAGTCAGTAAGAGCTTTGAAGATGGGTCATGGCTGGGTCTTCCAGCATAACAATGACCTGAAACACACAGCCAGGGCAACTAATGAGTGGCTCCGTAAGAAGCATTTCAAGGTCCTGGAGTGGCTTAGTCAGTCTCCAGACCTGAACCCAATAGAAAATCTTTGGAGGGAGGTAAAACTCAATGTTGCCCAGCGACAGATAAATTCTGAAAGATCTGGAGAAGATCTGTATGGAGGAGTGGGTCAAAATCCCTGCTTAACTAGAGGAACTAAATACTAACTACAGGAAACGTCTGACCTTTGTAATTGCAAACAAAGGGTTCTATACAAAATATTAAGCTCTTATTTTCTATTGTATCATATACTAACTTCATGCAATAAAATGCAAATTAATTATACATATATAATATACATTTGTGTACTGAGTAAATCACTGCTGTGAGTTCATTACAAAACTTATCATAAAGAGTCGACTGTGCTCCAGACCTACGTATATCTGGAAAAGCAGTTACGAGAAGCATGATCATCAATACCACCTAACATCACATATCAAATCAAAGAAAAGCAGTTCCAGCCATCACATTAGAGATAAGTTAATTGTTTAACCAAATTTGTACGGCCCCTAAATGTGGTTATAAATATCCAAATGGACCTAGGCAGAAAAAAAAAAGTTCCACACCCTAGTCATAGAGTCTAAGATTGTAGCCTCAAAGTTAATGTAATCTTAACTTACAGTAATCGCTAGTTTTTGTGAAAAAAAAAAAAAAATTTGGTGGCAAGGGTGTTGGCAAGGGTGTCTTCAGTCTTTAAAGACAATCTCCAAATACTTATTCTAGTATAACTCCTCCCTTCTGATTAAAACTTTAAAGAGTCTGTACTGTAACATAGGACAAAGGCAATGAAATGTACATCAGACCCAGATTCCAGTTGAAAATTGTAAGAGATATTAGCAGAAATACAACATTAAGCCATGTGTTTACAATAAAAACTCTTAAAGCAACACATGAGACACATTTGCTTGAAAATGCTAGCAAGGCTTTTCAGTGATTTCCACCAGCTAGGGTTTGAGGCATCATTAGCTTGAACAGGAGGATACTGACAGGAACTAAAGTGGTTTTAAGGACCCACAGAGCGCCAAGCTCATATGGCAGATTAGTGGTGCCATATGTATGCTTCAGTCATTATGCCTGGAATAATTCTACAGCTGGAACAGTGTGCGTATGAATACAAAGCTGCGCAAAGTTCATGTAGAGATAGAAGTAAATATAAATGTTTAGGTGATAAATAAAGACAAAAAAACTTCAGAGCTTTACACTTATTTTAACACATACTGTCTACTATATAATTGTCTAAGGGTCACTTCCGTCTGTCTGTCCTTCTTTCTGTCACGGATATTCAATGGTCACGGCCTCTGTCTGTCATAGAATCCAAGTCGCTGATTGGTCTCGCCAGCTGCCTGTCATGGCTGCCGCGATTAGTCCCTCCCTACTCCCCTGAAGTCAGTGCCCGCTCCATACTCCCCGCAATCACTGCTCACACAGGGTTAATGCCAGCGGTAACGGACCGCGTTATGCCGCGGGTAACTCACTCCGTTACCGCCTCTATTAACCCTGTGTGACCAAGTTTTTACTATTTATGCTCCCTATGCAGCGTCAATAGTAAAAAAAAATCTAATGTTAGAAATAATAAAAAAAAAAAAAAATCATTATATACTCACCTTCCGCCAGCAGGTTTCGGTGGCAAGGATGGTTTGCGCGAAGGACCTGCCATGACGTCACGGTCATGTGACGGCGACGTCATCACAGGCCCTGCGCGAGAAGGACCTGCCATGACGTCACGGTCATGTGACCGTGACGTCATGGCAGGTCCTTCTCGCTCAGGCGCGAAGAAGCTGCGGTACGATGGGACAGGCAGGGACAGCGTCAGGAGCAGGCGAGTATTTCATATTCATCTGTCCGCGTTCCATCCGCCGGGCGCCGCTCCGTCTTCCCGTCCTCTTGCAGTGACTGTGCAGGCCAGAGGGCGCGATGACATATTATTGTGCGCGCCGCCCTCTGCCTGAACAGTCAGTGCGGAGAGACGGGACGCTGAGGAGCAACGACGAGAGGTGAGTATGTGATTTTTTTTTTTTTTATTGCAGCAGCAGCAGCGTTACATGTGGCACAATGCTGTATGGAGCGTCTATGGGGCCATAAAGAACTGCACGGAGCATTATATGGGGTATCTATGGGGCCATAACTGCATGGAGCATTATATGAGGCATCTATAGGGCCATAACTGCATGGAGCATTATATGGAACACCCATGGGGCCATAGCTGCATGGAGCATTATATGGGGCATCTATAGGGCCATAACTGCATGGAGCATTATATGGAACATCTATGGGGCCATAGCTGCATGGAGCATTATATGGGGCATCTATAGGGCCATAACTGCATGGAGCATTATACTACGTGACTGGGCAAAATACTACGTGACTGGGAAAAATACTACGTGACTGGGGGCAATATACTACGTGACTGGGGGCAATATACTACGTAAACATGCATATTCTAGAATACCCGATGCGTTAGAATCGGGCCACCATCTAGTATGTACATAAAAATATAATATTGCACATATACACACATTCACCAACCTCAAGTTTGGCACGAACGTAGCACATTTGATTCGAGTTGGACACCCGAGCATTTTTACTAAAAATTGGCAAAATTCGGCCAAAGTTCATTACATGATAGCTTTTCCACTAATGCTTTTGTTAGGACTTTGGCTAGCATAGTGCTGCTGTATGATGACCAGTGGGGACGTGTTTAACCCCTTTCTGACATATGATGTACTATCCCGTCGAGGTGGGGTGGGCCCGTATGACCACTGACAGGATAGTAGGTCATATGCGATCCCCCGTGAGCATGGCCATTAGGGGCCGGGTGTCAGCAGACTATCGCAGCTGACATCCGGCACTATGTGCCAGGAGTGGTCATGGACCGCGGCGGCCATTTTCCTGAAGCCGAGATGCGAACTCTACTTCAGGAAAATGGCCACCGCGATCTCCATCTGCGCACGCGCGGCATCCCGCGGCCATTTTCCTGAAGCCCCACGCAGCAGAGCGCTCGATCTGCGCACGCGAGGCCACAGGAAGATGGCCGCCCCCACCGACCACCAGGGGAATAGCGCAGATCGCACTCTTTTCCCTCCCCTGTGCAGTGGATTCTGGACTTGGGCATGCGCACACCACTACGCCACCAACGGAAAACTAAGCAAGATCTGGGGGAAGACACCACGCCCATCTGACCAGACCAGCCTGATTGACAGGCGAAAACGGCTACTTTGGTAACGTATTTCGGCAGCATAGGTGGGGAATCGGGGTCCACAAAATACACTATTGTAATGCACAGCTCAGGCCCTATTTAACAGTATTTTTATCTCATACGGAAAAAACGGGGTGACAGGTTCCCTTTAATAAACCTCTTGAATGTGGTTTTGCGCACATTGAGAGGTGCAGCTTTTAGAATGGTGTCACACTTGGCTATTTTCTATCATATAGACCCCTCAATATTACTTCAAATGTGATGTGGTCCCTAAAAAAAAAAATGATGTTGTAAAAACGAGAAATTGCTGGTCAACTTTTAACCCTTAGGCTAGGTTCACATTGCGCTAGGTGAGTCCGTCTAACGGACACGTTTTTAAGTACTCAAAATGCAATATAACGCACATACTAACGCGGCCATAGACTAGCATTGTCGGACGCATCGTGACGCATGCCAAAATTGGCATGCGTTTGTCACATAACGTTTTTTTCTGACGGACCTTGGAACGCGGCTTGCAGCGTTTTTGGGTCCGGCCAAGCTAAAGCAATACTAACGAAAGCGTTAATTCTGCCATTGATGGCTATGGCAAACGCAGCCAGATGCAAATCTTGAAAAATTTCCAAATAGAACCATACGTTTTAATAGCGTTTGAGGGTGGTCCATGTGGTCATGTGACAGGAAACATGATTTCGGCCATCAATGTCCCTAGCACATATTTTTCCTGAGGCCTGCTGCACGTGAGAGAGAAAAAGTGTCTTGCAAGAGATCACAGGAAATGTAAGTACATTTGTGTATATATATATATATATATATATATATATATATATATATCTCTGTATACATCATGGGAGTCTGTATTGTCCGTCGGATGTGTGTGTACTAAAAATGTATTGCTTTGTTGCAGATGTCGGATAGTGAGGGAAGCAGCAGCAGCGTGTCTGCGGTTTCTTCTTCTCAATCGGTAGGCTTGCACTTTAAAAAACCACAAAACGTTGTGTGAAACTCCAGTGTATTGAGCTAAGCACGTGTATAATCATGTTTTTATTGCAAATAGGAGTCTTCGGAGCCCGAGGCTGCTAGGCGCCCCCCCAAAAAAACAGGCAAAACCCACAAAGGTACATGGCAGACATTTTTAGTTTTGCAAGCATAAATTTATTGATCCAAGAAATGTAATTTTATTTATTTCCATTTACATACACAATAGGTTGTGGCACACGGAGGACACAAGAGAAAGATGGTTCCTCGCCGTCTGTCGTCGCCACAACTGCCAGTGATAAAATATAAAACTAGAAATTTTCTATCCAATATTTATCAACAATCTATCTATTCACTTTCTATCTGCTATATCTATAAACTGCCTGTCCACTATCTATTTCGCTCTCTATCTTTCGCTCTATGTATCTATCTATGTATCTATCTATGTATCTATCTATGTATCTATCTATGTATCTATCTATCTATCAGTCTACCAATAAAGTGAAATTGAACCTTTCAACATAACGTTTTGTGTTTACATAGTCCAAGTCAACGAGACAAAAAAAAAAAAAAAAGGATTGTGATTGACGAAGAGCCGTTGACCATTCACAACGAGACACTGATCAACCTTGTGGAAGCCAACCCCTCAATATGGGACCAAAGCGACAGCTCCCACCATGACATCGTGAAGAACCGCAAGTTGTGGGATCAAATTATCTCTCACTTCGATCCCCGATACATGGAGAAGTCGTCAACCTCAAAGAAAAAAATTGGTAAATATTGGTGATGTTAAATTGTCTACTATCTATCTCTCAACTGTCAACTATCTATACACTATTTCTTAAACTATTTCTCTATCATCTATCTAATAACTACTATCTATCAACTATCTATCTACTATCTATATATTAACTATCTTAACTAACTATACACAATTTTTAAACTATCAATATAAGAACTATCTATCTACTATTTATATATCTTTTTTTTAAAAAAAAAAATTTAAATTTAAATCGGATGCGGTCGATACCCGTTGGAAATCAATAAGGGACCGCTTTGTCCGTGACTACCGGAACAGTCAAAATCCACCAAGCGGATCAGGTGCCAAACGGGTGACCCCGTTTGTGCATTACGAGGAATTGCTCTTTCTGCAAAAAACAGTGTCTCAGCGCTCGTAAGTACAAATAGGTCTGTGTGCGAGACAAAATTTTTTAATAATTCAAGCAAAATAATTTTATTTTTTTGGGGGGGTTACAGCACGATATGCAGTACCGCCGCGCCTAGACAGGCAGAGGAACTGGAGCCATCTCCACTGCAACCAAGCCAGCAGACGGGCGCTGAAGATGTGTCTGGCATCAGCGAGCCACGATCTGGGGAGAGAAGCATTGTTGCTTCTGGTGTGAGTGCCCGGTTGCAATCACAGCGTGGACGCAAGCGAGCATCACAAAAAGATGAAGCTGATGCCATTATTGTCGATGGACTCCAACGGGTTGAGGACATGTGTCGTAGTGAACTCAAAGACCTGAGGTGGGAAATTACCGACTTGCAATCCCGCGAGTCTGTATATTCTGCAAATGAGTGGAAGCTACTTTTTTTGTCCTATGTGCCTGTAGCACAAAATATCCCGGCACACAGAAACCTTTTGTTTAGGCAAAGACTGAATGACCTTCTTGAGGAATTTGTGGGCCCCCAGGAACCCACTCCATCGAGAACAAGAAGCATAGACATGCCGGCCTACAACCCTCAATATAGAGCCCGGTGTGAAACGAGCATGGAACATCAGAGACAAAGTAGCAGTCCATCATACAGTTGGGCAGACAATACGCACGCGCAATACCAGAGTCTATAGTACAGCTCACTGTCCCCAGCCAGGTGCAATTACTGCGTATCACGTTTTGTTGGTTAATTATTTTTTTGCACCCAATTTCGTGTGTTTTTTTACATCCCTATGGGATATCATATGTTAAACATGTCTAGCAACAGTTCTTTCATGCAAATTCGGAAACTTTAGTAAACTGTTTAAAATTTACGATTCTTGTATGAATTTAACTTTTAGCACAACATAACAACATGAATGTAACTTTTTACAAGACATAAGGTTGTGGGAAATAAAACAAACAAAAAAAACCCCAAACACTTTAAACAAAACATCAGGACATAACTTCAGACTTTAAATAATTTTCACACGTGTCTGTCTTGCCATGGAACATGCCCTTCATGTGTGAAGTACTGTGCAAATTGGTCACGAATCCTCATAAAGCCCCCGTCACACTAAGCGAGGTAGCTAGCGAGATCGCTGCGGAGTCACAAGTTTTGTGACGCAACAGCGACCTCAGTAGCGATCTCACTATGTTTGACACGTAGCAGCGACCAGGCCCCTGCTGTGAGATCGCTGGTCGTGTCGGAATGGCCTGGACCTGTTTTTGATCGTTGAGGTCCCGCTGGGTAGCACACATCGCTGTGTTTGACACCTTACCAACGACCTCGTTGACTACAACGTCACACAAGACGTCCCTCATCGAGGTCTGAATCGTCATAATAGCTGCCATGTGACATCGTTGTACAGGTCGCCGCATCGCTGCTGCGTCGTTGGGAAGATCTCACTGTTTGACATCTCACCAGCGACCACATAGCGACGCAGCAACGATCCCTGACAGGTCGTATCGTTGTCGGGATCGCTTTAGCGTCGCTAAGTGTGACGGGGGCCTTTACTTGAGCTGTAGACCGAACAGCAGTAGATTCAATGCTAATGAGGTTCGACTCACATTCATCGGGGTCAACCACCTGGGGTTCATGTCTGGCAACAAAATTATGCAGACAGATGCATGCCTTCACAACACGGTCCACATTTTCTGGTTGCAGTTGCATGCAAGTTAGTAAAATTCGCCATTTTAATGTCAAAATACCAAAGGCGCACTCCACATAACGTCTTGCCCGACTCAAGCGATAATTAAAAATGCGCCTGGTGGAGTTCAGACTACGGCTTGAGTACGGCTTGAGGAGATTTTGTCCAAGTTGAAACGCCTCATCACCAACTAAAACAAAGGGCAAACTTGGGTCTTCGGTCCCCGGTAGAGGTCGTGATGACGGTATGTTAAAATTGTTGCTGTACAAACATCTCCCCATGTTGGAGTCTCTGAAGGCTCTGGAATCGTTAGTCCGGCCATACGCACCAATATCCACAGCTACAAAACGGTATCTTGCATCCGCAATAGCCATCAATATAATCGAAAAGTATTTCTTATAGTTATAGTAGAGGGATCCACTATGCGCTGGTTTCTGAATCCGTATGTGCTTGCCGTCCACGGCACCAATACAATTGGGGACATTAGCCACATCCTCGAACTGTTGGGAAATCGCTAGCCACATTTCTGATGTCGGGGTTGGTAGCACAAGTGGTTGCAAGTTGTTCCAAATGGCATCACAAGTTTCCCGAACCAGTTGGCAAATTGTTGACTTTCCAAGTCTAAATTGGTAATGCAGTGACGCAAAAGATTCTCCGGTAGCCAGATATCTGTCGGCATTGAAAAAGAAAAAAAAAAAATTATTTAGGATTTTAATGGACAACTAAAAGGCTACATACAATTGAATATACTATTGCTTAAATTAACATTATGCCCCACGATACCTACATCTAGTGTTTGTCAATAGAATGATAAAAAAATTTATAATTACCTCACAGTCACTACTAAACGTTCCTCAGCACAGATGCTTTCACGGAAAGTGCTGCGATGATGATTATCTCATCCTTCACATGTGAGAGCAGAACATCAAAGGTCTCAATGGACATCCATAGATAGCGTTGGAATTTGGAGGGGTGGTCCCGAAGCTGAAGATACAGGGTGTGAAAGGCACCATATGTATTCCGCAAGAAATTCACTTCGTGGATCCAATATCTCCTTTGCGAACTACGCTTTCTCTGCCGAAGTCGCAACCGCATCAAGCGAAATCGAACGAGCTCAGACACAAACATCTTGCTAGCAGAAGTTCACTCAATGCTTTCAAAATGGAGAATGAGTCTGCACCCACACCCCGACGATGACAAAAGGAGAAAAAAAAAAGTAAATAAACTTTATTGACAGTGACAAACGCAGACAAACGGATACTTCGCGAACGGACATCCAAATGAGAAAAACGCGGTCACCTGCGTTAACGCAAGCGTTAACGTGATGCCGATTTTTCGACAAATTGGATCCTTTTCTGTACATGCGTTTAACGGATCCGTTTAACGCCATGTACTTGACGCAATGTGAACCTAGCCTTATAACTCCCCCCCCAAAAAAAA
Source organism: Ranitomeya variabilis (assembly GCF_051348905.1). NCBI lineage: Eukaryota > Metazoa > Chordata > Amphibia > Anura > Dendrobatidae > Ranitomeya > Ranitomeya variabilis. The sequence goes on along the minus strand of NC_135236.1, from coordinate 275,664,209 downwards.
TTTTGGTTCCAAAATTGTGCTGATGTAAAGTAGACATGTGGGAAATGTTACGTAAGTATTTTGTGTGACATATCTCTGTGATTTAAGTGCATAAAAATTCAAAGTTGGAAAATTGCAAAATTTTTAAACTTTTCGCCAAATTTCTGTTTTTTTTTCACAAATAAACACAGGTAATATCAAATAAATTTTACCACTATCATGAAGTACAATATGTCACGAGAAAACATTGTCAGAATCATCAGGATCCGTTGAAGCGTTCCAGAGTTATAACCTCATAAAGGGACAGTGGTCAGAATTGTAAAAAGTGGCCCGGTCATTAACGTGCAAACCACCCTTGGGGGTAAAGGGGTTAATGAGGGGAGGGGTGGGGAGAGGTTAGAGCAGCGGCAGACTTTTTTTTTTTTCTTAACTTCATGTGGAGATTCTGGCAGCCAATCAGGGTGCAGAAACCATCCACAACATCCAAACACAACAGCTTGTGTAGTTGGCTGCCGAAGTCATGTCCATCTATATATAAAGAACGGACATGTTGTTTTGGCGCCATTTTGTCAGTGCAACCTTCTAGCAGATTGTTTTTGCTAATTTTGTGGTCCAGAGAAACCAGGGCAGATTTCTTTAAATAACTCCTTGAGCCAGGATACCACATTTGAAAATGAAAATTGTTTGTTCTAATACCATGCTCCAGAAAGCAGGAGACATTTCAGTATCTAATAATGATATTTTTTGCTCCATCCAGGAGTCCACATTTGAGAATCTAAATTGTTTATTCTAGAAGCGTGCTCCAGAAAGCATGTCACATTGCTGCAGAAAAATATTTTTGACTTGTAATACTTTTTGTCAGGCATAAGTCCACATTTGAAAACACAAATTGTTTGTGCTAATAGCATGTTCCAGAAGCAAGGCCACAATTCTGCAGAAAAATATTTGGGGCTGGTAATATTTTGGACTAGGCATGAGTCCACATTTGAAAACCAAAAATCTTTGTATTAATTGTGTGGTCCAGCCAGCAGGCCACATTATAGCAAGGTAGGGCATGGACCAGCAATTCTAGCTTAAACATTGATCAGTAACAGGTGGATGACTGACAGCTGTAGGCCTGGTGGTCTGAAAGCCCTGGCAAATTCAGGCAAGACACATGCAGGAGACCCAACTGGGAGTCCAAACATTTCCAAAAAATAGGGGCAGACACCTAAAGTGGCAGCAATTTATTTTACTCACTTATATAGGGCCATTAGTTACACAGCACTTTACAGGCATTATCAATTTCCCCACAGTAGAAATAGTATAATGGGGTTCTGATGCCCCATCCACTACAGGCAGCCCACCAGATGGAGACCCAACTTGGAGTCTCCACATTTTATAAAACTGTTAGTAACATCAGCAGGCACAGACAAAGGTGTGACAGACAGCAATAATGAGAGATCAATGCAGCAGACTGAAAACAAAACCATCGCCTAGTCTACCCAGTCTGCGACTGGAGTGCAAAAGTTATTGGAGATCCATGTCATGTTCATCGTGACTAAAGTTAGGCGTTCTACACTTTCAGGGGAAAGCCTGATGTGCTTATCCATCAGGACACCAGCAGCAGAGATGAAGACACGTTCTGAGAGAACGCCGGCTGCAGGGCATGACAAAACCTCCAAGGCATGACAGGCGAGCTTGTGTCACTTTCATTTTTGAAGATCAAAATGCAAAAAGGTCCAACCCCGTTTTTTTAAGTTGTTTATTTATTTTACTCATTTATATAGCGCCATTAATTACACAGTGCTTCACACACATTTCCACCACTGTCCCCATTGGGGCTAACAATCTAAATTTCCTATCAGTATGTCCTGAAGTGTGGAAAAAAAACAGACCCGGAGGAAACCCACGCAAACAAGGGGAGAACATACAAGCTCCTTGCAGATGTTGTCCTTGGTGGGGTTTGAACCCCAATGCTACAAGCTGCAGTGCTAACCAATAAGCCACTGTGCTACCGCTGCCACTTACACTGCTGTTAATGTTTCTGCATTGACGACTCGATGTTCCCGGTGTTGGAAGCCTATAACTGAGATGTACACTGTGTACCTCATTGCAGTCTTGGCAACAACCATTCTTAAGATTGCCTAAAAGTGTTTGGATACTCCAGACTGCCTGCATCCTTTTCGAGTTGCGAAAAATGCGGTCACTCGACCGCATACCCGAGCACCCTTGGCAAACTCGAGTAATGAGCACTTTCGCTCATCAGTACACACAAGTTACAAACTCTGTTAGGCCAGGGTCAAACGAGCGTATGGCATCTGATGTAAGAGCATCAGATGTGATATGCTAATGACCCTCCGCTCCTGCTCTGCTGCGACTAGGAGCCGAGTGTCATGCGTCTGTGCTCCGAGCCTCTTGCACAGAGAGGATCGGAGCACAGATGCGGAGGAGGCGGAGAAATTAGTTTAATAAATAATAATAATCTTTATTTTTATATAGCGCTAACATATTCCGCAGCGCTTTACAGTTTTTACATACATTATCAACACTGTACAATCTACATTCCCTATCAGTATGTCTTTTTTTTGAATGTGGGAGGAAACCGGGGTGCCTGGAGGAAACCCACGCAAACACGGAGAGAACATACAAACTCTTTGCAGATGTTGTCCTTGGTGGGGTTTGAACCCAGGACTCCAGCGCTGCAAGGCTGCAGTGCTAACCACTGAGCCACCGTGCTGCCCGTGTAGTTTCTCCATCTCCTCCATTGCCTGGGTCAGCGTACATCACACTGCACTCAGATGATATCCGAGTGATGTGCTTTGTGTCACTCGCACCCATAGGCTTATATGAGTGCGAGTGAGCCGAGAGACTCGGCCGAGTGTCGGTGACAATCACAGCATGCTAAAATACGGTGATGTGTGCTGCCCCATAGATGAATACTGGTCCGAGTGCTATGCGATGTTTTATAACATAGCACTCCTCCGTATTCATCGCTAGCGTGACCCTGGCCTTAGAATGAGTGGCTTGACAGATTTCTGACAGACTTATTTGGCAGTCAGTTCAACACAGAGGTTGTAGAAGGTAAATGGTGCAACATTTTAAATGAATCCCAAATACAAACCTTGTTTTTACCTCACAATACAAGCATTGAAACAGTAAGGCTACTTTCACACTAGCGTTAACTGCAAACCGTCTCAAAACGTCTTTTTTCAGAAAAACCGCATCCAGCAAAAGTTTTTGCTGGATGCGTTTTTTCCCCATAGACTTGTATAGGCAACGTATTGTGACGGATTGGCATACGTCGTGTCCGTTTTACGACGTATGCGTCGAAATTTGGCGACACGTCGTCGGCAAAAAACGTTGATTGTAACGTTTTTTTGTCTACGCCTAAAAACGTGTCGCGACGTATCCTGTGGCATACGTCGTTGGCTGCAATGGAAGCCTATGAGCGACGGATGCGTTGGGACACGTCGTACGACGCAATACAGCGCTGCAATACGGTTTTTTTTACACTGAGCATGCTCAGAAGCAGGATTTTGTTGCCAATTGGCCAGACACCCCCAAATCTATATAAACCTGGCCTGGGCCTTCAACCCCACATATGCCTGCAAGACCCAAGAGAGAAGACTGCCAGCAAGAGCTAGCCAGCCACAGGACCCCAGCCATAAGACCCCAGCCACAAGACCCCAGCCTGACACAGGAGCCAGACACAGGAGCCAGCCACAGGAAGGAGCCAGCCACAGGACTCCAGCCACAAGACTCCAGCCACCATAGAGCCAGTGTGAGTATTGCAATTTTTGTGTGCATCTGTGTGCCTGTGCATTTCTGTGTGTATGAGGTACTACTGACTACAGCAAGAGCTTAAAACCTGAAGAGAACCTGAGGCCTGCCATCGTCCTGCACCAGCCAGTGCCATGCTAGAGTCCAGATCCACCATGATGCCAGCCACTGTGAAGACCTGCAGCTCCAGCCAAAGGATTGTCAGCCTTTTGTATGTGTGTGTGTAATGTGTGTGTGTGTATGCGTCTTCTGATTGGGTTCACCTTTCTGCCTTTGTTGTACATACAGTGCCTACAAGTAGTATTCAACCCCCTGCAGATTTAGCAGGTTTAATAAGATGCAAATAAGTTAGAGCCCTCAAACTTCAAACAAGAGCAGGATTTATTAACAGATGCAAAATCTTACAAACCAAAAAGTTTTGTTGCTCAGTTAAATTTTTATAAATTTTAAACATAAAAGTGTGGGTCAATTATTATTCAACCCCTAGGTTTAATATTTTGTGGAATAACCTTTGTTTGCAATTACAGCTAATAATCGTCTTTTATAAGACCTGATCAGGCCGGCACAGGTCTCTGGAGTTATCTTGGCCCACTCCTCCATGCAGATCTTCTCCAAGTTATCTAGGTTCTTTGGGTGTCTCATGTGGACTTTAATCTTGAGCTCCTTCCACAAGTTTTCAATTGGGTTAAGGTCAGGAGACTGACTAGGCCACTGCAACACCTTGATTTTTTGCCTCTTGAACCAGGCCTTGGTTTTCTTGGCTGTGTGCTTTGGGTCGTTGTCTTGTTGGAAGATGAAATGACGACCCATCTTAAGATCCTTGATGGAGGAGCGGAGGTTCTTGGCCAAAATCTCCAGGTAGGCCGTGCTATCCATCTTCCCATGGATGCGGACCAGATGGCCAGGCCCCTTGGCTGAGAAACAGCCCCACAGCATGATGCTGCCACCACCATGCTTGACTGTAGGGATGGTATTCTTGGGGTCGTATGCAGTGCCATCCAGTCTCCAAACGTCACGTGTGTGGTTGGCACCAAAGATCTCGATCTTGGTCTCATCAGACCAGAGAACCTTGAACCAGTCTCAGAGTCCTCCAAGTGATCATGAGCAAACTGTAGACGAGCCTTGACATGACGCTTTGAAAGTAAAGGTACCTTATGGGCTGGTCTGGAACGGAGACCATTGCGGTGGAGTACGTTACTTATGGTATTGACTGAAACCAATGTCCCCACTGCCATGAGATCTTCCCGGAGCTCCTTCCTTGTTGTCCTTGGGTTAGCCTTGACTCTTCGGACAAGCCTGGCCTCGGCACGGGAGGAAACTTTTAAAGGCTGTCCAGGCCATGGAAGGCTAACAGTAGTTCCATAAGCCTTCCACTTCCGGATGATGCTCCCAACAGTGGAGACAGGTAGGCCCAACTCCTTGGAAAGGGTTTTGTACCCCTTGCCAGCCTTGTGACCCTCCACGATCTTGTCTCTGATGGCATTGGAATGCTCCTTTGTCTTTCCCATGTTGACCATGTATGAGTGCTGTTCACAAGTTTGGGGAGGGTCTTAAATAGTCAGAAAAGGCTGGAAAAAGAGATAATTAATCCAAACATGTGAAGCTCATCGTTCTTTGTGCCTGAACTACTTCTTAATACTTTAGGGGAACCAAACAGAATTCTGGTGGGTTGAATAATAAATGACCCTCTGAAAAGACTTCACAATTTAAAAAAAAAATAAACAAAGAAATAACATTCTTTTTTGCTGCAGTGCATTTCACACTTCCAGGCTGATCTACAGTCCAAATGTCACAATGCCAAGTTAATTCCAAATGTGTAAACCTGCTAAATCTGCAGGGGGTTGAATACTACTTGTAGGCACTGTATGTGTATTTGCATAAAGCTTATGTGCGTGCGTGTGTGTATGTATTTTTGTACGGCTGTGTGCTTTTGTAAGTATGTCTTCATGTGCCTGCACCTTATTATGCCTTTGCCAATCTTATGCCTGTTCATGTGGGAGGGTATGTGTCCATGTTCAGGATTGCATCAGGATTTGGTCAGGATTTTCCATCAGTATTTGTAAGCCAAAACCAGGAGTGGGTGATAAAAGCAAAAGTGTGCCTGTTTTCCTATTATACTTTCCCTCTAATTGTTACACTCCTGGTTTTGGCTTACAAATACTGATGGAAAATCCTGACCAAATCCTGATGCGATCCAGAATGTGGACACATACCATGCATGTTTGTGTGCGTCTTGTTGACTGCATGTGCATTTGTCCATGCTTTAATTGGTTAATTGCCTTTTTCTGATGTATTGACTGTATAGTGGTCTGTGCAGCATGTGGTTTAAATGTGTTTTTTTTTTTTTTGTTTGTTTGTTTTTGTTTTTTTTTTAAATCTGATGTATTTTTTAAAAGTCTAGCGGTCTGCAGCTTGTGGTTTGAATGTGTGAGTGTTTTTTTTTTCTATTTAAAAGTGTTGATTTTATTTTACTGTTAAAACCATTTGCAGTTGATGTACTTGTATTTAAAATAAAGAGCATTTCAGCTCCTAATTGTGATTTAAAAAAAAAAAAAAGAGAAAAAAAAAGAAAATAATAAAATGTTTGTTAAAAAAATGTCCGTAGTATCATTTCATAAAGGTAAATTTAAAACTTGTGTATGTACCAATGGTTACACATGCAATACAGAGTTGGTTGAGGGCTTATTTTTTAATAAAGGTTATACTTTAAAGGTTTTTTTTGGGGGGAGGTGATTTTTTAAAATAAAATGTGGCAAATATATTTTTGCATGGTGGGTTCACATTTCAACATTTTTTTTTTAGGGACATGGAAATGAATGGTATAACGTGCCTCTTTTTTGGGGTTTTGGTGTTCACCTTTAATGAACATTTCTCACATCATTTTAGCAGGGTGTTTATCTTTAAACATTGCCTACTTCGGGGGGTGGTCTAACTATAAATCCATTATACATATTACAGATACACCAGGGACCACATCCACTGAGCAGCCCACCAGGACCACACCCACAAATCTTTACAAGTAAGTTTTGAAGACCCCAAATCTGCTGCTTCAATGTGTAGAGCAGATTGCAAGTGTCTTTTAACCTACAGAGACACCAGGACCACAGCCGCCGCCTGTCGTCAGCCCAGGACCAGCCCACCAGGACCACAGCCACAAATATTTACAAGTAAGTTTTGAAGACCCCAAATCTGCTGCTTCAATGTGTAGAGCAGATTGCAAGTGTCTTTTAACTTTTACAGAGACACCAGGACCACAGCCGCCGGCGTTGCTACCGCAACAATGTCCTCTTCTGACAGCCCTCCTCCACAGCAACAGCGTGTATTGGTAAGTTAACACAAAAAAAAAATTATTATTTTTTTTTGGTTTTTTAATTTACATTTTTTTTGATCACTACATGCATAAATTATGTTTCAACAGGAAGCTGAATCAGATGAGGAGCTGTCAGAAGGGGGCGAGACGGGTGGAGAGATGCAAGTGGAGGAGGAACCAAGTGTAAGTAGTGGTGAAACAGTTGCTTCGCACATCACACTGCACCATACACAAAACAGATTTTCATACATAACTAAACACAGAAAATATATGCCTACATTACTGAGAATTTGTTTCCTTTATTTCAGGCTGCTGCTGCTGCTGCTCCTGCTGCTGCCGCTGAAGGTTCTCCCAGACACTACCAGAGTCGGCGGACTCCTCGCCGCGGTCGGCCATCAGTGAGTTTTGTTTTTTTTTTTGGGAGGGGGATTCTATTGGTACTTTAGTGTTTCAGTGTACTAATTTGTTTGTTTTTCTTCTTCTTTATTTTTGGCACAGGCTTCACAGCGTGCTCCCGCAGGAGATGACGATGACGATGATGACGACATCGACATAGATGGTCTCATCGAGGAGGTTCGCGAGCGGGAGCCGCTGTGGAACATGGCTGACCGCAAACATTCCGATACCGGTGTCACCCGTCGGCTCTGGGACGAAGTGTGTCACAACCTCTTTCCAAGGTGGGAGAGCCTTCATCCTCAGCAGCTGAGCAAACTAGGTAAGTATTCACTTTCCAGTGATGTTTTGAGCTGACTGTAATGTATTGCATTTACCAATTTTTTTTTTTTTATTATTCTTGTCTTCACAGGTGGAAAGGTTAGGAAGCGGTGGCGGTCACTGAGGGATCGCTTTAAGAGGGAATTTAACGCGGAGATGCAGGCCCCGAGTGGCTCTGCAGGAAGGAAGAGGAGCAAATACAAATATGGCCCGGCCCTCTCCTTCCTGAGGCGAACCATGCTGAGCAGAGTGTAAGTATTCTACAGCCCACTAATAACCATGTTAACCTGTCTACTTAGTTTGCTTTCAGTCAGGGCTTTTTCATATCAATGTATTAATTTCTTTTGTTTTTTCTTTCACAGCACCTTCTCTAGCCACCGGGCGCCTGCATCTTCCTCTGCACCCTCTGGAGCGATCCCTCCTGAGTCCGCCACTGAGGGCCACGTCGGTAGGCCCCACACCACTGACCCCTCCTCTGACCCCTCTTTCCCCTCCTCTGACCCCTCTGTCCCCTCCACTTCATCCGCCCCAAGCAGTGGAGCATTATTGCAGCCTTCATTGCTCGCATCTGATGCTGAACAGTTAGCGTTCCCTTTACCCCACCCCTCTGATCCTGCCACCTCTAGACCACCATTAGGTTCTTGGCGGCAGCGACAGAGGGGTCAGGAAAGGAGCTATGCTCCTGAGTTCTTACACCTGAATGCATCCTTCCAAGGCTCTTTCAAAATTTTGGGAGAGCAAGTGACTGCTGGTTTCAACATGGTGCAGTCACGCATCAGTGAAACAAGCCAGGAAACCAGCAGTCGCTTGGATAGGCTGCATTCAGCTGTAAGTCCAGATCCGGCCAATATTTTTTTCCAATCCATGCTCAGGAGCATGGAGAAGCTTTCTTTTGAGCAACAGATGCGGGTAATGAATACCTGCCATAATGCTCTACTGCAGGCCATTAACGAGCCCCAATCGACCCACACACCTCCCCACACATCCACTACAATTCCACCCCAGGCCCCATTTCCACACCATGCCCAACCCCAGGCCCCATTTCCACACCATACCCCCCATTACCAAACCCAGCCCCAATACCCACACCAGCACCATTACCAAACCCAGCCCCAATCCCCACACCAGCACCATTACCAAACCCAGCCACAAACCCCACGCCAGCTCCATTACCCAACCCAGTCCCACTACCCTACCGAGTCACAATACCCAACCCAGTCCCCCTACCCATCCCGGCCCCCAAACAAAATTCCTTCCCCAGTGTTTTCTTCCTTGCCCAGCTTCCCTTCCCCAATAAGTATTCCCCCTACCCCAACACCACCCCCCCTCTGGTCAGCCTCCTGGTTTTACCCCCCCTTCCACTGCACCACAAACAAGTAGGGTTTCCCCACCTATCGACGTGGTCCAACCTTCCAGCCCCTCCTCCCCTCGTATCTCCACCCCACACTTTGAAGACCTGTAAAAATTTATGTTAAATGTTAATGTTAATATTTGTTTAAAAAATTTAGCACATTTTTTTTTTAAAAAAAAAAATGGAAAATAAAAAATATCTTTGTTTGGCAAAAAAAAAATTATATTTTAAAAAAAGAGTTAAAATAAAATTTTCTCTGATTTAAATTCTAGTCTGTGTGTGTGTGTGGATTTATTAAGGTAATATAAATAAAAAAGGTAAAATAAAAACAAACACCAGACGTGTGAAAGGTATAACATTGGTTTTACTAGCAAGAAAACCACGCTTTTGGGCCTTTTTTTTTTTTTTTTTTTGTTTTGGTAGAAACACATTTTTTACATAAACAAAACACATGGGAAACAGGTTACACAATCATGTCTTGCCATGGGATCCGCCCGACAGGTGACACAAAATAATCCGCAAACTGGTCCCTCATCCTTGTAACAGAACCTGTAGAGCGAACAGAGCTGCTGCGGTAGTCCCACAAGGTGGTCTCCAACTCTTCGTCATCCAAGGAAACGGGCTCCTTTGAAAGGACAAAGTTGTGGAGCACCACACAGGCTTTAACTACCTCATCTATAGTTGTGTTTTTCAGTTTGATAGCCGTCAGCAGAACTCGCCACTTCGCCGTCAATATACCGAAAGAACACTCCACTTACTCTTCGTGCTCTAGTAAGCCGGTAATTAAAGACCCGCTTGGTATGGGTTAAGTTCCGGCTACTATACGGTTTCAGTAGGTGCGGCGACAGTTGAAAGGCTTCATCACCTACACAGACATATTCCATGGCTGGTTCACTTGTTCCTGGCAGTGGTCTGGCTGACGGGAAATCGTAGCTCTCTCCATAAAGGCAACGACCCATTGGTGAGTTTTTAAAAACTTGCGAATCGTTGGACCGTCCATACGCTCCGATGTCCACGGCAAGGAACCTGCAGTTGGCATCTGCAATAGCCATAAGGACGATGGAGAAATACTTCTTATAATTATAGTACTCCGATACTGTTCCTGCCGGTTTCGCAATCCGTATGTGTTTCCCGTCAACTGCACCCACACAATTAGGGAAATTGCAAATTTGCTGAAACTCTTCTGCACTTCTCAACCAGATTTCCATGGATGGTTGGGGGATATACTCTGGTTGCAAAGTGGTCCAAATAGCCCGACATGTGTCCTTCACTATTCCGGAAATAGTGGAAATGCCCAGCCTGAATTGGTAATGGAGCGAAGTCATAGATTCACCCGTAGCTAGGAAACTTTATAAAAAAAAAAAAAAAGTTAGAAAAAATTGCACAGACCAACAAGTTTCAATATGGCACTGTTAATTTCTTTTTAAGGACGGGACACACAATCAAACCAGCATGAAACCGGTGTAAAAAAAAAAGTGGAATGTCCGCCAAGAAAACCAAAATTACATGCTGCAGAAAATAGTGCGCAGTATGCCAGCGCAGTATTGTCTGCAGCATGTAATATAACATAAAAAATGACCAATGACAGGAAAAAAAGCAGTTGCATGTCAACAAACCCCCCCCCCCCCCAAAAAAAAAAAACTGCAGAAAACGCAACGCAATATTTCAGCGCAGTATTTTCTGCAGTCTGTTATAGAACATTCAATATCAGCAATGACATTTAAAAAAAGCAGTGGAATGGCCGCAAAGAAAACCAAAATTACATGCTGCAGAAAATAGTGCGCAGTATGTCAGCGCAGTATTGTCTGCAGCATGTAATATAATATTAAAAATGACCAATGACAGAAAAAAATAGAGGCTTACCGCAGGGTCACCATCAGCCGCTCCGCCGGTGTGATGGCAAGCCTCATCCTTGTGTCCTGTCTTCGGATGACATCCTCCATTTTTGCAAGCAAAAAGTAAAAATTTTCCAGCCTCATCAGCACGTAGTTATAGAATTTGTGTGGATTGTGCCGCAACTCCAGGTACAGAGTGGACTGGACACCCCGGGTCATCCGTAGTTCATTAATCGGATGTATCCAGAGTCACCTCCGTCTCCGTTGCTGCAGAAGCATCCTGCGTCTTTCCGCTGCCGCCTCCTTCTCCCGCACTATGATAGCCAGGCGATTCGTCTCAAAGATAACGTTGGTAACCAAACTAGCAATCCTCCCAAGAACACCTTCCATCGCTGCCACAAAACTAAAACCCACAAAGATGGGCTGTAAAAACAGTAACTATATAGTTTTCCATATTTTCCAGTAGCCAATGAAATTTGGGAGCCTCCCATTTTAAAAACGGATCCGTCGTAAAAACGGATGCAACGGATGGTAAAAACGGATGCAACGTATGCAACGCATCCAGTATTTTCGACGGAAACGTTTAACGGATTTGCGACGGATCCGTCGAAATACTGTATGCGTGGCATACGTTTGTCTCCGTTTTTCACTTTTTCGACGCATCCGTTTTTTCGGCAAAAAAGACGTTTTGAGACGGTTTGCAGTTAACGCTAGTGTGAAAGTAGCCTAACTAAACATTTACAAAGTATTTTCTTATTTCACTGCACTTATAATTACACGCAGATCACTAGGGGTCCTGCAAACCCCACCAATTGGCTTGTAATAGCACAATGAAACATGAAAATAAATTAGAAAGCTTTAGTTACTCTTCAAGCATTAAAGGATATGGACACCTTTGGGGCAGTTTTTTTTCAGTAAAAAGCTAGATACTTTAATAATAAGCAGTATTGTTTTCCTACTAAAATATACATTATAACATTTTACTTGTGCTATTCTACTAAGACGATGCCGATAGGGTTATTGCTCATTTTCAGCTCACTAAAGCATTAGCACCACCTTAACACACCTTCTGTCTGGCAAGAACTTGTGCTATAAGGGAATTCAGAAACTGCACACAAGGCAGCCTCATCTTGGCCTACTTTTTAATGCAACGTATACTTTTTCCTTAAGTCTGAAAACGTCTATCCAAAAGGTAAAGGTATAAAGCAAAAATCCGTATTACTTAACAAAAGAATAATTTTGCTCAATGACTTCTCAGTCTCATTGGCACCAGATTGGCTCAGTCATGGGACAAATAAAAAAAAGTAATTTCATCACTTCAATCAAAATTGATCAGTAGAGCACTATGTGACCTATAATAAGTTAATCTAAAACTTTACTGTGTACATAAACACAAATCATTGTTATGTGATTAAGGGGATACTTGTGGTTAATTTGCTTTAGTTAGTTAGACAGCATGAAAATACAGTATATACTCGAGTATAAGCCGACCCGAGGATAAGCCGAGGCACCTAATTTTGCCACGGAAAACTAGGTAGGCTTATTGACTAGAGTATAAGCCGGGTATGCATTGTCCCCTCATCCATGTCCTGCTATGCGTGGCTCACCCCGTCCCGTTCTGGTATGTGGCTCCCGCGCCCTGTCCTGGTATGCGTGGCCCCTCCTGTTGGTCTCCATGGCTAGGGTCCCCCAGTCCCTCATGCCTCACATTCCCCCCCCCCCGTCCTACTCACCCTCCTCGCACCGTCCCTGCATCTTCGTTGTCCTGGCATCGGCAGCTCTTCCTGTGCTGAGCAGTCACTGGTACCGCTCATTAAGGAAATGAATATGCACTCCACGCCTATAAGAGTGGAGAGGCGTGCATATTCATTACCTTAATGAGAGGTACCACGTGACTGCTCAGCACAGAAAGAGCTGCCGATGCCGGGACAACGAAGATGCAGGGACGGAGATGCAGCAACGGCGCGAGTATGATGTCTTCTGTTAGCCGGCGGCTGCAACTGTCACTGTGCCACAGCCACCGGCTCCTGCCACTGCTCCGCTGCTATCCCTCCCCCGCCGGCTGTCTGGACAATGACTCGTGTATAAGCTGAAGGGGGCAGTTTCAGCACAAAAAAAGTACTGAAAATCTCGACTTGTACACGAATATATACGGTATGCAAGTTTGCAATCAAGTTCCGTTTTCTATGTGCCGTTATTCACTTGCTGTGAAAGATTTTATCTTACATAGATTATTTTTTTCTAAAGTGACCAACCACCTGAGACTGTCCTAGTATACATGATATCCTAAAATGCCAATCTGCAATACAATACAGCAGTAAGCCAACCATCTCCTACCCCTTAGCTCCTGACTCAACTGCACCCATTAGTACTGCATAATCACAATCCCCAGGCCCCCCTCATCAGCAGTTTCAAGAGCAGTTCTCATAATCATGGTCATCACTTTCATGATGTGTGTTTCTTCAAATGAAGAAAACAAAAGGACAGTAGCAGAAGGAAACTGACCAGAACTGTCAAATCAAGGCATTGTACCCTCACTCCCCCAGCAAACAAGAAGGAGGCTAAAGGAGCGGTGAGCTGCTCAAGAGGCAACTTGAGAAAAGCCCTATACTTGTAGGCATAACAAAAAAAACTACTACTGGCTACTTTGAAGAACCTAGAATATAAGACACTAGATGGTAGCCCGATTCTAACGCATCGGGTATTCTAGAATATGTATGTAGTTTATTTATGAAGATTTTAGAATAATACATTGAATACACAGGATTCGGCCGGCCGCGACCAATTAGCTAAGTGTGGTTCAAATACCGCGCCAATTCGCGGTCGGACTGCGCCTGTCGCTGATTGTTCGCGGTCGGCCATGTAGTATATAACAGCCCACGTAGTAAATAGCACAGCCACGGAGTATATAGCACAGCCACATAGTATATAGCACAGCCACGTAGTATATAGCACAGCCACGAAGTATATAGCACAGCCCACATAGCATATAACACAGCCATGTAGTTTATAACAGCCCACGTAGCATATAACACAGCTCACGTAGTATATAACAGCCCACGCATGCAGTATATAACACAGCCCACGTAGTGTATAACACAGGTCACGTAGTGTATAAAATAGGCCACGTAGTGTATTACACAGCCCACGTAGTGTATAACACAGGCCACGTAGTGTATAACACAGGCCACGTAGTATATAGCAAAGGCAACATAGTATATAGCAAAGGCAACGTAGTATATAGCACAGCCCACGTAGTAGATTGCACAGCCCACGTAGTATATTGCACAGCCCACGTAGTAGATTGCACAGCCAACGCAGTACATTGCACAGCCCAAGTAGTACATTGCACAGCCCACGTAGTACATTGCACAGCCCACGTAGTACATTCCACAGCTCACGTAGTACATTGCACAGCCCACGTAGTATATTGCACAGCCCACGCAGTATATTGCACAGCCCACGCAGTATATAGCAATGTGGACATCATATCCCTGTTAAAAAAAATAATTAAAGTTATATACTCACCTTCTGTTGGCCCCGGATCCAGGCGAAGCGGTTACCGACGCTCCTCACGCGCTCCGGTCCCAAGAGTGCATTGCGGTCTCGCGAGATTGCAATGCATGGAGCGGTGTTGTGAAATTGGATTTTGGGCTCCCCCGGTGGCCACTGGTGGAATTGAACTGGTGTGCATCATCCCCTCTGTTCACCTGTTTCCATCAGGATGTGGGAGTCGCTATTTAACCTTGCTCCTCTGTCACTTCCATGCCGGTCAACATTGTAATCAGAAGCCTTTCTGTGCATGTTCCTGCTTCTAGACAACTCCCAGCTAAGTTGGACTTTTGTCCTCGTTTGTTTTTGCATTTTGTTCCAGTTCACAGCTGTAGTTTCGTTTCTGTGTCTGGAAGGCTCTTGTGATCTGAAATTGCCACTCTGATGTTATGAGTTAATACTAGAGTCCTAAAGTAATTTCAGGATGGTATTTTGATAGGGTTTTCAGCTGACCATGAAAGTGCCCTTTCTGTCTTCCTGCTATCTAGTAAGCGGACCTCAATTTTGCTAAACCTATTTTCATACTACGTTTGTCATTTCATCTAAAATCACCGCCAATATATGTGGGGGCCTCTGTCTGCCTATCGGGGAAATTTCTCTAGAGGTGAGCCAGGACTATATTTTCCTCTGCCAGGATTAGTTAGTCCTCCGGCCGGCGCTGGGCGTCTAGGGATAAAAACGTAGGCAACGCTACCCGGCTACTGTTAGTTGTGCGGCAGGTTTAGTTCATGGTCAGTTTAGTTTCCATCCTTCCAAGAGCTAGTACTCATGTTTGCTGGGCTATGTTCTCTTGCCATTGAGAACCATAACAGAGCGGTCACCGGAGCGTCGCGAGCAGCGGGAAAGGCCGGTTCTGGATCCGAGGGGCCGACGGACGGTGAGTACATAACGACTTTTTATTTTTTTAATTATTTTTAACAGATCTTTTAACTATTGATGCCGCATATGCAGCATCAATAGTAAAAAGTTGGTCACACAGGGTTAATAGTACCGGTAAAGGAGTGCGTTACCCGCGGCATAACACGGTCCATTACCGCTGCCATTAACCCTGTGTGAGCGCTGACTGGAGGGGATTATGGAGCGGGCACTGACTGCGGGGAGGAAGGAGCGGCCATTTTGCCGCCGGACTGTGCCCGTCGATGATTGGTCGTGGCCGTTTTGCAGCGACCAATCAGCGACTTGGATTTCCATGACAGACAGAGGCCATGACCAATGAATATCCGTGACAGACAGACAGAAAGACAGAAGGACAGAAAGAAATATGGAAGTGACCCTTAGACAATTATATAGTAGATATTTTCAGTTGTTTCACACTTTTTTATTAAGTATATAATTCCACATGTGTTAATTCATAGTTTTGATGCCTTCAGTGTGAATGTACAATTTTCATAGTCATGAAAATACAGAAAAATATTTAAATGAGGTGTGTCCAAACTTTTGGTCTGTACTGTATTTCATACGCAAACATAAATATTGTTATGCATTTTATGAATTTAAAGTGCTGTTTTTGCAAAGACATATCAATTATCTGTTAGAATCTGCTTCACGGGGTTGTTGCCTTCTTTTGAATCAACATGTTAGTTTATAGGTTTAATTCTATCACCTTGTGTCTTCCTTCAACTTTAAGACTATGAAAATATGTGAAACCCCATCAGGACCAGAGGTATTTTCATTTTTGCGTTTTTGTTATTTTACTCCCCTTCTTCCCATAGCCATAACTTTTCATTTTTCGGTGAAAATGGCCATGTAAGGGATTGTTTTTTTGCGGAACAAGTTGTACTTTTGAACGACACCATTGGTTTTAACATATCGTGTACTGGAAAAAACTTCCAAGAGCGGTGAAATTGCAAAGAAAGTGCAATTTCACAGTTGTTGTTTTTTGGTTTTGCTTTTTTTACCATGTTCACTAAATGCTAAAACTGACCTGCCATTATGATCCTTAAGGTCATTAAGAATTCATAGACACCAAAAATGTCTAGGTTCTTATTTAAGTGGTGAAAAGAATTCCAAACTTTGGTAAAAAAAAAAAAGAAAATGGCGCCATTTTCCGAGACCTGTATCGCCTTTTTTGTGATTTGGGGCTGGGTGAGGGCCTATTTTTTGCACACCGAGCGGATGTTTTTATTGATACCATTGTGGTGTATATACGATCTTTTGATCGCCCGTTATTGCATTTTATTACAATGTAGCAGCGACTAAACAAAAGGTAACATATTTTTCGGACTATAAGACGCACTGTACCATAAGACGCACCCCAAATTTGGGGTGAAAATTGCAGAAAAAGGGATTTTTTATAAGATGGGGGTCCGTCTTATTGTCCGAATTTAAGATCTCTTACCTGAGGGCAGGCAGTGGCAGAGCAGGGTCACAGGAGGCATGGTGGTGGGCGGAACGGCGTGCACCTGAGCAGGGTCCCATCCTGCTTAGGTGGGCGACTGTTATGATCCGGTGACTTTGGAGCCGCATGAACTTTCTCTGGAGTAGGTGGAAACTGTACTGACCGCAAAACCTGAACTAACACCGCAACTAGAAGTAGCCAGTTGTGGATTCTGTTTGTGGGCTCCCTCTGGTGGTTACTGCTGGTACTGGGTGACTTTGGTGGGTTGCGGCCTTTGGTTTCCACCTGTCCATCAGAGGCTGGGTGGTTCCTATTTTACCTGGCCTTTCTGTCATTCCCTTGCCGGCTATCAATGTATTCAGATGTGCTCTGTTTGGTTCCTGCCTACCTGCTCCCAGATCTTTCAGGATAAGCTAAGTGCTGATTTTCAGTTGTTGGTTTTTTGTCCAGCTTGCTTATTATGTCTCTATGCTAGCTGGTAGCTCTAGTGGACTGAGGTTCTCCCCATGTGCCATGAGTTGGCACATGGGTTCTTGTAATCTCAGGATGGTTTTTTGATTAGGGTTTTTTGCTGACCGCTCAGACCCCTTTTGTATCGTTCTGCTTTCTAGTTTACAGCGGGCCTCAATTTGCTGAACCTATATATATCATCTCTATGTGTGTGCCTTCCTCTCATTTCACCGTCAATACATGTGGGGGGCAACTATACCTTTTGGGGTTCATTCCTCTGGAGGCAAGTGAGGTCTTTATTTTCTCTGCAGTACTAGTTAGCTCTTAGGCTGGTGCGTGGCGTCTAGAACCAACGTAGGCACGCTCCCTGGCTATCTCTAGTTGCGTTTGTCAGGCGTAGGGCAGCGGTCAGCCCAGGTTCCATCACCCTAGAGCTCGTCCGATATTTTGTATTACTTTGCTTGTCCCTTGCTATCCCTAGCCATTGGGATTCATGACAGTAGCCGTGGGGTGTGCCTAACAAACCCTAGACACCTCGACACAGCCAGAGGACTAAATACCCCTATAGATGGAAATAGGAATACTACCTTGCCTCAGAGCAGAACCCCAAAGGATAGGCAGCCCCCCACGAATATTGACTGTGAGTAGGAGAGGAAAGACACACGCAGGCCGAAAACAGGATTCAGCAAGAGGCCACTCTAGCTATATAGGGAAAGATAGGACAGAATACTAAGCGGTCAGTATTAAAACCCTTCCAAAAATATCCACAGCAGATAATACAAAAAGTTCCACAATCTAACTAAAGACATGGAATGTACAGTATATCTGCCACTCCAGAGAATCCAACAAGACTGAGAAAATACTGACACAATCTAAGCTGGACAAAAAAACACTGAATAGCACAGAATTATTAAGTACACAGCATGTGTGCCACAGAAACAAAACCAGACACTTATCTTTGCTGATTTGGCAGAAGGCAGAAGGAACCAAACCAGGACCAAAACCTCCCAAAAACCATGGACAACTGGCAAGGACTAATGAATCCTGTACGCCTAAATACCCCAGTCAGAACTGCAATCAGCAGATACACCTGACCAGGACTGCAACTCAGGGACAACTGCATTACCACCTACAACCACCGGAGGGAGCCCAAAAGCAGAATTCACAACAGGCGCCGCCATGGCCTGGTGTCCATGGGGAGGTTGCGGCAGTGCTGTGGCAGCGGCAGATGTGCGGTCACTTCCTCAGGTGGTGGCGGCCAGGGTCCCTTCCACATTTGAGGTGACGCCACGGCAGTAGTGAAGGAGAGCAGCAGAGCTGGGTGAGTCACGGTTTTCCTGGTGGCGGCAGGCTTACCGGCATTGTGGCGGCGACAGAGGTGCGGGGATGATGTGGCGCGGTGAGCGGTATGGCGTGAGCAGGGTCCCGTCCACATTTGAGGTGAATCCGCGGCCCGGTATTGAAGGAGAGCAGCAGAGCTGGGCGAGTTACGGTTTTCCCGGTGGCGGCGGCCATCTTTCTGAGGCTGCGCGTGCGCAGATTCAGTACTCTGCTTCCCAGGGCTTCAGGAAAATGGCCGCCGGAGGCCGCGCATGCGCAGATGGAGATCGCGGCGGCCATTTTCCTGAAGCCGAGATCTCAATCTGCGAACTCGGCTTCAGGAAAATGGCCGTCACGATCTCCATCTGCGCACGCGTGGCCTCCCGCGGCCATTTTCCTGAAGCCCCAGGAAGCAGAAAACTCAATCTGCGCACGTGCGGCCTCAGGAAGATGGTCGCCGCCACCGGGAAAATCGTAACTCACCCAGCTCTGCTGCTCTTCTTCAATACCGGGCCGCGGATTCACCTCAAATGTGGACGGGACTCTGCTCACGCCATACCGCTCACCGCGCCACATCATCCCCGCACCTCTGTCGCCGCCACAATGCCGGTAAGCCTGTGTTCCAACTATAAGACGAATCCGCCATTTTCCTCACAATTTTTTTGGGGAAAAAGTGCGTCTTATAGTCGGAAAAATACGGTAATTCTGGAGTTTTACATTTTATTCTCATTACGCCGCTTACCGATCGAGTTTAATCTTTTTTTATATTGATAGATCGGGCGATTCTGAATGCGGTGATACCAAATATGTGTATATTTGATTTTTTTTACTGTTTTATTTGAATGGAGCGAAAGAAGGGTGTGATTTGAATTTTCTTTTTTTTTTTTTTTACTTTTTGCATGCTTCAATAGTCTCCATGGGAGACTAGAAACTGCAGTTGTCTGCTCGGTTTTGCAACATACAGGCGATGATCAGATCACCTGTATGTAGCAGAAATGCTTGCTATGAGCGCAGACCACCGGGCAGCGCTCACAGCAATCCGGCCATGCCAACAATAGAGATCAGCTGGAGACCTCTGGTTATCATACCAACCCATTGGTGACCAGCGATCACGTCACGACGTCACCGATGGGTAGGACTTCCGGAACACTTGCCGGTAGCGAGAGTTAAATGCCGCTAGCGAGAGTTAAATGCCGATGTCAGGTATTGACAGTGGCGTTTAACAGGTTAACATCCGCGGGTGGATCACGATTTGACACGCGGCTGTTAGAGGCACATGGCAGCTGTTCAAAACAGCTGACATGTGCCGGGAAAGATGAGGGCTCAGCGTCGGTTCCCACATCAAAAGGAGGAATTCCGACGTGGGCGTACTATTACGTCCAACATCAGAAAGGGGTTAAACTTGCTTAAAAATCATTAGTTGTTGACAGCACCAAGTTCTCTGTAAACAGGATCTGCGCTGCCGAGAACCATGAAAATCTATGTGGAAAGAATGATCTATTACTAGAGTTGAGCAAAACGGATCGGACAAATATAAAAATCGCCGACTTTTGGCAAAGTCGGGTTTCATGAAACCCGACCCGATCCTAGTGTGGGATCGGCCATGAGGTAGGCGATCTCCGCGCCAAAGTCGCGTTTCATATGACGCTTTCACCGCCATTTTTCAGCCAATGAAGGAGGACGTAGAGTGTGGGCAGCGTGATGGCATAGATGAAAACAGCTTTTAAAGCCGGAGCAGCAGGAAAAAGTTTTGGCTTTCCTTGCTGACTCAGCCTCTAGCTCTTTTGCCTCCTATTCAGAAAGTTCCAAATATAAAAGCAGCGAGTCGTCAGTGGATGCTCCCGGTCAGGAACAAGACGTTTCCTTGTGTTCTTCACCCAAACCAAAAGTGAAGGATGCGTCAGGCGACACTACAGGTTACTACATAGAGCTCTTTACACATACCGTGCCTGGGTTAGAAAGGGAAATTGTTAACAGGCCATGCCCATTACAAGATGAATCGGACATGGAGTGCATAGATGCACAGCCACAGCTAGATTATTATGCTGTTCCATTGACTCAGATCACAACATTGCCCTCGCAGTGTACTGAGCCTGAATCTGACCCTGATGACACTATGGTGCCCCGTCCCGAATGCTATAGCACCTTACACGGTGTCACAGAGAAAGGTGCACATGACATAGAAGAGGAGGTGATAGATGACCCAGTTGTTGACCCAGATTGGCAGCCATTGGGGGAAGAGGGTGCCGCTGCCAGTAGCTCAGAAGCGGAGGAGGATGATTCGCAGCAGCCATCTACATCGCAACAGCTGTCATCTGGCAGGCCCGTATCAAGCCAAAAACATTTGTCAAAAACAGTTTTAGGACAGCGTGGCCATCTGGTGAAAGTAGCACAGCGTGCAATGCCTGAAAAGGTATTCCATACTAGAAAGAGTGCAGTGTGGCAATTTTTTAACCAAGATCCGAATGATCAGTCAAAAGTTATCTGTAAGAAATGCTCAAAGACCTTTAGCAGAGGGAAGAATCTTCAAAATTTAAATACAACGTGCATGCTTAGACATTTAACCAGCATGCACTTGCAAGCCTGGACTAACTACCAAACGTCCCGTACCATTGGTGCACCTGCTCAGAATGAAGGTAGTCAGCAAAGCTACATTGCTTCCCTCACTGTAAGCCCACCGGTTAGGACACCACCAGCAGCAAATGTGGAGGTATCGTCGCAAGGCCAAAGCAGTCAGGGAATCACAAGGTTTTTGGTAGGAAACACTGTATGTAGGCCAACATCAAGAATACCACCACCAACCCTCTCTCAATCCGCCATGTAGCCAAATAGCCGTTTCTGAACTGAATCACATACCTTGCCTGGCTCACACCTTGAACCTGGTGGTGCAGTGCTTCCTGAAAAATTATCCAGGGTTACCAGCCCTGCTCCTGAAGGTGTGAAGACTTTGATCGCACATCCGCCGGTCGCCCGTACACTCCAGCAGTATGCTGAACCATCAGCGATCGCTGAATCTTCCCCAGCACCGCTTAATAATCGACATTGCAACAAGGTGGAACTCCACACTGCACATATTTCAGATGCTGTGCGAACAGAGGCGTGCTGTAATTTATTTGTGGGAGGATACACATACACGGGCAGGCACTTGGATGGCAGACATGGAGTTGTCTGGTGTGCAGTGGTCGAAGCTACAAGACCTCTGTCAAGTCCTTCAGTGTTTTGAGGAATACACACGGCTGGTAAGTGCAGACGACACCATCATAAGCATGAGCATCCCTCTAATGAGTCTGCTGATGCAAAGTTTGAAGCACATTAAGGAGCAGGCGTCTACAGCCGAGGAGGGAAGCCTTGATGACAGTCAGCCATTGTCTGCTCAGGGAACTGTCCTGGACGAGGTGGCGGATGAAGAGGAGGAGGATGATGATGGGGATGAATATTTATGGGAGGAGGATGCTTCTCAGGGGGCAATAGAAACTGGTGGCGTTGCAAGGTCAGGTACAGGGTTTTTGCGGGACACAAGTGATGTTGATTTGCAAGAAAATGCTCCTCAACCCAGCACAAGCAGTGAATTGACACTTGGAACATTGGCCCACATGGCTGAGTATGCCTTGCATATCCTAAAAAGGGACCCCCGCATTATCAAAATGATGACCGATGACGATTACTGGTTGGCCGGCCTCCTGGATCCACGATATAAAGGAAAATTACAAAATATCATGCCACATGAGAACCTTGAGCAAATATTGGCTACCAAACAAGCAACCCTTGAAGACCGTTTGGTTCAGGTATTCCCAGCACACAGCGGCGTTGATGGTTCTCACACGAGCTGCAGTGGGCAACATGGCAGAGGTGTTAGAGGTGCACAAATCCAAAGTGGTGTTGGACAGAGGGGTTTTACGACCAGGTTGTGGAGTGATTTCGCAATGACCGCTGACACGACAGGTACTGCTGCATCGATTCAAAGTGACAGGAGACAGCATTTGTCCAGTATGGTTACGAACTACTTTTCCTCCCTTATCGATGTTCTCCCTCACAGGTCATTCCCCTTTGATTACTGGGCATCTAAAATAGACACCTGGCCTGAATTGGCAGAATATGTATTACAGGAGCTCACTTGCCCTGCTACTAGTGTGCTATCAGAAAGAGTCTTCAGTGCTGCTGGTTCAATACTGACTGAAAAAAGGACACGTCTGGCTACCCGAAATGTTGATGATCTAACCTTCAATAAAATGAACCAATCATGGATTTCAAATTATTTGGCCCCACCTTCCCCTGCTGACACGTAGCTTGCCTGAAAAATGTCTTGCTTTTGGCCTCCTCTTACTGACTGCTCCAATTCCTCCATTTGCAGCTGCTGAATGTCCACCATAGGCCATTTTTATACCTCCCTAAATGGGCTGACTCCCCCCACAGGGCCGTGGTCACCACCTGGACCAAGCACCCGTACGAGTGCCGTTTGCCTGGACAGGTGGGTGTGCCCACTCTTGGGCGACGGCACTGGCAGAGGGTCCCTCATAGTACAATGAAGTGTCTCTGACGGTGGTGGTGCACAACCAACGTCAGACACACCGTCGTAATATGAGGGGCCATGTGCCAGTACCGCCGCCCACGAAAGGGTGTCCCCCCCAGCTCGAACAGTGCTCTACCACTTGCAATACTTACCTCTCCCTGCTCCACCACAGTGTAGTCTGGGCTGTTAAATCCTTCAATGGCACTGCCAATACAAATTTGTTGAAATGATAGATGACAGTTAAAATATACAGGGGCCCTGGCCTCCATTTAGACCAGTTAATACTTTGCGCCTACTACCACTGTCTGCTGCTCAGCAGAGGAGTCCACCCCTGTACCTAGCTATGCCACGTGTTTATTTATGAACAATTTTTTGTTAGACATTTAGCCCACTTTATTATTTGGGCCTACTGTTGTGATTTTGCTTTTTGCTCCCTCTAGTGGTCATTAGTGATTTGACTCTGGAGCGTCTGTCTTTTCCTATATCCTCACCTGGGCCGTTAGTTCAGGGGCGTTGCTATATTAGCTCCCTGGACCTTCAGTTCAATGCCTGGCATCGTTGAAATCAGAGCTAATCTGTTGTGCTCTTGTCCTCTGATCCTGGTTCCTGTTTTTCAAGCTAAGTCTGCTTCTTTGCTTTTTGCTTTTGTTTTGTTTGGTATTTTTGTCCAGCTTGTTCCTATCTGTATCCTGACCTTTGCTGGAAGCTCTAGGGGGCTGGTGTTCTCCCCCCGGACCGTTAGACGGTTCGGGGGTTCTTGAATCTCCAGCGTGGATTTTTATAGGGTTTTTGTTGACCAGATAAGTTATCTTGCTATATTCTGCTATTAGTAAGCTGGCCTCTCTGTGCTGAACCTGGTTCATTTCTGTGTTTGTCATTTCCTCTTACCTCACCGTTATTATTTGTGGGGGGCTTGTATCTTGCTTTGGGGTCCCTTTCTCTGGAGGCAAGAGAGGTCTTTGTTTTCTTCTCCTAGGGGTAGTTAGATTCTCCGGCTGGCGCGAGTCATCTAGCGATCACCGTAGGCATGATCCCCGGCTACTTCTAGTGTTGGCGTTAGGAGTAGCTATTTGGTCAACCCAGTTACCACAGCCCTATGAGCTGGATTTTTGTATCTTGCAGACTTACACGTTCCTCTGAGACCCTGTCCACTGGGGTCATAACAGTATGCCAGGCCAGTATTAAATGTTTAATGCATTGCAGAAGTGGGATTATAAGAAAGAAAATTTTGAGTTTTTTTTTTTCCCTCTCTCATTTTTTATTTTTTTTTTTCTTTTCCCCTTTACCTCAGAGTGGCTTAAGCTTGCTGCAGACATGAATGTCCAGACCTTGATTACAAGTGTGGACCAGCTTGCCGCTCGTGTGCAGGGTATACAAGATTATGTTACCAGAAATCCTAGGTCTGAACCCAAGATTCCGATTCCTGAACTGTTTTCAGGAGACCGATTTAAGTTTAGGAATTTCAGGAATAATTGTAAATTATTTTTGTCCCTGAAACCTTGTTCGTCTGGAGACTCTGCTCAACAAGTAAAAATTGTTATTTCATTCTTACGGGGTGACCCTCAGGATTGGGCTTTTTCGTTGGCGCCAGGAGATCCGGCATTGGCTGATATTGATGCGTTTTTTCTGGCGCTCGGTTTACTTTATGAGGAACCCAATCTTGAGATTCAGGCATAGAAAGCCTTGCTGGCTATGTCTCAGGGCCAGGACGAGGCTGAGGTGTATTGCCAAAAATTTCGGAAATGGTCCGTGCTGACACATTGGAACGAGTGTGCACTGGCCGCTAATTTTAGAAATGGCCTTTCTGAGGCCATTAAGAATGTTATGGTGGGTTTTCCCATTCCCACAGGTCTGAATGATACCATGTCCCTGGCTATTCAAATTGACCGGCGGTTGCGGGAGCGCAAAACCGCAAATTCCCTCATGTTGTTGTCTGAACAGACACCTGATGTGATGCAATGTGATAGAAAAACCGCAAATTCCCTCATGGTGTTGTCTGAACGGACACCTGATTTGATGCAATGTGATAGAATCCTGACTAGAAATGAGAGGAAAATTCATAGACGCCGGAATGGCTTGTGCTACTACTGTGGTGATTCTACACATGTTATCTCAGCATGCTCTAAACGTATATCTAAGGTTGTTAGTCCTGTCACCGTCGGTAATTTGCATCCTAAGTTTATTCTGTCTGTAACTTTGATTTGCTCACTGTCATCTTATCCTGTCATGGCGTTTGTAGATTCAGGTGCTGCCCTGAGTCTTATGGATCTCTCATTTGCTAAGCGCTGTGGTTTTGTTCTTGAACCATTGGAAAATCCTATCCCTCTTAGGGGTATTGATGCTACGCCATTGGCAGAAAATAAGCCACAGTATTGGACACAGGTTACCATGTGCATGACTCCTGAACACCGCGAGGTGATACGTTTTCTCGTTCTACATAAAATGCATGATTTGGTTGTTTTGGGGCTGCCATGGTTACAGACCCATAATCCAGTCCTTGACTGGAAGGCTATGTCAGTGTCTAGTTGGGGCTGTCGTGGTATTCATGAGGATTCCCTGCCTGTGTCTATTGCTTCTTCTACGCCTTCGGAAGTTCCGGAGTACTTGTCTGATTATCAGGATGTCTTTAGCGAGTCCAGGTCCAGTGCATTGCCTCCTCATAGGGAATGTGACTGTGCAATAGATTTGATTCCAGGCAGTAAATTTCCTAAGGGAAGACTGTTTAATCTGTCGATACCTGAACATACCGCTATGCATTCATATATCAAGGAGTCTCTGGAGAAAGGACACATCCGTCCGTCTTCGTCCCCTCTTGGTGCGGGATTCTTTTTTGTGGCTAAAAAGGACGGATCTTTGAGGCCTTGTATTGACTATCGGCTTTTAAATAAGATCACTGTCAAATTTCAGTATCCTTTGCCGCTGTTGTCTGACTTGTTTGCCCGGATTAAAGGTGCCAAGTGGTTTACCAAGATAGACCTTCGTGGTGCGTACAACCTTGTGCGCATTAAGCAAGGGGATGAATGGAAAACCGCATTCAATACGCCCGAAGGTCATTTTGAGTACTTGGTGATGCCTTTTGGGCTCTCTAATGCCCCTTCAGTTTTTCAGTCCTTTATGCATGACATTTTCCGGAACTATCTGGATAAATTTCTGATCGTTTATCTGGATGATATTCTGGTTTTTTCTGATAATTGGGACTCGCATGTGGAGCAGGTCAGGATGGTCTTTAAAATTTTGCGTGAAAATTCTTTGTTTGTCAAGGGCTCAAAGTGTCTTTTTGGTGTACAGAAGGTTCCCTTTTTGGGGTTCATTTTTTCCCCTTCTGCTGTGGAGATGGACCCAGTCAAGGTCCGAGCTATTCTTGATTGGACTCAGCCCTCGTCAGTTAAGAGTCTTCAGAAGTTCTTGGGTTTCGCTAACTTCTACCGTCGTTTTATCGCTAACTTTTCTAGCATTGTGAAACCTTTGACGGATATGACCAAGAAGGGCTCCGATGTGGTTAATTGGGCTCCTGCTGCCGTGGAGGCTTTCCAGGAGTTGAAACGTCGGTTTACTTCGGCGCCTGTTTTGTGCCAGCCTGATGTCTCGCTTCCCTTTCAAGTTGAGGTGGATGCTTCAGAGATTGGAGCAGGGGCCGTTTTGTCGCAGAGAGGCCCTGGTTGCTCTGTTATGAGACCTTGCGCCTTTTTCTCTAGGAAGTTTTCGCCTGCGGAGCGAAATTATGATGTGGGCAATCGGGAGTTGTTGGCCATGAAATGGGCATTTGAGTGGCGTCATTGGCTCGAGGGTGCTAAGCATCGTGTGGTGGTCTTGACTGATCACAAAAATCTGATGTATCTCGAGTCTGCTAAACGCCTGAATCCTAGACAGGCCCGCTGGTCATTGTTTTTCTCCCGTTTTGACTTTGTTGTCTCGTATTTACCAGGTTCAAAGAATGTGAAGGCCGATGCTCTTTCCAGGAGCTTTGTGCCTGATGCTGATGCTCCTGGAGTCGCTGAACCTGTTGGTATTCTTAAGGATGGTATTATCTTGTCAGCTATTTCTCCTGATCTGCGACGTGTGTTGCAGAGATTTCAGGCTGATAGGCCTGATTCTTGTCCACCTGACAGACTGTTTGTGCCTGATAAGTGGACCAGCAGAGTCATTTCCGAGGTTCATTCCTCGGTGTTGGCAGGTCACCCAGGAATTTTTGGCACCAGAGATCTGGTGGCCAGATCCTTTTGGTGGCCTTCCTTGTCTAGGGATGTGCGGTCATTTGTACAGTCCTGTGGGACTTGTGCTCGAGCTAAGCCTTGCTGTTCTCGTGCCAGCGGGTTGCTCTTGCCCTTGCCTGTCCCTAAGAGACCTTGGACACATATCTCCATGGATTTCATTTCAGATCTTCCGGTGTCTCAGGGCATGTCTGTTATCTGGGTGATATGTGATCGCTTCTCCAAGATGGTCCATTTGGTTCCTTTGCCTAAACTGCCTTCCTCTTCCGATCTGGTTCCTGTGTTTTTCCAGAACGTGGTTCGTTTGCACGGCATCCCTGAGAATATTGTGTCAGACAGAGGATCCCAGTTCGTTTCCAGATTCTGGCGATCCTTTTGTAGTAGGATGGGCATTGACTTGTCGTTTTCGTCTGCTTTCCATCCTCAGACTAATGGACAGACGGAGCGAACTAATCAGACTTTGGAGGCTTATTTGAGGTGTTTTGTCTCTGCTGATCAGGACGATTGGGTGACCTTCTTGCCGTTAGCGGAGTTTGCCCTTAATAATCGGGCTAGTTCCGCCACCTTGGTTTCGCCGTTTTTCTGCAACTCTGGTTTCCACCCTCGTTTTTCTTCGGGTCATGTGGAACCTTCTGACTGCCCTGGGGTGGATTCTGTGGTGGATAGGTTGCAGCGGATCTGGAATCTTGTGGTGGACAACTTGAAGTTGTCACAGGAGAGGGCTCAGCGCTTTGCCAACCGCCGCCGCGGTGTGGGTCCCCGACTACGTGTTGGGGATTTGGTGTGGCTTTCTTCCCGCTTTGTTCCTATGAAGGTTTCCTCTCCCAAATTTAAACCTCGTTTTATTGGTCCTTACAAGATATTGGAAATTCTTAATCATGTATCCTTTCGCCTGGATCTACCTGTGTCGTTTGCTATCCACAACGTGTTTCATAGGTCCTTGTTGCGGCGGTACGTTGTGCCTGTGGTTCCTTCTGCTGAGCCTCCTGCTCCGGTGTTGGTTGAGGGCGAGTTGGAGTACGTGGTGGAGAAGATCTTGGATTCTCGTCTCTCCAGGCGGAGGCTTCAGTACCTGGTCAAGTGGAAGGGCTATGGTCAGGAAGATAATTCCTGGGTGGTCGCCTCTGATGTTCATGCGGCCGATTTAGTTCGTGCCTTTCAAGCCGCTCATCCTGATCGCCCTGGTGGTCGTGGTGAGGGTTCGGTGACCCCTCACTAAGGGGGGGGTACTGTTGTGATTTTGCTTTTTGCTCCCTCTAGTGGTCATTAGTGATTTGACTCTGGAGCGTCTGTCTTTTCCTATATCCTCACCTGGGCCGTTAGTTCAGGGGCGTTGCTATATTAGCTCCCTGGACCTTCAGTTCAATGCCTGGCATCGTTGAAATCAGAGCTAATCTGTTGTGCTCTTGTCCTCTGATCCTGGTTCCTGTTTTTCAAGCTAAGTCTGCTTCTTTGCTTTTGTTTTGTTTGGTATTTTTGTCCAGCTTGTTCCTATCTGTATCCTGACCTTTGCTGGAAGCTCTAGGGGGCTGGTGTTCTCCCCCCGGACCGTTAGACGGTTCGGGGGTTCTTGAATCTCCAGCGTGGATTTTTATAGGGTTTTTGTTGACCAGATAAGTTATCTTGCTATATTCTGCTATTAGTAAGCTGGCCTCTCTGTGCTGAACCTGGTTCATTTCTGTGTTTGTCATTTCCTCTTACCTCACCGTTATTATTTGTGGGGGGCTTGTATCTTGCTTTGGGGTCCCTTTCTCTGGAGGCAAGAG
Organism: Ranitomeya variabilis; assembly: GCF_051348905.1. Taxonomy (NCBI): domain Eukaryota; kingdom Metazoa; phylum Chordata; class Amphibia; order Anura; family Dendrobatidae; genus Ranitomeya; species Ranitomeya variabilis. Next base: position 275,635,111 of record NC_135236.1, on the reverse strand, counting down.
AGGTCTTTGTTTTCTTCTCCTAGGGGTAGTTAGATTCTCCGGCTGGCGCGAGTCATCTAGCGATCACCGTAGGCACGATCCCCGGCTACTTCTAGTGTTGGCGTTAGGAGTAGCTATTTGGTCAACCCAGTTACCACAGCCCTATGAGCTGGATTTTTGTATCTTGCAGACTTACATGTTCCTCTGAGACCCTGTCCACTGGGGTCATAACAGCCTACTAACTGTGTCTGCCACTCATTACAGTTTTCCTCCACTGAACAAAGCAATGCCGCCTGTTTTGTCCTGTTACCACATTTGAACTGCATTTATCCCACTTTATTATTTGGGTCTACTAACTGTCTGCCACTCATTACAGTTGTCCTCCACTGAACAAAGCAATGCCGCCTGTTTAGTCCTGTTACCACATTTGAACTGTATTTAGCCCACTTTATTATTTGGGCCTATATCTGTGTTTCCTCCTCATCCTGCCCATTGCCCAGCCACTGCTAGATGAATCTGCTGGTACATTGACCCAGACCACTACATTCCCCTTGCACTCTACACAGCCAGAATCTGACCCTGCTGAAAGTCAGGTTCCCCTTCCCACATACTATAACACCTTACACGGGGACAAAGGAAGGTGCAGATGAAAGTGCAGGTTCCTTCATCAGGTGGGGGGGCATACTCGTTGGCGACGTCACTGGCACAGGGCCCCTCATAGTACGCAAAAGTGTCTCTGCCGGTGGGAGGCGCCACCCGCCGTCAAACACACCGCCGTACTATGAGGGGCCCTGTGCCAATGCCAACGAGTGGGCCCCCACTGCTTGCTCAGGATCACAGCACTCGCAAAGCTGAAATACTTACCTCTCCCTGCTCCACCGCCATGACGTATTCCGCGTTTCCTGGGCCCACGAAAATCTTGAGCCAGCCCTACCCCCCCACAACTTTAGCCAAATGACCCCCAGTTTTCAATGCCTAACTATTATTATAAAGTAAATTAAGATTGACAAGCTTAAGTAACAAGAATTGATGTTTTTGGCATTAAAATGGGCACTGTAGGTGTTTTCCTGTCCTCCACTCACTGCTGACTTTGATTCCCCATTGACTTGCATTGGGTTTCGTGTTTCAGTCGGCCCCCGACTTTTCGCAATAATCGGCTGATTTCACCCGACCCGAAACCCGACTCGATCTGAAAAAAGTAAAAGTCGCTCAACTCTTATCTATTACCAATTGCTCTGTGGCATTAAAAGAGCAGTCTGTCGCTCTAAAGGGCTAGTAAACGACTGCCGATCAGCTAGCAAGCAGTCACACACCTTAAAGGATACCTGATGGGCAGCATGTATGACACACTGGCTGCATGATCTCAAGCCAGGTATATCTGACTCTGAAACGCTGCGGCATTACACTTTAAAATCCGGGGAAGGAGCCACATGGAAGGCCAGTCGAACAAGTGGGTGCCCAGCAGTTCTCCTTGCTTGCTGCCTTGAATTAATAGGTCTCTTCATATATGAGCACACAGGGAGCATTTGAGAGAAAAACATACCTGGCTGAGGTCACATAGCCAGTGCTTGATACAGGTTGCCTGTGAATCGGGCAGCATGTATCAGCTGTCAGGTTCTCTTTCACAGTGCATATATTATACACTGTTTGGCTATGGCAAGCAGCAGTGCATGCCAAAACTTTCCCCAATGCTGGATAACCCCTTTAAATGCATTGCACAAAAGTTATTATTTTTTTATCCAACCAGTTTAAGTGAAGAGAGCACATTTTATTTTTATGTATGTTAGGACGGTGACTCTTTCCCAGTACACAAATTATATTTTGTCACAACCTTGCATCTACCTGTAAATAGCAGTATGTGAGGATGATAAAGCGCATATGCTGGAGGAAAAAAAGTGAATGTAAATTCAAAAACCTACTACCTCTACACATCCCATTACAGCAAACGCTGTGGACAACCCCAAGACCACAGCATAATCCAACTGAGAACAAGCTAATAGATTTTGTTTTCTTGCTTTCTGTAACTTCTACTTTTAAAAGATTGCCTATTGATTTCTTAGTTTTATATTTTTTCTTCAGATTTGGACCCATCTATCTTGACTTGCAAGCATTTCCCATTGAAGGTGCAACATGATTTTAATCAAAAAAGCAGATGGCACGCTGCATTTATCAAGCCGCTGTAACCTCTTTGACATTGCTCCATTTAGCCTACATTAATGCTAGCAATGACTGCACCTCCTACCATTAATAGAAGACAACCTGTCAAGGAGAGAGGCTGGTGAGCAGCAATATCATGAAGAGCCTGGCAGGGCAAAGAGGTGATCTTGTTTTCTGGAATCATTCTGATACTGCTAATCTATACAGATATTAAACTGACAGCCTGCTGACTGACACACTTTGATAAACTACTTAAGTGAAGGGACATTCAGAAGGAATATCCCGTCTCTCATACATATCAAAGCAAGTAAAACAATCTCTTGTTACTTCTTGCAGCTGAATCGTGTACAGATATTCAGACTGACAATAGACTTCTTGCAGAGAAATGCTGAAAGGTGGGAGCCTCCGGTCTCCCTTTGAAAACTGACAGGAGCTGTCAAACTGGGATCTTCCGTTATTCTTCCTCCAATGTAAGGGGCACAACTGCTGCGCTAAGCAATGCTAAATCTTTAGCAGAAAAAAAAAAAAATCACAATTTCATTACCAACAAAGGACTAGTGAGTGTGAGTCCTTCAATAATACAAAAATATTAATGTATTCTGACTTGTCATAGCCTCCCTCACCGATAGTGGTGTTCCACTAATAGCGGCAGACCCCCTAGTCACTTTAAGATCCGTGAGGAGGGGGCAAGTGCAGAATGGCACTGCTAACCTTTGCCCGGCACCACTATTTCAATGATATTTACATCCTCAGGGATAGGACACTATTGAGGTTTTGATGGTAGTAGTGGTAGTAATGATGGGAGCTCCCCTCCAATCCTGTGTGCTCCTTGGGTGTGGAGACTGCTGCTGCTCTTCCTAGTGCGGTCACTGCTCAGTGGCCTTAAAATCAGGATAAATTAAATAGGATTGATAGCACGTTGTCACTCCGACATTTAATAAATGTTTCCTTTTGCAAACCATAATAATCTTTAAATAAAAAAAGAATTCTTACTACACGATTCACAAAATGAAATGTTCATTACATGTCTAAGAGAAGGCACGCTCCAAATCCTATTATTTTTAAATTCAGCCTCATAATACGTGCGGTGGAACTGTGGGGTAATCATATTGTGAAGGTGTATGTAGTGGGGTTGGGGTGGCAACCTACTGTGTTGGAACGACTGTGGAAACATCATACTGTGTTGGGGCTCATTGTGGGGGCATCACACTTTGTATGGGGCATTGTGGGATTTTCATACTTTAGGTTGGGGGTACTTTCAAGCCAGTTCGAGGTGGAGCCCACCTGAAAAAGACATTGTGTGAACATGCCCTAAGAGTACGTTCTTACAGGATATGTATGCTGCAGATTTTGCTGACGAAATAGTGTATATCTTCTCCACGTGTCTTCCTTTGCATTACAAAAGGATGAAATCAGTGGCTATATCGAGCATAAATTGACATACTGTGTGCTTCAAACTTGCAGCCCTAGTCAATTTTCAGTCCAAGCAGCTGATCAGCATACTGCCAGCAGGAAATCTGATGGGTTCCCGCTTGTGAAAAAGTACCCAAAAAGTGATGTCACAAGTGCAACGATGGCACCCGGACCTATTTCAGGTCACAAGAACAGGCGTAGATTGGCCTTTATCGGTAAGCTGCAATATCTACAGCATGTAATACACGTGTAACAGTCATTTATTACTGAAAACAAGCACTAGATTATAAAACTGGTTAGAGCTGGTATAAAGGAAAGTTTCAGACTTTTTTCCAGCATATGTATGACGTTCGATGATGTACATAATTAAGGTACAATGTCATATATGTACTTAATGGACCGGGCACAAAGGTTGAATCCAAGCAGTAAACCTTTGGATTCCAGCTGGGAATCAAGCTATGCTCCCACCCCAAAAGATGAATCGGAGTATTGCCTGATGTCAGCCTTTTAACCAATTAGAAGCTACAGTTAATAGTGACCACTGGTGCTTGCCAAAACCCTTATTCTGTACAACTGCAATTACTGCATAACCATGCAGTGCTATATGGCATGCAAATATAATTTACATTTAGTAGAGAGGGGAAAAACAAATCTCTGAAAAGTTATAAAATAAACCTACCGCTTAGGTCATTTCTATATCCATTCATTCAGTAGAAAAAAATTGCCATTTTTGAAATCAAGAAACAGCAGCTCCAGTGTAGAATAAATGGAGCTTCATAAGAAGTGCGACATGATCTGTTAGACTACAACAGATTCTGCCGTAGACGTGATAGGACTTCTGTAATACTGATACCTTCCGCTCGGTTCATTCATCTGCATGAAATTGTGTCTAGGCAGATAATAGTACACAGATACATATTGTTATATATGAGTGTTATGATAGAAAGCAGTCAAATGTCTTATATTGCCTTCTGCAACGGCATATGTAGTGTATAAGATAGAGTATTCACTGCACATCTAGCATAATTTTATCTTCAGAGGTCACTGGAGACCTCGGGAATGCAGCTTATGACAAAGTGTACACAGGCTGCCTAAGGGACACACGTTGCCCTAGATGTCCACACATCAGAGCGTGACTGACAGCTCCTGACAAATTAAAAAGAGGATTGTGAGGAGGGGTGACTGTCCTCCAAGCAACTCTTTCTTCTCTGCCACGTGGGAAGGTGTTAACCATATGTCCACAGCACATCCAATCTGTCTTCTATCTGTTCGGTGTGTGGGGATTTCAGGCTACAATAAGGCATTCTATACACATTGGCCTCTTACTCTGCAGAGACAATATTGGGTCCGGAAGACACAAACATCACTAATACCCACAAAAAGTTGCAATAGTAATGTCAAGTTTCCCAGCAATAAAATGATTAAGCATACACAGTATATATATATATATATATATATATATATATATATATATATATATATATATATATAACCATTATAAACCTAGTCAGGGAAACGTACTATCCTAAATACACCAGAGCTCCAGTGCAATTTGTGTAAATAGTCTTCCTCGTCTTGCACTATAATTATTATGTTAGTTTGTGGTTTCGTGCAAAGAAGGCATGGCTTTACTGGAATCGGGAGTGGTTTCAAATGTAACACTGCAAAAAAATGCAATTTCCGGCACAAAGTCAGTCAGATAATAGGTGTTGTAAACTTAGACTATAATCGAAAAATGTGCCAAACTGCTTGAGCCACTGCCAGCACCTTATAAGTCTGTGGCACAAATTTAAACTAAAAATAAGACAAATCTGTAAAAGCGAAATATTGCGACATTGACTAAACATAACTAATGAAACCAAAATTAGATAAAAGAAACATATCTTTATATTGCATGAGAAAAAAATGCACATTTTCAGGGCGGTGTTGCATGTAGAATATCTGCAGTGCAATACTCCAAAGCAAAATTTATGAGATTTTTTTTTTTTTTTTTTTTTTAAATATCATTTAAATGTAGTGGAAATTGTCCGCACATTAATTGACCTTCTATGCAGATTGTAAAAATCCTCTGCATTTCAGTTTGCAAGGAATTCATTGTTGCAATGCACAGGGTGAAAATTGCAACAAAATCCACATGTAACGTGTTAATTTTTATGTGTACACACAGTAGAAAAGCTGCAGATAGGCAACAGAAAATCCTCCTCTTACGTCAGAAACTCTAGAGTCTACAGTATTAAATCAGAATATTCAGTGGGAGCACATCTTCCTAAATATGAAGGGAACACGCGGAGCTTCTTACTGCACACGCTCACAGGCATCTGTCCTACTAACTTTCTATGACCGGTTTCTCTCAGTTTATCAAGACAGTGGCCATTTTAAATATGTAGTGGTTACCTCCCTTGCATAAATAAACGTGATTTACCAATCAAAGAAGCACTTTCATCACTTTGATCCTCTTAATATATTGCAGGCATCATATTATGGTATATATCATTGTGTACTTACAATTGCTCATTTTGCCCTTCTACCCAGTTAAATCATCCCTTTCCCATTAGGACTAGAAACAGAAAGTATATTTTGCCTGCATGAGTCATGAATCACTGCAAAAGTCCCCATCAATGGAGAGGAGGGAGCTGTTGGGTCAGCAGTTGAAAAGGCGAATGATTCATTAAAAGGAACCTGTCACCAGGTTACGCCGATATGTGATGCGGCCACCGCCTTTCAGAGCTGATCTACACCCAACCCGACCAGAAAGAACTGAAAAATAACTTATTATACTCACCTGTGGGGCAGTCAGGTCCGAGGGGTGTCACAGGACTTGGTCCGGCGCCTCCCATCTTCTTACGATCCCCATACTCCTGCTTGCTTCATGTGGATGATGCGTCCCTGCATCACCTACACAGTCTCCCCGGCACCGCAATGCTGTGCAGGCGTACTTCTCTGTCCTGTTGAGGGCAGAGCAAACTACTGAAGTGCGCAGGCGCTGGGAAAGGTAAAAGAGGCCCAGCGCCTGCGCACTGCAGTACTTTGCTCTGCCCTCAACAGGGGAGCCACAGCATGAAGACAAGAAGAGGACGTCATCCTATGAAGATGGTAGGCCCCGGACAGGATTGCGACGTCCATCGGATCGCACCGCAGCGGGACCGCCCCTGGGTGAATATAATCTAACCTCTTTTTCTCATCTTTCAGGTTACATCGGGCCTTATCTACGGCATTACAGAATGCTGCAGATAAGTCCCTGATGCTGGTGGGCTTAGCTCATCTTCGATTTTGGGGGTGACAGGTTCCCTTTAAAGACATTTGGGAATATATGACATTTCCTTTACTTTTTTGTATTCTCTATTCATAATTCCTGCAGAACCCCTTTGAGGGAAAAATCTTACAAAGATCAGATTTATCAAAACATGAACTATAAATTGGCATTCAGAGCTGAATATTCATTTTACATATAATTAAATAAAACTCATATCAGCCCAATAAAGTACACGTCTATTAGAATAGTTTTTCTCTGTTGGCTAAAGCCTTGTTAACATCTTCAGATAATAAATTTGAAGAGCAGTAATGCTAGTGCATCAAGATCTGTGGGCTAACACTGCTAGCCATACAAACTCCATATTATTATTATTATTATTTATTGTTATAGTGCCATTTATTCCATGGCGCTTTACATGTGAGGAGGGGTGTACATAATAAAAACAAGTACAATAATCTTAAACAATACAAGTCATAACTGGTACAGGAGGAGAGAGGACCCTGCCCGCGAAGGCTCACAATCTACAAGGGATGGGTGAGTATACAGTAGGTGAGGATAGAGCTGGTCATGCAGCGGTTTGGTTGATCGGTGGTTACTGCAGGTTGTAGGCTGTAGGTTATAAGTAACACTTGACATATGTGAACATGGATCTCAGTACCATGACACATATAAAACCTTTTATTCAAGCTCATCCCAAGCCTGTAGCAGATATCCAAAACAGAAATCTGGCCATACCTGCAAGTTGAGACTTATGATTGTTCATTTACAGTAGTGTTCAAAATAATAACAGTGTGTTAAAAAAGACAAGTTAATCATAAAATCTTTATATCAGTTTTTATTTCCATACATTGGGAACATTATACACTGTTTTCCAATTCAAAAAATGGAGAAATGTATAAAATTTTATCTACTTTACAGAAAAAAAAATAATATTGGGCTGTTCTAAAAAAATAGTTTGCATTTGTCTTTACAAACTCACAATATGTACTATTTTCTTGTGGATTTAGCATTCCTGTGAATCACTAACCTAATATTTAGTTATATACCAACAGTTTTTTTTAGAACTCCTTCACTTCTATGTTGCATAGAGTCAACCAACTTCTGGCACCTGTCAACTGCTATTCCAGCCCAGGATGCTCGGACTACATCCCACAATTTTGCGGTATTTGTTGGCTTTGCCTGAGAAACGGTATTTTTTATGTCACCCCACATGTGTTCTATCATATTAAGGTCCAAGGATTGGGCTGGCCACTTGGTAACCTCAATTTTGTTGGACTAGAAGCAAAGATTTTGCTTGTTTACTGGTGTGTTTAGGGTCGTTGTCTTGTTGAAACACCAATTTCAAGGGCATATTCTCTTCAGCGTAAGACAAAATTACCTCTTCAAGTATTTTAATATATGCAAACTGGTCCATGATATCTGGTTTGCAGTAAATAGGTCTGGCACCATAGTAAAAGAAAACGGCCCATATCATGATGCTTCACCACCATGCTTCACTGTCTCCAGAGAGTACAGTGGCTTGAAAACAGAGTATGGAGGTCGTTTGACAAATTCTCTGTGGCCCTTAGACCCAAAAAGAACAATTTTACTTTTATTAGTCCACAAAATGTTTCTCCATTTCTCTTTAGGCCAGTTGATGTGCTCTTTGGCAAATTGTATCAGCTCCAGTCCGTCTTTATATTAACAGTAGGACTTTGCGTGGACTTCTTGCTAAGAGATTAGCATCACACCAGTGTCTTCTAACTGTCACAGTACTCACAGGTAACTTAAGACTGTCTTTGATCATCCTGGAGCTGATCATTGGCTGAGCCTTTGCCATTCTGGCTATTCTTCCATCCATTGGAATGGTAGTCTTCTGTTTTCTTCCACATCTCTCTGGTTTGGCTTTCCATTGGAGATCATTGTAGCTGAGCAGCCTATCATTGTCTGCACTTCTTTATAAGTTTTACCCTCTCCAATCAACTTTTTAATCAAAGTACGCTGATCTTCTGAACAATGTCTCGAACGACCCATATTTCTCAGGCTCTCAAGGAGAAATGCATGTACATGTCCAGTCTTCACCCTTACATAAGGGCCACCTGAATCACACCTGTTTCTTCACAAAATGATTGACCTCACTAATTGACCTCCACACTGCTATTATTTTCAACACCCCCCTTCAATTAATTATTCTAATACACAGACTCAGGAACCTGCAGATCATGAATGCGGAGTCTGTTGGTTTTCTTAGAATCTACTGCACCAACTGGTAAATTGTTCGACATGTGGTAATATAATTTATACCAAAACAGTGATTAATCTGGTTAGTCATATAGGACTGCTAGTATTTTAGTTTCAATAAATTTTATTTTCATTAACATAGCAATTTAACAACTGATTCCCTTACAAGGGAGTTCAATAAGCTTAAATCTAAACAGAGAAGAAAAAACATACATATATTAACTCAAATTCAGAAGTCCAGATATGACGAGACAAGTACATGGGGAAACATAAAAGAGGGAAAATGGGGTGGGAAATGAGACTCTACGGTACACTTTATGGTAAACTGCAATATATTTACAGGACGAGGCAATACTTTGTTCCGTTTTATGAGTTCCCCCTCCCCCTCCCTGCACCCCAACCAGCACAGGTTCAACCCCATTGCCATCATGGTCTCTCACAGGTTATTGAAGTCTCAAATAGATAAAGTCAAGGTTTGTTCAAGATTCAAGTTCGTGTTAAGGTCCATCCACGGCTTCCAAACTTGGTAGAAGGCCTCCCACAGATCATCCCTAGTCGCATGTATACGTTCATATAAGAGGATTGTATTCATCTTATCTCTAACCGATTGCATAGAAAGAAAAGGCGACTCCCAGTTGGTAGCTATATGTAGCTTAGCGGCCATAAACAGCTCATAAACAGCTGGCCTATCAACCTGTGAAATCTGTTAGAAAAGCCCGGGTACCTGGCTCCCAAAAGAAATGTAGTCGGGTCAAGTTGTATTGCTTTGCCATACATTTTTTCAATTGTTAAACCTACCTACCGCCACATAGCCGAGGCGACCGGACACTCCCACCAAACATGCTTCATATCTCCCACTGCGCCACATCCTCTAAAACATTTATCTGTGATGTTGGGGTATATAGTGTGGAGTTTACTTGGGACTTGGTACGTTCTATGTAGGACTTTAATGGATGTCTCTGCCAGAGAGGCTTGATGACTACCCCTGGAAACTGTGTTACAGCATCGCCTCCAATCTTCCAAAGTTAAATGGATACCTAGGTCTTCCTCCCACTGTTTCATGTATTGTAGTTTATCGACTCCGTGTGTAGTATTTAAAGATTTGTATAGCAGAGAGATAGTTCCCCTTCCCAGTGGGTCGTCCAAACATCTCTGCTCGAAGTTAGTCACATGAAAAGGGATATTATGCTGTAGAAACTGTTACGCAAAATGGAAAACCTGATAAACACGTAAGGTTTCCTTAATGGGTGGATTGTATTTATGGAGGAATTCTTGTCTGATTAAAATTATATTAAAGGGCGAGCAGAGGTGTTTTAGAGTGGTTATTCCATTAACTTTCCACCAGGCATATAAGCGTGGGTCAAGTCCTGGTGCGAACATGGGGTTACAGAAGAGGGGGGTTAGTGGGGAGGATTTAGATTGGAGGTCAAACTTAAACCTCTCTTTCCTCCAGAGGATCAGGGAATGTGCAGTGAATGGTGCTGTAATGTGCAAGCCTTTCGGAAGTTTTCGTATGGACCACATAAGGCCGGGTAAAGAAAATGGATGTAAAAGGGATGATTCCAGGCTAACCCATCTCGGAGAGTGATTGGCAGCACAGGCATTAGTCAATTGGGCCAACTGAGCCGACTTGTAATATAGTGTAAAATTGGGCATGGAAAGTCCCCCTAATTTTCTGTGTATGAACATAGTTTTTTGTCGGATTCTGGGTTTTTTCCTTGCCAAATAAATTTTGAAATCATAGAGTGAATCTCGTGGAAAGTCTTATGGAGCAACGGAATGGGGAGGGAGCGGAACAGGTACAGAAATCTGGGCAGGGAGACCATTTTAATTGCATGCAATCTGCCCAACCAAGTCAACTTCATAGCAGACCATCTGGCTAAGTCAGCTCGGAGGTTTTTTATTAACGGGAGATAGTTCCACTTAAATAAAGTCGATATATGGGAGGTGAGGTTGACTCCAAGATAAGTTATATAATGTTCGTTTTTTGCAAATTTGAACTGAGAGATTATATTTGTTTGCATGTCCTTAGGGGTGTTAAGGAGCAAAGCTTCGGATTTGTCGACATTACCGAGATCGATTCAAATCTACGGAGGAATGTAAACAGATTTGGGAGAGTGGTGAGTGGGCTGGACAAAGTCAGCAACAAGTCATCCGCAAATAAGCTTGCCTTATATTGCGTGCCAAGCCCCACAGGTCCGAGTATGTTCGGGTTAAGTCTTATTGCCTCAGCTAGTGGTTCCATGGCCATGGCAAACAGGGCTGGCGAAAGTGGGCAGCCCTGCCTCGTTCCTCTTTGTATGATGATAGGGGTAGGTCTGGTGGATGGGAGTTTTAAGTAAGCTGTAGGTCTATCATATAGTAGTTGGCGGCACGAAATAAGGGTGTGAGGGATACCAAATCTGGATAGGACTTCGAATAGGTAGGACCATGAGACCGAGTCAAAAGCTTTCTCTATGTCTAAAGCTAATAGTAGTAGGGTGTTATGATCTGGTGGCCTAAGAGCAGCATGGGACGTACTCTGGAGAAGGTGGTACCTGTACTGACCACAGACCCTGAACCTAACACCGCAACTAGAAGTAGCCGTGGAATGTACCTAGCGCTCCCTAGACATCTCGACACAGCCGGAGGACTAATTACCCCTAGAGATAGAAAAGGGAAAACTATCTTGCCTCAGAGAAAATCCCCAAAGAACAGGCAGCCCCCCACAAATATTGACTGTGAGAGGAGAGGGAAAAAACATACACAGACTGAAATGAGAATTTAGCAAAGGAGGCCACTTCTAGCTAAATAGAAAGGACAGGACAGAGTACTATGCGGTCAGTATTAAAACACTAGCAAATATCCACCACAGAAAATACAAAAACTCCACAGCTAACTAAAGACATGGAGGGTATATCTGCATCTCCAGAGATACCAGCTTGGCTAAACAAATCCTTATACAGACCAAGCTGGACAAGACAAAACATGGAAAATAACTGAACAATAAGACCACAGCATGTGGACAGCAAAATCAAGGCCAGAACTTATCTTTGTTGAAAAGAACTGCAAAGCAGAAGAGACCAGGCAGGGATGTGAATCCTCCAGGAACAATGGACAACTGGCACTGACTAAAGGGTGAAGCAAGACTAAATAGCCCTGTCCAAATTGCAAAAAGTGAAAACACCTGATAATTGCTGTGATTCAGAGACAGCAGCGCTACCACTTACAACCACCGGAGGGAGCCCAAGAGCAGAATTCACAACAGTAGGGGTTGTTTATGATAGTTTGCTGAATGTATAATATTTAAATTTCTTCTAATATTGTCGGGACCTTGCCTATTAGGTATGAACCCCACTTGATCCCGGTGAATAAGGGAGGGTAATAATTTGTTGAGTCTGGTAGTGATGATGGATGTAAAGAGTTTAAGGTCAACATTTAACAACGATATAGGTCTATAATTCTTGGGGAGGAGATGGTCTCTCTTTGGTTTTGAGATTACCGTCACATGGGCAATATAGAATTCAGGGGGCATCTGAGTGCCATTTAGTAGAGCATTGCAGTAGTTTTTAATGTGTGGCGTGAGGATGTTTGTAAATTTCTTGTAATAGAGTGCCGTGAGGCCGTCTGGTCCCGGGGCCTTGTTTTTCTTGACTGCTAGTATTTTGAACACTCCTGTGTATCTCTTTCAGTGGCAGCCTTCCTGAAGTGACTACCAAATCACAACTTCCATATTAATACAGGAACAGGTTCATATTCTCACAGTAGATACAAATCTCAATCATAAGTGATTGACTAATGAGGACGCATCCAGCAATTAGTGCTAAATTAGAAACACAACTTCAATTTAAGTACAATATGTTTAATCTTCCCTGTAAGCTCTTGGCAATAGCAAGCCTCTTTCAGCGAAGCCAAAATGCACAAAGATGTATGTTTACAGAGGGTGAATGAAATTAACAGCATGGCGGGATTCAGAAGGAAAACCATTTTCTCCACTTTAATTGGATTCCAGGTTTGACCATACAACTTAACACATATTGGAGGTCTTCTGTTTTCAGACAATCTAGAAAGGGTTTCGTGTCCTGCAAGCCACTTTTCCTCATTTCGTCATTATGACTGTAGGGCGGCACGAGACATCTAAAGCTACTGTCACATTAGCGTCGTGTGATGCACGTCGCAATGCGTCTTTTTGGAGAGAAAAACGCATCTGGCAAAGTTGCCCGCAGGATGCGTTTTTTTCTCCATACACTTGCATTAGCGACGCATTGCGAAGGATTGCCACACGTCGCATCCGTCGTGCGACGGATGCGTCGTGTTTTGGCGGACCGTCGGCACAAAAAAACGTTCCATGTAACTTTTTTTTGTGCGTCGTGTCCGCCATTTTCGACCGCGCATGCGCAACCGAAACTCCGCCCCCTCCTCCCCGGAACTCACAATGGGGCAGCGGATGCGTTGAAAAACTGCATCCGCTGCCCCCATTGTGCTACATTAACACACTGTCCGTCGGGCCGACGGTTTGCGACGGCCTGTACCGACGGACTAGTGTGAAAGTAGCCTAACAAGTATCAAGTAGCCTGGGGCGCACATCCACATTAGATTAGACCTTGTGCATACGACTAGATTAAAAAACAGGCGGCTACCGAAGTGGTCTAATTGGCTCCTAGCACGTACAGTAATATGTTCACCCATTTCGTTTATTACTTAACTATAATAGTGATTCATTTCAGATTAGCCAAATTGATCATAAATGTCATTTATCTCAGATAACCATCTCCTGAATGCAAATGTAGCCAGCCCATTACGGAGAAGTACACAGAAAGGGCAACAGTGATCCAGACAAGGTGACGTAAGGAGTTTGCCTAGATCATTCTCATGTGACAGCTGCGGATTTCTGCATTGCTGAATGCAACACATTAACTAAATGAGACCAATTTTGCTTCCTTCTCAGCCCCTCCTAGAGTGTCTGCCTACCAGGGATCTCTGCCATGCAGATGTTTTTAGAGTCTGCATCACGACTTTTGCAGTAACAAGGACAGATGGCCGGGACAATTTACTCTAGTGCTTCACACTGCCAACAGCTCTAAGATTATAACACACGCATTAAGAAAATTGCTGGAGTCAGTCGCAGATAACAAATACTTGCTCAGACACACGTAATCGCCTAGAGACCTTTAGAATATATCACCTTGGCACCCTTCATTATGCCAGGCAGCGAGACTACAGGAAACGGCAGACACTCTGGCCAATGGGCTGTCTTGAAGGTTGTTGATTCTGCCTAAGGCAACCTTTACGCCTCCCCCCACATACATACACTTTTCTTGCTTTATTTACTGAAAAAAAAACACACAAACATTTGAAGCATTTTTCACTTTTTAAATCAAATCATTTTTACTGAAAAACTCCAAATACAAATTTTCCATCTTTCAAATAACATACCGTATATACTTAAGTATAAGAAAGACAAGGCACCTAATTTTACCATAAAAAAAGGGAAAACTTACTGACTCGCGAATAAGCCGGGTATGCATTGTCCCCTCATCCCTAACCTGGTCTGCATGGCTCCTCATCCCTATCCTGGTCTGCATGGCTCCTCATCCCTATCCTGGTATGCATTGTTCCCTCATCCTTATCCTGGTCTGCATGGCTCCTCATCCCTATCCTGGTCTGCATTGTCCCCTCATCCCTATCCTGGTCTTCATTGTCCCCTCATCCCTATCCTGGTCGGCATGGCTCCTCATCCCTATCCTGGTCGGCATGGCTCCTCATCCCTATCCTGGTCAGCATGGCTCCTCATCCCTATCCTGGTCCACAGGGCTGCTCATCCCCATCTTGGTATACATGGCTCCTCATCCCTATTCTTGTATGCATGGCTCCTCATCCCTACCCTTGCATGCATTGTCCCTCATAACCATCCTGGTCTGCATGGCTCCTCATCGCTATCCTGGTATGCAAAGCCCCCTCATCCCTATCCTGGTCTGCATGGCTCGTCATCCCTATTCTTGCATGCATGGCTCTTCATCCCTATCCTTGTATGCATGGCTCCTCATCCCTTTCCTGGTCTGCATTGCTTCTCATCCTTATTCTTGTATGCATGGCTCTTCCTCCCTATCCTTGTATGCATGTCTCCTCATACCTATCCTGGTGTGCATGGCTCCTCATTCCTATTCTCTTCTGCATGGCTCCTCATCCCTATGAGAAGTTAGCCGCAGCAGCCAGCTCCTGCCTACTGTCACCCGCTGCCGCCCCCCCTCCATGTTCTGGACACTCACTCGAGTATAAGCGGAGGGGGGCATTTTCAGCACCAAGAATTGTGCTGAAAATTCAACTCAAATTTACCGAGTATATATGGTAAATTACATAATAATTCCATAGTATAAAACAAAGACAAGATAATAATTTCAATTCCCTAACCCACCCTAAACTCAGATTCAATTCCAAATAGGACCATTTTCATTTTCAGATCAGTTCTAGAATAACGATGTATAAAATGTGTTTTTCACTTACTCGTAACACATTGTTTTCTATTGTTTTTCATTTCCTATAGAAGCCCATGCGAAAAATACCAGAAATAACACCAAACCTTGAGCAAAAAGCCAGTTTTACAGTTTTAAATCACCAGGACCTGAAATGTTTATAAAGGGAGTATGTCAGCACAAAATGACTGTTTAAACCAAGCACAAGCAATTGGCATACCTTTGGTGTGGCCAAGCAGATCAGTTCACCCGCCCAACCTCCTTATCTAACAGTCATATTGTACTGACACACTCCTATGGGCCAAATCAGAGATATGAGGGTCCGTGATTTAAGGTACCCAATTACTGCTAATCTCTTAAACAGTTGTGCATATTAGTCTGTAATCCAGACATAGTAGAACCATAGGAATTAACCACACTCAGGTTAAAAGGGAAACTCACATTCAGCATATTTCTTACAGAAATTTTTCCAACTGTATTTCATTTATAAGAGAAACTGTCATTTTCATTTGTATTTCTTAAATCATTAGTACACATGAAAATAAGCAACTTTGTAATGAATATGTTATGAGAAATTTGCTTCCGTATAAGGGAGTGGTTGGGTGTTGGGGACAAAAAAGGTAAGCTACACTTTCAATGTAAAATATTAAAAGAAAGCAAGAGATTTGAATAATGGGAATCAAAGGGGTACTCAGGGGAGATAAAACATTATTATAATGGTCGCAACTTCATAAACTGGAAAGTTAACATGAATAGGGCTGAAATTCAGTGTGATGCTGGAATTGCTCCTCACTGTTGTCCCCTCCCTTCTGGGACGTTACATCACAGATCAGGGAGCGTGGCATACTTCTGGCCCCCTGATAATGTCTCCTTGTCTGCAGTCTGAGATGAGGTGGCATGGTCTGCTCCCTGCCAGTAGCCCTGAAGTGAAAGAGGTCTAGAAGTCAGAAGCAGCCAACACCAGCTAACTTGTGACGTAACGTCCCAGAAGGGAGAGGGAGCAGTGATGAGCAGCTGCAGAGTCACATTGAATTGCAGGTACTGTGAGAGTTACAAACAGCACTATTCATGTTCTCCTAATAGTTTATGAAGGTATGGCCATTACATTATTTTTTATTTATCTCCCCAAAATACCCCTGTAAATGCAAACAAATTGGCTAAAAATAAATAATTACACTGAATTTATGGAAGAGATGTCACGATCATATTCCAAAGTGTCATGAGTATCTGCTAGGAAACTTCAATGGTAAAAATATGACAGAGGAATCACGAATTCCGATGCCCTATGCTAAGCAGTTTAAATTTATAATAAATGTTGGCATAGGGTATCCCCCTAAAAATCAAAATGACTGACATAAGTAGATTACCATTGGTCAATCCCAAAAGCAGTTTTATTATTTGTTTTATTATGATTATATTAAGTGACTTGTTTAGTATGCAAAGAAAATGATTAGTATTAAGCGTGTGGAAAACGACATCAATGGAGTCTATAGAAGAGATTAAATGCCTCATCTAATTTAGCTTCTATAGATGGTCTCATTTGTATGGCAGTAAAATGGCTAATCCTTAATTTATATTTGAAAGCTTTCTTCACTTTTTATCACAGTGCAAGTCTTAATTGTTGGACTTTTTTTTTTTACTTTGTATCTTAAATTTAATTACCGTATATACTCGAGTATAAGCCAAGATTTTCAGCCCAAATTTTTGGGCTGAAAGTGCCCCCTCGGCTTATACTCGAGTCACGGTCTGTGGCAGGGTCGGCGGGTGAGGGGGAGAGGGCGCTGAGGCATACTTACCTAGTCCCGGCGATCCTGTCACTCCCCCTGCCCGTCCCACGGTCTCCGGGTGCAGCAGCCTCTTCCCCTGAGCGGTCACGTGGGACCGCTCATTAGAGAAATGAATAGGCTGCTCCACCTCCCATAGGGGCGGAGCCGCCTATTCATTTCTCTAATGAAGCGGTGCCGGTGACCGCTGACAGAGGAAGAGGCTGCGGCACCGAACACAGGCAGGGGGAAGGAGCGGGACGCCGGGAGCAGGTAAGTATGTCATATTCACCTGTCCGCGTTCCACACGCCGGGCGCTGTCTCCATCTTCCCGGCGTCTCTCTCTCCTCACTGACTGCAGGCAGAGGGCGCGATGACGCATATAGTGTGCGCGCCGCCCTCTGCCTGATCAGTCAGTGCAGGGAGACGCCGGGAAGATGGCGCCGAGAAGCTGCAAGCAAGACAGGTGAGTATGTGTTTTATTATTTTTATTGCAGCAGCACAGCTATGGGGCAATAATGGACGGTGCAGAGCACTATATGG
The DNA here is from genome assembly GCF_051348905.1 of Ranitomeya variabilis. Taxonomy (NCBI): domain Eukaryota; kingdom Metazoa; phylum Chordata; class Amphibia; order Anura; family Dendrobatidae; genus Ranitomeya; species Ranitomeya variabilis. The sequence goes on along the minus strand of NC_135236.1, from coordinate 275,617,331 downwards.
CAGAGCTATGGGGCAATGGTGCAGAGCACTGTATGGCACAGCTATGGGGCAGTAATGGTGCAGAGCACTATATGGCACAGCTATGGGGCAGTAATGGTGCAGAGCACTGTATGGCACAGCTATGGGGCAGTAATGGTGCAGAGCACTATATGGCACAGCTATGGGGCAGTAATGGTGCAGAGCACTGTATGGCAAAGCTATGGGGCAGTAATGGTGCAGAGCACTATATGGCACAGCTATGGGGCAGTAATGGTGCAGAGCACTATATGGCACAGCTATGGGGCAGTAATGGTGCAGAGCACTGTATGGCACAGCTATGGGGCAATAATGGTGCAGAGCACTATATGGCACAGCTATGGGGCAGTAATGGTGCAGAGCACTGTATGGCACAGCTATGGGGCAATAATGGTGCAGAGCACTATATGGCACAGCTATGGGGCAGTAATGGTGCAGAGCACTGTATGGCACAGCTATGGGGCAATAATGGTGCAGAGCACTATATGGCACAGCTATGGGGCAGTAATGGTGCAGAGCACTGTATGGCACAGCTATGGGGCAATAATGGTGCAGAGCACTATATGGCACAGCTATGGGGCAATAATGGTGCAGAGCACTATATGGCACAGCTATGGGGCCATAATGAACAGTATGGAGCATCTATTTTTATTTTTGAAATTCACCGGTAGCTGTTGCATTTTCCACCCTAGGCTTATACTCGAGTCAATAAGTTTTCCCAGTTTTTTGTGGCAAAATTAGGGGGGTCGGCTTATACTCGGGTCGGCTTATACTCGAGTATATACGGTATCTTAAATATTTTAAGGCATCGAGCTATGAAATGGAACTACGGTATTCTGAAATTTGTTAATTTGTGGTAGGAACCCCTCTTCTGTCTAATGAGCCTTTTTACAAGGTTCCTTCGGTGTTTAAGATGGCAACCTGTATAGAAACAGCATCTCACACGATTTCCTGACAATTTTTCATGGACAGGTAAAACATGCTGACATTATGTAACCTAAAGCGGCATATACAGTTTGTCACTGCATCCCATACAAGAAATGAGTGCAGAGACTAACAATGTAAATTAGAGCTGCTTTCCATTACAAAAAACTAGAGAGTATGCTCGGAAGCATTTCATTTACCTCCAAACCTAACACAACAGTGCTGGGAGTCCGTAAAACAAGCCAAGCCCAGCTCATTTTCAATAAACTCAGAGGACATATTAATGTCAACTCTGCATAGATCATAAGACTCTGCTGAATGCCGCTGAATCATTACATGGCACGTTATAGTGACCTCGTTTTCTCTAACCAATGATTTTATGATCATTGCACACAGGAAGGTAATGCAACGACACTAAAAGAAAAATACATTCCAGGCTTCATACAGGTTAGGAATGGCCGTATATTTGCTGCCAGGTTGTACGTTTACCGTACATACACTGATAAATCATAAAGCAGATGAGGCACGACTGCACCCTGCAAAATTAAGAAGCAAGACATCTGGAGGGAAAAACATGCTGCACTGAAAACGGACGTTAAAAGTGGGCAAGTGGAACAGCAACCTGTTTGTGTTTGGCTTCTCCAGCCTCTATGCATCACAATACATGGCAGTGCAGAAAGGGCCATCAGTGAGCCAGAGCAACCTCAGTGATGGTAACCATTACCGGTATCTCTTTTCTCCTAAAGGATTATCTAAGTGGATTTAGTAACAAAATTCAACAGGTCATAAAGCAGCTTAACAGATCCATTTTGTAGTTTGAAAAAGTGAAAAGGTGCAATTTTTTATGAAACCCATACTGAAAGCATTTCAATTATTTTTAAACAAAGTTCCCCCCAAAAAACAATTTACTGTACACCTTCTGCAGCAGTATTTACAGCTGTGGTTATCATTGCAAGGGAAAAATATATTTTATTAGCAAAGAGTAAAATTTGCAAAGGCATCTATAGCATAACTTGACATGCTATGGACCAAACACCAGCAACTTTTGGTAATTTAAGCTACAGATATTTTTTGCAAAATGAGCATTTTTTTGTTAGAGTCTCATGCAATATAGTGAAACTATAAAATGCAGCTGATTTTCTACAAGTGAATATACAGAAGAAAATCCTCTGCATTCTGACTACGTGACTGTAGCTTTAAAGGGGTTGTCTGGCCTAAATTGATAAGTCTGCAGTCACTGTGTTTGACTGCAGATTATGAATCCCACCCAGTGCCCAGTCACACAGAGTGTCTTCAGACTTACCAATTTAGACCGGAAAACTCCTTTAAAGGGTTATTTCCATCTTCATAGATGGATATTGTCAGGCAGTGCTTCTGAAAGCAAACTCTTTTGACATTTACAACTTACATGTTGCTCGAGCTACTGTGAGCAGCCTGTGTGGCTAAAACGTGCTACTGTGGCCTGCAGCATCACCAGATTTGTCTCCTCATCATTGAGCTCATCTGGGATTGAAAGGAAAAAAGAATTTGCACAAGACTATATCCACAGATCTGTGGTTTATTGTCAGAGATGCTTAGAACAACCTCCCTGCAGAGTTCCTTCAAAATCTGTGAAAGTGTACCTTGAAGAATTTGTTCTTTTTGAAGGCAAAGGGTGGTCACACCATGTATTTATTTATTTATTTAGATTTTTCTTTTGTTCATTCACTTTCTGTTTATCAATCAACAAAAGCATTAAGCTACTTACGGGTAGCAGCATTTTTCGGAGGCCCATGACAGCACTACGAGAGAGGGGATCCGCCCTTCAGGAACAGGGAAACCTACAGATACAAAAGGGCGGCACCTCTCCCCATGCATCAGTTGTATATTAGAGCCTGAGAGGACTACCGCGGTTAGTAGCACACAAATATACATTATATACATTATATACAGATTATATAGCAAATCAATCCATTGTAATATAACTAGAAATACACGTGAGATCTATATATCTCTTTATATATATTATAGGAAGTGCAACCCCCACGTGAAAAGGGAGGGAACTAAGGGTGCGGTCATGGGCCTCCGAAAAATGCCGCTACCCGTAAGTAGCTTAATGCTTTATTCGGACTCCCATGACAGCACTACGAGAGAATTACAGAGATGTAAAACTACCTTAGGGAGGGACTATAGCTTGTAGCACCCTTAACCCGAAGGTGAGATCAGAGGAGAACCCCAAGTCCAACCGATAGTGTTTGAAAAAGGTGGAAGGGGATGACCACGTAGCTGCCTTACATATCTGGTCGATTGATACTCCAGACCTTTCCGCCCAGGATGTAGCCATGGCCCGGGTGGAATGCGCCCTCAGATTCTGCGGAGCCGGACCTCCACCTGTAGTATAAGCCAGAGAGATAGCCTCCCTAATCCACTTCGCTAGTGTGTACTTCGATACTCTAAGCCCTTTCCTAGGACCTTGGAAGGATAAAAATAACGCATTATCTCTCTTCCAAGCGTCAGTGACTGCGATATATTCTAACAGGCATCTCCTAACATCTAATGTATGGAGTAGTTCTTCCTTAGAATTAGAAGGATTAGGGAGAAATGATGGTAACACTATCTCCTGTGATCTGTGAAAATGTGAAGCCACTTTTGGCAAATAGGCTGGGTCCGGTTTGAGGACTACTCTGTCCTGTAGAAACTCGGTATAAGGGGAGAGTCTAGAGAGTGCTTGTATGTCCCCTACCCTACGAGCAGATGTTATTGCTACTAAAAATGCTGTTTTGAGGGACAATAATTTAACTGAGGCTGAATGTAAGGGCTCAAACGGTTCTCTAGTCAAGGCTGAAAGGACTAGGTTGAGATCCCAAGGCACCGACCTGTTCTGGTGTATAGGTCTAGCTCTACTAGATGCTTTTATAAACCTTGATACCCAATAATTATTAGCAATGTTACAAGAAAATAGGGCCCCTAGGGCTGAGACTTGTACTTTTAACGTACTTGTAGATAGATTTAGCTCTAACCCTTTCTGCAGGAATTCTAAAATCTGGTTAATTGGTATCCCTTCTTCGATTTTAAAATCTGAAGAGGCCAGGAACTTCCTCCAGGTTCTAGAGTAGATCTTTGTTGTTATATGTTTTCTACTCTTCATAAGGGTATCAATTAAATTTGGGGAAAAAACTCTGTTTTTTAACAACGACCTCTCAAACACCATGCCGTCAAATGGAGCCCCTTCACTTGCGGATGGCTGATTGGACCCTGATGGAGTAAATCCGGAATGTCCGGGAGTACCCAGGGGTCTTTCACCGACATGGTCCTGAGCCATGGAAACCAAGCCCTTCTGGGCCAGAAGGGGGCAATCAGTATGACTCTTGCTTGATCCTCCCTTATCTTTCTGACCACAAGAGGCAATAGGCCCAGTGGGGGAAACGCATAAGCCAATTGGAAATCCCATCTGATCAGGAAAGCATCCACTGCCAACGGATTCTCCCTGGGATTTAGGGAACAGAACTTTTTTGCTTTCCTGTTGTCCCTGGTGGCAAACAGGTCCACCTCTGGATGACCCCACATGTGGACAATCTGATTGAAGATGTCTCTGTTCAGAGACCATTCTCCTTGTTTTAAGCTGTTGCGGCTTAGAAAGTCTGCTTTTATATTTTCTTTCCCTTTTAAATGCAGCGCAGTTAAAGATAGTAAATGGCTTTCTGCTGTCTGAAGCAGGCGGTCTGCTACTTCCATCAGAGATTCGGAATGTGTTCCACCCTGGTGATTTACGTAGGCCACTGCCACCTGGTTGTCGGAGAGGATCTTGACATGGTGACCCTGTAGATACACGAGGAGTTCCTTAACTGCCAGTTCAATTGCCATTAACTCTCTCTGATTAGAAGAGGCTGATGTTCGGGGGTCCCATAGCCCCTGAACTACGATGTCACCCATGTGTGCCCCCCACCCCGTAGGGCTGGCGTCTGTTGTTATTACATGAGTCACATGTGTCACCCAGGGGACTCCTGCTGACAGATTATCTTCTTCTAGCCACCATCTGAGAGATGTAAGAACTACCGAACTTAATGTCACCTGACCCTGCAAGGACCCTTGTAAGGCTCTATCATTATCCAGTACCTCGTACTGTAAAGGTCTGGTATGGTATTGGGCCCAACGCACGGCAGGAATACACGAAGTTAGGGATCCTAACAGTGACATAGCCTGCCTAAGGGTCATGGACGGTCTATTAATCGCCTTTAACACCTGTTGTTGGATGTGGAGCAATTTATCAGGTGGAAGACAGCATTGTTGGGACTCTGAATTTAATAACAGGCCAAGGAATCTTTGAATTTTTATGGGCTGTAAACGGGATTTCTCATAATTTATAATCCAGCCCAGATGCTCTAGTTTGGTAGCAGCTATCTTTGCTTGTGAAAGGCAATGATCTGCTGAATTTCCCACAATAAGGAAATCATCCAGATAAGGAATAATGAGGATGTTGAATTCCCGTAAATGCGCCATAACCTCAGCGACTACTTTAGTAAACACCCTAGATGCTGCTGAAATACCGAAGGGAAGGGCTCTAAATTGAAAATGACGAACAGTTCCCTCTATAGACACCGCAACCCTTAGGAACCTCTGGAAGTTCTCATGGATAGGTATATGATAGTATGCATCCTTTAGATCTACAACTACCATGAAGCAGTGTTTGAACAACATCTTTATTGTAGAACTGATTGACTCCATTTTGAAGGTTTTATTAACCAGGAACTCATTAAGGGATTTAAGATTAATGATAGTTCTAAATGATTTATCTGGTTTTTGAATCAGAAATAGAGGAGAGTAGAACCCTCTTCCTCTTTCTGAATCTGGGATTTCAACCAGCACTTTTTTAAGACATAAATTCATGACTTCAGCTTCCAAAGCTGTTTGTTCAACCGTGGAGGAACGTAAGGGGGTTAATTTAAATTTATCACGAGGCCAGTGGTTAAACTCCAGTCTCAGACCGTCTGATATAATGCCTCGGACCCAGTCACTATTTGTGATGTCAGACCATGCGGAAGAGAAGGCTGCCAATCTCCCTCCCACAGGGATTGCTAGTCATTGGTCTGGCTTTTTACGTTCTTTTGAGGAACGGCGAAACATGTAGCCCGTACCTCTCCTGCGTCTATCCTCCCATCTAAAATTATCTCTAGAGGGTGAGGATACGCGTTTCCTTCCGCGACCAAATCTCCTCCTGTTGAAAGGGTGACGGTAAGATGCTGATGCTAAATTGGGGAACTTTTTCTTGTCATCCCCTGCTTTCTCAAGCAACTCATCCAGAGTTGGCCCGAAGAGATATTCCCCCTTGCATGGGATGGCGCAGAGCTTGGATCTTGATTGAATGTCTCCAGACCAACACTTCAACCATAAGGCTCTACGAGCCACATTGGAAAGTCCTGCTGCCCTGGCCGCCATTCTGACCGACAGGAAGGCCGCAGCATCTTGAATTACCGGGAGCGCATTGAGGATTGTATTCCTGGACGTGCCTTCTTTAAGTTGTGACTCCAACTGATCCAGCCAGACCATTAACGATCTGGCCGTACATGTTGCGGCCACTGCCGGTCTCAAAGATCCGGCCGCCATCTCCCAGGTACCTTTAAGGAAGGTGTCTGCCTTCCTATCAAGAGGATCTTTAAGGGTCCCCATATCCTCAAATGGTAATGAGGCTTTCTTTGATGCTTTCGCCACTGCAGCATCTAATTTAGGGGCCTTGTCCCAGGTAACCACCGCTGTATCATCGAAGGGGTATCTGCGCTTCAATGCTGGTGGTAATGAGCCTTTCTTTTCAGGTTTCTTCCACTCTTGTAGAATTAAATCCTGAATTTTATCGTTCACCGGAAAGGATCTACGTTTTTTAGGATCCAACCCGCTGAACATAATCTCTTGCCTGGAAGGTTGAATTTTAGGCTCTTCCAGGCCCATTGTGCCTCTGACTGATTTAACTAATTTGTCAACCCGGTCCAGAGGTAGGCAGAATCAGCCAGAGTCCTCTTCAGATGAAGAGGAAGAGGGAATAGAGGCATAAGAACCTTCTCCACTTTCTTCCTCCGAAGAATCAGACACCAAGGGAGATTTATGGTTTGGACCACCCGACTGGGATAGGGATCGCAGAGATTCCCTTACTTCCATGCGGATCATCTCCTTTAAACTGGCCGCACTCGCAGATTCTTCCGCTACCTAGGGGAGGACAATAAGGGTGGTAACCTCCAACCGACCGGATGTCACTCAACCCCACCACTCCTCTAGACCTCACCTTCTGCTGTATACAGGTGGCGCATAATTTTTTGGGGTAAGAATCTGGTAAGGGGATCCCGCAGAGGGCGCACTCCTTATGTTTTGTCTTGCCTGTACTTTTCTTCCCCTAAAATGACAAAGTATAAGGGGCCCGCGTCACTGAGTGAACATTCACGTAGATCACTTACCAGTGCACGCCAAAACAGGTACCGGAATACGAGGGGATTCTTTGCTAGTCGATGCTCTGGATCCCTGCTTGGATGAACTCTTACGACTAGACTGGTCACTCCCGACATGCTCCTTTCCCTTGGGCTTCTGTCGCACTTCATCCAGCAGCTGAGGCTGCTGCTCACCATCACTTTCCTCCATGATGAGAATGTGACCAAAAGCAGGGTTCTAAAACTGACACCTGCTTAAATCCCCCTCGGAATCCGGTCAGCAGACTGCCAGGCACCATCCCATTGGTCCCTGCTACTGCTATTCAGGCTGCAGCTGGAAGGTCAGCGGGTCCTGTGATGAATCCGGCGTTCAGGATCCGATGGGCGCCGCCATCTTGGATCGACTGCGCATGCGCAGCCACCCCGCGACCCGGAAGCGCCCACCGACTCCGCCCCCGACTTCACCGCTGCCCGGAAACGCTCCAGCACACACTGAGAGCGGTGCAGGACGCCGGGAACGGACAGCAGCGCTCCGGACGGCCTCCAACTCCTGACGCCGGCACACCGCAAACCCGCTGTACCGCCGCCCAGACCTGAAGGGACGGGCATACATACCTGCGCTGGCACTGATGGAGGCAAGAAGATCCTCCGGACTCTGCTCCCTGCTCCAGCCAGGACCACCGTGGCGTCTCCAGGGACTCCCGCACCGGCCGAGGTAGGAGACCCCCTCGCTACCTGATTCGGCCGGCCGGCCTGGGTCCTATAGGATCTTTATCTGTAGGAATCTGTCCCTCCAGGAACAGGAAACCAACTGATGCATGGGGAGAGGTGCCGCCCTTTTGTATCTGTAGGTTTTCTGTTCCTGAAGGGCGGATCCCCTCTCTCGTAGTGCTGTCATGGGAGTCCGAATAAATGTAAACTTTACTGCTCAACAATAAAATTGCCACACCATAAAGGAAAAGTCATGAAATTATGGAAGTCACAGGATCCATTCAAATGATGAAAAAGGTGGAAAGTTATTCAATACATCTCTATTTAGCCAACGTAGATTATGAGTGACACGGAGATAAATATCTTTGTCATGTCATCAATGAGGTTATTAATGGTTGTCTCACAAATATTCTGCCATTCTGGATGCACTCGGTCTCGTAAATTATTAAGATCTACTGCTTACAGCTCCATTTTGCAATTTCCAACCAATGATGTCAACTCTGTTGGAGTACCATCACTTCCAGGACTCATTCTTCAACTTTACTTGTTTTTAAAGTAGACTGAAATGCTACAGAAAAGACCGGACCTTTCATATTCTATGTGGAGATGAAGGAACTAGCAGACCAGGGTAATGGGAGTGTCAAATAGTACACATTAATAGTTAATAGAATCAACAAAGTTTGATCTGAAATTTATCCCAACGGTGGAAGCCAAAATATGATTTCTTGATTCAATCAGACATCCCATAAGAACTGATCAAGAAAATGGCATACTACTTTAATAGACTTATTAAAGAGGTTATTAAAACACACTTATTAGAATAACACTTGCAAAGGCCAATTAAAGAAAACAAACTACTTTGGCTGAACACTCACAGGCCCCTTATTTTAATCTCCATGATTATCAGCAGACTCCCTGGCCCAGCTCCATAATTGGATGTTTTAGTATGTCAACATGATTTGTATTGTGCCATTCATATGGACATTAATGATCCCCTAGATATAAGCACCTTATTATGACATTTATTTACATTTACCACCTATAGAATAACAGCCCTTGAAACCTAGTAGATTCCCCACTTCCCCCTCAGTTACTTACATGCTTGCTCCCACCATAAGAAAGTGAAGAAAGGGGGGAAAAGCTGTCATCATGATACCAGAAGTTGACCTTCCAGAACTAAAAAGCGACGGTCAGGAACCGGATAAAGCAGTATTCATACATAAAGCTTACTAATGTACCGTATATACTCGAGTATAAGCCGAGATTTTCAGCCCAGAAAAATGGGCTGAAAGTGCCCCTCTCGGCTTATACTCGAGTCATGGAAGGCGGGGGGGGGGGGGGGTCAGCGGGTGAGGGGAGCGACGCCTGTCAAATACTTACCTGCTCCAGGCGCTCCTGGCGCGGTCCCGACATGTCCCACGGTCTTGGGGCGCGGCAGCTTCTTCCCTTGTTCAGCGGTCACTGGTACCGCTCATTAAAATAATGAATATGGACTCCACTCCCATAGGGGTGGAGCCGCATATTCATTACTGTCATGAGCGGTGCCACGTGACCGCTCCCTACAGGAAGAAGCTGCCGCTCCCGGAGACGTGGGACATGCAGGGACCGTGCCAGGAGCAGGTGAGTATTTCATATTTACCTTCCCTCGTTCCACCGCCGCCCCGTCTTCTGCGTCCTCTGCGGTGACTGTTCAGGTCAGAGGGCGCAATGACGTATTAGTGTGCACGCTGCCCTCTGCCTGAATAGTCAGTGCGGAGAGATGGGACGCTGAGGAGCAGCGGGCAGCGACGAGAGGTGAGTATGTCATTTTTTTTTTAGTGCACCAGCAGCATTACATGTGGCACAATGCTATATGGAGCGTCTATGGGGCCATAAAGAACTGCATGGAGCATTATATGGAGCGTCTATGGGGCCATAACTGCATGGAGCATTATATGGGGCATCTATGGGGCCATAACTGTATGGAGCATTATATGGAGCATTATATGGGGCCATAAAAAACTGCATGGAGCATTATATGGAGCGTCTATGGGGCCATAACTGCATGGAGCATTATATGTGGCATCTATGGGGCCATAACTGCATGGAGCATTATATGGGTCATCTATGGGGCCATAACTGCATGGAGCATTATATGGGGCATTATATGGGGCCATAAAGAACTGCATGGCGCATCATATGGGGCCATAAAGAACTGCATGGAGCATTATATGGGGCCATAAAGAACTGCATGGAGCATTATATGGGGCATCTAGAGGGCCATAACTGCATGGAGAATTATATGGGGCCATAACTGCATGGAGCATCATATGAGCATTATATGGGGCCATAAAGAACTGCATAGAGCATTATATGGGGCCATAAAGAACTGCATGGAGCATTATATGGGGCATCTTATGGGGCCATAATGAACTGTATGGAGCATTATATGGGGCCTATTTTGTATGGAACATCTTATGGGGCCATAAAGAACTGCATGGAGAATTATATGGAGCATCTTATGGGGCCATAATGAACTGTATGGAGCATTACATGGGGCTCCTGATTCCATATGGATATTCAAAAACACTTTAACCTACTGATGTCTCAATTAGTTTTACTTTTATTGGTATCTATTTTTATTTTTGACATTTACCGGTAGCTGCTGCATTTTCCACCCTAGGCTTATACTCGAGTCAATAAGTTTTCCCAGTTTTTTGTTGCAAAATTAGGGTGGTCGGCTTAAACTCGAGTATATACGGTACTTTATTAACATTTAGGCAAAAAGAACAAGAACTTGACACCAGACAACTCATTTAAAAGAAAAAAGCAAAGCTGTGCCGCAATTTGCCACTGCCATTATCCTGAATATGATCTGTGCAGATGCACATCATAGCTTTTGCTAGTGTCTCTTGCAATTTGTTCCTGTGGCATCATTTACACAGCTTCAGAGTACATGCTGCCAGGTATTACAATACCAGCACTGTAAAAGATTTTAAGAAATCAATTTTTGGGTGTTTTTTTTTTTTTTTCGTATTGTAACATCAGCAAGGTTTTACAACTGTTTTGTATGGTGGCTCCTTTTTTCCAAAGCATTTTTCTATAGGAATAATGCATGTAAATGCATAGGAAAACACCAGAATTAGAGACAAAAAAAGGGGGGTCTGGGGTGGAGACAGGGCAAGAAATACGGTGTCTTCAGAGAGCATTTTTTAGCCTACGTGCCCACAATCAGGACTAGCAGCGTTTTGGACAACGCATTTGTGCCGAGTCCAAAACGCCATGCTCTACATTAGAAGCACAGTGGATGGGATTTATAGAAACCCCGTGCCCACTGTGCCTCTATTTACCACTGCGTAAACTTGGGATTACTGGCCGCAGCATGCCAATTTCTGTAGCAGAAACGCTAGTCTCCACTGCGGATTTTGACCAATTTCATGTTGTTATTTGCAGTGAATCAGCATGTACTGTAAAACAAGTGCGTCAATTAGAACGCAGAATACGCTGCTTTTAAAACGTTGATAATCCTGATTGTGGGGACGTTGTCTTACATGCACCGTTTACATCTTATCAAGTAATCATATAAATTGCTTATTCCACCCTGCCTCACCCCCTTGCCTGAAAGAGGGGGGGGGATTGGTTTAATTTACTAACGTGAGTAAATAGAGGCAGTTTCTTACAATTAATTATAAGAACACAATTTTAGGAACAGATAATTTAACTAATCAATGTGTATTATATTAGATATCACCTCTAAAGACAGTTAATTCAGGGGAGGAAAAAAAAAGCAATCTTCTATCTTTCAGATCATGACCAATAGAGCCCCTCAGATATCATGCTAGAGCAGTAGGTTTGGCATATATACCAGAAAAAATACCCGAGGTACAAACTAAACATCCATGGGGTTTTTCACACTTCATAGGAGGCCAAATGAGCATTCCTTCAGCCTCCATTGGGCTCAGAAGAGAAAGTCCAACATTTTGTATTTATTTATTTTTTTGAGGGGGGTGTTACATTTAAGTAATGGGAAAGAAAAAACACAGTGCGTTTCTTTTTCTACCATAGAAGTATATGGGAGACACGGGTCACTTATATGCCTATACAATGACACACCTCAAAACTTTCCATAGGTATAGTTCCCAAAATACACTGCTAAAAAATAATAATGGGTAAACTAAAATCCCACATCCTAGATATCACTGAATGAAATATTCCAGTTGTAAACCTTTATTCATTACATAGTGGAATGTGTTGAGAACAATAAAACCTAAAAATTATCAACGTAAATCACAACTAATATCCCACGGAGGTCTGGAGTTCGAATAATGCTCAAAATCAAAGTGGACAATGAAGTTACAGGCTCATCCAACTTCAGTGGAAATGCCTCAAGAAAAGGAAATGATGCTCAGTAGCGTGTGTGGCCTCCACGTGCCTGTATGACGACCCTACAATGCCTGGGCATGCTCCTGATGAGGCGGCGGATGGTCTCCTGAGGGATCTCCTCACAGACCTGGACAAAAGCATCCGCCAACTCCTGGACAGTCTGTGATGCAACGTGACGTTGGTGGATGGTGCGAGACATGATGTCCCAGATGTGTTCAATCAGATTCAGGTCTGGGGAATGGGCAGGCCAGTCCATAGCTTCAATGCCTTCATTTTGCAGAAACTGCTGACACACTCCAGCCACATGAGGTCTGGAATTGTCCTGCATTAGGAGGAACCCAGGGCCAACTGCACCAGCATATGGTCTCACAAGGGGTCTGAGGATCTCATCTCGTTACCTAATGGCAGTCAGGCTACCTCTGGCGAGCACATGAAGGGCTGTGCGGCCCTCCAAAGAAATGCCACCCCACACCATTACTGACCCACTGCCAAACCGGTCATGCTGAAAGATGTTGCAGGCAGATCGCTCTCCATGATGTGTCCAGACTCTGTCACGTCTGTCACATGTGCTCAGTGTGAACCTGATTTCATCTGTGAAGAGCACAGGGCGCCAGTGGCGAATTTGCCAATCCTGGTGTTCTGTGGCAAATGCCAAGCATCCTGCATGGTGTTGGGCTGTGAGCACAACCCCCATCTGTGGACATCGGGAACTCAGACCATCCTCATGGAGTCTGTTTCTAGCCGTTTTTGCAGACACATGCACATTTGTGGACAGCTGGAGGTCATTTTGCAGGACTCTGGCAGTGCTCCTCCTGTTCCTCCTTACACAAAGGCTCCATGTCTCCTGGTGTACTGGCCTGTCTCCTGGTAGCACCTCCGGCCTCTGGACACTACGCTGACAAGACACAGCAAACCTTGCCACAGCTCACATTGATGTGCCATCCTGGATGAGCTGCACTATCTGAGCCACTTGTGTCAGTTGTAGAGTCCGTCTCATGGTACCACGAGTGTGAAAGCACAACCATTATTCAAAAGTGACCAAAACATCAGGCAGAAATCATTGGTACTGAGATGTGGTCTGTGGTCCCCACCTGCAGAACCACTCCTTTATTGAGTGTGTCTTGATAATTGCCAATAATTTCCATCTGTTGTCTATTCCATTTGCACAACAGCATGTGAAATTGATTGTCAAACAGTGTTGCTTCCTAAGTGGACAGTTTGATTTCACAGATGTTTGATTTACTTGGAGTCATATTCTGTTGTTTAAGTGTTCCCTTTATATATTTGAGCAGTGTATATTACACTAATGTCGGCTGTAACTGCCAACAAGTTCGGCCAACAATCACGTGTATGGGGGCGCCAACCAACTAGATGAGAGGTATGTCGACTGAGCATGTCCGATTTTTGACGGTCAATCGCCTTTTTTCTCTTGTAAATAAACCGCCAGCACAGATGTCTGTCGGTGGCTTTCTCATAGAGAAAGCAGGAAAACTCAGCAGAATCAGCACTATTGTGCATGGGAGAGATGACACAGATAATTAATGGCCCAATTATGGCCCAAAGTAGCAATCTACTGTGTAAAAAGGCATTAAGTAAGGCAAAAAGCTCAATGTATACGTCTGATAGACGTCTATAATATGATGTGAAGAGTTCCCAATCTGTGCATTCTTAGCAATCTGATACCAGATAAACATTGACAAAGTATAAATGGAAATAACCTTTGACTTCTTTCACTCTGCATTACAGGTAAAGTTATCCACATGTACTGCGGATACATGTAAAAGCTCCTGGCTCATGAGCCCCCATGCAATCAGAGATTAGGCAAGTCTTTCTGACCTTTGTCAGACCAGTATATGCCAAAACACCTCTTTTTAATCTATGGAATGGAACCATCTATTCTGTACAGAGGCATCCTGGAAAAAAATGTCTCAACCTCAACAAAGTCAGCAACAGGGCCATCAGTAAAGGCCCCGTCACACATAGCGATTTACCAACGATCACGACCAGCGATACGACCTGGCCGTGATCGTTGGTAAGTCGCTGTGTGGTCGCTGGGGAGCTGTCACACAGACAGCTCTCTCCAGCGACCAACGATCAGGGGAACGACTTCGGCATCGTTGAAACTGTCTTCAACGATGCCGAAGTCCCCCTGCAGCACCCGGGTAACCAGGGTAAATATCGGGTTACTAAGCACAGGGCCGCGCTTAGTAACCCGATGTTTACCCTGGTTACCAAAAAAAACAAACAGTACATACTCACCATCTGATGTCCGTCAGGTCCCTTGCCGTCTGCTTCCTGCTCTGACTGAGTGCCGCCGTACAGTGAGAGCAGAGCGCAGCGGTGACGTTACTGCTGCGCTCTGCTCTCACTGTACGGCGGCACTCAGTCAGAGCAGGAAGCGGACGGCAAGGGACCTGACGGACATCAGATGGTGAGTATGTAGTGTTTGTTTTTTTTGTAACCAGGGTAAACATCGGGTTACTAAGCGCAGCCCTGCGCTTAGTAACCCGATGTTTACCCTGGTTACCAGTGAAGACATCGCTGGATCGGTGTCACACACACCGATTCAGCGATGTCAGCGGGACCTCAACGACCAAAAAAAGGTCCAGGCCATTCCGACACGACCAGAGATCTCACAGCAGGGGCCTGATCGCTGGTACATGTCACACATAGCGAGATCGCTACTGAGGTCGCTGTTGCGTCACAAAACTTGTGACTCAGCAGCGATCTCGCTAGCGATCTCGCTATGTGTGACGGGGCCTTAAGTCTGATACTAGACATGTAATTTATCTGTTTAAGAATGGTGAGACACCAGGCTCATGAAATTTTAATTAGCTGATGTTCCAAGCAGATAAGCGTTTCCACAAATCAGATTATCTTTGGTGCACATGAGCCAATGCAGAAAGGCAAACACTCAACAGGTACATAAGGGCATGGCAGGGGATGCTCCTCCACAGAGACTTAAAATCAATAACACCAGAACACTCAAGAAGCTAAGTGGCTGCAGCTTGTGGATTTCATACATTGTACTACCTACCGATCAGGAAACAGCTTTCAAGAGGACACAGGAAACAATTTCCCAATTATAGTTGGTCTAATCACTTTACCCAGGGACAATCAATGCTCCAGTAAGATCCCATTTATTTGTCCCAGTCAGACATTTTCACACAGTAGACCAAAACGCCTTGCTTACTAGCGAGAAATGACCAGAATGGTAAAATACACACACAAAAAAAAGTAAATCACAAAGAAAATTAAACCTGAGCAATGTTTTAAGTGACTGGATCGGCCCAATTCTACCAACTTATTCACAAGACAATATTTAGAAGCCTTTATCAAACTAGCAATCTTTGTTAAGACTGTCAGAAAATTAAAAAAAGAGCACTACAATCAACAACTGCGAGGGACAAATATAACAAAATATTGATTATTGTTGGTTCAAGCAGGGTTTACAAAATTAGTTGTCTCAGGGTATAAACACAACTACTGTGCGTCATTAGACTTGTGTACCGATGGGCCCATCACCCGCGTTCTAGTTGACTGTTTGGGCAGAATGCTTTAAAGGGGTATTCCCATCTCCAAGATCCTATCCCAATATGTAGTAGGTGTAATAATAATAATATTAACAAATCCCTCCAAATAGAACTGTAGTGTAGCTTTCTTATTCGCTATGTCTCTTTCCATATGTGCAGGCATTGCAGGACCTTAGGTATCCATGGTTGCGACCACTGATATAATGAAAGTTAGCTAGTTCGTTGTGGCTGTGACCATGGATATGTAAGGTCCTGCAATGCCTGCACATAAGGAAAGAGACAAGACGAATCAGAAAAACTATACTATATTTCTAATTGGAAGTATTTGCTAAAATTATTATTACACCTACTATATATAGGGATAGGATCTTGGAGATGGGAATACCCCTTTAAAGCATTCTGCTCAAACAGTCAACCAGAAAGCCTGTGATGGGCCCATCTTTACACAAGTCTAATGACGCATTAATGACAGTGGAAAAAGTCAAAGCTTGACCACTGAGTTGTGATAAATTAGACCTTGTGCCTTCTTAAAGGGGACCTGTCAGCAGGATTGTGCACAGTAACTTACACACAGTGTCAGGTTGGCGCAGTTATTCTGATTAAAATAATATCTTGGTTAATAAAATCCATCTTGTGGTTGTTGTTTAATCTTTATTTTCAGTTTTTAATTAAGGATATGCCTGTGCTCCAGGGTGGCCTGTGGGGGGGGGGGGGGTTTATGTGGTGCTCTGATTAGGCATTCATAATGCAGAATGCTGACAGGTCACTGAGCCCACAGTGACCTGCCCATAGGTTGCATAATGAATATGTACATGCTTAAAAAAACCTTCTGCAGGCAGGTGTTACTGCGCAAGCACCGACGTCACCATCATACTGGAAAAAAAAATCCTCCTCCAAGATGGCGCCGTCTGCACCTGTGCAGTAGCAGCTCTCGGCTATCTCAGAGCTGCTACTGCGCAGGCAGCACCATCTTGGAGGAGGATTTTCTTTTTCTTCTCCAGTAAGATGGTGCCACCGGCGCATGCGTAGTAGTAGCTATCGGATCACAGCTATATACATGAATAGCTGCTACTGCGCAGGTGAGGAGGACGTCATTTTCAAATAGATTTTTTTCTAGCTGAAAAACATGAAGAACAGTTATGCGATTAGCTGCAGAGCAGGTGAACGGCTGGAACTTGACTGCAGGTGTTTTTTTTTTTAAGCATGTACAGATATATATTATGCAAACTAGAGGGCAGTCAGTGAGGGATCAGGGACCTGTCAGCAGTCTGCATTATGTATACCTAATCAGAGCACCACATGAAGACCCCCCCCCGCAGGCCGCCCCGGGGCACAAGCATATCATCATTAACTAAAAACTGAAAATACAGATTAAACCACAAGATGGATTTCATCAACCAAGGTATCATTGTAATCAGTATAACAATGCCGACCTGACACTGTCTGTAGGTTTACTGTGCACAATCCTACTGACAGGTTCCCTTTAAATGGTGTTGTAAGAACATCCTTAGTCACAAGTAGAGAATCTGAAACATTCCATAACTGAAAACATCAAAATTGGCTCAACCTTTGTACAGATTTGTTTAGCATCACAGAACGGTCAGGATGCACAGGTATTCATGGAAAGATTTATATGGCAAGAAAAAGAACACTAATTGTGTATTAGAATATTCCATATACAAAAATGCTCAGGAGTACTTCCACAACTGTAAAACCCCATCTGACTTTCCACAATAAAAATGGGTTGTTCAACAGTTATTTAACACACAAACCGGTAGAGAATACGGGATAAAAAAAAGTTGTAGTTCAAAGCCCTTCACGTCTCATTTCCATAGAATGCTGATGCATCTTTTTTAAATTTTAGCCATGCTTCAAATTGTTCATATAACAATGAGAGCACAATGCCAGGAGCAGAGGGTTAGTACAGAAAGCGTTAAACACTATATAGAACGCGAGAACATATTGTCCCACTTTTCCCTGATGAAATACAGCACTCAGGTGAGACTGTACTTAGGTTCACCTTTTCTCCACTTGAATACGATAGCAAATATCGTCTCTATTTGCGCAACAAATCACATTGAAATGTTTTGCAGGCTCTTAGAAAATGGATGTTAAAAGCTACATGAAAGGAAAAAAATGCCCTTGCTGAACACCGTGTCATTCAGGCTCATTCATTGTATAGAGATGGGTAAGGAGTAAAATTCTGAGCTGCACAAGGGTTTATCCTAGATTGTAAGAAACCAGACACCTCTACACTTCAACATGAAGACACTTGTACGAACCTGAAAACCCTTCAAATACTACACTCGGAATCAGCTATACATAGCATCATTTTCTAGATATAGGATTAATCATACAAGTCACGGCACAAAATGATAGATCCTGCATATCTACAACAGTGAAGCTGTTTTTTCAATGTGACAGCTTCATCGATAGAAATCCTGCATCACAATGTTATGGAAGGCCTTGCTTAGTATATACTGTGAAAGGCCCAGCTCCATGAGTACACATTAAAGGGACCCTGTCAGCACAGAATGACTGCTCAAACCAAGTACAGCACTCCGTGCATCATGGCAGAGCCTACCATTTACATACACCTTCCCATCAACTTGGGTTTCCATCCACCTCCACCCTTCTCTGGATTTATGAAGCCCAAGTTGTGAATCAAAGGAGGGTGGGGGAAAACAAGCAGGTGGGAAGGTGTATATAAATGATTGATACTGTACCGGACAGTTTGGAATCACTACTAGTGATGAGCGAGTGTACTCGTTGCTCGGGTTTTCCAGAGCACGCTCAGGTGATCTCAGAGTATTTGTTAGTGCTCGGAGATTTAGTTTTCATCGCCGCAGCTGAATGATTTACAGCTACTAGCCGGCTTGATTACATGTGGGGATTCCCTAGCAACCGGGCAACCCCCACATGTACTTATGCTGGCTAGTAGTTGTAAATCATTCAGCGGAGGCGCAGAAAACTAAATCTCCGAGCAGTAATAAATACTCGGAGGTCACCCGAGCAACGAGTATACTCGCTCTTCACTAATCACTACCATACAGGCTAATAAGGCATCAGTTTAAGGCCTGGGCTACAATGTAACTTTTTATGTTGCTATTGCTTGATTTTAACTTTTTAATTACATCTGCTATCCACAGCAATATATTGCGTTGAAGGCAACTGGATGGATTGAAGCTGCCAATTAATAGTTAAAATCAAATCCAGAGGGATACAAAAAGTCAGTATAACATAGGCCTAAAGAGTAATTACATTTTGTATCTGATTAATCATATTTAGCAGGCACCTGAAATGCCTGTAAATTTAGGGGTATCTAGATCACGAGAGCTCCACTGATCAAGCAATAGACCCCGGAGGAGTGTACAGCTCTGTAGATAGGAGAGCATAGCTCCTGTTTGCATGCGTACACAGAATATATGGTAGACGCAGCAGAAAGCAGGTGAAGAAGCCTAGACTTTCCTCCGGTCTCTCCACACTCTAAGGCTGCCGTCACACTAGCAGTATTTGGTCAGTATTTTACATCAGTATTTGTAAGCCAAAACCAGGAGTGGGTGATAATACAGAAGTGGAGCATATGTTTCTATTATACTTTTCCTCTAATTGTTCCACTCCTGGTTTTGGCTTACAAATACTGATGTAAAATACTGACCACATACTGCTAGTGTGACGGCAGCCTAAGGTCTACTGAGGGGGAACACTTCTCAGGGGTCTATAGCACAATTCATGTAGATCCCCACCAAACTGGAATGCGAAATTATTGATGTTGCAGATTTTCTGCAGCATTTGTGCAAGGATACCTGCATTTTTTCCTTGACTTTTTCTCTGCCTTTTTGGGCTGTCAATGTTTAAATAAAGCTGCTTTGGATGCATGCTGGTGTTTGGCTTTGAAAAAATGTTGATACAGCAATGTTTAGTTTATATCACTTTTTAGTCAGATTTTTTTTTTACAAAGGTGCTGAGAAATATATTATATATATATATATATATACACACACACACAAAATAAAACAGCACAATGCTCACCGGAGGGTGCCTGGCCTCCTGGGTAGTATGGTCCATCTACCCACCATGTATACAAAATAGAAAAAAGAAAAAAAGAAGGCAGCACTCCAAGTCCTTTTGAAGGTGAAAAAAGTGTGAAGAAAGGCTCAGTGGAGCCGAAACGTCGCACAGAGATGTGGGTTGAATAAACTTCACACTTTTTTCACCTTCAAACGGACTTGTAGTGCTGCCTTCTTTTTTCTAATATATATATATATATATATATATATATATATATATATATATATATATATATATATATATATATATATATATATATATATATATATATATATATATATATCTCAAGCTTTGTTTTTTTTCACGACTATTTTCAAAGATCAGACTGCTGCAGGCATGTTGATAATGAATAGGTTTTATTTATTTATTATTGGTTTTTAATTTACTTTTTTTTTTTACACAAGTAAAAATAAATAAATTCATTTTTTTATTCTTCATTTATTTATTAAAAAAAACCATTATTCTAAGCATTTTAGTTCCCACGTGGGACCTAAATCTGTGATCAGAATTTATGTATTTGGTACAAATCATTTCTGAGGTTTTTGTTGTATCACATGGCTTGAACCACCACTAAGGCTACTTTCACACTAGCGTTAACTGCAATACGTCGTAATGCGTTGTTTTGCCGAAAAAACGCATCCTGCAAAAGTGCTTGCAGGATGTGTTTTTTCTGCATTGATTAACATTAGCGACGCATTGACACACGTCGCAAACGACGGTTGCGCCGTGTTGTGGCGGACCGTCGGGAGCAAAAAACTTTAAGGTTTTTTGCTCCCGACGGTCCGCTTTTTCCGACCGCGCATGCGCGGCCGGAACTCCGCCCCCACCTCCCCGCACCTCACAATGGGGCAGCGGATGTGCTGGAAAAATGCATCCACTGCCCCCGTTGTGCGGCGCAGAGAACGCTAGCGTCGGGAACCTCGGCCCGACGCACTGCGACGGGCCGAGCCCGACGCTAGTGTGAAAGTAGCCTTAGCCTGTTATGTTGGCTATAGGTTATTTTAATATTAAAGCACCGGAGGTGAGTCCAGGTTTAATTACACTGGTCAACAGCATTTTTTGGTGCCAAAGATATTTCATCGAATTTAGGGTATTTTTGGGGTGCTGATTCTGAATATGTCATCAGTTTTGCCAGATTGGCTCAAGTTTTTGAGATTTTTGGTATCTTATTTATAGCACTTGTTGGTAAATGCGACGCATCATCTCATTAATTTCTTTGGATTAGTACTTGAACTGAGCAGTTCTCAATATAGTTTTGTGTTAATTAGTGTTCTAAAAGTTTGTTCATAGCTTGATTTTTGCACTAACTTTATGTTGTTGTCTGTTTTCCAGTGAAAAGCATGAACTCATCAAGAAGAAGTTGTCTTAACGATCCAGACTCATTCTGTTACATTTGTGGTGAATACACACTGCCAAAACATAGAAGAAACATAACAGACTTCGTAAAAAAAGTGTATTTTGCCTATTTTGGGGTTATGCTTGGGGACCAAGACAAGTTTTGGGCACCACACATAGTGTGCAAAGCATGTATCGAATTATTACGAAAATGGAGCAAAGGACAAAGAAAAAGCTTCAAATTTGGTGTTCCAATGGTGTGGAGAGAGCCAAAAAATCATCATGATGACTGTTATTTATGGTAAACACAGGTACAGGCACATCTTCACAATGAGGGACAGGCCTTCTTGCAGATTCCATGTTACTCCCATTTTTGTTTCTTATGCTTATTGAATCCTTGCACTTGCACTGCACAGAAATAACAGTCATCATGATGATTTTTTGGCTCTCTCCACACCATTGGAACACCAAATTTGAAGCTTTTTCTTTGTCCTTTGCTCCATTTTCGTAATAATTCGATACATGCTTTGCACACTATGTGTGGTGCCCAAAACTTGTCTTGGTCCCCAAGCATAACCCCAAAATAGGCAAAATACACTTTTTTTACGAAGTCTGTTATGTTTCTTCTATGTTTTGGCAGTGTGTATTCACCACAAATGTAACAGAATGAGTCTGGATCGTTAAGACAACTTCTTCTTGATGAGTTCATGCTTTTCACTGGAAAACAGACAATAACATAAAGTTAGTGCAAAAATCAAGCTATGAACAAACTTTTAGAACACTAATTAACACAAAACTATATTGAGAACTGCTCAGTTCAAGTACTAATCCAAAGAAATTAATGAGATGATGCGTCGCATTTACCAACAAGTGCTATAAATAAGATACCAAAAATCTCAAAAACTTGAGCCAATCTGGCAAAACTGATGACATATTCAGAATCAGCACCCCAAAAATACCCTAAATTCATTAACCCCTTAAGCCCGTATGACGTACTATCCCGTCGAGGTGGGGTGGGCCTTAATTCCCGGTGACGGGATAGTACGTCATACGCGATCGGCCGCGCTCACGGGGGGAGCGCGGCCGATCGCGGCCGGGTGTCGGCTGCATATCGCAGCTGACATCCGGCACTATGTGCCAGGAGCGGTCACGGACCGCCCCCGGCACATTAACCCCCGGCACACCGCGATCAAACATGATCGCGGTGTACCGGCGGTACAGGGAAGCATCGCGCAGGGAGGGGGCTCCCTGCGGGCTTCCCTGAGACGATCGGTACAAGGTGATGTACTCACCTCGTACCGAACGTCTTCTCCCTGCAGGCCCCGGATCCAAAATGGCCGAGGGGCTGTATCCGGGTCCTGCAGGGAGCACTTCCGGGTCGGAGCAGGCTGCAGATGAAAGCTGCAGCCTGCACGGCTGTAAGTGAGATCGGAGATCTCACAGAGTGCTGTGCACACTGTGAGATCAGCGATCTGTAATGTCCCCCCCTGGGACAAAGTAAAAAAGTAAAAAAAAAAATTTCCACATGTGTAAAAAAAAATAAAAAAAATTCCTAAATAAATAATAATAAAAAAAAAAAATATTATTCCCATAAATACATTTCTTTATCTAAAAAAACCAAACAAAAACAATAAAAGTACACATATTTAGTATCGCCGCGTCCGTAACGACCCAACCTATAAAACTGGCCCACTAGTTAACCCCTTCAGTAAACACCGTAAGAAAAAAAAAAAAAAAACGAGGCAAAAAACAACGCTTTATTACCATACCGCCGAACAAAAAGTGGAATAACACGCGATCAAAAAGACGGATATAAATAACCATGTTACCGCTGAAAACGTCATCTTGTCCCGCAAAAAACGAGCCGCCATACAGCATCATCAGCAAAAAAATAAAAAAGTTATAGTCCTCAGAATAAAGCGATGCCAAAATAATTATTTTTTCTATAAAATAGTTTTTATCGTATAAAAGCGTCAAAACATAAAAAAATGATATAAATGAGATATCGCTGTAATCGTACTGACCCGACGAATAAAACTGCTTTATCAATTTTACCAAGCGCAGAACGGTATAAACGCCTCCCCCAAAAGAAATTCATGAATAGCTGGTTTTTGGTTATTCTGCCTCACAAAAATCGGAATAAAAAGTGATAAAAAATGGTCACGTGTCCGAAAATGTTACCAATAAAAACGTCAACTCGTCCCGCAAAAAACAAGACCTCACATGACTCTGTGGACCAAAATGTGGAAAAATTATAGGTCTCAAAATGTGGAGACGCAAAAACTTTTTTGCTATAAAAAGCGTCTTTTAGTCTGGTTTCACACTTGCGTTTTTATCTGCATGCGTTTTTTTAAAAAACCGCATGTGTGAAAAAATGCATGTAAACGCGGTAAAACGCATGCGTTTTTATAGAAAAACACAAGAAAACAAGAAAAAAACAAAAAACCCTAACCCTACCCCTAACCTGAAATACGTGGCACTGAAATACGTGGCACTGAAATATACGTTTATATACGTATATACGTATATAAGTGCCACGATATTTCAGTGGCCACGTATATAAGTGCCACGTATTTAAGTGCCACGTATTTAAGTGCCACGTATTTAAGTGCCACGTATTTAAGTGCCACGTATTTAAGTGCCACGTATTTAAGTGCCACGTATTTAAGTGCCACGTATTTAAGTGCCACGTATTTACGTGCCACGTATTTACGTGCCACGTATTTAAGTGCCACGTATTTAAGTGCCACGTATTTACGTGCCACGTATTTACGTGCCACGTATTTACGTGCCACGTATTTACGTGCCACGTATTTTTCAGTGCCTGAAATACGTGGCACTGAAATACGTGGCACTGAAATACGTGGCACTGAAATACGTGGCACTGAAATATCGTGGCACTTAAATACGTGGCACTTAAATACGTGGCACTTAAATACGTGGCACTTAAATACGTGGCACTTATATACGTGGCACTTACATACGTGGCACTTACATACGTGGCACTTACATACGTGGCACTTACATACGTGGCACTTACATACGTGGCACTTACATACGTGGCACTTATATACGTGGCACTTATGACTGTCAGAAAATGTTCAGTAAACGGTTAGGGGTGAGGTTAGGGGTAGGGTTTCAGGTAGAATTGGGGAGTTTCCACTGTTCAGGCACATCAGGGGCTCTCCAAACGCGACATGGCGTCCAATCTCAATTCCAGCCAATTCTGCGTTGAAAAAGTAAAACAGTGCTCCTTCCCTTCCGAGCTCTCCCGTGCGTCCAAAAAGGGGTTTACCCCAACATATGGGGTATCAGCGTACTAGGGACAAATTGAACAACAACTTCTGGGGTCCAAGTTCTCTTGTTATCCTTGGGAAAATAAAAATTTGGGGGGCTCAAAATCATTTTTGTGGGAAAAAAAATATGTTTTATTTTCACGGCTCTGCGTTGTAAACTGTAGTGAAACACTTGGGGGTTCAAAGTTCTCACAACACATCTAGATAAGTTCCTTGGGAGGTCTAGTTTCCAATATGGGGTCACTTGTGTGGGGTTTGTACTGTTTGGGTACATCAGGGGCTCTGCAAATGCAACGTGACGCCTGCAGACCAATCCATTTAAGTCTGCATTCCAAATGGCGCTCCTTCCCTTCCGAGCTCTGTCATGCGCCCAAACAGTGGTTCCCCCCCACATAGGGGGTATCAGCGTACTCAGGACAAATTGGACAACAACTTTTAGGGTCCAATTTATCCTGATACCCTTGTGAAAATACAAAACTGGGGGATAAAAAATCATTTTTGTGAAAAAAAAAATAATTTTTATTTTCACGGCTCTGCGTTATAAACTGTAATGAAACACTTGGGGGTTCAAAGTTCTCACAACACATCTAGATAAGTTCCTTGGGGGGTCTAGTTTCCAATATGGGGTCACTTGTGGGGGGTTTGTACTGTTTGGGTACATCAGGGGCTCTGCAAATGCAACGTGACGCCTGCAGACCAATCCATTTAAGTCTGCATTCCAAATGGCGCTCCTTCCCTTCTGAGCTCTGTCATGCGCCCAAACAGTGGTTCCCCCCCACATAGGGGGTATCAGCGTACTCAGGACAAATTGGACAACAACTTTTAGGGTCCAATTTATCCTGATACCCTTGTGAAAATACAAAACTGGGGGCTAAATTTCATTTTTGTGAAAAAAAAAAAAAAAAATTATTTTCACGGCTCTGCGTTATAAACTGTAGTGAAACACTTGGGGGTTCAAAGCTCTCAAAACACATCTAGATAAGTTCCTTAGGGGGTCTACTTTCCAAAATGGTGTCACTTGTGGGGGGGTTTAATGTTTAGGCACATCAGGGGCTCTCCAAACGCAACATGGCATCCCATCTTAATTCCAGTCAATTTTGCATTGAAAAGTAAAATAGCGCTTCTTCCCTTCTGAGCTCTGCTATGCGCCCAAACAATGGTTTACACCCACATATGGGGTATCGTCGTACTCAGGACAAATTGCACAACAACTTTTGTGGTCTAATTTCTTCTCTTACCCTTGGGGAAATAAAAAAATGGGGGTGAAAAGATCATTTTTGTGAAAAAATATGATTCTTTATTTTTACGGCTCTGCATTATAAACTTCTGTGAAGCACTTGTTGGGTCAAAGTGCTCACCACACATCTAGATAAGTTCCTCAGGGGGTCTACTTTCCAAAATGGTGTCACTTGTTAGGGGTTTCAATGTTTAGGCACATCAAGGGCTCTCTAAATGCAACATGGCGTCCCATCTCAATTCCAGTCAATTTTGCATTGAAAAGTCAAATGGCGCTCCTTCCCTTCCGAGCTCTGCCCTGCGCCCAAACAATGGTTTACACCCACATATGGGGTATCAGCGTACTCAGGACAAATTGCACAACAATTTTTGGGGTCCAATTTCTTCTCTCACCCTTGGGAAAATAAAAAATTGGGGGTGAAAAGATCATTTTTGTGAAAAAATATGATTTTTTATTTTTACGGCTCTGCATTATAAACTTCTGTAAAGCACTTGTTGGGTCAAAGTGCTCACCACACATCTAGATAAGTTCCTTAGGGGGTCTACTTTCCAAAATGGTGTCACTTGTTAGGGGTTTCAATGTTTAG
This sequence comes from Ranitomeya variabilis, assembly GCF_051348905.1. Classification (NCBI taxonomy): domain Eukaryota; kingdom Metazoa; phylum Chordata; class Amphibia; order Anura; family Dendrobatidae; genus Ranitomeya; species Ranitomeya variabilis. The sequence continues at coordinate 275,590,869 of NC_135236.1, read as the reverse complement.
GCACATCAGGGGCTCTCCAAATGCAACATGGCGTCCCATCTCAATTCCAGTCAATTTTGCATTGAAAAGTCAAATGGCGCTCCTTTGCTTCCAAGCTCTGCCATGCGCCCAAACTGTGGTTTACCCCCACATATGGGGTATCAGCGTACTCAGGACAAATTGTACAACAACTTTTGGGGTCTATTTTCTCCTGTTACCCTTGGTAAAATAAAACAAATTGGAGCTGAAATAAATTTTGTGTGAAAAAAAGTTAAATGTTCATTTTTATTTAAACATTCCAAAAATTCCTGTGAAACACCTGAAGGGTTAATAAACTTCTTGAAAGTGGTTTTGAGTACCTTGAGGGGTGCAGTTTTTAGAATGGTGTCACACTTGGGTATTTTCTATCATATAGACCCGTCAAAATGACTTCAAATGAGATGTGGTCCCTAAAAAAAAATGGTGTTGTAAAAATGAGAAATTGCTGGTCAACTTTTAACCCTTATAACTCCGTCACAAAAAAAAATTTTGGTTCCAAAATTGTGCTGATGTAAAGTAGACATGTGGGAAATGTTATTTATTAAGTATTTTGTGTGACATATGTCTGTGATTTAAGGGCATAAAAATTCAAAGTTGGAAAATTGCGAAATTTTCAAAATTTTCGCCAAATATTCGTTTTTTTCACAAATAAACGCAAGTTATATCGAAGAAATTTTACCACTAACATGAAGTACAATATGTCACGAGAAAACAATGTCAGAATCGCCAAGATCCGTTGAAGCGTTCCAGAGTTATAACCTCATAAAGGGACAGTGGTCAGAATTGTAAAAATTGGCCCGGTCATTAACGTGCAAACCACCCTCGGGGCTTAAGGGGTTAAAATATTTTGGACACCAGAAAAAAATTTTTTTTTTGTTGACCTGTGTTATTTTATAATGAAGAAACATAGGGATTGAGAAGGAGTTGTCCAAGTACCGGACAACCCCTTTAAGTCATTGTTTTTTGAAAAGTAGTGTAATGTATTAAAAAAAAAAAAAATTATACAATACAATGTATTCGATTAATGTGCAAAAAAGTTACATTAAATAAATGACATTTAAACTTTTCAAGCTTGAAGGTCTGGATAAGTGGACATGTGCTGCACATACCTGCCACAAAACTAGGATTTATCTTCAAAAACGTCACAAGGTCAAATTCACACAAGATAGATTTGCTACAAACATGTCTGCAAGAGCTATATTTACCTGAGAGTAACCTTACAAATGCAGCAGAAACAGCAACCATTATAACATGGAAACTTAGAATCTGGAATTTTCAGTTGTAAAATGCTCTGCAAAAGTTTATATTGTTTAAAGAGACTGTCCAGGCTGAAAAAGAATACTTCATTGTATTCCCGTGCAGCAGGTCAAGTGCAAAGTCTTATTCTGCTTCTATCAACTCTTTTTTATTGAGAGAAGTCGGGTTAGTCTAGTCAGCATGTGACCGTTAGTATGCAAAATCACAAACATGCGGTCAGACCCCCAATTTCCCCCTATTCCTGAATCTATAGGTACAACTAAATGAAATTGACTTCATCTCTAGCATGGAAGGGTTGTTTAGCTGGGATCTAAGGGGGCATGTTAAATATCTCAAAACTTGCAAACAAGGCAAATCGACTGCTTTGCAGAATTTAAATCACACAGTGGACTCCGTTCACTAAGACCAGCGTTTTGTATGCTAGTCTTAAGGTCTTAATGATGGGCTTGCAAGAAGAAGATGTGCCGAATTCATTAACAGGTGCACACTACATAATAAATTAGACTCATCTTATCAGTGGCGTGCCCCATGTGCCTTGCCAGAAATGGTACTCAAGTCAAGGACTAGAGGAGTGCTCCCCAACTCCGGTCCTCAAGAGCCACCAAGAGGTCATGTATTCAGGATTTCCTTAGTATTGCACAGGTGATGGCATTCTTGCCTTTCCAGGTAACGCAATTATCACCTGTGCAATACTAAGAAAATCCTGAAAACGTGACCTGTTGGTGGTTCTTGAGGACCGGAGTTGGGGAACACTGGACTAGAGTATCAATTCTAGTCTAATATATTTACCTACTTTCAATTAATTGGACAGGCCCACCCCAAAATCACCAAGAGTCGCAGAATTTTAGCGCTATGCAGTGTTTTACTAAAGCACTTTGGTGAATTGCCCTTCTTATGTCTATCATAGCGGATAACTCTACCTCCTGTCTGCCACTGGTGCCGGCCATCTATATGTAACACTACTGCACACTTTGGATAGCTTATCTAAAATAAAAACTATTTCACCATTTGCCACAAATGGGAACTTTGTATATTTTTTTTTTACTATCTAATTTATTATGCTTACTTTTATAGTACTTATATAGTGCCATTATTTTCCACAGTGCTTTACAGACAGTTGAATCACGGCCCCCATTTGGGTTCACAGTCTAAATTCTAGTACGTCTTTGGTGTGTGGGAGAAAACCCACGCAAGCATGGAGAACATCCAAACCTCTTGCAGATGCTGTCCTTGGTGCAATGTGATTCCAGGACCCCAGCGCTGCGAGGCTGCAGTGCTAAGGCTACGTTCACATTTGCGTTGTTGGGCGCAGCGTCTATGAACAAAAAAATACACATGCTGCAAAAAAGGAACTTGTTGCATGTGTTGCGGCTGTTGAACAACCTTGAGAGATGCACGTTCACTCATCACTAGTTAGGCTACGTTCACATTTGCGTTCTTTTATTCCTCAGAATATATATATATATATATATATATATATATATATATATATATATATATATATATACACACACACACATACATATATACATATATATATACATACAAACACATATATATGTACAAACACACATTGTATTTAATGTGTATTTATAAATATTGTAATAATATAATAAAATAAAAATAAGATAACACATCAAGTTAAAATGAGTGGGGACACCAATATATTAAAAGGAAATTGTATAAGATCTACTGAAAGTAGAAAAATTCTATCTTAGTGATTTTTCTAAAACCTTTAAATGTTGTAAATGGGGAAATAATATGTTTTGGGCTTATTTCATTTTCTTTACAGTACACCAGCCATCCTCAGATCAGTTACTAGCAGAAGATGAGGCTGTAAAAGGTCAGCGCTTCCTCATGCATGCGAAAACCAATGTGCATTGCAGTTTAAGTAATGCGACAGAGGGATTTTGCATTCCAAGGTTTTATAAAATGCTGAATTAACTTCTAGGTGATGGAGTGACAAATCTTTAAGGTCATTACTAAAGTGGAATGATTAACACAAACATGCCAATTTTGACACCGAAAAAGTGAATCTTTAGCTTAACCAAAAACTAGTGTTATACAAAAGATTGGCAACATTCCCTTTCAGGAGGGGTAGAGGGGGAAAAAAGAAGACCTATGCATAATAAATCTAATCACATATAGGCAGAAGAGTATGAAAGGTTCTGACACAAAGCAGCTCCTATCTCTCCATTTGTAGGAGAAATTTTAATATAAAAAAATTGCAATTTTCTATTTGAACCATGTACAACCAAGGGTGGTAAAATTTAAAGAGAATCTGTCTCTAGACTCATGCTGAACAAATTACAGCAGTATGTATCAAAGCTTGGTGGCAATAGCAGCCTGGTATGTTTCACCCTGAAACGCTGTGGCATCTGCGGCTGACCGCACTACAGTCCAAGTCTCTCCCATGTGTGTAAATAGGAGACCTGTCAACCAACAGGAGCAGGGTGGGGAGAGTCAGGTCCGGGGCATCATTGGACTCTCACTATGGTCGCAGCCCAAACGCTTTTCTCTGAAATGCTGAAATGTTTCAAAGTAACCAATTGTGCAGCCTGGCTGATTTCATTTTGCCTGTAGTTCGGGCAGCATGAATCTAATGACAGATTCCCTGTAAATAAAGCATTTGGCACTATCCATACTAATCATTGATTGAAATAACACTTGAATTGCTGTCTATTCACAGTGGTATAATCTGTATTTCTTTTGCTTTTGGCGGACTGCAATAAGGTCCTAATGCAAGACAGCAAGGATGTGTGCGTTGCGCTTTTGAATGCGTTTTTCAGTGCAGGTTTGTCATAAAAGCTGATGTGTTTCCTGATGCCTGAAAAGTGAATGGAATCCTGAAGCCTCATGTGCACTTGCTGCTTATGTGTGACTTGCGGATTTAAATCCACTACATGTCAATTGTTTCAGCATTATGGCTGCAGACTTCACCTATACTAATGAGTGGGGAAAATCTGCACCAAAAATGAAGCAAAAATGAGAGAGAGATGCAGAAATTTCTGCACAAATACTTAGGCCACACCCACATGTTCAGTATTTGGCCAGTATTTTACATCAGTATCTGTAAGCCAAAACCAGGAGAGGGTGAGAAATACAGAAGTGGTGACGTGCTTCTATTATACTATTCCTCTGATTGTTCCTCACCTGTTCCTCCCTATGGGAGGTGGAGCCGCATATTCATCAACTGTAATGAGCGGCACCACGTGACCGCTCATACAGGAAAAGCTGCGGGGCGGAGAGCAAGCGTCGAGGGAGGCGGGTGAGTATTTTAATGCCGGCGGCCGGGCGCACAAGGGGGTGGGAGGGGGGAGGATGCACTACAGTTTATTTTAACCACAAAAAAAAACAAAGATTTTTCATCCCTTCTCCCCAGCGAGCGCTGGAGAGAACGGATGAATGGCGGCTTCAGCACCATGCTGGGGGGACAGCGCTTACTGTAGCACTGTCTCTCCTGCACGGTCCGTGTGGTACCCAGGCGGCACACGGCTGCCGCACGTGTGCCACACGGATGGCCTACGTGAGCTCACGGACACGAATAACTCCGGTACCGATTTTTCCAGTACCGGAATTATCTGGACGTGTGAGACTGGCCTTACTGATAGTAACAGGCTAGTGGGATGGAGTATGCTTAAAATATGGATGCATCAGTATTATATAGCAGTATTTGCATTCATGGCAAGTATTTTCCATTGGGCATAAACAAATCCATTTCTGCCCAACATTAAATAATAAAACTGGATGCAAACACTGAACAAGTACAGATGGAGCACTGGTGCACCTCACATAGCGATTCATCCATTATGCGCATCCGTATTACAGAAGCTTTATACTTACTGTATTTTTCGCTTTGTAAAACACACTTTATTTCCCCCAAATTTTGGGGGAAAATGGGGGTGTGTCTTACAAAGAGGATATACCGCTTACCGTTACAGGCTGGGATGAGGGGGTGTCCGCCACAACTGCCGCGGTTGTCCGCTGCTGCCCAGGGTGATGCTGGAGTCTCCGGTACTGCGGGGGGCTCTGGCGACATTTTGTGAAAGGCCAGAGCCCCCCGGCAGTTCGTCCATGCTTTCCTGTGCGACGGACTCCGGGAAAATGGCCGCCGGAATCTCGGGAGATGAGATTTCAGCGCTGAGATCTCATCTCTCGAGATCTTGGTCCCAAGATTTCCATCTGCACACGCGCCGCCTCCCGGCGGCCATTTTTGCCAAAGTCCACCGCAGAGGAAAGCATGGACGAACTTCCGGGGGACTCTAGCCTTTCACAAAATGTCGGCAGAGCCCCCCGCAGCACCGGAGACACCCTTGCAGCATCGGAGACACCCCTGCAGAACAGGACACCTGCACACCCCCTCATCCGAGCCTGCGGCAACGCTCCACTCCTGCCTCCTTCAGCAGAAACCCTGGGACCCTGATCCAGCGCAGCCACCACCCCCGGTAAGCAATAAGACGCATGGATTATAAGAAGCACCACCAATTTATTTTTTTTTAAAAAAGTGTTTTTTTCCTATTTTTCTCCTCAAAATTTGGATGCATCTTATAATCCGGAGCGTCTTACAAAGTGAAAAATACGGTACATCTGAGAAGAGCCTAATTGAGAAACAAAAATCACTAAACAGAAAACAAGTATAACGTACAAAGATGAATGCTGCATATAGTACAAAGAAAAGTAAAAACATTTAATATAATCCATTGTGCGGTGTGGATCTTTTTCTTACTAAAATAACATATCCAAAATGAATGCATTTTAAAACACACTTAAAGCCTTGCTAAATTGTGCACAGTAATCAAAACTTTGGATACAAAATGTAATCTGCCTAATATTGAAAAATAACCCCGCCACGATTCTTGACGTACCTATACTTTATGCTCGAATAGGGGTTCCAGACCCATGATGTATAGGTACATCATGGCACTTATGCACAGCACAGGAGCTGTGCCTGTGCAGTTGCCGCCGGGACCTCAACTTACATGATAGACGAGCCCTGGCTGTAACAGCCACGAGCGGTGCCTGCCTTGCCCCCAGCTGTTTAACCCCTCTAAATCAATACTGATCGCAACAATTGGGAAGCTTGGAAGGGGCTTCTTTCCCACAAAATAGACACCCCCTGCAACGTAATCACGAGAGCTGGATCGTTGTCATAACATGAGGTTGTCATACGACCTCTTGGTCTGCTGGGTCAGCTACAGTGGCCTGTTTAGACCATTCCAAGAGCGTGATCTGAAAGGCATTCTGTCAGTATAACACTGACAAGTATAATGCATTGAAATGCTGGTGCATTGTATCAGTGATCAGAGTAATAAAAGTTAAAACAAGGCATCTGCAATTTATTCCAGCCAAAATTGCACTCCAGAATTCAATTGGTGCTCATTCCCTTCCGTGGGCCCAAACAATAGTTTTCCACCAAACATTTGGCATCGGAGTACTCAGGAGAAATTCCATAACAGATTTTGTAGACAAATTTCTCATATTACTCTCGTGAAGAGGAAAAATTTAGGGCTAAAGCAACATTTATGTGGTGTGGTAGATCGGCTCACTCAGCTGCACACAGAGGTAGTCACAGGAACACTGTGGCTTTAAGTGTGCACTTGGTTTATTTAATACAGCATAAACCAAGGTTTTAAGCACAAAAATTAACACGACCTTCTGGGCAAAACAGCAAAACAAAATAGAACGGTAGCACTTTGTGCAGTCCTTGCACTAGTGGGGGTCAGCCCATTCAGGGTTAACAACATCCTTGCACAAGCGCTATGTGCACAAACACTCTCCTGGAGTCTTCCTCTCCAGGCCCTTAACAGCCCAGACTAACCCTGGAGTCTGCTATTTAAAGCCAGACCATGCGACTCCTCAACCACGTGACTGATCACATGACTGACATCAACAAGGTGGAGATACGTGGACAGACTCCCTCCCGCTCTATGAATGTCCACTAAAATCAGCCCATAATAAAACATTCAATAGACTATGCCAACACGTAGTGTGCTGGAGGAAACTATTCTGGTTTCACATCACTGACACCCTCATGCGCAGTGACATGTATCTATCCTCCATCACGTCACCAGTGATTCTGTCACAGTGGGGAAAAATGTATTTTTTTATAGTCACAGTTCAACGTTATAGAATGCTGTGAAACATTTGTAGGTTCAAAGTGCTCACCACACCTCTAGATCAGTTACTTGAGGAGTGTATTTTCCAAAATGGGATCACCTGTGGAGCTTTCCACTGTTTAGGCATATCAGGGGCTCAGCAAATGCAACATGGTGTCCGCTATCTATTCCATCCAATTTTGTGCTCCAAAACTTAAATCATGCCCCTTCCCTTCCGAGCACTGCTGTGTGCCAAAACAGTCATTTTCCACCACATATGGGGCACCGAAGTACTCAAGGAGATACTGCACAACAAATTTTATGGTCAATTTTCTCCTCTTACCCGTTTGACAATGAAAAATTTGGGGCTAAAGCAATATTTTAATGGGAAAAAGTAACATTTTTGTTTTCTTCCTTCTACATTGCTTTAATTCTGGTGAAGCCCCTAAAGGGTAATACACTTCCTGAGCACTTTCAGGGGTGCAGTTTTTAAAATGGTGTCACTTTTGGGTATTTTCTGTCACATAGGCCCTTCAAAATCACTTTAAATGGGATGTGGTCCCTAAAAACAAAATTGGTTTTGTAAATTTTGTTGGAAAAATTAGAAATTGCTGATAAACTTTTAACCCTTGTAACTTCCTATAAAAAAATGTTTACAAAATTATGTGAAGTAGACATATGGGAACGGTTATTTATTAACTATTTTGTGTGGTATAGCCATCTGGTTTAAGGGCATAAAAATTCAAGATCTGGTTTAAGGGCATAAAAATGCAAGATTTGAAAATGGCAAAATTTTCAATATTTTCATAAACAAATCATTTCGACCAAAATCTACCACTAACATGAAGTTTAACATGACATGAAAAAACAATCCCTGAATCATTGGGATATGTTGAAGCGTTCCAGAGTTATAACCGTGTAAAGTGACACAGGTCAGAATTGAAAAATTTTGCCTAGTTAGGGAGGTGAAAATAGGCTGGGGATGTAGGAGTTAAAAAAGTGACCTGTTCCTATGCACCCCAAGATTTCAAAGGATCTGGTTCCTAGGAGTTTGAATAACCAAGAGTCTAAATAATCTTTAGCATCAAAGGGATAATAGTAACATTGTATTCTGTGAGGGTCTGACCTCTGTAACCCACCAGTGTGGGGAAAAAGGAAGAGTACGTATTAGAGGTCCTTTTGACAAACTGAAGTGGTCTATGTATCAGTTCGTATTGGCCATACAACATTGTTGTTTGGCATGCAGCAAAGTGACAAAGCTATACGGAGAAGGGTGCACAGGTACAACAAAGTTGTGGTCAACCACCTCCAGACCCAACATTCACAAGTAAGGTGGCTGCTTGTACACATAAAGCTTCCATATAGTGTCAGCTAGTTCAGGCGTGCTGAAGGCACCTTTTATGTATACAACACAAAGCACTAACAAATGTTTTTTTTTTTTTTTACTTAGCTAGTCCCTACCCACCAGCTAAGAGAAAACTGACAATTAGAAATAGATGCTGCAGAGGAACAAACTGGTGAAACATGTAGGAAATTATATAATGGCTAGAAATTGTGTTATTAGTTATGTAAACACACGACCGCTTATTCTAATACAACAGTAAGCTTTACATTTTCCACATGGCACTATACCTTCCAGGCTTTATATGGTTGCCTCAGCCCTACGTGCCCTGCAGTACGGTCACTCACATTCAATGAAGAAATAAGTACACCCCCTTAACCCACATATGGCCAATGGCAACAAGTCTCTTTACTGACGTGAACTAAAATGACCCAAGAAAATAAAGAAAGAAACCCCATTATGAATGCAATTTTCTACCTTGTAAATAAATGCCAGGGCCATATTATAAGGCATGTGCCAGTATCTGGCTCAGTGTTACATATGCATGCAGTACACTGGAAAGCTAACTATATAAATGCAAATCAGTACATGAAGCTTACTGCTTTGAAAATCCTGCATGTCTTTTGATGACACAAGTTCTGCTTCTGTGAAATATGCTTTTAACTGATTTTATACTGTAAAACCTTGCACATTTTGATGCAGAAAATAATTGGTTCTTTAGGGGGATCATTTAATGGGCGATTATGGAAATAAGCAATTTAATAATTTTGTAACCCGTCTAGTGGCCGTTTGGCCAACTTAGTAATGCTCAGCAACTATCAATGAAATTGTTTTATCCTAAGGCCTCAATTATTTGCAGAATACTTATAAACACTTATCCCTATAATTTAAATCCCACAATAGCAAATCATTAACCCATTGTTGCCCTATAGTAGAGGTCTAGGAAATGACATCTAGAAAACAGATGTCAAAGCACACTTAATTCTTTTATGGTGAAAACAAATGAACCAGGAAGGCAGTCATTTAACAAATCAATGTTCACAGCAGAAGTGTGTAAATTAAAGAGCGCTAAACGTTAAAAGACTGCTAAATATATCAGTGCTGGACAACTCCTGGGAGTAGTTTAGCCAAGATGAGCCTAGAATTGTTCTACTTGCCATAAACATTCAAAATGAAAATAGCTAATAACTTTGATGGAGAAAAAGAAGATCAAACATAAATAACAAAAAAAATACCATACTTAAGATAAGACACAAAATACAGTACTTTAAATATTTGGCAGTTAAAAACTTAAAATTTGCGATGCTACTTTTCCCAGAAAGATGAAATGGCAAAAAGAAACCCAAAATATGACAGATGATAGCAGTAACTTCTTTGTACAGTGGGGCAAAAAAGTATTTAGTCATTCAGCAATAGTGCAAGTTCCACCACTTAAAAAGATGAGAGGCGTCTGTAATTTACATCATAGGTAGACCTCAACTATGGGAGACAAACTGAGAAATAAAAATCCAGAAAATCACATTGTCTGTTTTTTTATCATTTTATTTGCATATTCTGGTGGAAAATAAGTATTTGGTCAGAAACAAACAATCAAGATTTCTGGCTCTCACAGACCTGTAACTTCTTCTTTAAAGGGAACCTATCACCCCGTTTTTTAAAAATTAGATAAAAATAGTGTGAAATAGGGGCAGAGCTGGGCTTTACATTACTGTCTTTTTGGTGCCTTTACACCCCCGTTAGGCTGCCCAAATACCTTTGTGAAGTGGCCGTTTTCTGCTGTCACTCAAGTTGGTCAGGTCGGATGGGCGTGGTCACAGCGCTGTTTCTCCCCCAGATCAGGCTCATCATTACGTTGGTGGAGTAGTGGTGTGCGCATGTCCAAAGAGAAGATCCACTGCCCAGGAGATTCAAAACAGCGCGGTCTTCGCTATTCGCCGTTTACCGGTGGGCGCGGCCATCTGTCCTGTGGCCGCGCGTGCGCAGATGGAGCGCTCTGCTGCCCGGGGCTTCAGGAAAATGGCCGCGGGATTCCACGCGTGCGCAGATGGAGATCGCTGCGGCCATTTTCCTGAAGCCCCGGGCAGCAGAGCGCTCCATCTGCGCACGCGCGGCCACAGGAAAGATGGCCGCGCCCACCGGTAAACAGCGAATAGCGAAGCCCGCGCTGTTTTGAATCTCCTGGGCAGTGGATCTTCTCTTTGGACATGCGCACACCACTACGCCACCAACATAATGATGAGCCTGATCTGGGGGAGAAACAGCGCTGTGACCACGCCCATCCGACCTGACCAACTTGAGTGACAGCAGAAAACGGCCACTTCACAAAGGTATTTGGGCAGCCTAACGGGGGTGTAAAGGCACCAAAAAGGCAGTAATGTAAAGCCCAGCTCTGCCCCTATTTCACACTATTTTTATCTAATCTTTAAAAAACGGGGTGATAGGTTCCCTTTAAGAGTCTCCTCTTTCCTCCACTCATTACCTGTAGTAATGGCACCTGTTTAAACTTGTTATCAGTATAAAAAGACACCTGTGCACACCCTCAAACAGTCTGACTCCAAACTCCACTATGGTGAAGACCAAAGAGCTGTCAAAGGACACCAGAAACAAAATTGTAGCCCTGCACCAGGCTGGGAAGACTGAATCTGCAATAGCCAACCAGCTTGGAGTGAAGAAATCAACAGTGGGAGCAATAATTAGAAAATGGAAGACATTCAAGACCACTGATAATCTCCCTCGATCTGGGGCTCCACGCAAAATCCCACCCCGTGGGGTCAGAATGATCACAAGAACGGTGAGCAAAAATCCCAGAACCACGCGGGGGGACCTAGTGAATGAACTGCAGAGAGTTGGGACCAATGTAACAAGGCCTACCATAAGTAACACACTACGCCACCATGGACTCAGATCCTGCAGTGCCAGACGTGTCCCACTGCTTAAGCCAGTACATGTCCTGGCCCGTCTGAAGTTTGCTAGAGAACATTTGGATGATCCAGAGGAGTTTTGGGAGAATGTCCTATGGTCTGATGAAACCAAACTGGAACTGTTTGGTAGAAACACAGCTTGTCGTGTTTGGAGGAAAAAGAATACTGAGTTGCATCCATCAAACACCATACCTACTGTAAAGCATGGTGGTGGAAACATCATGCTTTGGGGCTGTTTCTCTGCAAAGGGGCCAGGACGACTGATCCGGGTACATGAAAGAATGAATGGGGCCATGTATCGTGAGATTTTGAGTGCAAACCTCCTTCCATCAGCAAGGGCATTGAAGATGAAACGTGGCTGGGTCTTTCAACATGACAATGATCCAAAGCACACCGCCAGGGCAACGAAGGAGTGGCTTCGTAAGAAGCATTTCAAGGTCCTGGAGTGGCCTAGCCAGTCTCCAGATCTCAACCCTATAGAAAACCTTTGGAGGGAGTTGAAAGTCCGTGTTGCCAAGCGAAAAGCCAAAAACATCACTGCTCTAGAGGAGATCTGCATGGAGGAATGGGCCAACATACCAACAACAGTGTGTGGCAACCTTGTGAAGACTTACAGAAAACGTTTGACCTCTGTCATTGCCAACAAAGGATATATTACAAAGTATTGAGATGAAATTTTGTTTCTGACCAAATACTTATTTTCCACCATAATATGCAAATAAAATGATAAAAAAACAGACAATGTGATTTTCTGGATTTTTATTTCTGTTTGTCTCCCATAGTTGAGGTCTACCTATGATGTAAATTACAGACGCCTCTCATCTTTTTAAGTGGTGGAACTTGCACTATTGCTGAATGACTAAATACTTTTTTGCCCCACTGTATGACTTGTCTAATAAAGACAAGAATGGAAGCTGGCACGTTAAGGTGGGCTGCGCTGTAGGAATAAAGAGTCTTGGGATTTCAAAACAGTTTTTACTAATACCAACGCGCTTCTGCGCCACATCAGCACCTTTCTAAAAAAAAAACAAGTGTCACAATTAATAAAAACAATTTTGGAATTTCAAAGCTCTTAATTCCCACAGTGCAGCCCGTCTAAACATGCCAGCTTCCATTTTTGCCATTATACTTCTGGAAGAACCTTTTCCTCTTGACAAGGGGCAGCAGTAGCTTTCCACGCCTTTATAGGTGTTGTGCCTACACACAACCCATTTTGGTGAGTGCTACAATTGCTAACACCTATCCCTTACCAGACGGTATTGCCCTATTTTGAGTGCACTTTTGTCCCTTCTTGCCTAATAAAGCACTCCTTCTCCCATCACAATTTGTATCCTTATAATATATTACAATCATCATATTACATATCACTGTGTACTTACAATTGCTCATTTTGCCTTTCTACCCAGTTAATTCTTCTACCCAGATAATAATAAACTCCTTATGCATGTGCCACAGCAGTTCTGTAGTACAGGAGTGAGGTGGCTGAGCAGGGAGCTACTGCGCAGGCTCTAACTATGCGCTCTATCGAAAACCCAGACAGTGATAATGATAAACTCCTTACTGACAGCGTAAGTGTCGACAGGAACACCATAGTGGCCATAACGATGGATACCTGAGTGCAATACCCTGCACATGGGGTAAGCAATACAACTAAAAAAAACTAGATAGAATATCTAACTGGAGATAATTACTAAAATTATTAGTTACACCTAGTACATATTCAAATAGGATCTATGAGATGGTAATACCCCTTTAAGTGCATGACATCACATGACTAAAAACAGGAGATGAAGAGGGGAGTGATAAATGCAGGGTAGAGAGACTTCCCGTTTCTACATAGAGCAGAGAAAAGAGAAAACAGAAAAAATAGCTGGGTAGAAAGGCAAAATGAGCAATTTTAAGTGCTTTATAATATGAGGACTGCAATATATTGTGAGGATAACAACTTTGATGGGAGGAGGAGTGCTTCTTTAAAGAAAAATACCCTTGAAAAAAATCGTTGGTATAAAAACATTTATTTATTAATAGAAAAAAAGATCCCTCATGCAGTTCACCTTAACTTAAAAACAATTCTGTTGCAATTGTTGAATGGATTCTAAAATGCTGAGCAATATCTATCACAATTTAGCATGTATTTGCTAATGTACCAAAGTGCTCATAAATGACTTATTGTATTAAACAAGTATTAAAAAGATTAATTTAAAAGCCTGAGGGGAAAACAGAAGCCCATGTCAAATTCATACTAAGGCGGGAACATCAGGAGATACTATCATGGTTACATTTTTTGGCCAAATAAATCCAACCTTATGTTATACCGGAAAGTCTTAAAAAGGGTTTGCAACCACACAGCAGGAGATTAGCGCAAGACCATTCCAGTGACTAGGGTCCTGCAGCTTCATATTAGGATTACACTTATAGAATTTTCAAGGCTAGAAAAGCACATTATTTTAGGGTGCTGGAAATCTACTTTGAGCAGTTCCACATAATTTTTCAAATGAGAAAATAAATATTTTTGGGGGGTTGCTTTCTTTTTCATAGACAAACATGCTGCAGACCTATGCTAGCACTTTTAGTGTTTTTGGATTCCTCACTTTTCCCTTAAATGATTTACAATAGGCATCTCTTACAAGAAAAATTAATTAGTATATAATAAACACGTAATCGGTATAACATGCTTATTGTGATGTAAGGCTCTAGTGTGCCTCCCAGTGATTTTTTTACACTGAAAAGACTACCATAAAGACTTGCAAACAGCACCATAGAAGATGTACACATCATAATCTATCCGTAAAAAACACTGATCGATCACACGTAACACGGATGTCTGAATGGGACCTAACTAATGGGACCTAAATAAACCAATTTAATAACTTGAGAATACTCCTTTATTGTTAGTTTATCCTACTATTTCTCAAAACTCAGGAGCCTTGACAAGGGAGCACAAAAAGAGTAAATTATATTGTGAACCTGCACCAGCGGGCAGCATGAATCAGAACCTGGCTGCACAATTGCAGGAGTGTTTTTTTTTTTTTTTTTTTTTTTAAAAACTGTTTAAAAGAGAGATCTAGGAAATATAGGGAGAGACTATACAAGTCCAGTGCGGTCCCAAGCTGTCTTTTCCCATCAACCCTCCAGGTGACGGATATGTCTACCCCATGTACTCATGTGGACCTATCAAGCAACTAGAGCGGTGCGGGGACAAGCTGGCTGGGGCGACGACAAATGTCAGAGAAAAATGTCGCACCAATTTCTGGCTTCGCAACTTAACTGACTTCTTTTCTGTCCACTTGCTCAAGCTACTGGGTTCAGACAAATTTTAGGATAAATTAAAGAGTACCTGTAGTTTTAATTTTTTTTCACCATAAATCAATAGCGCACATTTAAAAAAAAAAACACTTTGCAATACATCTTAGTAGAGAAATACAGGTCCTTCTCAAAAAATTAGCATATAGTGTTAAATTTCATTATTTACCATAATGTAATGATTACAATTAAACTTTCATATATTATAGATTCATTATCCACCAACTGAAATTTGTCAGGTCTTTTATTGTTTTAATACTGATGATTTTGGCATACAACTCCTGATAACCCAAAAAACCTGTCTCAATAAATTAGCATATTTCACCCGTCCAATCAAATAAAAGTGTTTTTTAATAACAAACAAAAAAACCATCAAATAATAATGTTCAGTTATGCACTCAATACTTGGTCCGGAATCCTTTGGCAGAAATGACTGCTTCAATGCGGTGTGGCATGGAGGCAATCAGCCTGTGACACTGCTGAGATGTTATGGAGGCCCAGGATGCTTCAATAGCGGCCTTAAGCTCATCCAGAGTGTTGGGTCTTGCGTCTCTCAACTTTCTCTTCACAATATCCCACAGATTCTCTATGGGGTTCAGGTCAGGAGAGTTGGCAGGCCAATTGAGCACAGTAATACCATGGTCAGTAAACCATTTACCAGTGGTTTTGGCACTGTGAGCAGGTGCCAGGTCGTGCTGGAAAATGAAATCTTCATCTCCATAAAGCATTTCAGCCGATGGAAGCATGAAGTGCTCCAAAATCTCCTGATAGCTAGCTGCATTGACCCTGCCCTTGATGAAACACAGTGGACCAACACCAGCAGCTGACATGGCACCCCACACCATCACTGACTGTGGGTACTTGACACTGGACTTCAGGCATTTTGGCATTTCCTTCTCCCCAGTCTTCCTCCAGACTCTGGCACCTTGATTTCCGAATGACATGCAAAATTTGCTTTCATCAGAAAAAAGTACTTGGGACCACTTAGCAACAGTCCAGTGCTGCTTCTCTGTAGCCCAGGTCAGGCGCTTCTGCCGCTGTTTATGGTTCAAAAGTGGCTTTACCTGGGGAATGCGGCACCTGTAGCCCATTTCCTGCACACGCCTGTGCACGGTGGCTCTGGATGTTTCCACACCAGACTCAGTCCACAATCTTCCTCAGGGTCCGGTCACCTCTTCTCGTTGTACAGCGTTTTCTGCCACATTGTTTCCTTCCAACAGACTTACCATTGAGGTGCCTTGATACAGCACTCTGGGAACAGCCTATTTGTTGAGAAATTTCTTTCTGGGTCTTACCCTCTTGCTTGAGGGTGTCAATGATGGCCTTCTTGACATCTGTCAGGTCGCTAGTCTTACCCATGATGGGGGTTTTGAGTAATGAACCAGGCAGGGAGTTTTTAAAAGCCTCAGGTATCTTTTGCATGTGTTTAGAGTTAATTAGTTGATTCAGAAGATTAGGGTAATAGGTCGTTTAGAGAACCTTTTCTTGATATGCTAATTTATTGAGACAGGTTTTTTGGGTTTTCAGGAGTTGTATGCCAAAATCATCAGTATTAAAACAATAAAAGACCTGACAAATTTCAGTTGGTGGATAATGAATCTATAATATATGAAAGTTTAATTGTAATCATTACATTATGGTAAATAATGAAATTTAACACTATATGCTAATTTTTTGAGAAGGACCTGTACACTTCTCTCTCTTCCTGGACTGATCTTTAATTCTCAGTTCATGGGTAAAATAGGTCTTCAGTGTTTTGAGTGTTGAAACCTGACTGCTCCATAAAAAGACGTGGTCTCCAGATACCGTACATAATGTGTCACTTATGTTGTTTCAAAATTTTCCAGAATTCACTCTCTTTAAGGGACTAGAGAACTGCAAAATGGTTGTCACTATTGAATATCAGGTCCTGCAAAATGGTTGTCACTATTGAATATCAGGTCCTGATCAATAATGTTTTAAGAACATTCCAGTAACTAAAGGAGGAATTCCATTTACCACATAGAAGCTTCTTTCAAGATGTACAAATTCATGTCGCATATGAAAGTCTACATAGAAGTGATCCAACATGAATACAAGGGGACAAAATTACCTTGTTAAAAGCATCTAAAAAGGTTTGAACCATTCTTAATTTCGGAGTTGCAAATAACCTTTAGTAAATAAGTTGGCTACATATTTCTCTGCTTACTTTGAACTAAAGTACAATTGCAAATATAAAGTGATCTAATTCTTTGGGAATTACCCAGATTTCTGACTTGTTATAAAAATGAACATGTCCCATAAAATAACCCAAGCTAATTCCATGAATTCTGCTAATTTACGGAAACATTCAGTATTTCATAGGAGAGCAAGCTATAAGCCCAGCAGCCGTCAGAGAAATGCTAGCTCAGTCAGTTACACAATATTACATTGTACAAATGAATGTCTACAGGACCCCAGCTGCTAAGAACGCGCTCTGAAAAATACGTGGAGCATAGAAATGAACAGGCAGGCAACGTTCACTTATATTTTCACTTTACAGAGATCTTATTTGAGAAAATGACAGTCTGCATACAGTGACCAGAAAACAGATTAGAATTATACCAGGCTTACTTGGCCAAATGTCATGCTCAGATTTATCAATATAACGCAAGAGTTGTTTTTTCCACCATAATAAGCGACAACATATCAAAGTTTACGGTAGAAAGTTCTGCCTGCCAAGACAACAGCTGGTTTTCAGAAGAAAGAGGAACCTAGAACAGCCAAAAAGGAACTTGGTCCTTTCATTCAACAAATTGATTAGGATCCTACAATAGGAAATGTCACAGTGTTATGATCTATACAGGTCAAACATAATTGCCTCCAAAGCAAAACCATCTTCGCATGTAGTGAACTTCTTCTGGCGTCACTGTCTCCACCTACAGACAAACTGAACATAAAAAGTGGCAGTCCGGGCTGCAGCTGATCCCTGGCTTCCACTTCATGTTCAGTTTTTCTGCAGGCGGAGACAGTGATGCCAGCACTGATTAGGCACTGGCATCATGTACCACAACACCGCATCACAGTCCCGGGGAGAGCGAGCACCAACACCGCAGGAACGGCGCCAGCACATGAGCTGAGTATAGGCTTTTTTTCTTTTATTGAGCCAAATATTTAGTTTAAGAAGGAGTTGTCCTAGTTGTGGACAATCCCCTTAACTATTGAAGAGGCTTGTTCTGCCTCACCAGGGAAGAAAGCCTGAGAATCTAAAAGTTTACAGAGTGAGATTAAAGGAAATATAGAAACATTTTTTTAAGACAAAGGCCCCCATTTATCAAAGTTTTTACACCAGAATTCTGGAGTAAAGAGCAAAGAAATGTAGCTAACTTTGAGCGCAATGCGAGGCTGCGCTGACATTTTATGACTTATGGTGTTCTCGTGAAATTTTTGCCCAGCTCTGACAAATTGGTAGGAAGTGGGGTGGAACAGCGGTGTGGCAACACACTCTTGTCAAATTCTCAAAGGCTGTCAGTGTTACTTACACTCAAGCCTTACTCCAGTCCCCGACTGGAGTAAAATTTTGGTGAGACGCTAATAGAGATGTCTGACTCCAGCACGTTCCCCCTCATTAAGATCATAGTGAATATCTCCAGTCCTGATGAATCAAGGACGTAGTATTAATAGGATGTCATTAATCAATTTTAAAAAAAAATGACCTAATGAAATATTCTGAAAGCGTCCTCAACCATGCAGGTTTTTGGGTGCACCACAACCTGCATTTTACTAAGACAATTATCATATGAAGGGTTGTGCATTCACAGTTATATGAAATTTTTCTTTGCCAAAGTCATTCTGTTTCCAAATCTGGGTCAGACAAGCCTTATTTATAGTGATAACCGTAGTTCTCCTTGCACTAACATTACATTCTGTCAACATTTAGTATACTTCATACAGTATACGTGGCAGAACCTAAACGCTATCAGGAGTCACAGTTCAAAAAGAATTCCAACTATTTCCTGGATAATGTCACAGATGCCATCTTTTACAAATGACAGCGGCGGGCAGTCACGATCAGGCCATTACGTGCATCTCTTCTCAGCTACAGAGGATGTTAATACAAGCAGGAATTTGCTGTGACAGAGCTGTATTCAGAATATCTCCCACCTGACAGATCTGAACAGGCTGTACAAACAAAGGAAAAACAGCAAGTCCTCATTCAAACTAATGAATCATAAGAAATACAGGTAACCCACTGAAAATGTGTCTGACAGGAAAAACATCTCTTATCTTGCAGTTTATCCTGCCACCGTGTGATGCAGAACATACACTGCATGTTGTGCTGACCTCACATTCTGCAAATCTGACCAAGGTTTTCATATGAGGAGGTGGAATAAGGACTGAATTAAATACTGTGCTCTGATTTTTTTTATGAAGGCAGATAAGGCCTAAAGGTACCGTCACATTTAGCGACGCTGCAGCGATCTAGACAACGCTGCAGCGTCGCTGTGTGGTCGCTGGAGAGCTGTCACACAGACAGCTCTCCAGCGACCAACGATGCCGGTCCCCGGGTAACCAGGGTAAACATCGGGTTACTAAGCGCAGGGCCGCGCTTAGTAACCCGATGTGACGTCACCGCTGTGCTCTGCTTTAGAGCCGGCCGGCGCTGACACAGGATGCAGGAGGAGTGCAGGGAAGCGGACGCAGGCACCGGAATGTGAGTATGTGTTTTTTTTATTTTACATTTACACTGGTAACCAGGGTAAATATCGGGTTACTAAGCGCGGCCCTGCGCTTAGTAACCCGATGTTTACCCTGGTTACCAGTGAAGACATCGCTGGATCGGTGTCACACACACCGATCCAGCGATGTCAGCGGGAGATCCAGCGACAAAATAAGGTGCTGGCCTTCTAGCTCCGACCAACGATATCACAGCAGGATCCTGATCGCTGCTGCGTGTCAAACACAACGATATCGCTATCCAGGACGCTGCAACGTCACGGATCGCTAGCGATATTGTTGTTAAGTTGTTCAGTGTGAAGATACCTTTACTTTTACAAATTAGCCAAGTTGTTTATGGTATCATTTTGTACCACATGAAGAATCCAAAATTATGCATTTGCTGAGATGGCAGGGGCATTGTTAAATGGAACCTGCCAGACGATTCATGTTGCCAGAACCATAGGCAGCATGAAGCAGGGACAGGCTCCATAACTATACACATTTGCTCAGTTTCAGAGAAAACAGTTTCAATAGGAACAGGTGGCTCAGACTTCAGGGCAGGTCCCAGTTACAGTAGCTTCTCCCACCGGTCTTCACTTGATTGGCAGGCATCTGCTTCACTGACCAATCTCTCTCTAGGGATAGAGTTGGGCGGTGAGTACACAAAAATCTACAATTAGGTAGCCTATCCTTGATTCATGCTGCCAGATGTTCAGGTAGCATGAACTACTTGACAGGTTCCTGTTAATCACAAATGGTGGTTTTACGAAATGAGCTAAATTCTTATAATTTGCCAAGTCAGTCTGAACCCACACTGAAGGGCTGTGCAGCCCGAACCCACACTGAAGGGCTGTGCAGCCCGAACCCACACTGAAGGGCTGTGCAGCCCGAACCCACACTGAAGGGCTGTGCAGCCCACCCGAGCCCACAATGAAGAGCTGTGCAGCCCGCCCGAGCCCACAATGAAGGGCTGTGCAGCCCGCCCGAGCCCACAATGAAGGGCTGTGCAGCCCGCCCGAGCCCACAATGAAGGGCTGTGCAGCCCGCCCGAGCCCACAATGAAGGGCTGTGCAGCCCGCCCGAGCCCACAATGAAGGGCTGTGCAGCCCGCCCGAGCCCACAATGAAGGGCTGTGCAGACCGAACCCACACTGAAGGGCTGTGCAGCCCGAACTCTCACTGAAGCGCTGTGCAGCCCGAACCCACACTGAAGGGCTGTGCAGCCCGAACCCACACTGAAGGGCTGTGCAGCCCGAACCCACACTGAAGGGCTGTGCAGCCCGAACCCACACTGAAGGGCTGTGCAGCCCGAACCCACACTGAAGGGAAGTGCAGCCCGAACCCACACTGAAGGGAAGTGCAGCCCGAACCCACACTGAAGGGCGTGCAGCCCGAACCCTCATTGAAGGGTTGTGCAGCCTGAACCCACACTGAAGGGCTGTGTAGCCCACCCGAGCCCACAATGAAGAGCTGTGCAGCCCGCCCGAGCCCACAATGAAGAGCTGTGCAGCCCGACCGAGCCCACAATGAAGGGCTGTGCAGCCCGCCCGAGCCCACAATGAAGGGCTGTGCAGCCCGAACCCACACTGAGGGGCTGTGCAGCCTGAACTCTCACTGAAGCACTGTGCAGCCCGGACTCTCACTGAAGCGCTGTGCAGCCCGAACCCACACTGAAGGGCTGTGCAGCCGAACCCACACTGAAGGGCTGTGCAGCCCGAACCCACACTGAAGGGCGTGCAGCCTGAACCCTCACTGGAGGGCTGTGCAGCCTGAACACACACTGAAGGGCTGCGCAGGCTGGATCCACAATGAAGGGTTGTGCAGCCTGAACCCACACTGAAGGGCTGTGCAGCATTAACCCACACTGAAGGGCTGTGCAGCCTGATAAGGAGAAGGGTCAAAAATGGTTTATTCCATTCAACAAGACTATAGAGGTGGATAGTAAATAATAAACCAATAAATGGATAATCCCAAATATTCAAAAGGGGTTGTTTTACCGCAACACTTTCGCAAAGTCAGTTTTGTCAAGGAAAGACTTGACTAGTCAGGCAATCCCCCCCGCATCTAGAAATGTAGTGTGACATGGTGCCTATTCAGATGAATGGCCATCCATGTAATAAAGGGACAGCCCAAGACCCCCAGAACCAGGGCTTTCTGCATAAATGGTCTGTGGCTACTCTGCCCAGTACAAAACAAGCTGCACCGAGTGTTCTGACAACTTTACATCAAAGCCAGCAGCAACCTTCACAGCAATTTGTGGTATAGTAGCTCCTCTGTGGGACAGGACAAGACAGATTAGCATGAGCTTCCATTTTAGATTCAGTTGTCTAGCCATCATAAATTGGCTCTTGTCAACGTTGTTCAGATCTTTACACTTTGTCAATTATCCTGCTTCGAAAAAAAATATCAACTTAAAGTGTAATTATCATTATTATTATTTTTTTATAGTATACATTTAATAGACACTGCAAATAGCTGCTTATAAGTGGGGATCTGGGTCCTGAGACCCCACCGATTACACAGAACACTACTCTGATATGCACAGCTATTTACACAGTGTACAGACTCAACAGGAAGTCTATAAAAGTCCGTACTTTGCTCTATGAGAGTATAGACTTACTATTGAGCCCGCACACCACGAGCTGCAGACTATAAAATGGAATTTTGTGCAATCTGTGTGGATATCAGGACCCAGACACCCACTGACTGGCAGCTATTTGCAGCCACATATATATAGAAACTTGTCTTTATACCTACCAGGAATCTGTTTTTTTCTTCATTGACGCACGAGCAGAGTAGACAAAGTCAGGGTGCATGCAGGGTTTTAAACAGAAGCTTTTTGCATTTGTCATTGTGCTGAGCCAGCTCGGTTTTTGAAACTTCACTATGACACTGATCCTGGACACAAACATTGCAACTTTCTAGTGCAATAACAAATGCCACATTATTTGCCCAAGCTAGTTTAAATATTGGCAGTGTAAACAATTAGCAATGGCTTGACTAAAGGTACCTTCACACTAAACGATATCGCTAGCGATCCGTGACGTTGCAGCGTCCTGGCTAGTGATATCGTTGAGTTTGACAGGCAGCAGCGATCAGGATCCTGCTGTGATATCGCTGGTCGTTGATTAAAGTTCAGAACTTTATTTGGTCGTCAGATCGCCGTGTATCGTTGTGTTTGACAGCAAAAGCAACGATACCAGCGATGTTTTACAATGGTAACCAGGGTAAATATCGGGTTACTAAGCGCAGGGCCGCGCTTAGTAACCCGATGTTTACCCTTGTTACCAGTGTAAAATGTAAAAAAACAAACAGTACATACTCACCTTCGCGTCCCCCGGCGTCCGCTTCCTGCACTGACTGAGCGCCGGCCGTAAAGTGAAAGCACAGCACAGCGGTGACGTCACCGCTCTGCTGTTAGGGCCGGCACTCACAGTCAGTGCAGGAAGCGGACGCCGGGGGACGCGAATGTAAATATGTAGTGTTTGTTTTTTTACATTTTACACTGGTAACCAGGGTAAACATCGGGTTACTAAGCGCGGCCCTGCGCTTAGCAACCCGATGTTTACCCTGGTTACCCGGGGACCTCGGCATCGTTGGAGAGCTGTCTGTGTGACAGCTCTCCAGCGACCACACAGCGACGCTGCAGCGATCGGCATCGTTGTCTGTATCGCTGCAGCGTCGCTTAATGTGAAGGTACCTTAAAAATGTCACACTTGAAGGAAGGATCACCAAGCTAGGACACATCATAGGAAGAGAGCAATCACTGGAGAAGGACATCATGGTTTGAAGGATAGAAGGACAAGGCGTAGGGGAGGCCAGAAACCCAATAGGTTGATACTATCGAGAAAACGGTGGAGAAGACTCTGGTGGACCTATCTAGGCTTGAACAAGAGTGATCTTCCTGCAGAGCATTCATCCATTTAATTGCTATGACTCGATATTGAGCTGAAGGCCGTAAATAAAATAATGGCTAGAATAAATATAACATGGGAAGTGTTAATTGTAGATTTGGTGTGTAACGATATGGATGATCCAGTCCAACATCCACATCAGTAACCTGTTGCTGACGAACGGGAATCTCGATAACCACCTTCTATCTACCATGCCTTTTTTCATTACTCGGTCTGGTGCGATGCAACATGTACATCACCCTGTAAGGATGACTTAGCGCCAGGCCGACTAATAAGAAGAGACTTGGATACCATCAGATAAGAGGCAGTTCTCACAGCTGCTCTTCAGCAGTCTCAAGGATACAGACATAGCCAAGGGACTGGGTCGTGCAAACCAAACACATTAAAAATGTTATGGTACTTGTGAACATACCTGTGCTTTATGTTTGTTTTTTTAATATGAGATATGCTACTTTCCTCACAAATCTTCCCATGGACCATGACATGGTTATTAGAACAGAAGCAGACCTATTTTTCTAATCCAATGGGGCCTCCTTTAAGAGATCACAGTAATATGTCCATATTCGGCTTAAAGACTCACACCAAATTTCCTTCACTATTTTAACTGCCAGCTGTTTTTCTGTGAAAGTGGTCTGATCAAGTGACAGTGGACATTTCACCCAAATTGGCTGTGCGTTTGCTGTTCAGACAGAAGGCTTGAGCAGTGGAGCTTTGATAGCTGTCAGTATTATAGAGAGGTATTTTGCTGTTGCCGCAGTTCAGCCGTTATGAAATGACAAGAGAAACACTTTCAAGGTCAGCTTTAATCACTTAAAATGTTAATGGCAGCTCTCCATAAATATTTACTCCTTCAGGGCTTCCTCAACATTTAACAAAACTAATGCTTGTTGAGTCAAAGCTGGCGGATTTTACATTGTTATTGGATGCAGCAGATCACTCTTCTATATGAGACTGCTTGTGTAGAGGAACTTTTTCCAGCGAGACCTAAAGAATAATTCATTTGACAAACTTATCCCCAGTTACTAAGACCGCATTTCACTACTTCACCTTCTCACATCATTAGCTGGGTTTTGATACGCCACAGAAGAACGTCCAAATATAAGTGAAATGTATACAGTTATTACCAGTTAGAGCAGTACTAGAGCAGAGTGCACACCTCTCCAACACTACTATCCATCATTAGTTAGGGGGTCTCTCCATCACACGGAACTAATACTATACTATACTACAAAGTACAATAGTCAGCTACATTAGAAACCTTCAACGCAAGTGTGAATGAGACCTTCAATCTCTCACGACTAGGGTCTAGAATAAAAGTGCCGGCAGATAGTTCATCTGCTAAACGCTACACCCCCACTATGAGCTTTTAGGGAAGTTTTTATTTTGCAGATTTTCTGCATCTATATGCCTTATTCATATGTCCGTGTTGCATGTGTGTGCTGTGTTTTCACAGATACAACATGTACCCATTATAATCTATGGAGATTAATATGCTCACAGTTTGCCGTTTTTTCCTGTTTCTAGCAATGCTCCGGTCCTCTTCTAGGTCACGTGAACACTATTCCAAACTACCGTCTCACCTCACGCTAGGGCTTACGTGGGAACCAGAAGTAGCTTTTACAATGTTGCCTAAGGAGTGTCAGAAAGAGGCTACATAGTCCTACATTGTAAAAACTACTTATGACTCACAGAGCCCAGTGTAGGCCAGCATGTCAGAATAGAAGGCACATGAGTCAGAAAAGAACCGAAGAGACTCTGGGAATCGAGGAAGAAAGCGGCCTGCAAGTATATAAACACAAATACACTAAACCACATGCATATTTACACAGTTTTGATGAATACAAAAAAATGATTGGAAGTGCTTCTTTAAATGAGGATCGGTCACTTGCTTAAAAATGTTGATCTAAACACCTTGGGAAACTCAGTGCTCCCTCAATAAGGACACCCTTTTCCATTTTGCGCTGTGGCACTCCATTACCAAGATATTCACAATTTCTTCTGGAGTAGAATATGTGAAATCTCTGCTTGTAGACCAACTGAGCAGGGACTGATATAATGATAGATAAGATGCTGAGCTGTGATTGGCAGCAGCTAGGAGGGAGGGTTGAAGACGCACACCCCCAGGAAGACTCTGAAGAAACACCCAGTTGTTCAGCAGGCAGAGATTTCACATACGGATATCCAGAAGTAACAAATGTGAATATCTCTGCAATGGAGCAATGCAATCCAAACAGAAAGCAGCAGCAGAATTATTGAATATCAGGAATTGTTTAAAGGTATTTGACTCAATTTGAATAAGTGACAGATCCTCTTTAAGGGTAAGTTAAAATAAGGATACAGAAACTTCATTTGATAATCACTCAGAAAAAAAAACACAATTTTTCGTCTCCATTGTCATCCATATGGCATCCGTTTTTATACATCAGTCGTTATTAAAATTTACAAGAACAAATACAGTTTTCTATGTAAAAAAAAATGTAAAGTTTCTGTAAAAATCATATGCAAACACCACTGCATGCTGGGCTGCTGCTTCCTGTAAAAACAGATGGAATCTGCACTAGAGCTGCTGGCAGGGCCTCTAATTTAGACATCAGCAGAGAACCTCTAATGAGAATCCACTGACTCTCTCCCGAGAGATTATGTCCAGTGGCATCTCGCACATGCACAGATGAAGCAGAGGTCAGTGCTTCGATTCACTGCACATGCGCCTAACAGGACTGCCCCCCTGAGTCTATACAGATTCCAAAAGCTACTTTAGAACTTATTTTTTCCTTTATGCTTTTTACCCCTTAGAGACAGAGCCACATTTTTTAAATCTGCTCAATGTCACTTTATGTGGTAATAACTCTGGAAATCTTCAATATATCCCAGTGATTTTGTGGTTGTTTTTCGCGACACATTATACTTTATGATAATGGAAAATTTTGGTCAATATCTTTTGTGTTTATTTATAAAAAATATAATAAATTTTACAAAATTGCAAAAAAATGACAATTTTCAAACTTTGAATGCTTATCCATTTAATCCAGATGGTCATACCATAGCAAAACATTAATAAATAACATTTCTCATGTCTGCTTTACATCAGCACCATTTGTAAAATGTTATTTCATTTTGTTAGCATTTTAGAAGGTTTAAAAATGTAGCAGCAATTTTTCCAAGGAAATTTACAAAAATAATTTTTTTTTAGGGAGATATTCAGGTTTGAAGCGCCTTTAGGGGTCCCATATATTGGGAACCCACCAAAAGTTAAACCATTTTAAAAACTGCACCCCTTGACATATTGAAAACTGCTGTCAGGTAGTTTATCAACCCTTCAGGTGCTTTTCAGGAATTAATGCAAAGTGACATGACAGGAATGAAAGAGTATTTTACCACCTAAGGCGATGTGCACACGTCAGGATTTCTTGCAGAAATTTCCTGAATAAAACCGGACATTTTCTGCATGCATTTTTCTCACGTTTTCGCGGGTTTTTTTGCGGATTTTTTGCATTTTTGCGGAGGTTCTGGGATGCAATAATATAGTGGGAAATCCGCAAAAAATCCGCAAAATTAATGAACATGCTGCGTGTTTTTTACGTGGAAAAAAATGCACCATATGCCCAAAAATTAATGGGATGCATATGTATGCGTTTTTTAAGTGTTTTTATAGCGAAAAAGCGCGAACAATCCTGAATGTGTGCACACAGCCTAAATGTCACTAACGTCTTAACATGTTACTATAGCCGTCAGACTCTAAGGCCGCTGTTTAGTCATGAACTGCCATGGCAAACAACAGAACCACACAATTATGATGTCTGGGTGCAGATTAGGTTAAATCAGAAGCCCCACATTCTGTTAACCATTTAAATGACGTAGTCACTATTGACAGCTGCATCTTCGGTGTTAAACAGGTATGGACGGTGCCAATAAGGACCATGGCTAATGCAGCAAGATGTCAGCTATAGTGTACAGCCGACACCTGCTGGATTGTCACCTGTATGGGGATGCTATTCTCTAATATCTCAGGTCAGTAAAGAGACATTGGCGGTCATTAAGGGGGTCCAATTCTGAGATACATTTTTAGGCTATGTTCACACTATTTGGTCAGTATTTCACATCAGTATGTGTAAGCCAACACCAGGAGCGGGTGTTAAAACCAGAAGTGGTGCATGTGTTTCTATTAAAGTTTTCCTCCAATTGTTCATCCCCTGGTTTTGGCTTACAAATAATGATATTGTGAACATGGCCTTAGAAAGTTACTACCATGATATATAACACTTAGGAGTATAAATGATCACAGCTTCCCTTTAAGACCGATTCACAAGCATGGATGCTACTACAGGCTCTCAAAGTTGATATTACAAGAGTCTGCCCAAATGACTGAACTATAAACTGCCCTTACTGTGTAATAGGTTTGCTTGTTTAGAACCAAGACAGGGAGCTACAATACTGCATGCAAGATTGAAATAAAAGGCTTGAAGTAATTTGAATGTATGTCAGCATGAGTGAGAAAGCGCCAAAGAACAGAGTACAGATTTCCAGCCTCACAACAGTTCAGCTTGGAATAGGTAAAATGAAGGGTATTCAACCAAAGCCAATTATAATTATGGCTGGGTATGCAGTAAGAAGCCAAACGGCAGTCCAGAGCTATTAAATGGCAATTAGCATTGCGATGTTACTGGATGCTGGAGTGGATGCACTTGGAAAATAAACAAGGAGTGGGAAAGGTTTGCAGCATCTACCTACTCATGCCACTGACCATTTGCAGGTACAATTTAAGATGGAACACAATAGGTAGGTATATATGTTATTTATTATAGGATTATCGTTACATGAACTAGAAGATCATCTGTGACCAGTTACTGTGCCGTGTAGCATTCAGCCCTCATTGTATGTCTCTTCTGTCCTATACAGACTTTGATCTGGAGGTTATAGATTGGATCTTACTTTCTATTAAAAGTGAAGAAGGTAACAATTGTGATGCAGTATATTTGGAGCCAAGGCTCAATCAATTGCAGCAAAACTTACCTTAGGGTACCGTCACACAGTACCATTTTAATCGCTACGACGGCACGATCCGTGACGTCGCAGCGATCGTATGATTATCGCTCCAGCGTCGTAGACTGCGGTCACACGTTGCAATCACGGCGCTGGAGCGATGCCGAAGTCCCCGGTAACCAGGGTAAACATCGGGTAACTAAGCGCAGGGCCGCGCTTAGTAACCCGATGTTTACCGTGGTTACCAGCGTAAACGTAAAAAAAACAAACAGTACATACTTACATTCCGGTGTCTGTCCCCGGCGTTCTGCTTCTCTCCACTGTGTAAGCGCCATAGCCGGAAAGCGAGCACAGCGGTGACGTCAGACGTCACCGCTGTGCTCGCTTTCTGGCTGGCTGGCGCTCACACTGCAGAGAAGCTGAGACGCTGGAGGACAGACACCAGAATGTAAGTATGTACTGTTTGTTTTTTTTACGTTTACGCTGGTAACCACGGTAAACATCGGGTTACTAAGCGCGGCCCTGCGCTTAGTTACCCGATGTTTACCCTGGTTACAAGCGAACACATCGCTGGATCGCTGTCACACACAACGATCCAGCGATGTCAGCGGGTGATCAAGCGACGAAAGAAAGTTCCATACGATCTGCTACGACGTACGATTCTCAGCAGGATCCCTGATCGCTGCTGCGTGTCAGACACTGCGATATCGTAACGATATCGCTAGAACGTCACGAATCGTACCGTCGTAGCGATCAAAATGGTACTGTGTGACAGTACCCTTACCCTACGTTATCTGCAACATCTGCTCCAGGCGTGTAAACATAGTGTCAAGGTGAGTAATTCATGTGTACTACTTTAATTACTTGTTAATACAGTACACAGGTTCTGGATTTAAAGCTTTTGCAACATAAAAAGTCATTAAATAGAAGAACATGTGCTCACGTATACTAGCACATTTATTAATAGTCATGGGAATGAGTTGGCACAAAAGGCACAGTGAGCCAGCCTTGTCAAAGTGACACAAGGCACTTCATTTGGCACACATTTGATAAACTATAATTCTATTTAGATGAGTTTGGCATGTCTCCTCCTCCATTTCAGAAATGCATGCTATGCCAGAATTTCAAAATGCTAAAAAACACATATCTCATTGTAGTAAAAGGCTTGTACAAGTTTAGAAAAACAGGGCTACTTTCTGCCAGAAACAGTGCCGTGGCTAACCACAGGTTTTGTTTGGTATTGCAGATGCAGAGGACTGAAGACAGAAAAGGACCACATGTCAAAAATTTAAAAAGTAGCTGACAGCACAACTGGCAATGCGATGCCCGTCCTAATTCCACGGACCAAAGTGGAGAAGTACATACCCAAACGAAATGAAGGACAGCATCCAATCCAGGTGAAAAAACGCTTCTTTTATTGTGCCAAATGCGACGTTTCAACCATCCAAGGTTTTTCTCAAGCATACAAAACAGTTAAAATGGCAGCTTTAAATAGGAATTGGATATGGTTCACACCAATCACTACACAGTAGGCCGCCCAAACAATTTACATACCAACATATAATAAAATAAATAATACATAATATAGCACCCAGTATATCACATAACACCAAACAAGTGTGTTCCTATATATTTATAAAGAGAAATTCCTACAATGATAGCCGTAAATATTCATATCAACACATGGTGGATGTCAAAAGTAAATAAATAAAAAGCTCGCTGTCATGACTACACCAATCACCCCGTTCCTCTCTGTTAGAGTACTACCTCATTGCCAAAGTGGTGTCCTATAACAAGTAATCCCATATTCAGTCCACGCCAATCAAACATTGCTGTATCCCAGCCAATGCCTGTATAGGTTACAATAACACTATCCGTATAAGGAACTGCCATTGGCTCATATAGCAAAGCAAGAGGCAGACACGCAGGCGTAATGGAGGCAACTCCAGGCAAACTCCATGTCACCTGATCGGAGCCTCGGCGATACGTCATGTCTAACAAAGACCCACCTCACTCCAGCGTGCGTCACCGGCCCCAACATGCGAGTGCGCATGTCCTTCAGCTCCACACAAGCGGCGTCACATGACTACGCCCGGGAGAGCAAACAGACACGCCCACACACCACTGCAGCACTGGTTATCGCACTGAGGGCGGGGAAAATGTTCCTATTACTATGACATAGTACCTATATGAACCTAACCTCTACGGGCCATAAATTGATCATCCTGATCCTACATAAGATTATAACCTTCATTCTATATCAAATATACACCACATCCATGGTTTTTCCATAAATAGAACTAGGGAAACTAATGACCCCCATAACGAGTATAGCTCAAAGTGCCTCCTCGCCTGATGTCAAAAACGGAGAAGAAAAAATGGGATTATTATTCCTATATAAATACATAAGCGAAGCCCCGAAGACTATCCTCTCCATGACGACCCATCAAAAAGAACCCCATAATGGGTATCATGAATTATCTCCCCATATAGTGCATACATCAATTAAAACCAACCCATCATTTAAAAGCAACACTACACATTAGTTTCCCTAGTTCTATTTATGGAAAAACCATGGATGTGGTGTATATTTGATATAGAATGAAGGTTATAATCTTATGTAGGATCAGGATGATCAATTTATGGCCCGTAGAGGTTAGGTTCATATGGGTACTATGTCATAGTAATAGGAACATTTTCCCCGCCCTCAGTGGGATAACCAGTGCTGCAGTGGTGTGTGGGCGTGTCTGTTTGCTCTCCCGGGCGTAGTCATGTGATGCCGCTTGTGTGGAGCTGAAGGACATGCGCACTCGCATGTTGGGGCCGGTGACGCACGCTGGAGTGAGGTGGGTCTTTGTTAGACATGACGTATCGCCGAGGCTCCGATCAGGTGACATGGAGTTTGCCTGGAGTTGCCTCCATTACGCCTGCGTGTCTGCCTCTTGCTTTGCTATATGAGCCAATGGCAGTTCCTTATACGGATAGTGTTATTGTAACCTATACAGGCATTGGCTGGGATACAGCAATGTTTGATTGGCGTGGACTGAATATGGGATTACTTGTTATAGGACACCACATTGGCAATGAGGTAGTACTCTAACAGAGAGGAACGGGGTGATTGGTGTAGTCATGACAGCGAGCTTTTTATTTATTTACTTTTGACATCCACCATGTGTTGATATGAATATTTACGGCTATCATTGTAGGAATTTCTCTTTATAAATATATAGGTACACACTTGTTTGGTGTTATGTGATATATTGGGTGCTATATTATGTATTATTTATTTTATTATATGTTGGTATGTAAATTGTTTGGGCGGCCCACTGTGTAGTGATTGGTGTGAACCATAGCCAATTCCTATTTAAAGCTGCCTTTTTAACTGTTTTGTATGATTGAGAAAAACCTTGGATGGTTGAAACGTCGCATTTGGCACAATAAAAGAAGCGTTTTTTCACCTGGATTGGATGCTGTCCTTCATTTCTTTTAGAAAAGGACCACACGGTCTATCAAGTCTACTCTTATACTCTTATGTACAAATAACAGCCTTGTACAAAACCACACGCAGTGAAATGTAAATGCCAAGTTCAGCCCTACTACATATGTAGAACTGCTGCAATCATCAACGTAGGTCCCAGGAGAAAGAACAGTCCTTACCTGTGATCCTTCACCTTCAAGTCTGGGAGGCCTGATGCTGGAAAGATGAATGGTTTTGAACTCTCCAGAATTCAGCTTCACCACCATAGCATCAGCATTTAACACTTGAACAACCTGTAAGAAAATAAACAACGTTAGCATAACTGGATAATTCCCATAAAAAGTTAGTGTACACTAATAATTTACAGAAAACCCCTTCCCGTTTCATGTTTGTCAGCAATGGCACAACATGGAAGAGAAATGTAACAAGACATGAGAAAGAAAATTATTTCTTTACACAAGAAAGATGAAGGCTTCAAGAAAATCAGAAAAGCTTTACTGTAGTACATGAAAGTTATCAGGACTATTAGTGAATCGGCTTGCGATTAATTGAATTTGGACATGAATCTTACAAAAAAAATTTGAAGTGTCCCAAATCGAAAAAGCAAAACCCACTTCACCTCTCTGCTCAATGTCTGGTCCTCTGCAGAATGTGCCATCCTCTTCAATCATCTACATTCTGCACTGTGTAGGCCTCTGATTTTTTTCTTAACCCCATGTTTATTATACTATGAGGTCTCTCGAGACGCCAGAGCATAATAAGGTCCAAACGATTTGCAGTGAATAAATTCCATGTGTATCAAATTTTCTGGACAAATTCATGCAAACGGCTAAATTTGAATTTCAGCATATTAGCTCCTCGACACTGTTCATGTCCACCTACATAATTGACTTTAAAATAAAACCATTAACCTAAATAGCAAAACTTTTTTTTTAACTAAGAATAATTTATGCTATAAAATAAATAAGTGCATAAACAAAATGCTCTTCAACTTTCTAACATACTTTGATTTTCAATATGCTCATTTGAATGTAAAAGAAGTGTACTAATTCATACAGGAAATCTGTACAGACCAAGACACGTTCACCTTTAAGGCTATGTTCACACGTTCAGGATTTCCATCCTTTTTTTTTCCTGACTGAATCTGCAGGTCTCTGCAGAAAACGCAGGTGCGTTTTTTGGTGCGTTTTTGGTGCGTTTTTGGTGCGTTTTTTGGTGCGTTTTTTTGGTGCGGTTTTTTGTGCGTTTTGTATGCAGTTTTCTCTGCAAATTGTCTGTGTTTGACACAAATAAAGCTTTAACTGCAGTGGGGGAAAAAAAAAAGAAATGATGTCATTTCCTTGGCCAACCCTTTTCTTCTTCCATCCTCCATTTTGGGACTAAACACCAAAATGAGTGGACGTGTTTTGAATGACAGCGCTCCGCGTTTTGCGCCGCATGCGTCACTGCAGCGCACGCATCCGGGCGCAGAGGACGCAGCAAGTTGCATTTTTGCTGCGTCCAAAATCAATCAAAAAAAGGACGCATGCGGCGCAAAACGCAGCGTTGTGCATGCGTTTTGCTGCGTTTTACTTTGCGTTGTGTGTTGCGGCGCCGACGCTGCGGCGCACAACGCAAATGTGAACATAGCCTAAGTGCCACGTATTTCAGTGCCACGTGCCACGTATTTAAGTGCCACGTATTTAAGTGCCACGTGCCACGTATTTCAGTGCCACGTATTTCAGTGCCACGTATTTCAGTGCCACGTATCACGTATTTAAGTGTCACGTGCCACGTATTTTAGTGCCACGTGCCACGTATTTAAGTGCCACGTGCCACGTATTTCAGTGCCACGTGCCACGTATTTAAGTGCCATGTGCCACATATTTCAGTGCCACGTGCCACGTATTTCAGTGCCACGTGCCACGTATTTAAGTGCCACGTGCCACGTATCTAAGTGACACGTGCCACGTATTTAAGTGCCACGTGCCACATATTTAAGTGCCACGTGCCACGTATTTCAGTGCCACGTGCCACGTATTTCAGTGCCACGTGCCACGTATTTAAGTGCCACGTGCCACATATTTAAGTGACACGTATCATGTATTTAAGTGACACGTATCACGTATAAGTGACACGTATTTAAGTGACACGTATCACGTATAAGTGACACGTGTCACGTATTTAAGTGCCACGTATTTAAGTGCCACGTATCCCACGAAGATTTTCCATGGAGAACAGACACATCCAGAGATATGTCTGCTCTCCACGGATGCAGCAACACACTGACAGGAGCCATAGTTCCTGTCGGTGTGTCACTGCGCATGCGCGAGCGAGTTTACCGGCGGTCATTGACCCCGGCACTCTCGCTTAACGGCAGTGCTGCGTGGGAAAGTTCAACGCAGCTGTACTGCTGTTAACCGAGACGCCGGAGTCATTGAACTCCGGAACAGTACGCGACACACTGCTAGGAGCTTCGCTCCTGGCAGTGTATCGCCGGAGAGCAGCCGATCGGCGTGGGACACTCGTTTTATGGATTCTGCGGACAGGGAGTATGGATTTGGTTTATTATTTTGCGATTTTTTCCTGGAGGATCGAGGGCTTCGCCTACAAGTGTGCTGTTGGTGAGTATATACTCTATGTTATGTGTTGTATGTACTGTACTGTGTGTCATGTATGTGTATTGTGTGTAGGTGTTTGGTGTAACTTTACCATTGTGCTAAGTCGCCGGACACAGGGACAACTCTCCTATCCTAATACCGGATGGGAGTAGTAGTCCATACGGCGACTTAGCACAATGGTGGCACTAGCGTCGCATGGGGACACGCACACACACACACACACACACACACACACAGACACACACACACATACCAAATCAATCAAACGGCCGACACGATCCCCATGCGCCGGTATGCCTCCATGTCTCTCCGCCCACGCACTTCCGGCCCCGCACTTCCGCCGGCTTCCCCGCACTTCCGGCTGCAGCGGTTCTGCACAACAAACCGCAGTAAAACCCGCAGATATATTTTTGATCTGCGGGTTTTACTGCGATTTTGACCTCACAATGGAGGTCTATGGGTGCAGAACCGCTGCGGTTCAGGAAGAAGAATTGACATGCTCCTTCTTTTTTCCGGGAGCTATTCAGCACGGCTTTTTTTTTAAATTTCCGGACCATGTGCACAGTGTGTCCTGTTTTCCATAGGGTACAGTGTACTGTACCCTGCATGGAAAACAGCTGCGGAACCGCAGCGGCAAAACCGCCGCGGTTCCGCGGTAAAAAACGCACTGTGTGAACATGGCCTAAGCATTTTGTTCAGTATTTTACAACAGTATTCATACACTAATAGCAGATGTTGGGTACAAATTCAAGAAGTGAAATTATTTCCATTATACGTTTTCTTTATTGGTTTCATATCTGGCTGTGGCTTAGGCTAGGTTCACATTTGTTTAAGCAGCCCGTTCAACGCATGCGTTAAATGGACAGCGTTAACGCAAGTGCCGAAATGCGATTGCGCTAGCACAGATAGAGCTAGCTGATGCTCTATCTGCACTAGTGGTGACGGACCTGGACACGCCGCAGCCCACGTCCGAGGGTCCGTCACTCAATGACGGCACATTGCTAGCGCACGCCCATTATGGCATGCATTGGCGATGCGCCCGAAATAGGGGTTAATGGCAGCGTTAACGGACTGCCAGAACGCAGTATGAACCCAGCCTTACAAACACTGCTCAAATTCTTAAGAGTGAATGTGGCCCTATTCCTGCCCTCAGTCAAGGATATCCTGTCCAAGCAATGCTGTCTGAACCAAGGCTAGATTCATATTAGTTATGGAGGTTCTGCAACGAGGGTCAGTCACCGATCTGTCAATTTTACTGGAACCCATTTAAATTCTCTGACGTCTATCTAGCATCAATGGCGTCAGTCGTGACAGCTTCGTGTCTGGCATGAATTCAGTCAGTCATTCTGTTCCCAGTGCAGAATTCTAAACACAGAAGTGAATTCAGCCTCAATCACCTGAAGTCCCAAACAGATATATCTTTTGCAAACTAAACTTCTGCTCTTTCTAGGATTTTCGTTCCAGTGTCAGGTCCGTTCAGTGACTGACAGCTATCCATGTATGAGTGTGCATACGGAGATAGCTGACAGTCACTGAAAGGACCGCCCACCTAGAAGATTATTTCACCTGATGAACTACAATTTTGCTTGTTTATCGAGTGATGGGCAAGCCCGATAGTACAGCAAGATATTCATGAAACGAACATCTATAACGTTTGTTCATGATGAACGTGCAGTATAAATGCCACTTTTGTAATATGGGACCTGAAGGGGTCACCTTAAAAAAAATGGCCTAGTCTGCTTTTCAGTCTAAATGAGAAAAATATTCTTACAACAGTTATATGAACCAGCCTTTGTTTAACCTAATGGGAATTAGAAATACAACACCCAAAATCCGGTAAAGATATGTTCAAGGCACAATGCATTCTAAATAGTTTCATAAAGATCTCATGGGAAACACCATGTATGCTTACCTGCACATCTAATTGCCAGAATGCTAATTATACAAAGCATACCATTGGACTGTCTACGATAGAGGGCGAGATCGCTCATAAGTTATAACCACAAAAGAACCCAAGGACAAACGATTAAACATCCCATGTGTTACATCCCATGAGTACAAAAGTTTATTGGACACAACCAGGTACAGGGAGAGAAGGGAAAGATAAAACAAGCACGTGCAAAAAAAGTGGTGTGGACCGGCAGAGATAATATATATTGGGTATATCCATTATACCTGCAATATGTATAAGAATAAATGCGGTCTTACTGTACAGTTATTGCACTACCCCATACAGACCAGTGAGGTCTATATGTTGCACAGACCTACCCCACTAAGGGTAATCTCATGAAACATTAGATAATCTAATGCTGCACCATTTTTTGCACGTGCATGTTTTATCTTCCCTTTCTCTCCCTGTATCTGCTTTTGTCCAATAAACTTTTGTACTTTATATAACACTTGAGATGTTGGATATTTTGTCCTTGGGTTCTTTTGTGGTTATTCTCAATAGTTTGTGTATCTGGGAATGCATGGAGTGGTGAAGGGATGCCTCTGTTGAAGAAAACTACCACCCAGTCAGAGAAAAACCCAAACCAAAACTAAACAAAAGAAGGAAAGCAGCACCTCCAGTGGCTCAATAAAACAAGCATTTTATTTAGCAACCCATAAAAAGACAAACAGGGTTAAAAACAGACGCTTTCCTGGCATCCAGGACTGTGAGTAAAGGTGTCCTGGATGCCTGAAACACATCAGTTTTTAACCAATTTTGTCTTTTTTATGCTAAATAAAATGCTTGTAATATTGAGTCACTGGAAGTGCTGCTCTCCCTCTCTTTCCTTCTATTGTTGCTGTGCTGGAGACATGGCACCCACTGATTTGGTCTCCCATTGGCTTTAATCTTACAAGCGTGGTTAGCTCCAACCACCCCCTTTTTTCTCTACCAAAACTAAGCAAAATGTCCATTAGCTGGTAGACACTGCACTCATTTACTGTGCTCCTCATCTGAATTATAGGGATAAAATCACACTGTATGAGTTCTGCAGAGTCCAGAAGCCAAACTCCCAGCTAATTCAAAGCACTAGAAAAAAATCTAAACTTTACAAAACTCCTATCCAAGTAGATGTGCAACAAGCTATTACCTTCTATATCATATGGTTATTTGGTTATTTGGAAGGTGGGGTTGGATTCTGTACAAAACTGTGCTGTAGAGTGTTTTTTGGAAACTTCACTGGTTTACTGGAAAGCTATTTATGTTTGGATTTTTTACAGTCTGTGTTAAAATTCTTAGCAAGAAAAAAAGAACGCAATACACATTTGAAAGTGGTATTCATTTCAGCCTTTTACTTGAGCATTTATTTTACACACATTCAGTGCATTGAAAGACAAGATGCCTAAAATACAGAGTAGACTTCATGAACTGAAGTACCTGAACTCTATACATTACTCAGCTAAGTGCTGAATTTTGCTTTCATTAAAAGCTTGTCAGTAAAGGGCAAACATTCGCTTATCAAGTGAGAAATGGAGCGCACAGCAGAGCCCGTGTAAGGGCTGATTAATGAGGGTTCACAAGGTATAGCATTTAACCACATTAATGTGGTGACCAAATCTGCTCTTATTAGAAAAACCAGACCACTTGAGCTTCTAATACTGCAGGGGAGGGAAAAATATACATTTAAGCAAAGTGTAGCAGCAATTGCACATTTCCAAGCTTAGGATTAGCATTTAACAAACTTAAAAATAAAAAAGGCAACTTTAAGTTTCCACAAATAGCTAAAGGAAAATGGTATGAGATTGAAGCATGCAAATAGAAAATGTGGACAGTACTTTATTACTCTGGTTACTGAGATTCTGGTAATGAATTCATTTAATTTTAATTAATTAAAAAGGTATCTCTGGGAAACGGCTTTACCATAACTTTGAATTAGCATTTTCTATGTGGACATGCATATGGACCACAGGTAATGCTTCAGAACCGTCACGTGGAATTCACGTCACCTGTAGACTATGGTCACAGTTTTTTTAAAAGTTTTTTACTTCTAAAAAAGCCTCATCAAATACACGTCTTCTATCTTTCTGTGCAAAATCCATTTTGCTGTTCATAAGAGCCTTGCCTTTCTTAAAAGGTTTTCATAAAGGCCAGGTGAAGGAGGGGAAAGAAAAAAAAAAAAGCGTGCCACAATTTTTAAGTAGATTTCTAAGGGAAAACTGCAATATCAGAACAAAAAAAATTTTGAAAAAAAATAAGTCTTTAAAATAATTTCATGAAATAAAAAATAACTTCTCTAAAAACTCCTAAAAAGTGAGTGTTTATTTCAGTAGTTAACTTAAAAAAAATGTGTGAACATATTCAGCATATACAATATGAAAATTAATTATATACTGAAAGCATACTGCAGAATATGCTAGTACGTTAATTACATTAGTTACATTTTATTTTTTGCAGTGGGCAATGGTATAAACCAGGGGTGGGCAATTCATTTTCCCAAGAGGCTGCTGTCGAGACCATGGCTGTTGTCGAGGGCCGATAGGACGAAATTAATTCTGCTTAATATTTGAATTATTTTATGTTTATTGTATATCACTTAATACTGAGCAGATTTAAGTATAAGAACTTCCCCCTATAAACCACAAGAGACCACACACAGACCCCCTATATAGCGCATGAGTCCGCACAGTCCCCCTATATGGCGCACAGTCGCTCAATAGGCCGTAAGAGAGCTTTTCTATATACAGTACGAGTCCCCACACAGTCCCTCTTCATACAGCCCCTTGTATACATTAGGAACCCCACATAGCTCCTTGTATAAAGTAGGAACCCCACATAGCCCCCTGTATACAGTATGGGCTCTCACATACCCCCTATATACATTTAAAGGGAATCTGTCACCTACTTCTTCGTATATAAGCTTCGGCCACCGCCATCAGGGGCTTATCGACAGCATTCTGTAATGCTGTAGATAAGCGCCCCCCGATGTAACCTGAAAGAAAAGAAAAACAAGTTAGATTATACTCACCTGGGGGGGGGGCGGTCCGGCGCCTCCCATCTTCATACGATGTCGTCCTCTTCCTTAATGCTGTCGCGGCTCCTGTTGAGGGCAGAGCAAGGTACGGCAGTGCGCAGGCGCCGGGAAAGGTCCGAGAAGCCCAGCACCTGCGGACTGCAGTACTTTACGCTGCCCTCAACAGGGCAGATAAAGTACGCCTGCGCCAGAGCCACTACAAAAGTAAGGAAGAAGACATCATCGCACCCGGACCTGCGAAGCCCATCGGACCGCCCGCCCCCCCCCCCCCCCCGGTGAGTATAATCTAACTTGTTTTTCTCCTCTTTCAGGTTACATCGGGGGGCTTATCTACAGCATTACAGAATGCTGTAGATAAAGCCTTGATGGCGGTGGCCGAAGCTTATATACGAAAAAGTAGGTGACCGATTTCCTTTAAACATCCCATACACATGACAAAAAAAACCAAACACAGCACATAACCACCTCGCTCCTGCTTCCCTAACGCACTGCCTCTCCATGCTATGAAGTGAGATCAGTGCGTTTGCTGGCTTAGTGGCACACGCTGATTGGTGGAAGAAGAAACAAATATATTCACTGTTATCGGCATGGGCAAGAGCAGTGACAGCAGGTGAGGGTATGATGCGACTAGTAGGCCACTGTTTCAGTTCTTCGGCTGTCTCGGTCCAGACTGGAAAAGCCAGAGGGCTGCATGTGGGCCACAGGCACAACAGTTTGCTGAGCCCTTCTATAGACTGACGTACACTTACAATGGCACATGCCAAAAGTGAATACAGCATCTTACTGTTCTGGCAAAGTGGATGGGATTTATAAAAATCTCATGCCCATGGATTCGTTTTTAATATTTTTTTGTTCATACTGTAAACTGACCTGCGTTGTGTATATCAAATCTGCAACATGTCAATTTCTTTTGCAAGTACGCTGAATTTTAGGTGCAGATTTTCCCTACTGAATTGCATTAGACGTGGAAAATCTGCAGGTGAAAAATGTATATGTGTTTCTACGCTTTTCCACTGTAGAAACAATAAATGCATGTAATACGCACGCACCTGTATAAAAATTTATCAAAGCCAAATATGAAGAACAATCAAAAATAAATCAGCTTTATTTAAAGCATGACATACTCTGCAAGTAACCTAATTTACAGAATAGGGGCATAAATTCTACAACATAAAAAAAAACTCACCAAATACTCATGGGAATGTACCCTAAAGTGAGCAGGTTAAATAAAATCACGAACGATACATTCACTCAAAATTATAATCATTGAGGCGATAATCAAAAGCATTCCTGGAGTCATCTCATCACTAGAGTTGAGCAAATTTGATGGGGTCAAGGCGTATTCGGCAATGTATAGTTCTTACGGAATAAGCTGCAGAGGGAACCCGGCTTCCTGGCGCGCTCCCCATAATCAGCTGTTCGGCGCCGTATCTTCATGTGTCGCGGCTGAGAGAGCCCAACACACACAGACTCTTCATGCACGTGTTGTGACTGTCACACAGCCGCGACACATGCAGCTGCGGAGCCGAACAGCTGATCAGCCAGAGCGATCCATGAAGGCGGGTTATAGCTTGCCGAATAAGAGGGAACCCGAGCAAATTCACTCAACTCTACTCAGCACAACAACACGTCCATAAGCTGCTCGTAGATAGGGTAGTATAAATCACTTGACAGGTTGGCTTTAAAGGAATCTGTCACCAGGTTTTTGGTACCCTAGCAGAGAGCAGAATGATGTAGAGACAGAGACCCTGATTCCAGTGATGTATCACTTACTTTCAGAACTGTGGCGTCAGTAAGCCAAACCTCCGACTCAAGACTCCTCAAATGTCGCTAACTCCAGACTCCGACCCCACAGCACTGGTCACTACTGAGCATGTGCATAAAGTGCAGAACAGATTCATCTCAGCTAAAAGCCAAGATCCTTAGATCAGGAACAGAACAGACATTTATAGGACATTCCATAACTTTCCAAAATTATTATGAAAACATTTACAGCACATCCTGCATTAATTATACTACTGTGCCCAATGTATTTATTTTAGGAGTCAGATTTGGCCTATTTTATACCGACTCATACTCAACCAAAGTTAACTACGGACACGACTCCACAGTCCTGCTTTCTTTACAGGGTGCTGCAGGTTTGTTTTTTTTTACAAAACAATGGTTCTCTCTGCTGCAGATACAGTAGTTCTCTAAATGCGGAGCTCTGCATAACCCCGCCCACAACACTGAATGTCAGCTTTATGTGTACACTGTGCATAAGCAGAAAGCTGCCAATCAGTGGTGGACTGTCAGGCAAAGTAGTCCTCTACTGATAATCTTCTGCGGAGAAAACAATGATTTTATAAAATTAAGTAGCTCGATAAGTGACACATTGCTGGAATCAGGGTCTCTACCACCTTATGCTGCTCTCAGATTAAGTAGCAAAAAACCTGGTGATTTCCTTTAAGTATTTATCGATACAAACAGTGGAAAGCAGTTATACAGTTTACTCACATCAACATAATGTAATAAATGCAGCTTCTAAAATGGTAAACAACGTGACTTGCAAGCCACAAAAAAGTCAGAAGTGTCCTGTGCATTTCAAGTAGCAGTCTTAATTGGTTTATAAGCAGGCAAAGTTTACAAGGAATTGATGAGTAACTTAATGGCAAGTTATTAGGACATTAGAAAATCCAGAACACGCTGCAAAACAAGATCAGGTTGTTGGAAACTCCGTCATTACTTTGCACTTTTCTGCCATATTTGTGATCGTAAAA
This sequence comes from Ranitomeya variabilis, assembly GCF_051348905.1. Taxonomy (NCBI): domain Eukaryota; kingdom Metazoa; phylum Chordata; class Amphibia; order Anura; family Dendrobatidae; genus Ranitomeya; species Ranitomeya variabilis. The sequence goes on along the minus strand of NC_135236.1, from coordinate 275,548,565 downwards.
TGACAGAAACCTCAATAGAACTCAAATTACTTCAGTCAGTGACATGCCGGATCTGCTGTGTGAATGATTCAGCACAGGGACATGACTGCGGGGGGAAACGGATGCAAATGTGAACATGGCACTTGGATGAAAAATCCCCCGAGTCACTGCTGAATATTTGTTTTCCAATTAAAAATCTAGGCTGAGATTTTCCAAGCTGTAATCTCCATTCCTATGGGTGAGGTTCAATACAACAGGACTGCGCACATTTGCTTCCAATCTATATATACAATTGTCTAAGGGGTACTTCCGTCTTTCTGTCGGCAACTTCCGTCACAGATATTCATTCGCTGATTGTTCTCGCCAGCTGCCTGTCATGGCTGCCGCGACCAATCAGCGACGGGCACAGTCCGATTAGTCCCTCCCTACTCCCCTGCAGTCAGTGCCCGGCGCCCGCTCCATACTCCCCGCAGTCACGGCTCACAGGGTTAATTAATGCCAGCGGTAACGGACCGCGTTATGCCGCGGGTAACTCACTCCGTTACCGCCGCTATTAACCCTGTGTGACCAAGTTTTTACTATTGAGGCTGCCTCTGCAGCCTCAATAGTAAAAACATCTAATGTTAAAAATAACAAGTCATTATATACTCACCTTCCGCCGCCTTTCCGACGCTCCGGTGACCGCTCCATGCAAGCGGCAGGTTCCGGTGCTAAGGTTGGTGTGCGACAAGGACCTGCCATGAAGTCACGGTCATGTGACCGCGACGTCATCATAGGCCCTGCGCGCCTGCGCGAGAAGGACCTGCCATGACGTCACAGTCATGTGACCACGACGTCATCGCAGGCCCTGCGCGAGAAGGACCTGCCGTAACGTCACGGTCATGTGAACGGCGACGACATCACACCCTCAGACCGGAAGCTGCCGCCTGAACCGAACACAGGCGACAGAACTACAAGGGACCTGCGGAAGGTGACTATATGTTTATTTTATATTTTTTAACCTGTGACATACGTGGCTGGGCAATATACTACGTGGCTCTGTGCTGTATACTACGTCGCTGTGCAATATACTACGTGGCTCTGTGCTGTATACTACGTCGCTGTGCAATATACTACGTGGCTCTGTGCTGTATACTACGTCACTGGGCAATATACTACGTCACTGGGCAATATACTACATCACTGGGCAATATACTACATCACTGGGCAATATACTACGTAACTGGGCAATATATTACGTAACTGGGCAATATACTACGTGGCTGGGCAATATACTACGTCATTGGGCAATATACTACGTAACTGGGCAATATACTACGTAACTGGGCAATATACTACGTAACTGGGCAATATACTACGTAACTGGGCAATATACTACGTAACTGGGCAATATACTACGTAACTGGGCAATATACTACGTAACTGGGCAATATACTACGTAACTGGGCAATATACTACGTAACTGGGCAATATACTACATAACTGGGCAATATACTACGTGGCTCTGTGCTGTATACTACGTCGCTGTGCAATATACTACGTGGCTCTGTGCTGTATACTACGTAACTGGGCAATATACCAAGTCACTGGGCAATATACTACGTCACTGGGCAATATACTACGTCACTGGGCAATATACTATGTCAGTGGGCAATATACTACATGGACATGCATATTTTAGAATACCCGATGGGTTAGAATCGGGCCACCATCTAGTACACTGAATATCTGCTGAACTCTCAACCGCACCTGTAATGAAACATCAACACCAACGCAACTAGACTAGATGGCGGGCATGCCAGTTCTATGCCCTCAGCTCAGAAACCTTACTATGTCAGAGACTGAAA